>NC_141693.1:1675071238-1675710524 GCF_964263255.1 Lissotriton vulgaris | reverse complement strand
CTGCCCTTTCAAAGTTATACGGCCAAGCCCTACACCATAGGGGATTTCTGGGGACACAACTGCAGTAAGTCCAGAGGCTCCAAAAACAACGGCACCTCTGCCTCCAATAAGTGATCTTCCACACATCCCCCTTGACAACTCAACACTGGTTAAGTCAAGTATCATGGTATACCTTACCCAGTGGGAAAATATAGCCTCAGACCAGTTGATTCTCAGTTATCGACCAAGGCTACTGCCCGGAATTTCACAACACACCCCCTAATACAATACAACACAACAACCCCCCCCCCCCCCCCCACCCCCCTGCCCAATACAGGAATAGCCAAGACAGCCTAGTGTACTTCTGGAATATGTGTAGGTACTATTCTAGGAAGCATTGACAATGCCAGTAGGTCTGGGTTAACAGGAAAGTTGTATGATAATGTGAAGCATTACAAGTAAGTAGCAAGGAAACAGGTAAGTATTTGTGTGGAAGCTAGAACTGTTAAATAATATTAGTGTAGGTTAAAAGGTCGGTGTGAGTTGCATTATCGAGCCAGACCTAAAAATCCATGTAGGTTAATGGCTACCCTCCTCCCATGAATGCTGTTGTAAGAAAAAAACATCCTAAATCTAAGACAATTTAATAGCTTTCCAGTGTCGTGAAAGTTCAAGTTTGGGCGGCTGGATAAACAAAATGATCACATCTGTGTGGAGGGCAAGTATTGTTTTTGTGGATGTATACAATTTCTGTCCAATCAAAACATGTAATCCTGACTCCCATCATGTAGACGGAGCCAAAGCTCCTCTCTAGTGATGATCACATAATTGTTTGGCAACATCTGCGCTGTCAATCCAGAAAATAAAAAAAGCTATCAAACCAGCCCGTGCTCCCTGGCGAGAGCAAGGAATCTAGTACCTCTACTTTCTAATTTTCAGGAAAGTTGGGACGTTATGCCCAATACTCTTATGATCTTGCACATCAAGTTCACAACTCTTGCAAGATATCATTCCCCCTGCTCTGCAGCCAGGACTAAATGGTGAGCTTCAGTCTCGAGGATGCCTACTACCTCAGTTCCATCCAGCCAGCTCAGTGCCATTTCCCAAGGTTTTTGGTAAGTGGAGTTCATTATCTAGTCAATGTCCTGCCCTTTGTGGTCACAATAACTATTTGAGTGTTTAGCAAAAGTCAAGCAATTGTAGTCCTGCATCTTCAGTGCATACCTTGATGACTTGTTGGTAAAGAACAGCAGCTGAGTGCAACACTTTGTTGCCCCAGTATTGGAACTTTCATAGATTCCCATGCTTTGTATCATTCCCCCGTCGTCGGAATGGGAGCCTCGGTAAATAAAAAGTACCATAGCAGTAAATACAAAAGAGAAAACTAGGCCTATGCCTCATCTCATTTTGTAGCCTATCCGCCTCTTTTTGTAAAAGAGACCAAGAATTCTGTACCAACCAATCAGCACTGCCTCACCCCTTAGAACCCTCCTGAGAGCCTCAGATTTTTCTACCGCACGTTGTGCTAGGAAGTCTCCACCGAGCTCTGCTCAGATTATTTCTTCAACTTCAATTCTTTGACTTTTCTCTTCAAATTTACAATGTCTGACAAGGAAAAGAAGGCACTATTTAGAGCTTGTGCTACTTGTTCTGAAAAGAGACTGTTTGTAGAGGACAAGCATGATGACTGTATCTACTACTTGTACCCTGACCAAAAGGCCACAGATTGTAAGATTTATTTATTTATTTATTTATTTTAAAAGTTTTATTTAGCGCTGGCTAGACCTGGAGGTATCAGAGCGCTTTACATGAGCATCAGATCATTAGTTACACGTTACATCGTTACAAAGGTTACACAGTTCTTAGGGCATGGCTACATAGTTACTTGTAAGGTCGAGAAAAACAAGCACAAAAACGTAAGGGGAAAAGAAGGCAAGGTGAGAGATTCAGGGGGACGGGTTGGAGTAGGGGAAGTAGACAGATAAAGAAGGTGGGAAAGAGGAGGGGAGGGTGAGAGACACAGCATGGGGAAAAGAGGGGAATGGTGACGGGGACACAAACCGGTAGACGAGTCAAGGCAACGTCCAAATTCCAGTAAGCTGTGATCCCAAGGGAAGTGGTATCCCTTCCCTATCTCTATTGCGAAAGGCTCCCTTTACGCAGTGTACTCTCTCAGAGAGGTCTCTGAGACTCCAAGGCCTACATATTGGATCCTTCCCCAAAAAAGGGAGAGGGAGTGCTTTGGCAAGGGGTGCCATACCATACCTCAAGTGTGAGTGGCTCCCTTGGCGCAGTGGACTCACTCAGCGGGTTCGCAGAGACTCCAGAGTATAAATATTGGATCTTTCCCCAACAAGGGGAGAATGAGTGCTTAGTCAAAGGGCCCAAAGGACAGGGCGTAGGCAGAGTAGCAGACAAGGGGAGACATTCAAGGGAGAGAGGATAGGGGCTAGGGAAGAGACAATAAGGAGAGACGAAAAAAAGTCTGCCTAAAGACCGACTGGGTAGGTGACGACCAAGGAGGGAATCCAAGACCCATCTCCCCTATAGCTAAACCAAGTAGCTCCATCGGGCATCAGACAAAATAGTTCAGTCTCAAAACATTGAGAGAGGAGTGAGGGAGAGACATAAATAGAGTGAGGATGCGGTAGGAGACGATAGGAGAGACGACAGGAAGTGCAACAATGTGGTTCAACAATATACTAGAAGATAAAAAAGTAAACATTAAATCAAAAATCAGCAATACAATTGGGGGAGGAGTGAAAGGCGAGAGAAAGTAGTGGGGAGTAGGGGAGGAGAGGGAGTGAGGATAAGGGAAGAGACAACCACAGAGACAAATGGAAGTCTGTCTAAGGTTCACAGAAAAACAGGGTGGAGACAAAGGGCAAGGGCATGTGAGGGTGTGAGGGCAGAGGATAGAAGCTGGAAAGAGTAGGAGCGGAGAGGGGGGGAAGGTTGCATACGGTGCATAAGGTTTGAACAGACAGGGGCACGTATCTCCTGCCTGGGGGCTGTATGTCTTGTTGGAGAATGCAGGCAGTGAGACTCTGTTCATCTCCGATGGGTAAAAAAGCTGGCGTAAGCGAGTTCTTTGTTTTTAAGTTTGTCTTTATCGGTGGCCATTTTGGGGTCAGGCGGCCCCTTCTCAGTAGTGCGAGCTGGGGATTTACAACAGTTGCTGGTTTCCTGATATTGACATCCCTCTAGCCCAACACAGAGGTCATCTCCCTGTCAGCAATGCGCTCGTGCTATTAGACAGTCTCTGACAGGGAAAGCAACGAGTTTGCTGGGATTATTTCAGGAGGGCGGCCATTTTGGAGACGGGCGTCTCCAGTGCGGTGGTGCGGAGGGCCGCCTGTTAACTTGGCTGCAAAAGATGAAATCACGCAAGGAGGTTATTTCATCTGAGGATGAGGACTCTTCTTCAGCTGCATCCTCCAGAAGATCCAGAAAGAGGGGTAGGTCATCCCCTTCTACTGAGCCTCCTGTCAAAACCTTACAAAAGACCTCTGAGAGGTCTGAAAAGGTTAGTCCCATTAAATCTCCTCACCGAGGTGAAAAGGAGAGCCTGGGACAGGCTGCGGAGTCGGACACTGCAAAGAATGTGAAAAAAGACATTTCTGTTACTTCTCCTCCATCTCAGAAGGAGAAGGCGTCCCTCAGGAAAGAAAGCCTGACAAGAAACCACGTCCGTCGATGTCGAAATCAGCAGGTACGTCGACGACCGTATCAAAGAAAGACCAGAGTCGACGTTTAAAGTGCCTGTTTCCGGCTCGTCGACGATATCTACGGTTGCGTCAGCGAAGGTAGTGACGACGACGTCGACAACAGCGGCTGTAATGGTGATGACGACTAGCTCATCGACAGCTCCATCGACGCTGAAAACTCCGTCGACGAGATCCATTCCTCCGTCGACTGTCCCGTCTACGGTTCTGTTGACGATTACTATGAGTCCGTCGACAAGGTCGTCGACGATCCCAAAAGCTTTGCATTTCCTTAAAAAGGCAACAAATAACTCCTGAGATGACCTCTCCTAGACGAGTAACACCTCTGCCTCCCACTCTGTTGTTCGATGAGGAGTCTGATGACGAGGGTGATGATGGTCTTTATGGGGATGCCTACAGCCCATCGGACTTAAATGTAAAGTGCCAAGAAACAGATTTGGAGGAGTATTACGAACAGGACGCAAATATACCAAACAAGTCAGGCCTCCACAGAACTTACGCCAAGAGATGGTGGCAATGCAGTCTTCTTTAATTCCTGATTTAAAATTAATGTTACAGGATTATAGGAAAAGGTTTCCATCGCAACCTGCTTTACAACAGGAGCATCCTCCTTCTCCTCCTATTCCGACTACTCCTGCGGCGGCAGTGACACCTGTGGTTTCACAAGTTACGGAACCAGAAACCAGAGAAGGTTACCAAGAGGTGGTGACTGTTCAAGAGGACGATGTCTCCTCGGATGAGAATCCTCAGGAAGATCCTTCTCATGATCCAGATAGATGTTATGATGATGATGACCTTCAGGATCCGGATGCACCAGTGCTGGTTACGGCTACCTCTTCTCCTGCTGATATTGGAGGTTACCATAACCTTATGCAAATGGTGTCTAAGATTTGGCCTGCCGATTACTTCCGTTCAGACAGACTGCTTTCTTTATGACTTTAAAGAGCAGTATAGAAAGTCTGTTCGGTCAATCCCTATTATAGAGCATGTATGGTCAGAGGGCATTACGGTCATGCAAAATCCGGCAACAGCCATTCCTGTTCTTCCCCTGTTGGAGAAGAAGTATAAAGCGCCAGAGGGCAGTCCAGCTTGCTTGATTGGACAACCAAAACCGGATTCCGTCATTTCCCAAGCGGCACAAAGCAAGTCTAAAAACCCATTGACGCCACTTACAACACCGCCAGACAAAGAAGGGAGACGTCTGGACAATGTGGGCAAAAGATTCTCTACCATGGCCAGCCTACTAGTTCGAGCTTCTAATGCTCTTGCCATCTTGGGAAGGTATGATCACCAGATGTGGTACGATTTATCCCCGTTTGTGGATCAGCTTCGAGATGCAGCGAAAGATGAGGCCAGGAAAGTCCTGATGGAAGGAGAGCGTTCCTTTTTGGAGGTGATAGATTGTGCTATGGATATAGCGACTACTGCTTTTCGTGCCCTGGCGGGTTCAGCTGTGTTAAGGCGCCTGGGTTGGCTGCGGGCAACCTGGTTTTGTCAGGAGGTCCAGAACAAGATTTTAGACTTGCCATGCGATGGGGACATGCTTTTCGGAAAGCATGTCGATGAAGCCCTTTAAGGCATCAAAAAGGACACGGACACAGCGAAGTCCTTGGGGGTCTTTGAACTATCGCAAAGTTCCATTCAGAGGTGCAAGAGGGAGAGGTTTTTCCTCATACAGAGGTGGCAACCAACAGCGGTACTCATCATGTTCGCAATCCTCCCAATCTTACAAACCCCAATACTCCAATCAACGCCAAGGCCAGTCGGCGTCTTTCTCTCGCCAATCACAGAGAGGGCGTCAAAATCGTCAAGGAGGGAATAACTCCAAACGTCAATAGCGGACTCACGGCTCTTTCTGCTGTTCCTACCTCTCCGATGACATCAGTGGGGGGGCAGGATTTCTTATTGTCTAAGCAGTTGGAAAAGTTATTGCATCGGATCAGTGGGTCCTGAATATCGTTCACAGTGGTCACACGTTGGAGTTTCAACATCTTCCTCCAAACAGAGCTCCAGGCTCCAACGAGTCGAAACATCTGGGACTGCTACGTCTCAAAGCCCACCAGCTTTTCATCAAGGGGGCAATAGAACCTGTACCTCTTTCTCAAAGGGGGAAAGGGTTTTATTCCTGGTTCTTCCTGGTTCGCAAAACATCAGAAAAATGGCGCCCCATATTAGATCTACGGGAGCTCAACACCTATCTCATCAAACTATCCTTCAGGATGGTCACTCTCCAGGATATTCTTCGTCTGCTAAATCCAGGAGACTACATGGCGACTCTGGATTTAGAGGATGCTTATTTCCATGTGCTGATCCATTCAGCTCACAGGCAATACTTACGCTTCACAGTAGGGAAGAGCCATTTTCAGTTCAAAGTACTTCCTTTCTGTCTCCGGTCTGCACCAAAGATATTTACGAAGGTGTTGGCCCCAGTGGCAGCATTCCTCAGGAAACAATCTCTGGAAGTTTTCGCATACCTGGATGACTGGCTAGTCAAGCCTCCATCTTTCCAGGAAACTTCCAAAGCCATTACGACCTGCATCCAACTGTTTGACCATCTGGGCCTTCGGCTCAACAGGGACAAATCGGTCCTTCAACTATCCAGATCAGCAAAGTTTCTGGGATCCATTCTGGACACGAAACGCTGCAAGGCTTACCCAACGGAGGAACGTCAAAGCAAATTGATGCTATCGGCTCGCCTCTTGCTAAAGAGGAAATCCCTGTCGGTAAGACTACAAGTCCCTGCTCGGATCGATCTCATCCTGCATACCATTGATTCCACATTGCAGGCTGCGAATGGGTCCACTGCAAGAGCAGCTTGACAAACAATGGTGCCAGGTGGAGGGCTCTTTCGACGACAGGATTACGGTAACCCCAGTAATGAGAAAAGCATGCGACTGGTGGTTGGTGAAAGACAAAATCGCGGAAGGATTAACTTTCACGCTTCCTCAGTCTCCCATGGTTCTCACCACGGAGGCTGGGGAGCGGTGCTTCAAGAGTTGCACGTGAGCGGTCACTGGGATCCAGTTCAACGCAAGTGCCACATCTACCTGTTCGAACTCAAAGCCATTCGGTTAGCCTTGCAGGCTTTTTTGCCACAAATTCAGAATGGTTCAGTGCTGGTCCGGACGGACAACACAACAGCCATGCACTATATCAACAAGCAGGGCAGGACGAGATCCCAGACCCTCTCCAGAGAAGCTCAGCTGATTTGGGATTGGGCGATTCTTCACAATATTGCTCTGAGAGCGGAACACCTCGCAGGTTCGCTCAATATAACAGCGGATGCGCTGAGTCGTCAGAAATTGATCAGTCACGAATGGGAGTTAGACCAAACCATTCTGGAGGAGGTGTTCTCGGTCTGGGGGACCCCGATTCTATGCAAGCAGGGATCACCATTCGGGGTCCTTGGGGAACGAGCTTTCGATTGCCTGGTACGGCACATTTTTTTACGCTTTTCCTCCACTACCTCTAATCCCGAGGTTGATCAGGAAAGCCAAGGTGGAGCCATGCAAGATGATCTTAATTGCACCAGCGTGGCCCCGACAGTTCTGGTACACAGAACTCCTCCTGCTTTCTCAGGACCATCCAATTTGCCTGCAACCGGTGCCTTCTCTGTTGACGAGGTCTCAGGGTCAAGTATTCCATCCAGACCCGAGCTCGCTTAACTTGACAGCGTGGCTCCTGAATACAGGGAATTTCAGAATTTTAACCTCACCAAGGAGTGTAGGGACATCTTGTCTCAAGCTCGATCTCCAAGTACGAACAGAACTTATAGGGCGAAATGGAAGAGGTTCTGCATCAGATTTTGCCATATATACTGTCGCTGGCTAAATCTGGATTGGCTGAGATAGTGGCTGTTGCACAACGGCTATGAAAATCTGAGGCTCTCTCAGGAGGGTTCTAAGGGGTGAGGCAGTGCTGATTGGTTGGTACAGAATTCTTGGTCTCTTTTACAAAAAGAGGCGGATAGGCTACAAAATGAGATGAGGCATAGGCCTAGTTTTCTCTTTTGTATTTACTGCTATGGTATTTTTTATTTACCGAGGCTCCCATTCCGACGACGGGGGAATGATACAAAGCATGGGAATCTATGAAAGTTACCAATACTGGGGAACCAAAGTTACAGGTAAGTAACTTGTATTCCTTACACTCAACAAGGCATGTCTCCCTTCCACACTTTTTTGGTTCATTGCCAATGAAGAGAAACTGTTACCCTAGTTCCCACCAAACACTACTGTTCTTGCGATCCATATTCAATACAGTAACCGACAAAGCTTACTCCAGCAATGAGAGCCCCTAATGCTTGATTGCAGTGTGGTGTAGTTCCTATTTTCCCTATAGGCCCTGCGCATTGGAATAACATAAACAGCAGTGTAGACGTAGAAGTGCGGTCTTCCAGGTCTCTACTGACTATGTTAGACTTAATTGGGTTTGTACCAACTAGCTCAGAGGTCACTGGAAACTTTCTTGACTGAATAGGAAGTGATCAGCTTCCATGGCACAGACAAGAAGGGATTCAGTTTTCCAACAACCGCATAAACATGACAACTTTGCTCCTTAGAATAAGAGTCAATCTCTAGAGTCGTGTGAAACAATAGACAGCTATTTCACTCAGTTGTGCAGATTACTTTCACCAAGATGCAGAGAATAGAGAGACGGGCGTTTTCAATAAAAGGTATCATTTATTGAACAGTCTTTCTTCTCATGCAAGAGAAATGAATTTCCACAATTGCAAGACTTGTTATTATAAAAAGTGCGTACAGTAAAATGAGTATTGCGAAATAATACTATAAAAGCATTGGTATGGTTTCTTAGCCATACGATAGTTAAAATGAATAAAATATATACAGTCATATATACATTATGCTAACGTCCTCAACTGGTGCTTCTAACTACGCCTACCCCAGTGTACCTGACCTAAGCCTAATACTTGGGAGGGAGTAAGTAGCAGTTTAGTTAAGTTGGTTTTGCCAAGAGTTTGCTGCAAGAATTCTCTCTAAGGGTTTAGTCAACACCATACCTCTGGAATAGAATGTTGGAGGGCTGGTATCTCCTTTCAGGACTCGATATTACAGTCACCCGCAAGGGTAGGCTGGAAACGCCGGAGCTGGATTTTCTCGGCAGGAGAAAAGACAGCGTCTCTCTCAGCCCGTCAAGGAGGAGGAGGGGCAGCGTCCGTGGGCTTCTCGCATCTGCTGGGCTCTGCAAGAGACAGCTGTTTCTGCTCCTGTATTCACCACACCATCGCTCTTGCTTAAGGCAACGTTGGTAATATTTATACCTGGAAGGTGCCTTGTTTGACGTAAGTTTTTGGACATAAGACGTCAATAAAGATGTCACTCGGAACTGGTCGTTCTTACAGTGCTCATTAGAGTTCTATTACTAATAAAAACAAAGTAAGCGGGGTTTTCCCAGGTTGCTGGGGGTTTTATCTGTTGAAAGAACTCGGAGTGTAATCTAGGAATCTAAGATAGTGGCTTCTGCTGTGTCATGTACTGTAATGAGCTGCAGAGGCGAGTTTCTGAAATATGGCCTGATCGTTTATGCCATTATAGGGGTATGAATTGATTATAGCCGTATAGGGGCATTAGGTCACAATATTGATCGGGGTCCTAGATAGAACACAACAGCAGATGTGCCCTCTGCAACAGTGCTTGCCAGACCGCAGTCGCAAGCAACTGGTCAATGGAAAGATCTAATGTTAGTGGAGCTAAATGGTCAGTATAAACTGCAATGGGGTAACAACATAAACGTGTTACTGGCCTGGTCTTTCCTTGACCCCTAAACAATCTCCACCCTCAAACTCCTCCTGTATGCCACTAACCATCAGAGTCCTCCCTTATGTGCATCCATAGGTTTGACCTGGGGTAAGCAGCTGTGGTACTGGCTACAAAAAATGTCAGTCTTTTCTTTTGAAAAGCTACCATTGCACTCAGATCACATCACATAGCATTATGGTCATCTCCTTTACCCCAACCTCAGCACACTAAAGCTTGCAGTTTGGCACCTTAACTCTTACAGTTTGGCTAGCCCTAGCTTCTGGAGAAGTTTCTGCAAATCCTTAAACAAGCTAGAAAGCCAACTGTATGGGTACAATGAGCAGTTAGATTGGAAAGATGTATACCTTACTGTAATATTATACACAAATAGCCCTCAGATACCAAATCACAAGATCATCTGTTGTGTTGCACCTACAAATGGCAAGACTATTCTGACAGAAATAATTACAGGTGCTCTGTGGTCAGCCAGCTGAGCAACAGTTGTTGACTGGAGAAAGACAGTAGGGTTAGCAACATTTCTATTCATTCTTGTGACATTTGTAATACTGTATAGTCACCAATCATTTTTACTTTAATGTTGCTAGAATGGCATTTCTAAGAGCTTCCAATCCAGACTCGTTAAAAGTAGATTTTTAAAAAGAAGTGGATTATTGAAATCTGCAGACCAATTCAGTAGTTGTGCTATAGTTTCAATGAAAACATGGCAGTTTTATTTGCTCTCCTATTAGAAATGCATTCAGGCACACCTCACCAGTTTAAGTCAGACCATTTTGCAACTTGTACTTCTTGCTACAGGACTCTACTCAATAACACTTGATGTAACTGTCCGATTAATATTGTAAATGCTAAAAATTATTTAATTTGGCAGTTCAAGTCTAAAGCCTTGCCTGCTCTGTATTGTAACATAGCTGTTTTTACGTCCAGATGTGGGGGGTCAGGTTGCACCGTACTGTTTTATGCTATAGTTTCTATTCATTACCAGTACAATGCATTTTTTCTCCGCTTGTAATGGATGGTGAATTTCTATTGTGCATAATTCGGAAGGAAAATAAGCACTCAACATTTTTTGGAGTTTTGGCAGAGTAGAGCAAAGAAGCCAATCAGCAATGCAAGCTTATTCACCCTTTCTTGATTATAAAGAAGGCCTTCTCATGGTAATAGAAAGGTAGTTAGGTTAATTGAACTAATGACATCACTTTTTGGGGCAGATCATTACCCTGAAATAACTGACTCTCCATTGAATTTTTCAGGACTGCACTAGTACATTGCCCTCTACAGTCCAGGAAAGATGACAAGACTTAAGTTAATTCATTAATTCTGCTATAGGTTCTGAACTGGAGGCGGTTAGTTATATTTAAAAAAAATAAAAAGAAATAGCTCTTGATCGTCTCTACATTACAAACCCACATATGTTGACATCGTAGATGTCTTGTTGGGAGGGTTGTAGGTTGTCAGACTAAAAGTTAAAGGGAGAGCGACTTGTATACCAAGATTTTTTTCCATTCTACATGCAGTCGTCTGAACAGCTGTTGACCCGGGAGGCATCGTTACAAAATGACACGCTAATCAGCAATAGATTTCCATTTTTATAAATAAAACAGTTAGGGAAACGGAGTATTTTGAATTCATGTTTAAAAAATGTAAGTAAAAATATATTGCATCCAGTGAAAAAAGAAAACTGTAACCAGGCAGAGTAGGTCACGTTGCAAATCCGTAGTTCAGGAGCAAGTTGCATCCTGATATTTACAGGTAAGTACTGTTTCTATTCTAGGGGTCAGAAGAATCTGCCACAACAATCCCAGTTCGAGGCATGTGGGCTGCTGAATTCATATCTGTGCATAGATCGCCGCCTAGTGTTGGGTCCGGATGATTGCACATTGTTGTCCTGGAAGAGTCTTCGAAGTATCACAAGATAGGTGGCTCCTCCCCTGGACTACAGTGCTTATGGGCATCGCCTCCATCCCCAGATTGTTTTTTTCCGCCATTGGGTTCGGATGTGTTTCGGTTCCCTCTGTCGGAATCGATAGTTGTATAACTTTCCTTACTTGAGACCAAAAGGTCTTTAGGATTAGCGTCGGTATTGTCCATCGTTCGGGTCTGTTTATTCCTCAGCTCCGAACACTTGCTGCCCTTCCGCGTGCTGTCGGCGCGGACGGGCCTACACGACGCTCCAGACTACTTAACATGGAACGAACCTCAAAGAATTCACACCTCGACGTGCACCCAGTGTGCAACAAGTGTTTGTCGCCGGACCACGATGAGGCCAGGTGTATGGCCTGCTCCAAGTTCCGGTGTAAGAAGACTCTCAAGATTCGTCGGGCCGCTAGACTCCAGGCCCAGTTATCAGCGCCCCCGCCAGACAACATCATCGAGGAAGACGTTGAGCACGACACCGTCTTACAAGTTTCGGACTCCAGCCCGGCGTCGGAGGATGACAACTACAACGCGGAGGACGAGGAGTTTGAGGAAGTCGTCGGAGAGGTAGGGGACGACGACGGGGCCATTGCCACCGTGGAGGATAGCTCAGAGGAGGAGCATCCTCAGACTGACTCAGGGGTCAATCCCCATTATACGGCCCAGGTCGAGGGATCGCCTTCGGGCCTTACCAAAGACCTCAATACTCGTCCCACGACCCCGCCTCCAGGCCCGGCGACGGACATTGGTGATGCGCCACTCCCAGTAAAGAAACCGAAAGTGAAACCATCAGGGTCCACACCAACGGTATCGAAACCGAAAGTGAAAGTCGCACTGGTGGGACAGAAGGCTCCAGAGGCCTCAGCGCCTAAAAGGTCCAAAATGGCCGCCGTCATCAAGAGCCACGCCAAGACGGCCGACCCGAAGACCCCGGTGTCGAAGCCGAAGGCGAGGACGACCGACGCGGCCGTGTCGGCGCCGAAGATGGTCGAGGTCGATGACCCGAGAAAGGCCTCGAAGAAGCGTCAAGACGACCCCAAAGCTCTGGCTGCGCCAATTCCGGTCGTCAAGGCCAAGGGTGGTGATGTGTCGGCTCCGAAGACCGTGCCTTTGATCGCCGACCCTATTCCGGACTCGGGGGAATCGCTCGGGCCGGGCCAGCCCTCCCCGTCCTTAACCAAAAAGGTCACGGAATCCCTTCAACGTATTCGGAAGGACGCATCGGCTCCTGAACCGAAGGATGTGGTGCCGAAGCCTTCACAGAAACCGGCAAAAGCGCAGGCACCGATCCACTTCACGCTGCCGCCGAAGACGACGCCGAAGGCTTTCGCTCCAAGACATGGGGCCGGGGTGCCCTTGAAGCTGGTGTCGACGCCTAAAGCGTCATCGGTGGTGCCGAAGCCTCGGCTCCAGCCACTCGCGGACGAGGAGCGTCGAGAGGTTGTCATCGACGCCAACACAGGCAAACTCTCTCTCCTTAAAAGGAAGATCACCTCAGAGCCTGTGTTAGAACATTTTCGTATTCCACTCAAAAAGAAGTTGGACTCTGCGGGTACTTCTGCCCCTATAGAGCCTGCATCTCCACAAAATCTAGAACTCTCACCAACTCATTCTAACGCTGGGGAAGGTGACAGAGATGAGGAGGACGAGTACAATTATCCAGCGTACTCGGATCCGGAGGAGGTCAATGAACCTTGGTCTGCTGGAGGCGACACTGAGGACCCTCAGTCAAGTCACGAACCGCAGCTTTTTGCAGCGAAAACTTCTCCAACGGAGGACTCTGCAGCCTTCAACGCTCTAATTGAGAGAGCTACAGCTAATCATGATGTTGACCTCCATGCGGACCCAATGGATGTCGATTTTCTGTTTGACACTTTCTCAGTGGCTGAAAAGTCGGTCAAGACATTGCCTATGCTCAAGGGAGTGCTGAAGCACGCGCCAGAGGTTTTCAGGGAGCCCACTCGGGCGCGAGTCATCAATCCTCGTATTGACAAGAAATACAAGGCAGCGCCCACTGATCCAACGTACATCAAGGGACACTTGCCACTGGATTCTTTGGTTGTATCCAACGCACGCAAGCGGGCAAACTCGCAGACCACGGGTGATGCTCCTCCCCCAGACAAAGAATCGAACATCTTTGAAGCCTCAGGAAAACGTATTGCTGCGCAGGCAGCTAATATTTGGCGCATTTCAAACACGCAGGCCCTACTTGCACGCTACGATTGGGCGCATTACGACACCCTAGAAACACTTCTTCAGCACTTACCTGATCAGTACAAAGAGGGAGCTGAAATGTTAATTCAGGAGGGGAAGCTAATCACCAATGCTTCCATTAAGTGTGCACTGGACGTGGCCGATACCGCCTCCAGGGCTATAAACACTAGCGTGTTACTGCGTAGGCATGCATGGCTTAGAATATCAGGCTTCAAACCAGACATACAGACAACCATCTTAAATCAAACAGTTAATCCAGACCACCTGTTTGGCCCTGAAGTGGATGCAACCCTTGAAAAAATGAAAAAAGACACGGACACTGCTAAGTCTATGGGGGCCCTCCAGTCCCAGCAGTTTCGGGGTGGTTCCTTTCGCCGCTCCAATAACAGAGGCACCTGAAGGGGTCAGTCATCGCAATCCACGCAGTACTATAAAAGCAACACACAGACCTCATACACCAACAAGGGTAGAGGTGGTTACAGGGGCAACAACGTCAAAGGCAGGGGACGTGGAAACAACAGCTCCAGGTCCTCCACCACCAACAAACAGTGACGCCTTGTCACTGCCCCCGACCACACAACACCGGTCGGGGGGAGACTCCAGCAGTTCCTGTCCGTGTGGAAATCCATCACCACGGACAGGTGGGTCAAATCTCTTATCCAGTACGGTTACTGTCTGGAACTTACTTCCACTCCACCAAACATACCTCCAAAAAACCGTCCTATGTCCGGCGAGCACTTGCACTTGTTGCAGCAGGAGGTCATAGTCATGCTGCAAAAAGGGGCAATAGAGCTCGTGCCACTGCAAGAAAGGGGAACAGGAGTTTACTCTCTGTACTTTCTAATCCCCAAAAAGGACGGATCCCTCAGGCCCATCCTGGACCTCAGGCCCCTCAACTGGTACATTCTGTCAGAACACTTCCATATGCTCACGTTGCAGCAGGTTCTCCCTCTGCTTCGGCAGGGGGACTTCCTGGCTACTCTGGATCTCAAGGATGCATACTTTCACATTACCCTGCATCCTTCACACAGGAAGTACCTCAGGTTCACAATTCAAGACCAGCACTACCAGTTCAGGGTTCTGCCTTTCGGGGTCACCACAGCGCCCAGGGTCTTTACAAAGTGCCTGGCGACTGTGGCGGCGCATCTAAGACGTCAAAACATCCACGTCTACCCCTATCTGGACGACTGGCTCATTCAAGCACAGTCGGAACACCAGTGCGCCGACCACGTGTCCCGCACCATTCATTTCCTGCACGATCTGGGATTCTCACTGAATTACCCAAAATCCCATATCCAGCCCGCCCACATACGGCAGTATCTGGGCGCGACAGACACTCTGGCAGCCACTGCGCAGCCAAATTCAGTGAGAGTCGCCAGTATTCAGACGCTGATCCAACGATTCAGACCTCAGCACTCGCTTCCAGCGAAGGTGTTCATGCAGTTGATAGGCATGATGGCCTCCTGCATCTCCATTGTCCCGCACGCGAGGTTACATATGCGTCAGCGTCAGGAGTGCCTAGCACGTCAGTGGAATCAGGCTCACGGGCAACTAACAGACCTAGTGTTGGTGAGCGGTCGGGCGTACAACTCTCTGCATTGGTGGAATCCACAAAACCTTTGCAAGGGCCGACCGTTCCAAGAGCCTGTGCCACAGATTATTCTGACGACGGACGCTTCTCTCCAGGGATGGGGAGCGCATGTACTCCACTACACAGTGCAGGGACTATGGACACTACAGCAAAGGAAGATGCACATCAATGTATTGGAACTGATGGTGATCTTCATGGCCTTAAAGGCATTCAAAGTACATCTGTGCAACAAGGTCGCGTTGATCCGGACAGACAACATGACGGCCATGTACTACATTCAGAAACAGGGGGGCACACACTCTCCGCAGCTGTCTCATCTGGCTCAGAGCATGTGGAAGTGGGCCATTCAAAGGAACATTTTCCTGATGGCAGAACATCTCCCAGGCAAAGACAATCAGATGGCGGACCTGCTCAGCAGGCACAGCCACCAAATGCACGAGTGGGAGATACATCCATCAGTACTCCAACCGTACTTCCAAAGGTGGGGTCATCCAGAGATAGACCTGTTCGCCACAAGGGAGAACGCAAAATGCCAAAGCTTCGCCGCCAGGTTCCCACACCCGCAATCGCAGGGCAATGCGATATGGATGAACTGGTCAGGCAGATTTGCGTACGCTTTTCGCCCAGCACCTCTGATACCGCTGGTGGCACGCAAGCTCAGGCAGCACTCGATGACTCTCATCCTGGTTGCTCCAACGTGGGCTCGCCAACCATGGTACACCACGTTTCTGGAACTTTCCGTGGTACCGCATCAAAGGCTTCATCTCACACCCAGCCTTCTGACGCAGAGCCATGGCACCCAGATCCGCAACAGCTCAACCTGGCGATCTGGCTCCTGAAGTCCTAGAGTTTGGCTACCTCAATCTTCCCCCCGATTGCATGGACATCATTCGGGAGGCAAGAAAGCCCACTACTAGAGCATGTTATGCGGCTAAATGGAAGCGGTTTGTCATTTATTGTGCAAACCACAACATTAACCCGCTAGATGCTTCCATTCAGAACATCATATGTTACCTATTCCATCTGTACCAATGCAATTTGGCGTATTCTTCCATCCGCATTCACCTGTCTGCGATGGCCGCATACCTCCAGAATAGGCAACACCTATCACTTTTCAAGGTTCCTGCTATCAAGGCATTTCTGGAAGGACTCAAAAGGGTCATTCCACCACGGACACCACCAGCTCCAGAATGGAACCTCAATGTGGTTCTTACAAGGCTGATGGGTCCTCCTTTCGAGCCACTACACTCTTGTGAGCTTCAGTTTCTGACTTGGAAGGTGGCTTTCTTAGTAGCCATTACATCGCTACGGAGGGTTAGTGAGTTGCAGGCCCGCACCATCCAAGAACCTTTTTTCCAAGTCCATGCCAACAGGGTGGTGCTCCGCACTAACCCTAAATTCCTACCCAAGGTTGTATCTCAATTCCACATAAACCAGACAATTGAGTTGCCAGTGTTTTTTCAAAATCCTGAGTCGCTGGCGGAGCGGATGCTCCACACCCTTGACGTTAAAAGAGCGTTAATGTACTACATTGACAGGACAAAGGATTTTCGAAAGACCAAGCAACTTTTCGTTGCATTTGCCTCACACCACAAGGGTAACGCTATTTCCAAAGCTGGTATCGCTAGGTGGATCGTGAAATGCATTCAGATCTGTTACGCTAAAGCTAAACGCACTCTCACAATTCCACCAAGAGCCCACTCCACCAGAAAGTTGGGGGCCTCTATGGCTTTCCTTGGGAACATTCCCTTAGAGGATATTTGTAGAGCAGCCACATGGTCTACCACACATACTTTTACTAAACATTACTGTGTAGACGTGCACTCTAAACAGCAGGCAGCTGTAGGGCAGGCTGTTCTCAAGACACTTTTCCAAACTGCTGCAGCTGGCACGGGCGGCCGCCGCTAATGGAGGGACTGCTATGTATTCAATGCACAGATATGAATTCAGCAGCCCACATGCCTCGAACTGCAAATGCTACTTACCAGTATGCATCTGTTCTTGGCATGTAGGGCTGCTGACATTCATATCGCCCGCCCTCCTCCCCGGCGCCTGTAGCAGCTGCAGTATTCATATTTATATATGCTCATAGCATGGGCATCACTCACATAGTTCACTCCATCTCGGCCAATGGCTAAAAACAATCTGGGGATGGAGGCGATGCCCATGCGCACTGTAGTCCAGGGGAGGAGCCACCTATCTCGTGATACTTCGAAGACTCTTCCAGGACAACAATGTGCAATCATCCGGACCCAACACTAGGCGGCGATCTATGCACAGATATGAATGTCAGCAGCCCTACATGCCAAGAACAGATGCATACTGGTAAGTAGCATTTGCATTCTTCTACAAACTGTTTGTTATGATGTAACATTTCACATCCTACGTTTATTAACTAGACCAAATTGTACATTTTCTTAACACTATTTTTTTTTTTACTCGTAGAATGCATGGTTCCGAAAATCCCGCTTCAAGGGTGGAAAAGGAAAGAAGCTGAATGTCGGAGGAGGTGGTCTGGGCTACAGAGAGCGACCAGGACTTGGGGCTGACACATCTGTAAGTACAAAGGAACTATGCAACAATGGGGCTGTCTTCTGATTTTTGTATGAAGCTCTAACCTCTTTGAAAAATAATTTTTTTCTCCAACAGCCAAGCTATACTGAGGGCTCAGACAATGGTTCAGTACTGACCTAAGTCTGGAGAGAACTATTCTCTGGTAACTCTGAAATATCGACTTGGTTTTATGGCAGACAGTCAAAACTACTCCAGTAGTTGGCAGGATGAAGCAGCGACATTTCATCATGTGGGTGCAGTTGTATCTTGGAGTCTCCATGGGCCATTTTCCATCTGCATTCCCTCTTGCTCTCTTTCTCAGATTTTGTTATCCCAATTGTAGGATAGTGCCCATTTTTGCATGGTTATCCCCTAACAATTTGCCAGATACCGGATGCAAATTTGACTGAGTTTGTACTGGAATCCTGCTAACCAGGCACCAGCACCCTTGTTCTTTCCCAAAACTGTACCTTGTACCCACAATTGGCACAACTCTGGGACACATGCAAGTCCTTGTAAAAGGTACCCCTGGTACCAAGGGCCTTGCGATCAGAGAAGGACTCTGAGGGCTGCAGAATGTTTGTATGGTGCCACCCTCCAAGACCCCTCACTTCAACACCCCCACCCTGCCATGACAGGCTGTGTGTTTTGGTAAAAGCTCGACTGAAGAGTCGACATGGCACAGCTGCCTGTGTGCCATGACCACCAGCACTTCCTGTGGTATTGGTAAGTCATCCTTCTAGCAGGCCTTACAGCTCTAAAGGCAGGGTGCACCATACCCAGGTGAGGGCATAGCTGCAAGAACAATATGACTCTACAGGGCATGGGCCAAACAGACGTTGTAAGTGCAGTGGAGCTATTTTGAGTGTATGGGCTGGGAGTTTGTCAGCACAAACTTAACAGCTCCATGATGGGTTTAGTCCAATCTGGGAAGCTTGGTGTTAACCTTCCCAGCACAATAAATCCACTCTGATTCAGTGTGGTATTTGATGAAGAATACACTTGGTATGCACCTTAGAGATGCCCCCTGAAAAACAGGCGTGGTTCCCAACTGGCTCCCAGCCATCTGCCGCCACCAGACCGGTTTCTGGACCCATTTTAGAGCGCTTCTGTTCTCTGGGTCTGGATACAAAGACCATCCTGGGCAGTGGTCATGCCTCCTCCCGTAGTATGGGCAGGGCCCTCAAAGAGGGAGCTTGGCTCCCAGCCATCTGCCGCCACCAGACCGGTTTCTGGACCCATTTTAGAGCGCTTCTGTTCTCTGGGTCTGGGTCTGGATACAAAGACCATCCTGGGCAGTGGTCATGCCTCCTCCCGTAGTATGGGCAGGGCCCTCAAAGAGGGAGCTTCAAAGGCCTGCCACCTTTGTTGGCTGCCCCAGCCTTTTGCTGCTATCAGCAACTGGCTCTAATCAGTTCTGGCCCCCATTTTTGGGCGCGAGAACCGGCGGAAAAACCTAGCCAGGAAAGGAGGTCTGCCCAACTTTGCCAACCCCCACCCCTCAGGTGGGGGAGGTAAAGTGAGGGCCACCTTTCAGTCCCCATTATCTTGGAGATTGGGGCGCGCGAGGCTCCAAAGAGGCCTATGCTCTGTGTGAGAAAGTGTCCTCTTTCTGCATGGTTGCCGTTACTTATTGCTGATGTACTTTAACTGAGTGTGCTCTGGGCTCCTGCTAATCAGGTACCCAAGGCCTAGGTTCTTTCCCTAAAATTGCATTGAAGCCTATACCCAATTTGCGTCTCTGGCCAAGAGGTCAGCCCCTAGTAAATGGTACCACAGGTACCCAGGGCACTGTGACCACAGAAGGCCTAATAAATCTATCACTGGAATTATTGTGGGTTTATTAATACGAGATGTTTCATACCAAACATCTCTAGTTTTAGTGAAGTCATCATGTAGCTGGGGAAATTCGTAAACACCATTATCTGAAAGAAACATATTAGTTATAGATTCCTTACCTTAGAATTAGCCCCAGGTGTCGGACTGGATCTGGAAAGTTGGTCGGCTCCGTGTCCGTTGTTGGCGTTGTGGTCGCCGGGATAACGTCGTGGTACCTACTTAGAGGCCGCCCTCGCGCGCTGATGTCAGTTCTTTCTTTTTCCGCGACAGCCTCTGCAGATCCGGACAGAGCAGTACACAGTCACTTTTTGACCAAACTTTTCGAGCGACTTTTGTCAATGTCTTTTTGAGTCTTCGACTCCTGCTGCACGTTGGGTGTCTGTAGCTGACTGATGTCTGTTATGGATCCGCACTGTGTGTGCCTCTTTTGCCTGGAGCGCTACCACGACCCTGAGTCGTGCTCTGGCTGCTGGTCCAAGGCTTAAAAGGACTTGCGGGAGCGGTCCCAAATGCTTCCTGACCGCTGGCAGTCAGCTCCACGACGCTCGAGGTCCGAGTCGCGAGGGAGGTCGAGGGACCGGTCACTGAGCCATCATCACTCTTCCAAGTCTTCCAGGTCGGGGAAGTCGAAGCACAAGAAGAAGTCGAAGAAGCATCATCGCTCTTCGACTTCTCCCCGTCGGCCGGCTGACGCGACGAGGGATGCGGGTGTTGCCCCTCCCGCGGCTTCCTGGGACCTTGGGCGACTCCTGCCCAGCTTCGTAAATTTTACAAGGCGATGCACGTCATCTTTGGGCAGCCTGAACCAGACGGCGCGCCAACGGGCCCCGTGGACTTGGTAGGGGGACCTAGGCCTTCTCCGCCGACGGCCCCAGCCCCGCAGGCCCCCTTGGATCCAGGCCTGGATCCTGATTGGCGCCATTTGACCTTATTACACCTCCTCCGGTACCGCATTCAACGCTGGTCGACCCCTCGCCTCCATCCTGATGTGGACTCGGACTGGCATCACCAGACCCTGCAACGAGCGGAATTATTGTGCCCCTATTCACTCCTGGGATCCCTTTTTGGCCAGATTGGCCCCCAGAGGATGCGGAGGACTGGGAGGGGTCAGGTGACCATCTAACTGATAAGCTAGAATCTGAGCAGGACTGGAGAGAGGAACTGGAGGATGCCAGTGGTCTAGACACCTCCTCTGAATTTGGCATGTTGTCACCTCCTACCGTTGCTACGAAGGAGGAAGCGTCATACGCAGTGGTGTTGCGTAGGGCGGCCGAGGCTCTCGAGCTACCTACGGTGGCGTCCAGGACTAACCGCCTGACAGAGGTGCTTCAGCGGGCTAAGAGCTCTTCGAAACCCCTGCTGCCGTTTAAGAAGGCCCTTACCAATGTTCTTTTGGGCACCTGGTCCAGGCCGGATAGGATGATTGCCCGATGCCACTGCCTGGTTACGGGTGACCCCACTTTCCTCTCCCAACACCCCACCCCAGAGAGCTTGGTGGTCCAAGCCACTACTTCCAAGAGCGCCTTCCCTACTGCTCCACCGGATAGGTAATCCAAGAAGGTGGATCATCTTGGGAAGATTTTCTCTTCCGCCAGCTTGGGACTGCGGTCGGTAAACACTGCATGTCCATTGGGCCATTATTCCCACTCTGTGTGGGATATGGTGGCACAGATGCTGCTCAGTGTGAAGAGGAGGCCCTGATAGTGCTGCCCCGGGCTGTTGCCGCCGGGAGGGATGCAGCAAAGTTTACCATCTGTTGTGGGTTGGATACCTCGGACTCTCTGGGCAGGACGATTTCCACGTCAGTAGCCCTTCGTCACTACTTCTGGATGAGATCGACTGGCTTTTTGGGGGATGTCCAGAATACCCTCATGGACATCCCTTTTGATGGGCGTCGCCTGTTTGGCGACAAAGCGGACAACACTCATGTTTCAAGGACTCACGGGCTACAGCCAAGTCCTTGGGTCTCTCAAGCCGGCCACCGTCGTGGTTCAGGGGGCCAAACCTTCCTAGTCCGACTTTTCAGACCCATTAAACGCCATTGGGCAGCAGGATCCGCCATCACCTCCTTCACTGGTGCACCATCACGTCTGACAGGTGGGTTTCGCTAATAGTCCGAAGGGGCTACTCCCTCCCCTTCGAGGCTACCCCTCCAGACTTGCCACCGCAATACCACCACATGTTGGAGGATCACCTGGGCCTTCTCCAGCAGGAAGTTAGGCTCTCCTGGCCAAGGGAGCAATCAAGCGCGTGCCTGTCCCAGAACTTTCTGGTTCCCAAGAAGGACAAGTACCTCTATCCTGATTTCAACCGCTTCCTCCGGAAGGGGAAGTTCAAGATGCTGACGCTCGCTCAGGTCTGGTCTGCCCTCGACCTGGAAGACTGGATGGTAGCTTTGGACTTGCAGGACGCTTATTTTCACATCCCCGTCCTGCTGGCCCACCGGCGTTACCTGCGGTTCCTCTGTATGCCATGAGCTCTTTCAGTTCACCGTGCTCCCCTTTGCCCTTACCACTGCCCCCTCGGGTGTTTACAAAAGTGATGGTGGGGGGCGCAGCTTATCTGTGCAGTTTGGGGTTTCAGTCTTCCCCTATCTTGACGACTGGCTGTTTAAAGCGGGCTCGCCCAAGGCAGTCGTCTCCCACCTCTAGACTACGTCCAACCTCCTGCATTTGCTGGGTATCTCCATCAATGTGCCGAAGTCGCACCTGATTCCCTCTCCGAAGCTCCTCTTCATCGGAGCGGTTCTGGACACTGCGTTGTTTCACGTCTATCCTCCGAAAAGCGAGTCTGGGATAATATTGCTATGATTCCGATCTTTCACCCTCTATCTCGGGTTTCGGTCAGGTTGACCCTGAGGCTACTGGGCCTCATGGCCTCCTGCATACTGCTGGTTTATCATGCCAGGTGGCATGTGCAGGCTCTAGTGGGACCTGAAGTTCCAGTGGGCGCAGAATCAGGGGAATCTGTCAGATTGCGTCTAGACCTTGAAGGGCACTGCACAGCAATTACAGTGGTGGCTCACGAACCAGGATTGGGTCAACGGCAGATCCCTCTCCCTCCCTCAACTAGAACACACTGTAGTGACCGACTCATCCCTTCTGGGATGGGGCGGCCACGTGGAAGAGGCAGAGATCAGAGGTCTGTGGTCTCCAGCAGAGTCTGGGCTCCATATCAACCTTCTGGAGCTCCAAGCGCTCAGTCTTGCACGCAAGGCATTCCTTTCCTCTGTCCGGAGAGGAGTAGTGCAGGTGTCCTCGGACAACACCACTGCCATGTGGTACTGCAACAAACAAGGTGGGGTGGATGGCCTCCGCCTCTGGACATTGCTCAAACATCAGGGAATATACCTGGTGGTTCAAAACCCGGCAGGCTCACTGAACACCAGGGCGGACGAACTCAGCCGCAGGTGCGTGATGGATCACGAATGGCTGCTTCACTCAGATGTGGTGTAAGGTCTGGGGAGAGCCTTGGTTTGATCTATTCACCACCGAAGAGAACGTGAAATGTCAGCAATTCTGCACGTTGGAATTTCCAAGGCGGCGCTTGCTAGGCAACGCTTTTAGTCGCCGTCTGTTTTACGCCTTTCCACCTATACCTCTTCTGCCCAGAGTGCTGAAGATCAGGCGCGACCAGGCCCAAGTCATCCTTGTGACTCCGGATTGGGCACAAAGAGTGTGGTATCCTGAGCTGTTCAACATGGCCATCGATCCTCCGACCCGTCTGCCTCTTAGGGAGGATCTTCTGTTGCGGCAACAGAGGACGGTCCTCCACCTCCTTGTGTGGAGATTTAGCGGCGGCATTCTTTTGGCCTGCCTCCCGAAGTTTGTGATGTAATTTTGGCAGCCAGGCGTCCCTCCACCTAGACGATATACGTCTGCTGCTGGAACAAATTTGTGGCTTGGTGCACAGCAAAGGCTGTGGATTCCCTCTCTGCCCCTCTTTCTGAGGTGCTCTTGTTCCTCCTTTCTTTGGCCCAGCTGGGCTCTGCTGAGGGCACTATCAAGGGCTGTCTTTCGGCCATTTCTGCCTTTCTTCGGCTTCCAGATCAGCCTTCTCTTTTCATGTCCCCAGATGTAAATCGTTTCTTGATAGGCATAACTCATCTCTTTCCTCCTATTTCCTTCGTTATGCCTCAGAGGGACTTGAATCTAGTCTTGTCTTATTTATTGTGCGCTCCCTTTGAGCTGCTTCACAACTGTCCTTTGAGACTTCTGATGCTTAAAAGTGCATTACTGGTTGCCTTCACATCTGCCAGAAGAGTGAGTGAGCTCCAGGCTCTTTCATCCAAGCCTCCTTTCCTGTCTGTCCATCCGGACAAGGTAGTTCTCAGGACTCGTCCATCCTTCCTGCCCTAGCTTGTCCCTGCCTTTGACATCAGGCAGACCATCACTTAGCCCACCTTCTTTCTGCCGCCGCATCCTTCAAAAGAGGAAGAGAGGCTCAAAATGTGCGCTTTCCTTTTATCTGGATCGCACCAAACCGTTCCGGGTGGATGACCAGCTCTTTCTTTGGTACGTGGACGCCAAGAAAGGTTGGGCCGTACACGAGAGGACTATCTCCGAATGGGTTGTTTTGCAGCGTGAATCTTTCTGGATTCACTATGCTGTGCATTATTCCGCGGTCTTGGGTTTGGGTCCGGAATCGTAGTCTTTTCTTTTTTTTTTTTTTTTTGGTAGCCCAGATTGACGTCGACGTCCCACCTTTTGGTGTATTTCCGGTGACGTCTGCACGCTTCCTGCGGAAGCACCCACTCTTGGGCGCCATCTTCAGATTCTTTTTTCCACGGTTGGGTCTGGATCGTTCCCGAGAGGGCTCCAGATATTTTTGGAGAAAAAGCAGAAAAAAACGCAGTTTTTGGACGAAAAACATTGGAGAAG
The DNA here is from genome assembly GCF_964263255.1 of Lissotriton vulgaris. NCBI lineage: Eukaryota > Metazoa > Chordata > Amphibia > Caudata > Salamandridae > Lissotriton > Lissotriton vulgaris. Next base: position 1,675,686,049 of record NC_141693.1, on the reverse strand, counting down.
ACTTCAGGAGACTACATCATCGAGAAGATCGACGAGAGAGGGAAGAGAGTTCCAGAACTTCGATTTTCCATCGAGGAATGCGAGCGCAGGGGGCCCCCTGATCGCATGAGATGTACAAGACTCCTTTCAAGTTCTGCGCGAATTGCCACCACAAGTACGCACAGAAGGACCAGCACCCGGTTTGCAACCTCTGCCTACCTGTAGACCACGAGAGCAAGCGACTGCTACGCCTGCTCCGCCTTTACGCCGAAAACTCTTTGAGTTCGAGCGAGACAGAGAGTAGCCAACGCCACCATGCAGGGCAAGGGCCATCCTCCGTCCCTTCGAGACCTGGGTCTATCTTCCGACGAAGAAGACAACAACGCCGCCGACGAAGACGACGGCTACACGGTCGTAGAGACCGATATTACGAAGACTCCAAAGAAGGTAGGAGACTCTATGGCCCCTAAAGCCTTGAGAGACCAAGAGCCTCGAAAGATCGAGGGAAAATACTCGAAAGCTTCGGCGCCCTCACCTAAACCCAGGCCCATCAGATCCACTGAGAAGGAGTCCCCGGCGCAAAGAGCTCAAGAACAGCTAAAGCTGTCGAAAAACATCTCCGAAAAGGAACGTCCGACGCTTAGGGAGAAGGACCCGAAAAAGGCCCCAGCGCCGAAGATAAGCTCGGCGCCGAAACCTTCGACGCCGAAGATTTGTTCTGCGCCGAAGAGATCGGCCGACCCATTAGACGCAGATCTGGCTGCCGAAATGGAGAAGAAGAAGTGGCGTCTCAAAGCAGAAATGGAAAACATCTGCAACGAAAAAAGGATTTTGATGCCAGGATGAAAGACTACATAATCCCGCTCAAGCCACAGGTGCATGAGGTGGTCGAGGAGGAAGAGGATGAAGTCTTAGAACAGTCGGGGAATGTCGAAACATTTGATGAACCGGATGAAGACGAGGCCTTCGACTACTATGAGGAGGAGGACGACCCCAGGACGCTCCTGGGTTCGGCGACCTCGAAAAGCCAGGAGATCGACTGGCAGGATGTCGACGCAGAGAGTCCCGAAGAAAGCGTCGACACGCATCCTTCGAGGCCTTCGCCGCCAGATGATATTAGCGTGTACAACACGGTCTTCAGGAATGCAGCGGCTGTCTTCAAGGTGAAACTCGACGAAGAGCAGCAGAAGGCTGATTTTCTCCTCGAGACATTGCTCCCTGTACAGACCAAGAGCCAGTACCTGCCAATGCTAGAAAGTGTCATGGCACAAGGGAAAGAAGCCTTCAGGGAGCCAGCTACTTGCAAGGCAGTCACCCCAAGGACTGAAAAGAAGTACAAACATTCATCCAAGGACCCAGCCTATATCCAGGGCACGGTCTCAGCAGACTCAATCATTGCTGTTACAGCAAGGAAGAGGGCTAATGTGTCTACCTCAGGACCACCTCCAGACAAGGAGAGCAAGAGGATGGACTTGGTAGGGAGAAGAATTGAAAGGAATGCAGCGATGCACTGGAGAATTGCCAATTCCAGCGCACTACTAAACACACATCAGTACCAAATCATGGAGGAACTGAGCAAGTTGATGAAAAACATGCCTCAGGAATTCAGAGAGAGAGCTGAAAACCTAGTCGAAGAATGTGTCAAAATCTTGCATCAAGACAGCTCTGGACGGAGCGGACACCTCCAGTAGGCTCATGATGATGGGCAGCACTGAAAGAAGACAAGCCTGGCTCAGGGTGTCAGGTTTCAAGCCAGAAGTACAACACAGCATCCTGAACACCCCCGTTCAACGGACAGACCTTGTTCGTGTCCCCAGTAGACGAAAAGCTCAGCCAACTAAAGAAGGACAATGAAACAGCAAGGTCCATGGGGGCATTGCAGTTCAGAGGGTCCAAAAGGGGCACCCCATCACGAAGGCCCAACGGCAGGGGTGGGGTCCAGCCAGGAACATCGCACCAGGCGTTCCAACAATCCCACCAGACGGAAAACCAAACACAGCAAGGCCAGCAAAAGCAGTCCTGGCAATACCAGCAGAGGGGCCAGCCCTTTCGCGGCAGAGGCAATGGACGGGGCCAGAATAGGAGGGGAGGTCAGCAACCCCCCACCAAGTGACTTGGTCAGACAACATGTGTCCACCCAAATAAGAACTCCCAGGGTGAGGCACGAGAACAGCACGGAGATTTCAGGCGCACTAAGTACCTGCGGGCATTTGAGACCAGTGGGAGGAAGACTAAATGTAGTAATCTCCTTCTTATGTAATGAATGTCCCTGGCTTTGATGCTCTTGCTATGTGATGTCATTTAGAATGTTGAGGAGGTTTGTGCTTGAAGTGAGAGCAGTTAGAGAAGATGGGCTGAGCAACCAGGAGGCCGCTCCTGGTGGGGCATATATTAGGAACTTACATTAAGACTACATTGGAACTTACTAAGCTGTAACTTAAGGAATAAACTACAAGTACAAGAACTGTCTACTGGACTTCTTTATCTCTACATTGGCGACGAGGATGGGATACGTAAAGTTCAGAGGTCAAGGGTCCTCTGTTTGTCTCTCGTGAGCACTACCTGTCTGGAGCTGACTGGGAATCTACGCAGTTTCGGGTGAAGTGAGTGTTTTCACGTCTAACACAGTTTTAAGCCAGGTTTCTGTCGATGAGACTTCTTCTCGAGGCGTCACTTCACACAAAGCTTTTAATAAATCGGACTCATCAAGACATTTCACCCTTTTTGGAACATTCACGGAACACTTCTATTACATTTCTTTCTGGTTCCTTGTAAAGCATTTTAGGAACGTTTACGGAGCAATTTCAACGAGTTCAGATTTGGTTTATCCTGCGTTATGAAATATTACTATGCTGTGCAAGACTGCCATCTAGTGGTCTTTTTCACATTTCACTTTTCACTTTCCAGTGTTTCAGTTGAAGGATTTATTTTTATTATTCAAGAAAGTTTTTTTTTTGAGTTTGTCAGTGTACAGTTTTCAGCTTTATTATTATTACAAGTACAGTTTTACCTTGCATGAGGGTGGGCCTTATGCTGGGTAAGTGTTTCTAATTTTACGTAGTTGTTTCCTTACATAGGGAGGTAGATTCACGTTTATAGTAATTTACAGGGAGAGGATGGATTATTATAGTGTGTGTAGTTGAGGGAATGTGATATTTCCTGGAATTTATTTTCATAGTGTGTGTAGTTGAGGGAATGTGATATTTCCTGGAATTTATTTTCCCCTGCAAATGTGTGCAAGAGTCGGCATTCCTTGTCCCTGGTTGGTGAACGGAATGTTACAGTATAGGCAGTAGAGGGGATGTGATATTCTCTGGTCCTGCGATTTATTTTCCTGCAAATGTGATATTCTCTGGTGATATTCTCTGGTCCTGCGATTTATTTTCCTGCAAATTTGTGCAAGAGTGGGCATTCCTTGTCCCTGGTAGGTGAACGGAATGTTACAGTGTAGGCAGTAGAGAGGATGTGATATTCTCTGGTCCTGCGATTTATTTTCCTGCAAATGTGTGCAAAAGAGGGCATTCCTTGTCCCTGGTAGATGAACGGAATGCTACAGTGTAGGCAGTAGAGAGGATGTGACATTCTCTGGTCCTGCGATTTATTTTTTCCTGCAAATGTGTGCAAGAGAGGGCATTCCTTGTCCCTGGTAGGTGAACGGAATGTTACAGTATAGGCAGTAGAGAGGATGTGATATTCTCTGGTCCTGCGATTTATTACAATGTGTGCAGTAGAGGACATATGGTATTCCCTGGTCCTACTATTTGTTTAAGTTTACGACTTCTATATTAATATTTTGTTATTTACATTGCTATTACTACATTTACTATTTACCATTTATTTATTATTATTGTTATTACATAGGGAAGGCTATTTTATTACTTACAGTACTATTATTATATTTACTATGCCATTATTGTCATCATTATTACATGGAGAAAGATGTTTTACTGTTTATTATTACATTATTATTACTATTGCATTGTATTTATTATTAGTACATAAGCAAGGATAATTTTTATTACTTACATTTCTCATTATTGCTTTACTTTTACATTATTAGTATTACTACATAAGTAGATTTGGTTATATTATGGTGTTCTTTTATATGTACTTCTGGAATGTTTATCTTCTCTTCCTATGTTATACTATTTCGTTTTGTTAGATATTATAAAGGGGAAGATATGTAGTAATCTCCTTCTTATGTAATGAATGTCCCTGGCTTTGATGCTCTTGCTATGTGATGTCATTTAGAATGTTGAGGAGGTTTGTGCTTGAAGTGAGAGCAGTTAGAGAAGATGGGCTGAGCAGCCAGGAGGCCGCTCCTGGTGGGGCATATATTAGGAACTTACATTAAGACTACATTGGAACTTACTAAGCTGTAACTTAAGGCATAAACTACAAGTACAAGAACTGTCTACTGGACTTCTTTATCTCTACACTAAAACATTACTTCCAGGAGTGGAAGGCAATAACTTCAGACAAATGGGTTCTAAACATCATGCAGTTCGGATACTGCATAGAACTGGAAAAGACACCAACAAGCAGAAAGCCAAAGAGAAGGCAACTAGCAAAGAAAGAGCTGCAGCTACTCCAAAAGGAAGTGGGAGAGCTCCTGCAAAAACAAGCCATAGAACCAGTACCTTACAGAGAAAGGAACAGAGGGGTGTATTCTATGTACTTCCTGGTGCCAAAGGTAGACAAAACAATGAGACCCATCCTGGACCTAAGGTTCTTAAACAAATTCATAAGAACGCAAAAGTTCAAAATGACATCCCTGCAAGAGGTGCTCCCTCAATTGCAAAAAGGAGACTTCATGGTCACCATAGACCTAAAGGATGCCTACCTGCACATACCAATGAACAGAAGTCACAAACATCTGCTCAGATTCGCCATAGGGGAACACCACTATCAGTTCACAACCCTAGCGTTCGGTCTAAAGTAGGCCCCAAGGGTCTTCACAAAGTGCCTAGCAACAGTCGCAGCACACCTAAGAAGGGAGGGAATACACGTATACCCTTACCTGGACGACTGGCTAATAAAAGCAAGGTCATACCACATATGCAAGGAGCATGCACAGAGAGTGACAAGAACACTGATGGACCTGGGATTCTACGCAGGGGAAAATCCTCAATGGAACCAGAACAAATAAAAATCTTCCTGGGAGCTCAGATCGACACTGTACAGACCAGGGTGTTCCCAAGCGAGAAGAGGTCAGTTGCACTGGTGAAGGAGACGAAACTCTACCAGAGGGGGCAAGCTCGGACAGTGAGAACAGTGAGCAAGATCATGGGCATGATGGCATCATGCATCCACCTAGTTCCAAATGTGCGGCTGCACATGAGACCCTTGCAGGAGTGGTTACAAGGGCAATGGTCACAAGCAACAGGGCGTTGGGAGGATCTAGTGGTTGTAACGCACACAGTGCAGAAAGAAATGGCATGGTGGAACATGGAGAACCTGACAAGGGGAAAACCTCTAACGCCGCCAACGGTGACCATCACCACAGATGCATCCCAGAAGGGATGGGGAGCTCATATGAAGAAACTCAAAGTGCGGGGTCTGTGGACACCAGCAGATGCGATAAAGCACATCAATTTCCTGGAGTTGAAGACCGTTTTCCTTGCTATAAAAGCCTTTCAGACAAAACTGTACAACCAGAGGGTGTTGATCCAGACGGACAACACTACAGCGATGTTCTACATCAACAAGCAGGGTGGAACACAATCGGCCACGCTCTCGAAGCTGGCGCAGGAGATATGGACTTGGGCCATCCCTCTCAACATAGACCTGCTAGCCATTCATCTGCCAGGAAAGGACAACGTAGAAGCAGATTGGCTCAGAATACCGACATCGGCAACCCACGAATGGGAGCTCAATGCACAGGAGACAAGAAGGCTGTTCGACAGGTGGGGGACACCTTCGGTGGACCTATTTGCAATACGCCAAAATGCCGAAGCTTCGCATCCAGGCGGCCCGGGGAGGGGTCCCTGAGGAATTCCCTATGGATAGACTGGTCGAGGACATTTGCTTACGCTTTTCCCCCGATACCACTGATTCACAAGGTCCTCAGCAAGTGCAGAGCGAGCAACATGACACTGATACTGGTCGCACCGCAGTGGGCCAGGCAGACATGGTAGTCGCAGATCATGGAGATGGCACAGAGCGCACCCCACAGATTCGGAAGGAGAAAGGACCTGCTCACCATGCAAAACGGGCAGGTGCTACACCCAGAGCCAGAGAGCCTGGTAGCGTGGCTCCTGAGGACATAGAATTTGCGCATCTGAAACTACCAGAGAGCACCCTGAGAGTACTTCGGGAGACACAGAGGCCCAGCATGCGAAAATGGAAGAGATTCACTCTATGGTGCAGGAGAGAGAAGCTGCACAATAAGATGCAAAGAGATTCAACGGTGCTTAGATACCTCACGCACCTACTAGACAAGAAACTAAGCTCATCCTCCTTGAGAGTTCACTTAGCAGCAATAGTCGCTTACACAAGAGGGGAAACGTGTAAGAGTTTCTTCACCTCACAAGTGGTTAAAAGATTCCTAGAAGGAGCAAAGAGGATTGCGCCTCCAAAGAGGGTGCCACCACCTGCATGGAACCTTAACCTGGTACTAACAGAACTGATGAAACATCCTTTCGAACCAATTCACAAAGCATCCCTAGAGAGGCTAACTATGAAAACAGCTTTCCTGGTAGCAATCACCTCACTGCGCAGGTTGAGCGAACTGCAGGCATTAACGTTACAGGAACTCTACATCCAAATTGCAATAGGGTGATAGGGTGGTAATGAGAACAGACCCACACTTCATGCCAAAGGTGGCGTCAGGGTTCCACATGAATCAAACTATACAAATGCCAAGTTTCTTCCAGAAACCGACAACAAGCGCTGAACGAGCTCTTCACACCCTAGACGTCAGAAGGGCTGTCATGCACTACATTGAAAGGACAAAGGATCACAGGAAAACAAAGCAATTCTTTGTTTTCTACGCAAAGAGCTTCATGGGAAAACCAGTAACTAAAGGAACAATTGCGAGATGGATCGCACAGACGATGAACAAGGAAGCACAAGTCTGACAAAAGGTGCTTCAACACATATTCAATAACCAACGCTCATCTTCCACCACAAAAATTAGAAACCACTGCAAAGTCTATGCACAGCATAGTGAATCCAGAAAGATTCACGCTGCAAAACGAATAGTTTCTTACCTGTCGGTGTAGTTTTGCAGCTTGAAGATCTTTCGGGATTCACTAGCGAACCCACCCACCTCCGCCAGAAAGATGAGGCTGGAGAGGAAGGGGGTTGAAAACATGGACAACTACTTGAACAAACAAACCTTGAAGGTTAAAGCGGTGAATGACTTACTAGAACATTGCCATTACTTCGGTAATAGAACAAACACGAGAAAAAAAGAATCCGAAGATGGCGTCCAAGAGTGGGTGCTTCAGCAGGAAGCGTGCCGACGTCACCGGAAATACACCAAAAGGTGGGACGACGCCCACCTGAGCTACAAAAAAGAAAAGCCTAAGATTCCGAACCCAACCACAAGACCACGGAATAATGCACAGCATAGTGAATCCAGAAAGCACTTCAAGCTGCAAAACTACACCAACAGGTAAACTATTCGTTTTGCAGCGTGAATCTTTCTGGACTTACTATGCTGTGCATTATTCCACGGTCTAGTGGTTAGGTCCGGAAGCGGTCTTTTTTTTTTTTTTTTAGCCCAGGAGGGCGTCGCCGTCCCACCTTTTGGTGTACTTCCTGTGACGTCGGCACGCTTCCTGCGGAAACTCCCACCTTTGGGCGCCATCTTCAGATTCTTTTTTCAGCCGTTGGGTCTGGATCGTTCCGCGAGGGGCTCCAGCGTTTTGGAGGAAAGAAGACGCAGAAAAGACTAATTTTGCACGGAAAAGATTGAGATGACGACGAGGAACAACACCATCGAGCCGGGACAGCGAAGAAGGAGGACTTCGATAACTTCGACGTCCAACGGAGAATGCGCACACAGGGGGCCCCCTGAGCGCAAGAAATGGCCAAGACACCTTTTAAATTCTGCTGTAACTGCCACAACAAATACGCGCAGAAGGACCAGCACCCGGTTTGTAACCTCTGCCTACCGGTCGACCACGAGAGCAAGGACTGCAATGCCTGCTCCGCCTTCACACCGAAGACTCTCCGGGTTAGGGAGTGACGGAGAAGAGCCAACTATAACCTGCAAGGCAAGGGTCAACCGCCGTCCCATCGGGACCTGGGGCTCTCGAACGGCGAGGAGGACAACGTCGCCGGAGAAGACGACAACTACACGGTCGTAGAGACAGATAAGAAGACTTCTAAAGAGGTAGGCGGGTCGACGACCCCAAAAGCCCCGACAGACCCTCGAAAGTCTGAGTCAGACTCTTGAAAAACAGAGTCTAAGTCCTCGAAGGGAGCACTGGCGCCAAACGTCTCGACGGCTGCAGTTGCATCCAAGGACAAACAGCCCAGCGGATCTTTCAAAAAGGACTCCCTGGCGGCGGAGACCGGCGAAAAGCCAAGGTTGTCAAAGCACATCCCCAAAAGGGATCGATCGACTTCGAAAGAGAAGGACCCGAAGGTCGCTTCGGCGTCACAAAGGACCCGAAGGCCATGTCGAAGAGATCAGCTAATCCGTCCGACGCCAAACAGGCCTCCAAACTGGAGAGAAAGAAAAGACGGCTCCAGGCCGAAATGGATAACATCCTGCAAAGAAAGAAGGAGATCGACGAAAAGTTGAGGAGATTCGCGATTCCTTTGAAGCCAAAGACTGTGATTGTTGAAATAGAAGAAAAGGAGGACTTCAATCCCAAAGGGCCGCCGAAAAGTCCAGAGACCCAGGACCATCCAGAGGAGGAAGCCTTCTACTATGAGGAGGAGGGCGACAACGATCAGCTGACGAACCTCTGCTCGGCATCCTCGGGGACACAGGACCTGGAGTGGCAGGACCTCCACACCGAAAGCCCAGAAGAGGCCGTGGACACGTACCCTTCGAGGCCTTCGCCGCCAGATGACATTGGGGGTCTACAATATGGTCATCAAGAATGCGGCAACGACCTTTGGAGTCAAGCTAGATGAGGAAAAACCTAAGGCAAATTTCCTCTTGGAGACCCTGCTCCCCACACAAACTGGGAGCCAGTGCCTCCCCATGCTTGAGTGTCATGGCCCAGGGAAAAGAGGCGTTCAAGGAACCGGCAACATTCAAGTCCGTCACGCCTAGGACGGAGAAGAAATATAAACACTCCTCTAAGGATCCTCCCTACATCCGAGGGTCAGTTACAGCAGACTCCATTATTGCGGCGACCACCAGGAAAAGGGCAAATGTGCCAACATCAGGACCACCACCAGACAAGGAGAGCAGGTGGATGGACCTAACTGGGAGAAAGATAGAAAGAAATGCTGCAATGCACTGGCGCATGGCAAACTCAAACGCCCTGTTGAACAGGCACCCGTACCAAATTCTGGACGAGATTGGACAATTGATCAAGCACCTCCCAGACGAGTACCAACATAGAGCTTCACACCTTGTGGAGGAGGGGAAAAATGTGGCAAATTCTTGTCTCAAAACAGCCTTGGATGGAGTGGACTCGTCCAGCAGACTGATGATGTTGGGAATTATGGAGAGAAGGCGGGGCTTGCTTAGGATCTCAGGCTTCAAACCAGAGGTACAGCACAACATTCTAAGCACTCCGTTCAATGGTGAGAAACTGTTTGGGGCGCCGGTGGATGAAAAGCTCACCCAGCTCAAAAAAGAAAACGAAACTGCAAGGTCCATGGGGGCCTTACAATTCAGGGGGATGAAAAGGGGTACCCCGTCATGGAGACCGAAAGTAAGAGGGGGAAACCAGCCTGGAACTTAACACCAGACATTCCAACAGTCCCACTAGGGCGACAGCCAAACACAACAGGGGCATCAAAAACAAACCTGGCACTACCACCAAAGGTGGCCAGTCCTTTCGCGGGAGGGCGAACGAACGTGGACAAAATAGGAGGGGGCCAACAACCCACCTCAAAATGACTCCGTCACGCAATATTTGCCCACCCACGCAACTCTTCCCTGGGTGAAGCACATCAAGACCAGCAGAGGGTTACACCTACCAAGCATCAACGAACATGTAACACCAGTAGGAGGCAGGCCAAGTAATTTCTTCCGGGAGTGGAAGAAGATAACCACAGACAAATGGATACTCAACATCATACAGTACGGATACTGCATAGAACTGAAAAAGACACCGCCAAACAGGAAACCCAAAAAGAGGGCGCAGTCAGGGAAGGAGCTAGAGCTACTTCAAAAGGAAGCGAAGGAACTCCTCCAAAAGGAGGCCATCGAACCAGTACCATACGGAGAAAGGAACAAGGGAGTGTACTCAACCTACTTCCTGATACCAAAGGTGGACGAAACACTGAGACCCATCCTGGACCTAAGATTCCTAATCAATTACATAAAAAAACAAAAGTTCAAGATGACGTCCCTACAAGAGGTCATTCTTCAGATAAGGGTCGGAGACTTAATGGCCACCATAGACCTCAAAGATGCCTACCTACACATCCCAATGAACAGGCATAACAAACATCTACTGAGATTTACCATAAAAAAAGGTCACTACCAGTTCACAACCCTAGCATTCGGACTAAAATCTGCTCCAAGGGTCTTCACCAAGTGCCTCGAAGCAGTGGCAACGCACCTAAGGAGGGAGGGGATCCATGTATACCCTTAACCTGGGCGACTGGCTAATAAAGGCAAGTTCACAGAGGACATGCAAAGAACATGCACAGCATGTGACAAGTACACTGGTGGGCCTGGGATTCTCCTTTCACTGGGTGAAATCCTCAGTGGAGCCAGAGCAAGTAAAAATCTTCCTAGGAGCACAGATCGGCTGCAACAACTGCTTTGGGACAAGGCGTTCCTCTGAATGACATCTGTCAGGCAGCTACGTTGGCTTCGTTGCACACATTTACAAAACACTAATGCCTAGACAGTCCAGTCCGGAGAGATGGCTTCTTTGGCCTTCAGTTCTCCAGGACCTTCTGGTGTGAGCTTGGTTCGCAGACCCCCCTACGGGGATGGTATTGCTGGGGCATCAATTCTAAGGTTAGGAATCAATAACTAACATGTTTCTTTCAGATAAACAAGTAACTTACATTCGGTAACGATATATCTGTAAGAAACATAGGTTAGTTATAGATTCCTTACTGCCCCACCCATCCTCCCCGTTTTGCGATCTGATTTCTAGGGTTAAGGATATCCTTTCAGGGCCCTAGTTTTGTGCACCAGTGGTCAACGTCTTGCATGGCTCTGCATTTTTGGCGTGGAAAGTCGTAATCAGAACTGACATCAGCGCGCAAGGGCTGCGCCGTAGTAGCTACTGCGACATCATCCCGGCCACCACGACGCAAACAACGGGCGCAGAGCCGACCGACGCCACCTCTTGACGCGCAGAGGTTCTGCTGATGAAAAAATGTGCTGCTCCAGTCTGACGCCTGGGGGTAATTCTAAGGTAAGGAATCTATAACCTATTCTTCTTACAGATATATCGTTACCAAAGGTAAGTAACTTGTTCGTTTAGCACATGTTCTAAAAATGCCTTCCCTGTTCACTTTAATAGCTAAGAATTGACTTCGATATCACGGTGCACATGTGTAGTATAGTGCACCCTGCTTTAGGGCTGCCAGGCCTCCTGTAGGGGTGACTTACCTAGACTGCATGCAGTTTATGCAGGCATAGCGCACAGGAGGCGTGCCATGTCGTGTCATCACTTTTCTCTGCCCCATGCCACGCAGCCTGCAATTGCAGTTCGCATGTTGGTGCTGAAAGGTCCCTTAGGGTAGCACAATACACGCTGCAAACCATTTGGACCAACTTTAGCATCCTTGCCCTAGGTACCAGGGTTCCAATTACTAGGGGCTTACAGGGGGTGCTTAAGGTATTGCCAATTGGGGGAACAATCGGACAGTTTTAGGGAAAGATCTGGTACTGGGGACCTGGATAGCAGGAACCCCTGTGCACATCTGTCAAAATGGTCAGATGCTAGCGTTAGACCCCTTCACTTATTTCAACTGTAAACTCCCAACCTTGCGTGTCTTGCCTTTTTGTCCTCTGAGAGTCGCTACCACCACTGGGGAGGGGGGAGGGCTGGTGAGGGTAGGGGGGGCTTTTTGTATTTTGTTGTTGTTAATATGAATCCCTCAAATCGCTTCTTTAAGACAACACCCACGTGTACGTGGAAGCTCGCCGTTTGACTTGGCATACACTGGTGGCTGTTAGCTTTGGTCTGAGGCATGTGGGTTTCAGCAAATTGTTATGGGGGCATCAGCCTGACTTTCATTGATCCCCCGATCACCTCACAGGCCGTTTGATGCACCTTGCCTACATCAGGAACTGCACCTATTGGAGCGCTACTCTGTATGTTAAGGGCCTGTTTGAAGGGAGCCCTGTCCGAGTTCATGTGCTGCGTGTGGTCTGATTGCACTGCTACCCCCTGTGTGGGATGATGTGCGGGATTGTCGCAGTTTTATCTCGTGTTTAAAATATCAATAAACATACCTTTGACAAAAAATTGCATCAGATACCAGGCATAAAGTGGGGGTGACCATGTAAAAAAGTCCACTTTCCTACATAGTAGTGTTGGGGGTATTACTGATGTCTTTGATTTTTATTTTCTTCAGATGTCTTTGTAAGCCTTTGGCATTTATTTTCAGTATTCAGTTTATCAATTGCGAACAGAGTAGATTTGGACCATTTTTAAATGTTTACCATTTTTTTTATGATTTCATGTGTCACACATCTTTATTCCCCCTCCAGGAACGAGGTATTAGCAACTCAGTAATGAGTAACTACGAGGCATACAAGCCTTCAACAGGAGCAATGGGAGACCGTCTATCAGCCATGAAGGCAGCTTTTCAGGTTTGTTTAATTTTTCTGCAACGGATTCTGGGGGGCAGGATAATCTGGCTGCATTACTGGATTCTTAGTCATAGCTGTGAACATTAGAATACTTTTCCTTGCTATGTAAGGGACCGAAGTGTTTTACATCCAAGCAGAGGCTGAAAAAGCACTCTTCATAGCCTATCTAAGGCTGATTTTTTTCTTCCCTTAATTTTAGACTGTTTTGTTGAGATTACTATATAGCAGTACCCTTAATGAAGACTGCTGCCTAACATCTAAAGAATGAGGGAAAATTCAGCTAGATATGCTTTACACGAGGAAAGAAAAGCATCCTGTCAATAGTCTAAAGGCTTTCATATACAAAAGGCAGTTGTCTCAGTCTGTTTCTTTTTCTGATATGTTTGTGTGTGGTGTCCTTGAATACATTGGATGTTTTTCACCTATGCTTCTGAGGATTTTGTCTCAAAATTAAGTTTTTGTTTTCACTTGACATATATTGGCCCTAAGAAGCCCTTGAAGATGTTTTTTTACCCATCTTCATGCATTAACGATTTGTGAAGTTTCCCTGAAGTTTCTGCAGGACAAAATGGCTGCTACAGTTCCTCATCTAATAGTTGGTCTGCTTTCCCCCTCATCCCCATCTGTCAGGGTGAATCCTGTAAAAAAAAGTCTAAAAAAACCCCATTAAAGGGCAGACAAGGCATCGGGTTAGAAAGAAGCTAAAATACCTCATAAGGGCAAGGGTCAAGAAGAGGAGTGACAAGGACACCAGTAAATAATCTGTGCCTTCCCTCAGAACCTGTACGTTGGAGAATCTAAAAAGGGGACCTCAAAAAGTAGGGAAAATGACCTCTCCACTGTAATTTCCATCACTGCATTTGGACTTGACATCTGCTACTTGCTTGCTTTTTAGAAAGGCATTTCTGTCAGTCAATCTACTGCCGGGGCATGGCCAGACTGCGGACCAAGATTGCTCCGCCACACTCTCCGCAGACACTGACCATCCCGGAGCCTGCATGCAATCCTGCGGCAGAGCGCCCTATACATCAACTTGAATGCAGAGGTGCAAGCTTTTTGCCGCCTGGTGACCCGGGGCCGCACCGCCCACGTAGTGCGTGCCCGGACGTGTCTTGTTGGCGAGCCCCAGCCTAGATTGCGGCCGGCGTGCCGTGAGGGACAGAGGCTGCCTCTTCACAATACATAGGTGTGCGCCTCACCTACCCAATTCATAGGACTGCGGGGCCCCCGCTGGGCCCGCGATACCTCCTTTGCTGCTCTGGACCCTCCTGGGGCGTGTGAGCAGCATGGGCTCTCCGGATGACAGAGGGTAAGCCTGCGCGCATACTTCTACTCTGAGGCGCTCTGGCCCCGTGCTGGCACTGCACGGAAGTCCTGTGGCCCCCTCTACAGTGTGTGAGCTCCGGCCAGCGTATTTTTGGGCCCTCTCTTTGCAAATGGGTGCCTCAATCACCCGCCCTTGTTGGTGCGCTGAAGCCCTCAGCAATCTGGATGCACTGGATGGCCCTGCAGCAATGGTGGGTCAGTTAACGTTAGTGGGGCAGCAGGATCACACATCGGCTCCCCTCCTCCCATAAGGTCTGAGCAGCGGTGGCTTGGGATTTTGCAGCGTGAATCTTTCTGGATTCACTATGCTGTGCATATTCCGCAATTTGGTGGTTGGGTCCGGAATCGTAGTCTTTTTTAAAAAAATATTTCCATAGCCCAGGTGGGCGTCGACGTCCCACCATTTGGTGTACCTTCGGTGACGTTGGCATGCTTCCATCTTCAGATTCTTTTTTCCGCCGTTGGGTCCGGATCGTTGCGTGAAGCTCCCGAAATTTTGAAGGAGAAAAGAAGATAACGCCAAACTTCTACAGAAAAGGACTTGAAAAGACTAGGAGAAGACCATCAAAGCCGGGACGACGAAGGAGGAGAAGTAACTCGAGATCTTCGACGTCCAACAGGGAATGCGCGCACAGGGGGCCCCCTGAGCGCAGTAATGGACAATACACCCTTTAAATTCTGCTGTAACTGCCATCACAAGTGCGCGCAGAAGGACCAGCACCTGGTCTGGAACCTCTGTCTGCCGGTCGACCACGGGAGCAAGGACTGCAACGCCTGCTCCGTCGTCACACCGAAGACACTCCGAATTCGAGAGAAGCAGAGGATAAGCTCACCACACGATGCAGGGCAAGGGCCAGGCACCGTCGCTGTACGAACTGGGCCTCTCCACCGACGACGAGGACAACATCGGCGAAGGACCAGATGTCTCCACGGTCGCAGAGACCGATAAAACATCATACAAGATAGGAGAGTCTACCACCCCGAAACCCTCGACAGGGCCTTTAAGGCCTGAGGCAGACTCTCGAAAATCAGTCTAGAGCCTCGAAGGGAGCACCGGCACCGAAAACCTAGACAACCGAAGCTGCATCCTCCGAAAAGGACTCCCAGAAGGCGAAGACCGGCGAAAAGCCAAGGTCATCGAAGCAGGTCCCCGAAAAAGGAACCTCGACTTCGAGGGAGAAGGAGTCGAAAACCACTTCGACGTAGACGACGCCGTCGAAGAGGGCGGCCGGAACGCTCGACGCTGAGCATGCCGCGCAGATGGAGAGAAAGAAAAGAATGCTCAAGGCAGAGATGGAGAACATCCTTCAGAGGAAGAAAGACTTCGAAGAAAAGATGAGAAGCTACAGGATCCCCTCGAAGCCCGCTACGGCAGTCT
This sequence comes from Lissotriton vulgaris, assembly GCF_964263255.1. Lineage (NCBI taxonomy): Eukaryota > Metazoa > Chordata > Amphibia > Caudata > Salamandridae > Lissotriton > Lissotriton vulgaris. The sequence continues at coordinate 1,675,670,447 of NC_141693.1, read as the reverse complement.
CCGAGGTAGGAGATCACGAGGAGTTCGACGCCGTAGAGCCGCCGAAAACTCCGGAGCCCTCGGATCAGGGAGAAGAGGAAGACCTCTATTACACAGAGGGGGAATATGGGGATCAGCGTTCGAACTCAAGACTTGGACTGGCAGGACATCGATGCCAAAAACCCGAAGGAGGCTGTGGATACATACCCCTCGAGGCCTTCGCCGCTAGATGACATTGGGGCTTACAATGAGGTCATCAAGAAGGCGGCAGCAGCTTATGGGGTTAAATTGGAGGAAGAGAAGACTAAAGCAGATTTCTTGCTGGAAACCTTGCTCCCCACGCAGACAAGGAGCCAGTCACTGCCCATGCTGAAGAGTGGCATGGACCAAGGGAAGGAAGCGTTCAAGGAACCAGCGACTTGCAGATCCGTCACGCCAAGGACGGAGAAGAAGTACAAGTTCTCCCAGGAACCTCCCTACATCAAAGGGTCCATCACAGCAGACTCCATTATCGCTGCAACGGCAAGGAGAAGGGCCAACGTCCCGACAACATCTGGGCCACCACCTGACAAGGAGAGCAGGAGATGGACCTGACAGGCAATTCACTGGTGGGTGGCAAACTCCAACGCCCTCCTGAACAGGCACCAATATCAACATTGGGACGAGGTGGGGCAATTGCTCAAACACCTCCCAGAGCAATTCCAGCAGAGAGCCACACACCTCGTCGAAGAGGGAAAAAAACATTGCAAACTCGTGCCTGAAGACAGCCTTGGACAGAGCAGAAACCTCCAGCAGACTGATGGCTATTGGAATCACAGAGAGAAGGCAAGCCTGGCTCAAGATCTCAGGCTTCAAGACAGAGGTTCAGAATAACATCCTAAACACTCCATTCAACGGAGAATCGCTGTTCGGCGCCCCGGTTGATGAGAAGCTCACCCAACTGAAGAAGGGTAACGAAACAGCAAGGTCCATGGGGGCCCTGCAATTCAGAGGGATGAGAAGAGGCACTCCGGCAAGGAGGCCAAACGGAAGAGGTGGTAACCTGCCAGGAACATCGCACCAGGCGTTCCACCAGGGTGACAATCAGGGCCAGCAGAAGCAGACCTGGCACTACCAGAACAGGGGCCAGTCCTTTCGCGGGAGGGGAAACGGCCGAGGCCAGAGAAGGAGAGGCGGTGAGCAACCCCCCTCTAAGTGACTTCGCACGGAAGGATGCGCTCCCCCACTCAAGCCCTCCGAGGGAAAAGCACAGAAAAGCAAAGGGGAGAGGGTTACCCAGACAAGACTCAAAGGAACATGTAACACAAGTGGGCGGCAGACTAAGATTTTTCCTCCAGGAATGGAGAAAAATAACCACAGACAAGTGGATACTCCACATCATACAGTTAGGATACTGCATAGAGTTGAAAAAGAGGCCGCCAAGCAGAAAACCAAAGAAAAGGCACTCGGGAAGGGAGCTAACGCTGCTCCGAGAAGAAGCTCAGGAACTCCTCCGGAAGGAAGCGATCGAACCGGTCCCATTTAGAGAAAGGAACAGGGGAGTGTACTCAAACTACTTCCTGGTACCAAAAGAGGACGAAAGCCTAAGACCCATCCTGGACCTACGCTTCCTAAACAAACCTATAAAGACTAAAAAATTCAAGATGACGTCCCTACAGGAGGTCATCCCACAAATAAGAGACAGGGATTTCATGTCCACCGTGGACCTCAAAGATGCATACCTGCATATACCAGTGAACAGGCAGCACAAGCACATGCTAAGATTCACAGTAAACCAGGATCACTACCAATTCACAACCCTGGCTTTCGGTCTACAGTCCGCTCCAAGGGTGTTCACAAAATGCCTCGCAGCAGTGGCCGCACATATGCAAAGAGAGGGGATCCACGTGTACCCCTACCTCGACGATTGGCTGATAAAGGCGAACTCTTGCAAAACATGCGAGGAACATGCACAGCGAGTCACAAACACGCTGATGGACCTGGGATTCTCCATACACTGGGGAAATCCTTATTGGAGCCGGAGCAGGTGAAGATCTTCCTGGGGGCTCAGATCAACACAATCCAATGCAGGGTGTTACCCAGCGAAAGGAGGACACTCAGCCTACTAAAGGAGATTCGCCACTACCAGAAGGGGCAAGCTCTGACCGTGAGGACAGCGAGCAAGATCATGGGGATGATGGCGTCATGCATACACCTGGTCCCCAATGTACGCCTACACATGAGGCCACTCCAAGAATGGCTGCAACAACAATGGTCACAAGCTACAGGAAGTTGGGAGGATCTAGTGGTTGTAACGCACAAAGTGCAGGAAGAGATGAGGTGGTGGACCAAGAAGAACATTACTGTAGGGAAGCCTCTAACTCCACCAAACCCAACAGTGACCATCACCACAGACGCATCCCAGAAGGGATGGGGTGCACACATGAACAGGCTCAGAGTGAGGGGTCTGTGGGCACCAGCGGATGCGGTCAGACACATCAATTACCTGGAACTGAAGACCGTGATACTCGCCCTGAAACCCTTCCAGAAACAGCTGTACAAACGGAAGGTGTTGATACAAACGGACAACACAACAACGATGTTCTACATCAACAAGCAGTGTGGGACTCAGTCGTTCCCTCTGTCCAGCCTAGCGCAAGAAATATGGAGATGTGCATACCACTCGAAATAGATCTGCTGGCCATACACCTACCAGGGAAGGACAATGTGGAGGCGGATTGGCTCAGCAGGCAGACTTCAGCATCCCACGAGTGTGAACTCAACAATCAGGAAACAGAGAGGCTATTCAGGAGATGGGGTACCCCAACAGTAGACCTGTTTGCAACACGCCAGAATGCAAAATGCCAGTACTTTACATCCAGACAACCAGAGGAACAATCCCAGGGGAATGCCCTATGGATAAGCTGGTCAAAAACATTTGCCTACGCTTTATTTATTTTATTTATTTATTTTGTATAGCGCAAACAGCTACCCAACAAAGGGTTTCCCGGCGCTGTGATTCAGTAGTAGCTGATCGGACGACTGACTTAGATGTTGAATAGCCAGGTTTTTAAGGCCTTTCTGAATTCGATGTAGTTCACCTCTGAGCGCTTGTGGCATAGTGTTCCACAGTGAGGGTCCAAGGTAGGCGAAAGATTTGCCGCCCATACGTGATAATTTTATTTTAGGAACAACAAACTTATTGGCTGTTGCAGATCTCAGAGTCCTAGATGGATGGTAGCGATGTACCAGATTTTGTAGATACTTAGGGGCTTTATTTGTAGAGATCTTATGCATGAAGCATAAGGACTTGAATTTAATTCTGTTCTCTATTTTTAGCCAGTGCAGCTCACGTATAAATTTGGTGGTGGATGAATGGATAGGAATTTTTCCTAGCAGTCTCGCGGCTGCATTCTGCACAGTTTGCAGTCTGCGGACTGTGGCTTTGTTAGCCCCCAAATATAGTGCATTAGCGTAATCTAACCTTGATGTTATTAAGGCATTAATGACCGTTTTTTTTGTATGATTTGGTAGCATCCAACTAATTTTCTTTAACCATTTTAAGATGGCAAAGCAGGTGGCCGATGTTTTAACAGCTTGCTGGTGCATACTCAGTGTGTCATTGACAATAAAGCCTAGATTACGGGCCTGAGTAGTCTGAGTTGGAGGAGAAACCATTACAGATGGCCAATGCTGAGGTCCCCAGAGTTCTTTATTTTTCCCCAAAATGATTAGTTCGGTTTTTTCACCGTTTAATTTCAGGAAGTTTTTTTGCATCCACCCTGCGATTTTCACTAATCCTAAATTTAATGTGGAGGGGTTGTTGTTTCCTGATGATGGAAGGGAAAAGAGAAGCTGAGAATCATCAGCGTAGGAAAACATCATTAAGCCGGTCTCCTCAACTAATTTTTGCAAGCGGGCTCATATACAAATTAAAAAGTAATGGACTTAAAATTGAGCCTTGTGGAACTCCGTGTTTGAAGGTAAGGGTTTCAGAGCAAGCAGATTGGGAAAAAACTTGAAACGTTCTGTTCTCAAGTAGAGATTTAATCCAATTTAAGGCGGCGCCACAGATGCCAAATGAGTGGAGAGTCTTTATTAGTACTGCATGTGACACAGCTTTTCCCCCGATACCATGGATCCCCAGGGTGCTCAACAAGTGCAGGATAAGCAACATGACAATGATCATGGTGACACCTCAATGGACCAGGCAGACCTGGTATTCACAGATTGTGGAGATGACGCAGGGTCCACCCCACAAGTTCTCAAAAAGAAAGGACCTACTCTCCATGCAGAACGGAGAAATTCGACACCCAGAGCCAGAGGGCCTCAGCCTAGCGGCTTGGCTCCTGAGGACTTAGAGTTCGCACACCTAAAGCTCCCACAGAGCACCCTGCAGGTGTTGCGAGAGGCAAGGAGGCTCAGCACACGCAAATGCTATGGGGCAAAATGGAAAAGATTCACTCAATGGTGCAGCAAGAAAAAGCTGCAGAGGAAGCTGACCAAGGAATCAACGGTGCTAAGATACCTCATGCACCTACTGAAAGCCAAACTAAGCTCATCCTCGCTAAGGGTACACCTGGCAGCAATTGTGGCATACACAAGGGAAGAGACTGGGAGAAGCTTCTTCACATCAAGGGTAGTAAAAAGATTCCTGGAAGGGGCAAAGAGAATAGCGCCACCAAAAAGGATGCTGCCGCCGACATGGAACCTGAATGTGGTACTGACAGAGCTCATGAAAGCACCTTTCGAACCCATCCACAAGGCATCACTGCAAATGCTGACAATGAAAGCGGCCTTTCTGGTAGCGATCACCTCTCTACACAGGGTGAGCGAACTACAGGCACTAACACTGCAAGAACCCTAATCCAGATACACAGTGACAGGGTCGTGATGAGAACAGACCCGCACTTCATTCAAAGGTGGTGTCAAGGTTCCACATGAATCAGAGTATTCAAATTCCGAGCTTCTTCCAGAACCCCACAACAAGCGCTGAGAGGGCGCTCCACACTCTAGATGCAAGAAGGGCAGTAATGCACTACATTGAAAGGACGAAGGAACACAGGAAGACAAACAGTTCTTTGTGTCCTTTGCAAACAGTTACCTGTTTAGACCAGTGACTAAGTACACCATAGCTCGATGGATCGCACATATGATACAATTCTGCCACAAGCAAGCGGGGCAGGAGCTAACAGGAGGGGCGTAGGCCCACTCGACCAGGACGAAAGGAGCAACAATTGCCTTTCTGGCCAACACAACAATTCAGGACATATGCCTGGCGGCAACATGGGCTTCAGTGCACACGTTCACTAAGCACTATTGCGTGGATGTACAGATGAACAATGAAGCACAAGTAGGACAAAGAGTGCTTCAACATATATTCAACAACCAACGCTCATCTTTCACCCAGCTGCCACATAAGTAACAAAACCGTTACAAAATCTATGCACAGCATAGTGAATCCAGAAAGATTCACGCTGCAAAACGAATAGTTTCGTACCTGTTTGTGTAGTTTTGCAGCTTGAAGATCTTTCTGGATTCACTAGCGAACCCACCCGCCTCCGCCAGAAAGATGAGGCTGGAGAAGAAGGTGGAAACACATGGAATAGAAAGCAAGTTGAAGCTTACAAGATACGTGAAAAGAATTACGTTGGAAAAAGGATTAACAAACCTAGCCATGGATTCACTACAAGGACACAAAAGAAAGAAAAAAAATCCGAAGATGGCGCCCAAGGGTGGGAGCTTCCGCCGGAAGCATGCCGACGTCACCGAAGGTACACCAAATGGTGGGGCGTCGACACCCACCTGGGCTACAGTAACAAAAAGACAAAAAAGACTAAGATTCCGGACCCAACCACCAAATTGCGGAATATGCACAGCATAGTAAATCCAGAAAGATCTTCAAGCTGCAAAACTACACCGACAGGTAAGAAACTATTCGTTATACAGCATTACCACCTGAATGCCTTGCACTACGCCCGTTGGAGGTCCTTGCTGATCATCACATCTGGGGCCAGCTGGAGATGCTTTAGATGGCCATTATTTTCCGCTGCGACCAAATTGACTGCTTGTTAGGGTAGACACAGATGTCCCGAATGATTGGTGCTTGATCGTTGTCCCATCCTCTCCTCCAGCCCCACTCCTAGGTCATGGGCAAGGGAGACCTAAAACCTTAAGCAGCGAAAACACACCGTTCGAGGCATGTGGGCTGCTGAATTCATATCTGTGCATAGATCGCCACCTAGTGTTGGGTCCGGATGATTGCATATTGTTGTCCTGGAAGAGTCTTCGAAGTATCACGAGATAGATGGCTCCTCCCCTGGACTACAGTGCACATGGGCATCCTCTCCATCCTCAGATTGTTTTTTTCCGCCATTGGGTTCGGATGTACTTTCGATACTCGGAGTTCGGAAATAGATTAAAAACTTTCTAAAGGTCAAAAGGCCTTCGGGGCGTCGGTATTGTTCTTCGATCGGTACCAACTACTTCCTGTTCTTTCTACTCAGGATGTCGAATCGGGCCACGTGGCCTTCTCGACACCAGGGCCAATCGTTGATGGAACTAAGTCCTTTCAAGCGATGCCCCAACTGTAACTCTAAATACCCACACATTGATAAACACCCAGTCTGTAACAAGTGTCTATCTCCAGAACACAACGAAGCCGACTGCTTAGCTTGTGCTCAATTTAGGTCGAAGAAGACACTTAGGGTTCGACGAGCAGCGAGGCAGACAATGCAAAAGTCAGCCCTGAGCCAGAGAACATCTTTGAAGACGACCAAGAGGTCGTCGAGCCTGAAGACTCGGATCAGCAGTCGGAACAAGAGTCGGAACATGACTCCAACTACTGCGTCGATGACTAAGAAGACATCGTCCAGGTAGGGGACGACGATCCAGGCATTGGAGCTGTCGAGGACGACTCCGGCGAGGACGCTGGGCCAACCGTGAGTATGGAGCCCAATATATTTGCAGGTTCAGATCCAGAGGTCAGGTCGAAGCATCGCCGGAAGGCCTTAGTCAAGATCAAAATGTCAATTCTAGAACCCCGCAGTTAAGCCCGGCTAAGAATATAATACAAGAGCCATCGGTGCAAAATTACCAAACTTTGGGAAAATCGAAACCGAAAGTGATGGAACCTAAACAGAAACCAAAACTGATCGACATCCCATTCTTCGGACCTAAAATGGCAGATCCATTGAAAACGACCAAACAAAAACAGGTCGCCGACCCGTCGGGGTCGCATGTAAAGGTTGTCGAGGCCAGAGCCAATACACCCATGTCCGCAATTAAGCTGAAGGCTGTCGAGCCGAAAACATCGATGTCGACGCCAAGCAACACAAATAAAGGACTCGAACGGACAACAGTTGTCGATACCAAAGTACAGGTCGAACAACCGAGGCAAGTGCACACAAAGACACTCAAGCCAAAATCAAGACTCTAGCCGATGGCTTCGTCGAACCAAGGCAACACAATATCGCTCCGAAGCAGCAAGCTCCGAAGTAGACACCGGGCCAAAGGATGGTTATCGAACAACCAAAAACAGTCGGATCGATAATCACGGCGCCAAAAAAGATCATACAGTCTACTAATATAGTCCAACAAGCAAAGTCTCTCAGACCGATAAAATTTCGAAGATAGCAGATTCGAACCGACCCAGCCAAAAAGGCAGAAATTGGGGGAAAGAGCTAAAGTACCTGAGGAACAGGACCCATCGGCTGAAGAACAGTCCAAACTGTATGTGGACCCCGATACTGGGAAGGTTACCCTATTCAAAAGAAAAGCCAGACCTGACACTAACGTTGAGTCCTACAAAATACCTCTAAAAAGAAAAAGAGACACTTCAACATCTCCAGTTCTTTTTGAGACTATCACACCATATGTGCAGGAAACCTATATGTACTCACCCACATGCACATACAACTATGGGGAGTGTGAAGACAATGAACAGTACAATTATCCCACGGATGATGACCAGGACATATAAACTCGGCCATGGTCTGACCCTGTGGATCCTGGAGACTCTCGGACAATTCCTGACAATACTGCATACCCTGTTAAAACATCGCCTACAGAGGACACAGCTGCCTTCAACGCACTAATAGAAAGGGCAGCATATAATCACCATGTGGAGATGCATGCAGATCCCATTGATGAAGACTTCCTCTTTGACACTTACAGCACCTCTGAGAAAAACGTCAAAACATTGCCAATGCTAAAAGGGGTGCTTAAACATGCAGGGGACATATTTAAAGACACAACCAGGGCACGGGCCATTAACCCTAGGATGTAGGGAAAATACAGGCCAGCACCAGTTGACCCTACATACATTAAGGGACAATTGCCTTTGGATTCTTTAAGTCGTGTCCAATGCACGTAAACGTGCTAATTCTCAAACCTCTGGCGAAGCTCCACCTCCAGACAGAGTCCAAAATTCTGGAGGCTTCAGGCAAAAGGGTGGCTGCTCAAGCAGCTAACATATGGAGAATTGCAAACACGCAGGCCCTGTTAGCCAGGTAGGACAGGGCGCACTATGATACACTGGAGCAAATTTTCCAACATCTACCAGACCTTTATAAGGAACATGCAGAATTCCTGATACAAGAGGGAAAGCTCATATCTAACGCATCCATTAAATGTGCCTTAGATGCAGCAGACACAGCAGCCAGGGCTATCGACACCAGTGTCATGCTCAGAAGACATGCGTGGCTACGCATCTCTGGGTTTAAAACCGAAGTTCAAAACACTTTACTTAATCAACCTGTAAACCCAGACTATCTATTTGGCCCTGATATGGACACAATATTGGACAAGATGAAAAAGGACACAGAGATAGCCAAGTCTATGGGTGCCTTGCAGTCACAGCAATATTGAGGCGGTTCCTTTCGTCGCTCCGGCAACAGAGGAGCTACTAGAGGAGCCTCAACACAGCAAACCCCTTACAATAAAGGCAACAAGCAAATCACCTACAACAAGAACAGTAGAGGTGGATATCATGGCAATAACACCAAGGGTAGAGGACGAGGAAATAACAGCTCCAGATCCTCCACCAACACCAAACAGTGACTTCTTGTCACTGCCCCCAGACCATGTAACACCGGTCGGGGGAAGATTACAGTAGTTCCTGCCAGTCTTGGAAACCATAACTACAGACAGGTGGGTGAGGCAAATCATACAGCATGGCTATTGCCTAGAGTTAATCTCCACACCGCCCAACATACCCCCAAGACAACGTCCTATGTCCGCAGAACACCTACACTTATTGCAGCACGAGGCCATCAGCATGCTACAAAAGGGGGCCATAGAACTAGTACCCTTAGAATACCAGGGTACAGGGGTGTACTCTCTATACTTCCTGATCCCCAAAAAGGACGGGTCTCTCAGACCAATTTTGGACCTCAGGCCCCTAAACCAATACATCTTATCAGAGCATTTCCACATGATCACTCTGCAGCAGGTCTTGCCACTGTTGCGTCAAGGAGACTTCCTCGCAACACTGGACCTCAAAGACGCATATTTCCACATACCTATACACCCGACACACAGGAAATATCTCAGGTTTACAATTCAAAACCAGCACTACCAATTCAAGGTCCTCCCTTTTGGGGTAACAGCCCCAAGGGTATTCACCAAGTGCCTAGTGACAGTAGCTGCACACCTCAGAAGACAGCAGATACATGTCTATCCATATCTGGACCACTGGCTAATACAAGCACAGTCGGCCCAGCAATGTGCCAGCCACATGTCGCGCACTATTCACCTCCTGCATAGTCTAGGTTTCTCGCTGAACTACAACAAATCCCATCTCCAGCCTGCCCACGTGCAGCAGTATCTGGGAGCAACAATAGACACTCTGGCAGCAAAAGCGCAACAAAATTCTGCCAGAATAAACAGTATTCAAACGCTCATCCAGAAGTTCAAACCACAACACTCACTCCCAGCCCGAGTGTTTATGCAACTGATAGGCATGATGGCCTTGTGCATCTTCATAGTCCCCCACACAAGACTTCACATGTGTCCGCTGCAGGAGTGCCTAGCAGAGCAGTGGAACCAGGCTCAGGGACAATTAAACGACCTAGTGTTGGTGACCAGTCGTGCATACAACTCTCTGCATTGGTGGAAACCACAAAACCTTTGCAAGGGACGACTGTTCCAGGAGCCTGTACCACAAATTGTGCTAACAACGGACTCATCCCTGATAGGGTGGGGGAGTCCATGTCCTCCACCACACAGTACAGGGCCTATGGACCACGCAGCAGAAGAAACTGCACATCAACCTGCTAGAGATGATGGCAGTTTTTATGGCAATCAAAGCTTTCAAAGTACATCTGTGCAACAAAACAGTGTTGATTCGGACGGACAACATGACTGCGATGTACTACCTACAGAAACAGGGAGGAAACCACTCCCCACAGCTGTCGCATCTGGCTCAAAGAGTGTGGAAGTGGGCCATCCAAAGAAAATTTTTTCTCATGGCGGAACACCTCCCAGGCAAGGACAATCAGATAGCGGATCTGCTCAGCAGACACAGCCAGCAAGTGCACGAGTGGGAGATTCACCCCTCAGTGCTTCAACCATACTTCCAACAGTGGGGACAGCCAGAAATAGATCTGTTCGCCACAAAAGAAAACGCAAAATGCCGGTCCTTCGCCGCAAGGTTCCCACACCCGCAGTCTCAGGGCAATGCGATATGGATGAACTGTCAGCTAAATTTGCCTACGCTTTTCTAACAGCACCGTTGATACCGCTGGTGGCACGCAAATTGCGCCAGCACTCCATGACGCTAATCCTAGTTGCTCCAACATGGGCCAGGCAACAGTGGTACACCACGTTCCTAGAACTTTCCCTGGTGCCTCATCAAAGACTACGACTAACACCCAGTCTCTTAACGCAAAGCCATGGAGACATTCAGCACCCAGATCCGCAGCAGCTGAACCTTGCAATCTGGCTCCTGAGGTCCTAGAGTTCGGCTACCTCAACTTACCTCCTGACTGCATGAACATAATCAGGGAGGCAAGAAAGCCTACAACAAGAGCTTGCTATGCGTCAAAGTGGAAACGTTTTGTTATTTATTGTAACAACAACATAAACCCACTAGACGCGTCAATTCAAAATATCATATGCTTTCTTTTGCACTTACACCGCTGCAATTTAGCCTATACGTCCATACGGATACACTTAGCAGCCATAGCTGAGGTGAGAGCTTTCTGCTTAATTCAGAGACTCTGTCCCTCACCACCCCTTGTTGTAAATATTTTTGTCCACCCTAAGCGTGGAAGGGTATTCTCAGATGTGAGACCCTTGCTCATTGCACCATCAGGATTCAAGCAAACCGGGCCGAAGACGACTGTAATGCCAGAAACTGGTCCCCGGTAGCTTGTTTCCTTCCCAGTGTAAGAATTGGCTTTTGTAGTTTGGTTTGCCCTGTTCCCATCATGCACTGGGACAGGAACAGACTAATTTGCATGCAGCCAGGTTCTGAAACTGGGATGGTGCAGTGAGCTAAAAAACGGTGTTGGATCTAGCCCTGATCTCTTGACTGGGTGAGAGCTTTCTGCTTAATTCAGAGACTCTGTCCCTCACCACCCCTTGTTGTAAATATTTTTGTCCACCCTAAGCGTGGAAGGGTATTCTCAGATGTGAGACCCTTGCTCATTGCACCATCAGGATTCAAGCAAACCGGGCCGAAGACGGCTGTAATGCCAGAAACTGGTCCCCGGGAGCTTGTTTCCTTCCCAGTGTAAGAATTGGCTTTTGTAGTTTGGTTTGCCCTGTTCCCATCATGCACTGGGACAGGAACAGACTAATTTGCATGCAGCCAGGTTCTGAAACTGGGATGGTGCAGTGAGCTAAAAAACGGTGTTGGATCTAGCCCTGATCTCTTGACTGGGTGAGAGCTTTCTGCTTAATTCAGAGACTCTGTCCCTCACCACCCCTTGTTGTAAATATACCTTCAAAACAGGCAGCACCTTTCACTGTTCAGAGTGCCTGCAATTAAGGCATTCATGGAGGGCCTCAAGCAAGTAATCCCCCCCCCCAAGACACCCACCGTCACCTGTCTGGAACCTAAACGTTGTTTTAACCAGACTAATGGGACCACCTTTTGAGCCTTTACACTCCTGTGAAATACAATTTTTAACATGGAAGGTGTCTTTTCTCGTAGCCATTACTTCGCTTAGAAGAGTTAGCGGGCTGCAAGCCCTAACTATTCAAGAGCTATTCATTCAAATTCACGCAAATAGGGTCGTGCTTCGGACAAACCCTAAATTCATGCCCAAAATGGTATCACATTTCCACATCAATCAGACAATAGACCTGCCAGTGTTTTTCCCAAATCCACAGTCAGTACCTGAAAGAGCCCTACACACACTGGATGTTAAGAGAGCTCTCCTATATTCCATAGACAGGACAAAAGATTTCAGGAAGACGAAACAGTTGTTTGTTTCCTTTTCACCACAGCACAAGGGCAACCCTATTTCAAAAAATGGTTTAGCTAGATGGATAGTTAAGTGCAGCCATTAAAGCTAAACGCACTTTAACAGTTCCCCCAAGAGCGCATTTCACATGCAAAATGGGAGCTTCCATGGCTTTCCTAGGAAACATTCCTCAAGAGGAAATATGTAGAGCATCCACATGGTCTATCATACATACATTTACCAAACACTACTGCGTAGATGTACACTCCAAGCAGCTGTAGGACAGGCTGTTCTCAAATCTCTTTTTCAGACTGCTGCAGCTGACACAGGTAACCACCGCTAGGGGAGAGACTGTTATACATTCTATGCACAGATATGAATTCAGCAGCCCACATGCCTCGAACGGAATATGCTACCTACCAGTATGCATCTGTTCTTGGCATGTAGGGCTGCTGACATTCATATCGCCCACCCTCCTCCCCGGTGCCTGTCGAAGCTGTAACATTCATTCTTACTTTTACTTTTTTGCATGGACATCTCTTACTGTACCACACTCCATCTCTGCCACAATGGCGAAAAACAATCTGAGGATGGAGAGGATGCCCATGCGCACTGTAGTCCAGGGGAGGAGCCACCTATCTTGTGATACTTTGAAGACTCTTCCAGGACAACAATATGCAATCATCCGGACCCAACACTATGCGGCGATCTATGCACAGATATGAATGTCAGCAGCCCTACATGCTAAGAACAGATGCATACTGGTAAGTAGCATATTCCTTTGAGAAGACAGGTGGGGGTGCGGACTCAATGTGTTCTATGATGTCTGCGAGTGGCAACCCCCCCCCCCCCCCCCGCCCCCCCACCCCCCACCCCCGTTGGAAGTTGCGCAGGAAAGTTAAGTGCTCAAGTCAGAACTTAAGGTGGGTGTGAGAAAGTGCCATCTTTCTTGCATTGGTATGCCCCCATTTTTTTCTGAATTGCTGATGGGCTTTGACTGAGTGTGCCCTGGGCTCCTGCCAACCAGGTACACAGGGCCTGTGTTCCTTCCCTAAAACTGTACTGAAACCAAAGACCCAATTGGCTTCTCTGGCCACCTATCAGCCCCTAGTAAATGGTACCCTAGGTACCCAGGGCATGGTGACCAGAAAAGACCCCTGAGGGCTTCAGCACTTAATGTGCTACCCTCAGAGGCCCTGTACCCTGGCACCCACACACTGCCTTTGCAGGCTGAGTGCCTAAGTACAGAACTAAAACAAGAGTCGACATGGCACACATCCCTTTGTGTCATACCCACAGAACCCACTGCCCTGGCATACATCAGTCACCCCCTCAAGCTGGGTGCCCTATGCCAGAGGTGAGGGCACAGGTGCATGAGCCCTGTGCCCCTACAGTACCCAGGGCCATTCCTGGGCACTGTAAGTGCAGTGATGCCATTAAGCAGACCCTCCAGGATATCGCGATTTCGCGATTTGCCACGAAAACGGCACTTTTGTAAAAATGCCGCGATTTTTACACAAGTGCCCGCGAAATCGGCACTTTAGTAGAAATCGCGGCATTTTTACAAGAGCCGCTATTAAAGTACACTCCATTGGCCTGATGATGGAAACCCACGGTGGATAAAAAGTTTGATAGGATATTTTCGAAACTGATTCAGAGCAAACATCACTATGAGAGATCACTATGAGAGATCTGGACCAGCAGATGGCAGTGCACACTAAAATTCTGAAACCGTGCTGCTTATTTTTTCCAGTAAAGTGTAGTGTGTTGCTGGCGGTATCCCAGAATAGAACTAGGCAGGAAGCAGATGAAGCCGACAACATGAATGAGGAAGCCCAGGGAAATGCCATGCCAGGGGGACCTCATAAAGGCAGCATGGAGGAGGCACCCCCTGGAGACGGCACGCTGGAAGCATCAGAGGGAGTTAACAGCTCAAGAGTGCATCGTGCACGACGCGACAGAGGCTAGCAGCCTGCATCAGGTAGCTCATGAAGACAAGGTGCAGGAAGTTATGCAGGAGACAAATCAAGGTGGCAGCATGCAGAAAATAACGCAGGGGAGCAGCGTTCAGGAGGGAAAAGGGGGAAGCAACGTAGAGGAGGAAACAGAAAACACAATTCGGCAAGATAAACAGAAGAGTAAAGCTCATAAGCAAGCCCAAATGCATAGCAAGCAGGTGGCAGCCCAGGAAGGCAGAGTGCGAGAGAGTTGTAGAGACTGGATACAGCGCCATCCCAAGTTCTTGGAGATGATGGCGCTGAATGTTGCTAGCAGCACTGTCTACACCACATTCCTAGTTTATATAGACCTTGTGGAAGGGCGGAACTGGCATGAGGTGCGGTACAAGGCGCTCAGAGACCTGAAGTTAATCTGTCTTTGTGCGCGGGAGAAGGAAGGGCAGTGCCCCTAGGTTGTGGTGCCAACGTCAATTGGAATGTCCTATAGTCATGAGAGAATTCAGCACATCATGGAGCGGACACGGAATCTGGAGGCGGAAGAGGATACGCCGTCATCTGTCGTGTTGGCGATTGTGGCTTCGAACTCCACCGTGGTGTATTACAGGCTGACGGAGGGGTTTGTGAAGCCCGAGCCCCCGGATATGATCGAAGATATTGACAATAAGCAGTTCCGGAAGAAGCGACGGAAGCTTTGATGTGGACGTTATTAACTCTTGTAGGAACTGCACATATTCTGTAAAGGGCATTTGTTTGAAAGTAAAAGTATTTGCATCTAATATCTAAAAAAAAAAAAGTGTAGTGTGTGGTCTCAGACTCTCAGTTCAGTGATCTTCAATCCGTCCCCGTCTCTCTTGAGGGAGCGCAAAGGGTTGTTTGTACACGAGGAACCGGGCTCTGACAAGACGTCGGGCTGAGGGTGGCTCCTTCACTACACGATCAGATGGTTCTTAAATGCAATCTCATTTCCTAAAGTACACAGTAAACGGTGCTTTAGAGAAGAAATCGGAGCCTCGCGCCACTTTCAGAAATGTCTGTGTTAAAAAATACATGCTAGCTGTGAAATACATTTTTGATAAGGTGACAGGACACCACATCTTCACCCTGTCCCAGAACTGAAATGTTCTCCGTGTTGTGCCATGTAACTCCCTGGGGGATACCGGTAGGTTCAGCCTGTATTTCTGGAGACTCCACTCCTGTCAAATGTAGTGCGGAACGTTCGAGAGAATCCTGCACAGATAATAGACATTGCCCCAGATTGGATGTGGAATGGCTGTTTTACCAATCTATTACTACTCAAATGCTGCGTCTTCTTCTGCGTCCATACAGAGCGATCCACTCTGCATCGAGATAAGAGGGTCCTTTATACGGATTCCCAGACTGTGCGGCTGCACGCTTGGAGACTGAGGGGTACCAGTTTGAGTACTGCAGAATCTATCTATGCATGTTGCTGTAACACGTGCTCAGTGGTGTGTGTGGGTAGGCATCAACCCCTTTATTGCAGATGCTGCCACGGGTGCTAAAGGCGTGCTACGCTCAACCACCCTCAATTGACATCCACAAAGTTACCAAAGTGTCTACATTGTAAATAAACCAAATATACATAGCTTCATGTTGTTAAATAACTAAAAAAACTAAGATATCTGTGTTTGATGTAGGAAAAATGGCCAAATAAAATGCCGCACAATTGCCGCTACATTTCCATATTTGTGACGCTAAATTTCCATTTTTGTGCCGCTAAATTTGCTAATCCATGCCGCTATATCCTGGGGGGTCTGATTAAGAGTATATAGTGCTGGGAGGTTGTCATTACGAACTCCATAGCACCAAAATGGCTACACTGAAGACTGACAAGTTTGGTACCAAACTTCTCAGCGCATTAATCCCGTGCTGATGCCAGTGTGGGATTTAATGTAAAATGCACCAGAGGGCATCTTAGAGATGCCCTCCAAAACCCGGACCTACAATCCACGTCTGGGCTGAGTGGCTGCAGAGTCTGCCACACAGTAGACCTGTTGCTGGACCCCTGGGTGGAGAGCCCCCCGCTCTCCTGGGCCTGCAACAATGCACATCCTGAGCGAGGTGCTATGTCTCCTCCCCCAGGATGGACAGGGGGAAGCTTCAAAGGCATGCCTCCTTTGAGAGCTTCTCCAGACCATTTGCTGTACGCAGCAACTGGCCCCCACCAGTTCTACACCCACTCTGGCGGGAAGACTGGCGGGAAAAACTACGTCAGGAAGGGGGGGGGGGGTGTCAACCTTTGCCAACTCCACCCCTCAGGTGGAGGCGACGAGGTGAAGCACGACGCCGGGCTCTGGCCATCTTGTAGATGGGGAGCCCTGCCCAATCCCAGCTAGGCTCCTGCCCCCCTCCCACAGGAGAGGAGCGAACTATTGGGTGTACTCACCCCAGGACAGGGACCCGTTGGTCCCTGTCCTTGCCCTACCTAGAACGCCCCTAAATTTAGTATTTAGGGTCTCCCTGAACTTTCTTTCCCCAGATCCCGATACCAAAAATAAGAAAGAAGATCAAGAAGACGACCCGCCGTGCAGCTGCTAACAGGGCAACAATTACTAACTTGGCCCCAGCCCTACCGGCCTGTTGACCCTGGAACCTGCTCCTGCCTAAACCCGGCGACCCCCGCGGACAGCAACCTTGGGACACCCAGAGGACCTGCCTGCCTTGGCCCTCTTGAAGATTGGGAATCCCATCAGCAGAGGCTCTGCTGCAACAATCCACCTGGTGCCTACCAGAAAGCTCCGGACTAGCCGAGCCCGGGCCGGGCCAACCCGAACCAAGACCACAAGGACGTCCCCCCGGCGACTGGGACCCGAAGTCTAGTGCCCAAAGACCCTCCTCGACGAACCAGCCGGCGCCTGCAGACTCAGAACCAGGGGCCACCCCAACTGCGACCAGCAGAGGGTAAGCTTTTCCTGCACCCGACGCCCTACAGCCCCCTGTGCCTCCCTTTGGGGTACCTACCTGTGCTCCAAGATCCCAATTTACCTCTCAAAGTGCTGGTTGCCCCTGGAGAGTCTCCGTCCCCGAGCCTGCAGCCTTTGTTCCTTTTTGACCTTTCCCATTGGATAACATTGAGCGCCCGATGGCTCAAAAGCACCCTGCACCCAGCCGCCCGAGTGCCGCTGGCTGTGATCCCTGTGTCCTATCCTACTTCCCCACCCCCCCACAACTGCGTGGCCTGCTAACCAGCAGCCACCAAGCGAAGGCCCCCCTTCCCTCATTGGATAACATTGGGCCTACCTACCTCTGCACCCGGCCGCCCCTGTGTCGCTGGGATTGAACTAACTGTAATTACCTAACCCTGGGGGACCCCTGAGTCTCTGCCCAGAACCTCAACTTCACCAACCAAGTACTCACCTGGAAACCGGTAATTTACTTACCTGCCATTGGATAACATTGACCCATTTTGACTCGAAAATTTTCTAAGTGTAAAGTTTTGAAAACTGAAAATATTCACATAAAATCTGCCAAATTCCAAAGTACTGACCTGTGATCAGGGGATAAGCCAGTACTGTACCTTTCAGCCCAGTACTGAACAGCAAAAGTAATCCCTAGCGGGGTTACTAGTAATCTGTATTTTCTCTATAGGAACCCATTGTCTGCTTTTCTCTGAAATTTCTTATAAGTGTCTACTTTTGAAAACTTGAAATTTTCTTTAAAAATCACAGGAAATACTGAAAAGCAATTACCTACCTGTTTTGAGTTAAGACCCCAGTGTTGGCCCTAGGAGACCAGTACTGGATTACAAAAGTAAGACAATCGTACTTTACCTGCAACCTGAATTTTCTCCCATTGAATAACATTGTCAGATTTCCATTGAAAAGTTTCTAAGTGTGAACTTTTAAAACCGCTTTATATTCATGAAAATTCACTACAGTAACTAAAAAGTTTTTGCTAATCTGGTTTCAGCTTAGACCCCAGGACTGAATCTAAGATCTAGTCCTGAGACTACTAAAGTAATCTGTATAGTAATCAACTGTACTTGCATGTGGAAAACCCATTGAGCTCAATGCTATAGTGTGTTTTAGGATTGTGTTGCTTACTGTCAATATTGTATTAATTGTGTACCCGAACTTTATTGCTCCTTTGCAAAGAAATTACATGATTGAACTCGTAACAAGAAAAGTACATTTTTATAACTGTTGGTTCTAAAAATAAAACACCTATATTTGTGGATATTTAAACAATTTGCCTGGAGTTCAGTCCTTGAGTGTGGGAAACCTTTTGCTGACTGAGTGTGTACAACAAATGCTTTACACTGTCCTCTGGTACTGCCTTACTGCTCGAGCAAGCTACCACTTTGGAGAGTAAGGTCAGTTCTGACTTTAACCTCTGTTATACCTCTGGGGTTGGTGGACTCTATACACACTGTACTTCATTCTAGCCCAGTATATATAGAGCCACTTTCTGACAGTGGGCATCCGTGCATTGGATTTGCGTTTCGACACCCTCAACAAGCGCATTGACACATTGGGGGCCCGACTGGACCAACATGATAAAAGACTGGACACGAAGGAGGACAGGGTATCTGACCTTGAGGGTGGTGTGGCTCAAGCAACAAAACGTCTGGAGCAGATGGAAGGCCTACTAAAGAACGTGGCCATGAAGAATGAGGACCTTGAAGCCCGCAGTAGGCGCAACAATGTCCGCATTATGGGTGTGCCAGAATTCACAAACCCGGATCAGCTGGATGGGTTCGTTGAGGCCCTACTGGCAGACTTGTTCGGTCGAGTGTCCTTCACCACTGCCTTTGTTGTCGAAAGGGCGCATAGAAAACTCAGTCCGCGCCCGAATCCTGGTTGCCCCCCCCTCGCCCCATCCTTGCACAACTCTTGAACTTTAGGGCTAGAGATCCGGCGTTGCAACTGGCTCAGGAGCGTGGATCACTGGACTGGCAGGGCTCTTCCATTTCTTTGTATCCAGACTTCACGGTGGTGGTCAAGAGGGCCGTCGGAAATTTGTGTCGGTTAAAGCTGCATTTCGAAAAGTCGGCTAAAGGTATGGAATACTTTATCCAGTGCGTCTGAAGGTGGACGTCGATGGCAGATCCAAGATCTTCTACACTCCAGCTGAGGCCTAGGAATTTCTTCTACTCTGCTCCCACGCTGGCTCGCTGAGAAAGTTTCCCACGTCGGAACGTTCGCCACAGATACCAAACTCTGGTTCCAGCAAAGAATTGTTTTCTGTGAGCTGAGAGACCTTTTATGGCAAGATAATGATAAGTATCACTGCGTATTTTCTCTGTTCTTTCTTCCAGGTTTTATATGCTAAAGATGTTTTAGGATTGTGGACTCTGGCCTAATGTATTCTGTTTGCAAGGCATGTTTCTTAGGTCTCCGAGGACAAGGCGAGGCGTTGCCTCGCTCCCTGTGCGGTTGCACATTTCTTGCGATGTTTTCATTTTGTAAAATTGAAGTTTGCTTAATACCATTATGGGATTGTGGGTGTTCCCCTTGTTTTTGATTAAGGGGATGGGTGGTTGGGTGGGGTATTCTTTAGGTCTATGGAATTACTTGTTCCTGTCTGGGCTGTTTCGTTATGAGGTGCCACAAGCATATGCTCGCACATCTATGCCTCTCATAGTTACCCACATTTGTGACAATGGCGGGTAAGCTCTCCACTGTCTCAGATGTCAATTTTGTTACGTGGAAGTGCGGGGTTTGAACAACACTAGAAAAGGTAAACGTCTTGAATTATTTGCAGCGCCATAAAGCGGAAGTGGTCTTTCTGCAGGAAACCCACTTGTCCCCCTCATCTCCTACTTCATTTGCCTGTAATTGGTGTGCACACCTTTATTTCGCGAACAATAGCACGTATTCTAGGGGAACTGCCATACTTGTACATAAATGTTTACCTTTCCAATTTTATAAAGTAACAGCGGATAATGCGGGCCGATTTAAAAAAAAATAAATAAAAGTCAATATATTGCCACCACGGTTCGGTGTCAGGCAAGTGTTAGTCGTTGAAAACATTCTCAGATGTGAACACCACACTCTGCGTTGCGACAATTGATGTTGCCTCGCCTCAAAAAATTGTGCAAACTCTCTTCCAACATCAAATTGATTGACATTGAGATTTTTAATATCCATACCATCCACTGGATGTATCTCTGAGAAAAGGCCTCTCCACTTTATCATACCACATGATGATCCATTTGAGGTACACTTGCAGCCTCTTCTACTCTCTCTCCTCGGCCTTCAGTGCAATAACTGTCATTTGTGTAAACACCTACACACTAAACCTCAGTTTCAGCAAAATGGAGAAAGCACGATTCAGCACTGGAAATATCAGTAGTTCCTCACATATAGGGTAAAATAATGGATGTAACTGAAAAGATGTTGCACTGCAGTTACTGCCCCGAAATGCCTACCACAACTGAGTTGCATCTACAATCTCTACAAGAATCTACCATGCGACATAAGACAGAACTTCAAGAGGTGGTTTTCGTACACAGTGTTTGTATCCAACCTGATCATTGGTGCTACAATTGATTTGGCAGAACTGGCGGACTCCGGCTTTTGCCATGGCATTATCCTGATATGTTCCTCCTGGCTATTTCTTATCTCGCTGAAAAAAAAATGCTCAGCTGAAAATCTTCAACCTATCATTCTCAGGCTCTGCTCTTTGATCAACACACAGAAGAGGAGATACTGATGATGAAGATTAAAGGTGTGATATTAAAAACTGTTGGAAAATGACTGGCAATGCCAGAGGTCTGTAACAGCATGTAAGAGTGACAGAACATCACAGGGAGATGCTAACTATTTTGCAAGATGACTATTCGCCTTCCATCATGGCACCTCTGCCGTATATTCCACCAAAGTGGACTCAAAAATGCTTTCTAGTCCTGGTCCCAAAGAATAGTCTCAAGAAGCAATTTAGATCCCTTCTGAATCGCGTATAGTCCTCAAATAAACGGGGAATATTCCACATGCTAGCAGGAAGCTTGCCATGCACTGTAGATGTTTAGGATGTCTATTTTCCCATTTTAATTGTGAAAAGATGCAGAAAGTTGTCAGTACTAATCTGTAGTATTTTCCTGTAGTCTAAAGCTTGCTCCGTAAATGTGCTCGGAATGCATGGCAGTAGTGGCAGTCCTTCATAATCTTCAAAGAATCTAGACCTGGACAGATAGCTGTTAAAAGCACACAGTGAAAACAACGTAGCACAGGATCTGCACACCATTTCATTGCTGCACAGCCCAGCATGCTATGCTGTGCTATGGATTTGTAAAGAGCATGGCTACCCGACTGGCGACGCAGCGTGGACAGTCAAGTCCCTCATATAGTGACTGAGATAAAAGCAGGTCATTCAAAAAATGTTTTGAGGGATTTCCTGAATTTGTTTTCTTCTCTAATCTATCTGGGTGATGGAGGTAGTGAGTTCCCGAGCTTTGGTGCAAATGTGTGACCTCCAGTTGTTGCTTTCTTGATCTTTGATACAGTAAGACGTCTCTGATCAGACGGGCGGAATTGTCACATCCTTACTATTCTGTCTTATTTCAGAGAAGCACTAGAGACAGTCCAAGGAAATGTGTCGGTAGAATGCTTACCATACTCCTGCCGCGTTTGCTCAGATGTTTTCAAATTTGCGTTTTTCAAAGAAGTCTCATGTCATAAGATGGTGCAGTGACTCCTCTTGATGTACATTGTACATGGGCACATACTGCATGATAGATTGTTTTTTTTTCTTCCCTTGGGTTCCAATGTGAGCAGAGTCTGATGCAAATACATTACAACAACTTTTTGCTGGCCCTGTTCAGTTAAATTTCCAACCCACTGTGTCTCCATTGGTCTCCAACCTATTCTGTACAGAGTGCTACTTAGTTTGGTTAAACACATTGAGAGCTTTTAATATTATTAGTGTTATATATTTAAATTTTTTTATTTGTATATTCAACCAGGCTAAAGCTTTCTAATTTCATAAGTTGGACTGCACACAGGTGAGCTACTCGGAGGCAGCTGGAGAGCTACCGTAGCTCACAAGCTACTGGTTAGAGACCCGATGTCTAATCCAAGCTCCAGTACTCCGTCCTCTCGGAGTGCAAACAACTATGACGACACAGAAGACTTCTTCAAAGCCCCAAGACATCGAGGGCCTTATGCCCCTCTGGTCTGAGAACCTTTTCCATTTCTTATTCGCCAGAACATGCTGTGTCGGTAATGGAACGGACACCCTATTAAAATTGACCTCCTAGCCACTTATAAACAACTAGTGCATGTACCCAGACCACAATACCGCTTACTTTACGTTGTGCCTTGTCTTAAGATCCAAAAATACTCTCGGGCATCAAAGGGTATGGCGCTGGTCCCACAGGACGGCGTACCAGCAAAACACCTCAGAAACCTCAATCATATTTTAAGGGAAAGGCCTCCCTCTGCATCAAAGAACACGAAAAGGGTGGCCCGTCTGGTCTCCTGTGCGTGCAGCTGTCAAGCAGTCTGTAGTTATTGCTTTCCAATGAATCCAATGAGCAGAACAAGGACGTAGACCCCGGGCCAGGGACTAGCCCTTGCACGAGGATCACACCTCTGGTTGTGTATACATTTGGCGCCTGATGCCCATGTCACCAAGCCAAGGGCTCAAAAAAAGTCCCACAGTAAGACAGAGCATCCCACCTGAGAGAGTCTAGCGTCAAGGCCAAGCATGGATATCCCAAAAAGCCAATGACCTCTACCCCCTTCTGGCTCTGTTAAGTAACAACAAAAAGCTTCACAGTCTAACAAGCATCCATCCATTCCCCCACCCCACCCCCCTCAAATTCATATCCAGCCACGTCAAGAGTGCACAACGCTAGTGGCCCATCCAAAGCCAGAACCAAAGGCTTCATTGGCACAGGTGCTGAAAACCTCGACGCTAGAGCGGAGAGCACAGCTGACCTTGAGACCTCTGTCCATACCTAGAGGCAAGAACATTGAGCCCATTCCACCCCAATCCACCCCCTAAAATCAGAGCCAAACCACCACAGCCAGTGCCTTTTCCTCAAAGAGTAGGCTGGCCTTCGAGGTGGAACCTTTTTTCAGGCTTTTCTCTCCCAAGCTGGCACTGGGGAATTGCCAGGCTAGAGCAACTAAACCTTCCTTTGCCAGACAGTCCACCTCATCCACCAAACAGTCACTAGAGGTGTCCAATCTTTCATATTCATGGCCAGGTGGTGCCTATGGCCACTAGCCCTTATGTCCAGGCCCGTGCCCCACTGATGATACCTAGGATGTCGATCATGAATGCATATATACATCTTTTCTATAGCATGAACCTAGCCAAAAGGCAGCTGAGTGTAGTACTTAGTCCATAAAGTGGATCTCCCGGGTCACCCTAGTCTAGGTCCTTACCCAGTGAAGGCCTCTACTGCATCATATCATCAGGTAATTCAGAGGGCCATAGCACAAAGTGGCACATGTATGTCACCCAGGAGAATGACCACTTCCTCCTGGAGACACTCTCCAAATCACACTGTACTGTCCAGTTTCTACACCTGCTCAAGGGCATACGGAAATTAGCCCCTGGCAATTTTTAGGAGACTGTCAAAGCGAGAGTATAGAAAACATTCAAACTAGTGATCCAGCTGACATAAAGGTCAGCTGGGTCACATGGCCTGCAAGTGCGCCTCCACCCAGGCCACGAGCAGTGCTCCAGCTGCAAGGGAAGCAGAAAGACTGACACAGCGGACAAGAGGGTGGCGATAGAACCCGGTAACCAGAAGATGCGAGAGCTCCTTCAAAATCTCCCAAAGCAGTACAGTTAAGGGCAAAGGAGAGGGTGTTTAAGGGCAAAGTTATAGCTAATCCCAGTATTCATTGCACTTTAGATGTCACGGACACAGCCTCTAGGAGCAATAATGCCTCTGTCTCCATGTTCGACCTGAGGTCCAGCAACATCTCCTCAACCTAATATGCAACATGCCATTTGATCAACAAGCACTATTCGGAAAGCATGTGGCTGTTGGCCTGAGGGGGATCAAAAATGACAGATACAGTATAATTCATAAGTCCCCTCCAGTACAGATGATCCACCTGTGACTTCCAAGATGATCAGAGGCGCCTAGAGGCAGTATGATGGACAAACGCCGCAATAATATCCATTTGGGTATGAATGGAGTTTTCCCTCACGTTGAGGTCAATACCATCAAACCTATCAGAGATCGGTGGCAAGAATGGCGCTTATCAGTCGTGATCTCAAGACCACAACAAAGTGTGATTTCCTGCTTTCATACCTAACCCCTATACAGGCTGTAGTGAGGGAGAATTTCTTGCTTTGTTCCAAAATGGTTCAAAATCACCATCAACTGTTGAGTTCTCCAGAATCACTAGTCCAAATGCTCCCTGTAATTAATCTAGAAACTGCCCCCTCACAAACTACAGAACCGAAGCAGGAAATTGCTATTATTAATAAGGAAGCTTCTACTCTTGGCTGTCCCTGGTGAAGAATAAAATAGGAAAATGCCTTCCGTGCACCTCCGAGTACTCAAGTTTTGCAGCGTGAATCTTTCTGGATTCACTATGCTGTGCATTATTCCGCGGTCTAGTGGTTGGGTCCGGAATCGTAGTCTTTGCCCTTCTTTTTTTTTTTTTTTTTTCCCGTAGCCCAGTTGGGCGGCGACGTCTCAGCTTTTGGTGTCCTTCCTGTGGCGTTGGCACACTTCCTGCGGAAGCTCCCTTCCTTGGGCGCCATCTTCAGATTATTTTTTCCACTGTTGGGTCTGGATCGTCACCGATAGGTTCCAGAGTTTTTGGAGAAAAGAAGTAAAAGACTGAAATCTGCAGAAAAATATTGGAGAATACATCTAGGAACAAGACCATTGAGCCGGGACGGCGAAGGAGGAGAACATCGAAGACTTCGACGGAGAATGCGCACACAACGGGCCCCCTGAGCGCAGGAATGGACGAGATTCCGTTCAAATTCTGCCGCAATTGCCACCACAAATATGCGCAGAAGGACCAGCATCTGGTTTGTAACCTCTGCCGGTCGACCATGAACGATTTAGAAAAGGGGGTGGTGATGAACAGAGTGTCTGAATTAAGCAGACCACTCTTACCCAGTCCAAAGATCAGGGCTTGATCCATCACCGTTATTTATCTCACTGCCCCATCCCAGCTCAGAACCTGGCTATATGCAAATCAGTCTGTCCCTGGCCCAGTGCATCATGGGAACAGGGCAGACTAAACTACCAATCCAATTCTTCACCAGAAAGGAGACAAGCTACCGGGGACCGGTTTCTGGCATTTCAGCCGTCTTCGGCCCGGCTTGCTTGAATCCTGATGGAGCAGTGAGAAAGGGACTCATGTCTGAGTATACCCTGCCACACCTATAGTGGCCAAAAACGATTTAGAAAAGGGGGTGGTGATGAACAGAGTGTCTGAATTAAGCAGACCACTCTTACCCAGTCCAAAGATCAGGGCTTGATCCATCACCGTTATTTATCTCACTGCCCCATCCCAGCTCAGAACCTGGCTATATGCAAATCAGTCTGTCCCTGGCCAGTGCATCATGGGAACAGGGCAGACTAAACTACCAAGCCAATTCTTCACCAGAAAGGAGACAAGCTACCGGGGACCGGTTTCTGGCATTTCAGCCGTCTTCGGCCCGGCTTGCTTGAATCCTGATGGAGCAGTGAGAAAGGGACTCATGTCTGAGTATACCCTGCCACACCTATAGTGGCCAAAAACGATTTAGAAAAGGGGGTGGTGATGAACAGAGTGTCTGAATTAAGCAGACCACTCTTACCCAGTCCAAAGATCAGGGCTTGATCCTTGCTCATTGCACCATCAGGATTCAAGCAAACCGGGCCGAAGACGGCTGTAATGCCAGAAACCGGTCCCCGGGAGCTTGTTTCCTTCCCAGTGTAAGAATTGGCTTTTGTAGTTTGGTTTGCCCTGTTCCCATCATGCACTGGGACAGGAACAGACTAATTTGCATACAGCCAGGTTCTGAAACTGGGATGGTGCAGTGAGCTAAAAAACGGTGTTGAATCTAGCCCTGATCTCTTGACTGGGTGAGAGCTTTCTGCTTAATTCAGAGACTCTGTCCCTCACCACCCCTTGTTGTAAATATTTTTGTCCACCCTAAGCGTGGAAGGGTATTCTCAGATGTGAGACCCTTGCTCATTGCACCATCAGGATTCAAGCAAACCGGGCCGAAGACGGCTGTAATGCCAGAAACCGGTCCCCGGGAGCTTGTTTCCTTCCCAGTGTAAGAATTGGCTTTTGTAGTTTGGTTTGCCCTGTTCCCATCATGCACTGGGACAGGAACAGACTAATTTGCATACCGCCAGGTTCTGAAACTGGGATGGTGCAGTGAGCTAAAACACGATGTTGGATCTAGCCCTGATCTCTTGACTGGGTGAGAGCTTTCTGCTTAATTCAGAGACTCTGTCCCTCACCACCCCTTGTTGTAAATATTTTGGTCGACCATGAAAGCAAGGATTGCGAAGCCTCCTCCGTCTTCACCCGGGAGACTCTTAGGTTTAGAGAGAGGCAGAGGATAGCCAACCACAGCATGCAAGGCAAAGGCCGTCCTCCGTCGCTTCGGGACTTGGTCCTCTCCAGTGACGAAGAGGACATCACAGAGGGACCAGATGACTACACGGTCGTAGAGACTGATGAGAAAACTACGAAAGGGGTATAGACGTCGACCCCATAAACCCCAACAGACTCTCGAAAGCCTGAGTCAGACTCTCTAAAAGCAGAGTCTAAGTCCACGAAAGGAGCACTAGCACTGAACATTTCGGCGGTCGCAGCTGCATCCAGGGACAAACAGCCCAGTGGATCCTTCAAAAAGGACTCCCAGACGTCAAACACAAGAAAAGCCTAGGTCGTCGAAGCACGTCTCCGAAAAGGAGTGCTCGACACCGAAGGAAAATGACCCGAAGGCTACTTCGAAGTCAAAGTCTATGTCGAAGAGATCGTCCGAATCACTCGATGCCGAGCAGGCCACCAAGATGGAAAGGAAAAAGAGAAGGCTCGAGGCCGAAATGGATAACATCCTGCAAAGGAAAAGAGAGTTCGACGAAGAGGTTCACCATCCCGTCGAAGCCAGCGACAACTATCTTCGAAGACGAGGATGCGTTCGACGCCGAAGAGCCGCCGAAAACTCCTGAGCCCCAAGAACGCAAAGAGGAAGAGGACCTATACTAATACGGGGAAGGCGAGTAAGACCAGCGCACGAGTTTGGCCTTGGCATCCTCAGTGGTGCAGGACCTGGATTGGCAGAACCTCAACAGTGAAATCCCAGAAGAGGCTGTGGAGACGTATCCTTCGAGGCCTTCGCCGCCAGATGACATTGGTATCTACAACATGGTCATCAGGAACGGGGCAACAGTTTATGGAGTGAAACTGGAGGAAGAAAAAACAAAAGCCTTCTTCCTCTTTGAGACCCTGCTCCCCAGTCAAACCAGGAGTCAATTCCTTCCCATGCTACCAAGTATCCTGGACCCGGGGAGGGAGGCATTCAAGGAACCAGCAAGCTGCAGGTCTGTCACACCTAGGACAGAGAAGAAATACAAGCACACCTCTAAAGACCATTCCTACATCCAGGGATCCATCACAGCTGACTCTGCCATTGCAGCAACAGCCAGAAAGAGTGCCAACGTTCCCACAAACTCAGGCCCGCCACCAGACAAAAGAAAGTAAGAGGATATACCTCACTGGAAGGAAAATAGAGAAGAATGCAGTTGTACACTGGCGCATTGCCAACTCTAATGCCCTACTCAACCGGCATACGTACCAGCATTGGGATGAGGTTGGACAGCTTCTCAAACACCTCCCTGAGCAATACCACAGAGAGCGACGCACCTGGTGGAGGAAGGCAAGAATCTATTTAACTCATGCCTGAAATCAGCCCTGGATGCGGCAGGCTCATGATGATCAGGTTCACAGAAAGAAGGCATTCCTGGCTGAGGATTTCAGGCTTCAAGCCGGAAGTACAGAATAACATCCTGAACACCCCCTTCAATGGAGAAACCCTTTTTGGAGCACCAGTGGATGAGAAACTCACCAAACTCAAAAAGGAAAATGGAACCTCAAGGTCCATGGGGGCCTTGCAATTCAGAGGAATGAGAAGAGGTGCACGACACGGAGGTCAAACGGAAGAGGGGGAAACCAGCCTGGAACGTCACATCAGACATTCCAGCAGGGCGACCAGAGCGACAATCAAGCGCAGCAGGGCCAGCAAAAAAAAAAACTGGCAATACCAGCCTCTGGGCCAGTCCTTTCGTGGGTGGGTGAATGGACGAGGACAAACAAGAAGAGGGGGCCAGCAACCCACCTGAAAGTGACTCTGCACCACCAAGCATGCCCACCCACACAACACCTCTGCAGGAGGGGCACAACAAAAAAGGGTTACACTGACTAAAATCCAACGAACAAGTAACACCAGTAGGAGGCAGACTAAAACACTTCTTCCAGGAATGGAAGAAAATAACAGACAAATGGATACTGAACATCATACAGTTCAGATACTGCATAGAACTGGAAAAGAAACCGCCAAACAGGAAACCAAAAAGAAAAGCGCGCTCAGTAAAAGAACTAGCGCTACTCATAGAGGAAGCACAAGAACTCCTCCACGAAGAAGCAATAGAAACAGTAACATTCAAGGAAAGAAACAAAGGAGTCTACTCTAACTACTTCCTCATACCAAAGATGGACGAAACGTTAAGACCCATCCTCGACCTACGGTTCCTAAACCAATACATAAGAACACAAATATTTAAGATGACATCTCTACAAGAAGTCATTACTCAGATAAGGGACGGAGACTTTATGCCACCCATAGACCTAAAAGACGTCTACCTACACATTCCCATGAACAGACGGCACAAACATCTACTGAGATTTGCCATAGACAAAGCACACTAACAGTTCATCGCCCTGGCCTTCGGACTAAAATCTGCACCAAGGGTCTTCACCAAGTGCCTCGCGGCCGTGGCAGCGCACCTAAGGAGGGAAGAGATCCATGTATACCCTTACCTCGACTTCTGGCTAATAAAAACAAGTTCCTACAAACAATGCAAAGAACATGCACAGCGGGTCACAAAGACACTAACAGAACCGGGATTCCTGCATACATGCATACACCTAGTCCCCAATATACGGCTATGTATGAGACCATTCCAGGAATGGCTGCAACAACGATGGTCACAAGCTACAGGGAGTTGGAAAGATCTAGTGGTTGTAATACACCCAGTGCAAAAGGAGATAGCGTGGTGGAACAAGGAGAACATAACAAAGGGGAAGCCCTTAACACCACGAAACCCAACAGTGACCATCACCACAGACGCATCCCAGAAGGGATGGGGAGCACACATGAACCAACTCAAGATCTGGGGCCTGTGGACTCCAACAGATGCGATCAAGCGTATCAACTACCTGGAACTAAAGACCGTGTTCCTCACCCTAAAAGTCTTCCAGAAACAACTGTATGGGCAGAGTGTTAATGCACACAGACAACACCACAACAATGTTCTACATCAACAAACAGAGGAACACAATCAGTCGCACTATCCAACCTAGCTCAGGTCATATGGAGATGGGCCATCCCACTCAAAATAGATCTCCTAGCTGTATACCTACCAGGGAAGGACAACATGGAGGAATACTGGCTCAGCAGACAGACATCGGCATTCCACGTGTGGGAGCTCAAAGCACAAGAAGCACAAAGGCGATTAAAGAAGTGGGGGACTCCAAAATAGACCTATTTGCAACACACCAGAATACAAAATCCCGATACTTTACATCCAGGCAACCAGGGGAACAATCCCAGGGGAATGCCCTATGGATAAGCTGGTCGAAAACATTTGCCTACGCCCCCCCCCCCCCCCCCCCCCCCCTCCCCGATACCACTGATACCCAGGGTACTCGGCAAATGCAGAACCAGCAACATGACGTTGATTCTGATGGCACCACAGTGGGCCTGACAGTCATGGTTCTCACAAATAGTGGAGATATGGCGCAGGGACCACCTCACAAATTCGGGAAAAGAAAGGACTTCCTCTCCAAGCAAAACGGAGAGGTACTCCACCCAGAGCCAGAGAGCCTCTGCCTAGCTGCATGGCTCCTGAAGACATAGTTTGCACACCTCAAACTGCCGGAGAGCACACTGCGGGTGCTACCAGAGGCAAGGAGACCTACCACACGGAGGTGCTATGTGGCAAAATAGAAAAGATTCAAACAAGGGTGTATCAAGAAAGAACTGCACAAGAAGATGACAAAGGAATCAACTGTGCTAAATTATTTAACACACCTGCTAAAATCTAACCTAAGTTCCACCTTGCTGAGAGTACACCGAGCAGCGATAGTAGCCCACACAAGAGGAGAGCCTGGAAAGAGCTTCTTTACATCACAAGTAGTAAACCGGTTCTTGGAAGGGGCTAAAAGGAGAGCCCCACCCAAAAGGATGCCGCCACGGACATGGAACCTTAAATTAGTCCTCACGGAGCTTATGAAGGCACCCTCCGAACCCATCCAGAAGGCCTCACTACAAATGCTCACAATGAAGACACCTTTTCTAGTGACAATCACCTCGCTACTCAGGTTAAGCGAACTGCAAGCACTAACGCTACAAGAACCTTACATCCAAATACACAATGACAGGGTGGTGATGAGAACGGACCCACACTTTATGCCAAAGGTGGTGTCAAGGTTTCACATGACCCAGTCAATACAGATACCAAGCTTCTATCAGAAACCATCCACAAGCGCAGAAAGGGCACTGCACACTCTGGAGGCTAAAAGGGCCGTAATGCATTACATGGAAAGAACTAAAGAGCACAGGAAAACAAAGCAGTTCTTTGTGTCTTTTGCAAGCAGTTTCCTGGGCAGACCAGTAACAAAGGGCACCATCTCACGATGGATCGCACAAGCGATACAATTCTATCATAGGCAGGCAGGTCAAGAACTAACAGAGGGGGCACAAGCCCACTCTACCAGGAAAAAGGGAGCAACAGTAGCCTTCCTGGCTAACACACTCATTCGAGACATATGCTTGGCGGCAACTTGGGCTTCAATGCACACGTTCACTAAGCACTACTGAGTGGATATACAAATGAACAAGGAAGCACAAGTAGGACAGAAAGTGCTTTAACATATATTTAACAACCAACGCTCATCTTCCACCCAGCCGCCACAAACATAACAAACCGCTACAAAGTCTATGCACAGCATAGAGAATCCAGAAAGATTCACGCTGCAAAACGAATAGTTTCTTACCTGTCGGTGTAGTTTTGCAGCTTGAAGATCTTTCTGTATTCACTAGCGAACCCACCCACCTCTGCCAGAAAGATGAGGCAGGAGAGGAAGGTGGAAGTACAAGGGCAATATAAAAACAGACACCTTATGAGACTAAGTGGAAATTCATTTACTTTCAAGGAAGAACTTGAAAACATCGCAAAAGGATTCACGAACACAACAAAAAAACAAGAAAAAAAGAATCCGAAGATGGCGCCCAAAGGTGGGAGAATCTGCAGGAAGCATGCCGACGTCACAGGAAGGACACCAAAAGGTGGGACGTCGATGCCCACCTGGGCTACGAAAAAAAAATGCGAAAAGATTACGATTCTGGACCCAACGACTAGACCGCGGAAAAATGCGCAGCATAGTGAATCCAGAAAGATCTTCAAGCTGCAAAACTACACCGACGGGTAAGAAACAATTCGTTCTTAAATAAAGTGTTTGAGGCATGTGAGCTGTTGATCACATGCTTTGCATTCTCCTGCCATCTGGTGTTGGGTCCGGATGGCTGCAAGCTATTTTTCTTCAAAGAAGTCTTTCCAGTCATGAGGTAAGGTGACTCCTCCTTTCGGTGATAGTGAGCATGGGCATCGACTCCATTCAAATTCTGCCCTCGGTGCAACCGTTCTTCGTGTTCTCCTCTTTGCTCAATCCACTATACCTGCGTTGGTATTGTTTCGTACGCATATCCCACTTCGGAGCCTAAAACTTCCACTCCGAATGGCCTTTCCATTCCGGCCTGAAGTCCTCGGCGCCGAAACTGAAAAATGCTCCTTCGAAGCTGGATACTACTCTGGGACATTTCCTGTAAACAGGTAAGTCAAGTAGTTAGTTACTGCAGTATTGAAGAATTTCTTTAGGGATTTCAAACTCCACACTTAGATACTTTTCCAAGAAAAACAGTCAATGTTATCCTATGGAGGAAAATAGTGTTATTTGTATAAAGAAAATAATGAAAATAGTGTAGTATTTGGTAGTGGGAGTTGAGGTTCTGTGGCTAGACTCGGGTGTCCCCCCAGGGCCAAGGATGCACTCTAGTTAGACCCTCAGCAGCACTAGGGCGGGTGCAGAGTGCTGAGGCCCAATGTTATCCAATGGGGGATAACGGGAAAACAGTAACAATGGAGCCGATGACCATGCGCACTATCACCGAATGGAGGAGTCGCCTTACCTCGTGACTAGGAATGACTTCTTCGAAGAAAAAAAACTTGCAAACATCTGGACCCAAAACTAGATGGCAGGAGTATGCAAAGTATGTGAATCTACAGCTCTACATGCCAAGAACAGATGTTTACTGGTTAAGTAACATTATCCAGTGACAACGGTAATGCTAACACCCAGCTGATGATCTCCCTATCCCAGGCACCAGATGTAGCAGCCTCTAATTTCAGGGCTTGCATGCTGGAGCTTGCCTCCTGGATGGCTAAGAACTGCCTGAAACTTAATGGCAACAAGACAGAGGTGCTTGTGGTGGGGGGTGATTCATCTGGCTGGACGTTGGCTTGGTGGCCTCAGAGTCTGGGCCCTACCCCCACACCATGCACCCAGGCGAATAATCTTCGGGTCTGGTTGGATTCCACTCTTTCTTATGATGTACATATCAGATGCGTAGTGGGGAAATGTTTCAGAGTCCTCAAAAATCTACGTAAAAAGTTAGATCTCCTCCCGATAGGGGCTAGGAAGACGTTGGTGTTTGCTCTTATTACATCTCGCCTAGAATATGGCAACATACTCTACCTGGGCGCCACGGCTAAAGGTCTTGGGAGATTACAGGCTTTGCAGAATGCCGCCACACAACTGGTACTTATGCAGCCTAGGAGGGCTGCTTCTAAAAAAGCCCTGGATATGCTGCACTGGCTTCCAGTGAAGAAAAGAGTGATGTTTAAGGTATTATGCACCTGCCACTGCATCACCCAGAACGCTCGTCCTTCATATCTGAGGGACCTTGTCACTAGCTATGTGCCTGGAAGGTCCCTTAGATCTAGTGGGACTGGTCTGTTGAAAGTGCCGAAGGTATAGGCCAGAATGGGAGGCCGATCCTTCAGGTTCTTAGCAGCTCAAAACTGGAGCAGACTCCCTGTAAAACTCCGGGTGGAGATCTCTGAAGCTTAGTTTAGGAAGGCGCTTAAAACGTATCTGTTCTCCGGTTAGCCTAGCGGAGGCCTTAGACCGGGGTTGGGCCGTTACCTCTCTCTCACCTTAGCGCGAGGACATGCCGGGATGGCGTAACCATGCGCTTTATAAATCTCCTTTATTATTATTATATTATTATATCAGAGTCTACGCATGAAGGATCGGACGCCGAAATCCTGGCAGGAGACTCTGGGAAACCATGCACCCACAAAAAGGCTAGCAGCACAGGAAGGTGACGGATAAGGTATGACACCATACACATCCGTCAGGACCGAAGGACCACGAAGGAAAGGCGCAAGCCAAAGCAGCCTGACTCAGAGTAAAAAGGCTATTGAAGGTTAGCCGCGATCTAAAGAACCCCACAGGACCCTACCAAGGGATACCGTAGAGGGAAAATCATATAAGACGCCGAAAACCAGGGTCGAAAATAAACCCCCGAAGAGAAGCGCAACACCGGCGAAGGACGCAAGCGCTTGCCAGAAAAGAAAGTCTTCGGTGTCCGACGCCAAGAGAACACTCTTAAGTCGAGAAAAAGTGAAGACTCAAGGCCTAGATGGTGACGCTCTTCCAAAAGAAAAAGGAGTTTGGCGCGTCACTTAAAGAATCCCGGATCCCGAAAGTCCCTGTCAATGATCCGGAAAATGACAAAGCTAAAGAAGCGGAAGACACCGAAAAAGAAGAGAAGGACATCCTCTAATCCCCTCGAACTTTGCTAAGTGGATCCCGAGGACTGCAAAGACGCTCCAGAGGATTTGGAAGGCTCTGAAAATTTCAAGGATACATGGAATGACCATGACACCGAAAGTCCTGAAGAGGAGATATGCTGCTATCCCTCAAAGGCATCACCACCAGATGATATAGCCTTCTACAACCAGCTGGTGAAAAGGGCAGCAAACACTCGGGGTACCCCTCGAAAGAAAATAGGAGACACTTGTTTCCTGCTGGAGACACTTGCCCCTGCCAACATGGGAACACAGTACTTGCCAATGCTACCAAGCAGCCTAGACCAAGGTAAAGTTGCCTTTAAGGAACGAGCCTCAAGCAAGGGGGTGACACCAAGGGTCGAGAAAAAATACAAGGCCTCCTCCAAGGGCCCTAAATATATTCAGGGCAACAATGTGGCTGACTCCATCATAGTCACCACATGCAGAAGAAGAGCTAATGCACTCTCTAACACTGGACCCCCACCAGAAAAGGAAAGCAAGGGAATGGATCTGTTGGGAAGAAAGATGGAGAAAGAAGCAGCAAAACAATGGTGCATTGCTAACTCCAACACCCTCCTGATCAGATACGGGCACCAGCAGTAGGACGACATAGCGGAGCTCATCAACAAGCTCCCTGTGGAGGACAAAAAGAGAGGAACATCTATTGTCCAAGAAGGCAGAAACATTGCAAACGCATGCCTTAATTCTGCACTAGATGCAGCAGACCCTGCATCCAAAGTAAGGTGTAGTGTGCGCAGAGTCCAGTGAAAACCCAATGGTAGACGAGGTGAAACTAGACAGTACTTTGCCCTCTTTTTGTGGTAGTTTGGGCGAGCAGCAAGGCTTTATCAGAGGGAAATGTTACGCATTTATTGTACACACACAGGCAAGAAATGGTGTCACACACTCAAATACTTAACTGACCAATTTGTTGTGTAAAAATAATATTTAGTTATTTTATTTCTAGAACCAAGCCAAGTCTGGTGCAGGTAAGTGAAATAATACTTTGCAGGTATGTTGCAGTTGAAATACAATTGAAATGCAGTTGGATGCAATTGGTTCGTTTACAGGCAAGTCAACAGTAAAAATTACTTTACAGTTACTTTTGGGATTACTTTTTCTACTCGGTGTGATATGTCTCGATATCACACTGGGACATTTCCTAGAGTAAAGGTAAGTAATTCAGTTTTTGTACATTTGCAGTTTTTCAAGGTTTCATAAAATCAACTCCACACTTAGAAGACATTTTTTAAGAAAAGCAGTCAATGCAATCCTATGGGAGGAAATAAAGTTATCGGTTTACAGGTAAATACTTAGCTTTGGGAGTTGGTTTTCTGAAGTTAGAACAATGGTTTCCCCAGGGTCGAGGGCGCACTCTCAAAACACCCTCAGCGGCACTAGGGCAGCCGGGTGCAGAGTGCTGAGTCCCAATGTAAGGTAAGTACTTAGTTTGGGAGTTGGTTTTCTGAGGTTATAACGAGGTTCCCCCAGGGGCAAAGAGGCACACTCAAAGCACCCTCAGTGGCACTAGGGTGGCTAAGTGAAGAGTGCTGAATCCCAATATTATCCAATGGTGGGATAGGGGGCCTCCAGTTAGTGGCTGCTCACAAACAGGCCCCAACGTTGTGGGAGCAAAGCTGCTGGACTTAAGCTCAGGGCAAAGGGGGATGCGAGTTAGCACGCAAATTCCATACCCCAATACAGCATGCCTTGCAGCGCATGCGCTGCCCAGGCTCAACCTAAACTAGCATTGGCATAGCCAATAGGTGTTGCATTTGGGGCCTCATAAGTGTTTTGCCATGCAGCACATTATTCTGGGTGCTGTGCTACCACGGATTGAAGAGCTATACAACTACTACTCACTGGGTCATGAATCTGATTCAGGAATACATCCTTGCCTCAAGAAATATTTATGGGAGCGGCAGGTCTGAGAGACAGAGGTGGGCGAGAAAAGTGGGACAGTGAGAGGGAGCGAATTTGGGAAGACCAAAAAGTGAAAGAGGGAGGCAGTGGTGTAATGGAGGAGCCTAAAACACCTGCATGGGGAAGAGGAGGGGTGCACACCCTTCTTTCCCTAAAACAGTTTAGCCTAGGGCCTAAAATACACAAGTCTCAGGGTCACTCGCCACTCTCTGCAGGTAGCACATCATTTTGCATGACACCACTGCAGAGGGATTGTGAGGAGAGGTGAGACAGAAAGCTGGGGGAAGCAAGTGGGAGAAGTTTATGACAGAGACAGGCAGGTGGGTGAGAGAGAGAGCCACGTGGAAGATGTGTGGGAGACTAGAAAAGAGACTTAAGGAAGTGAAGGAAACAAGTGGCGAGCTAGAAAGAGAGAGGGAAAGGAAGTCACAGGGAGTAGTGGGAGTGGGAGTGGGAGAAATGTGCAAGTGGCAGCAGGATAATTAGTCGCCATATTTGTTGTAACTTTTTATCCGTTTGAGCTAAATACAAAGTTTATTTTGATAAAATCGAGAGTCTATGCAGTGATCGTGGATTATGTGGCAAATGCGGCAAACCCATAATTATGTGATATAGCCGCGGCCACATAATTGCATAATTCTAGTGGCCCTGGGTAAAATAAATCAGTGAGTATTGAAAAATGAATAGGGGAGCTTCAGATTAGGATTGGGGTGCATCAACAGAGCTGTGGGTGCTTGCATAGCAAGGACGTGGCATGTCAAGGCTGGAGTAACAGATGTGTGTTGGACCCAAGGTGAAATAGAGGTGCATCGGCAGAGCTGTGCATCTTGGCCTGCAGGGGTGGCTCCATGTGTGGACTCGAGGCCAGAGCAACAGATATGTAGGCCCAAGGATTGGAATACTCAACTCAGAAGGAAGAAAGACTGGGGCAGTCCGACTAACGGCTGGAAAGTATATGAAAATGCTACATGAGTGCAAGCACTAGCAGGGTCTATGCAAAGACAGTCAGCCTACAGCTCGAGTAGGACACTCGTCCAATCTTGCACTGACTGTTGTGCAATGTTTGTTTGTGGATCAGCCTTTAGCTGCAGGGGTCTGCTGTGCATCGGCCTGGCCACTCAGGGCAGCACGTTAAACAAATGGTCCATACAATACCATGTGCATATTGTTACCAGTTTGGGCCTGCAAAGCTGGACTTGACCAACATAAAAGTGTGAGTTACCTCTGTGAGGCCATGAGGGCAGGGCAGAGGTCAGTCACGTTTGTTTGGCGCACAATGATCTTTTCTCCAACCGGTAGATATAATGACAACATTTTCCTATAGGTTTGTCCAAAGTGACCAACTCATTTCAATGCTGAAAAAACACTACATAAACCTTGATGTTTTTCAGGCAGCTCTGCGTTCAAGCGCTCCCAAATATGGCATGCCGCCACAAGCACGAGTGCTTGAAAAGTGCAGACCAATTTCTAAAGGTCATCTCCTAGAAGAGCGCATGCGCGCTGCGCTAGGCTAGACCTAAAAAGAGGACTAAGAAGAGAGTTCCGGTCCAACCACTAGATGGCCTAATAATGCACAGCATGTGAATCCAGAAAAATCTACAAAATTGTTACTACTGGTAAGTAACCATTTCATTTGTTTAGGCCCTATGGATGTGGACTGCTCTACTCTTTGTATTCATGGTTGGGAATCTTTCCTTTCTTAGGACCAAAGAAGGTAGGACATTAAAGTAATTTATTCACTCTGGTTGCTCCTGAATTCTTAGTCCTTCATTTACTTCGGACATATGATCCACCCTCCTCTCCATCTTCCTTCTGGCCATAAAGTTGCCACACTATGGTCAGATAAAAATAAGACTCTACTGTCATACCCTTGCTTGAAAAGCATTGCAGTTGACAAAGCCACTGGTTCTCAGACTTGGTCTTATGTAATCTTAAAATGATAGTGCTAGGGCACCAGCTCTGCTGCACTTCTGTGGAATTACTTCTCATTTCTGTGCCTAAGAATAGAGCAGTTTGAAGAATGGATAATTTAACTTACTCAGATGTGCCTTTTTGTGGGTGGATACTATACTTTATGCAGTTTGTTTTATTGTATTATTTTTTGGATCTTAGTTAGCTGGTGTGTCTGACATTGGTTTTTTTCGCCTTTCTTTTAACAGTCCCAGTACAAGACTCATTTTGTTGCTGCTAGCTTGAACAGCCCAAAAACAGGAAATACTTCAACCAACGCAACTGGATGGACCAGTGCAGGGAGCTTAAGCTCTGTACCTACGCATCCTGGGCAGACCCCACCAACCCCTGCTGCTCCTACTGCACCAGCAGTCAAAGCGATGGCAGGATTTGTCAGCACGTCGACTTTGAGCACCATACCAACGGGCTACCCAAGTATGGGTATTCCAGGGTATACAGTACCAAATACTCTCAGCAGTAATAGAGAAGGTCACCGTGAAGGCAGTGGAGGGCGAGACAGCATCCGTGAAAGTAGCAGTGGGCGGGACAGTGGCCGTGAGAGCAGTAGTGGACGAGAAAGTGGGCGTGAGAACAGCAGTGGACGTGATGGACGAGAGGGTGGTAGCAGTCGAGACCGTCACAGCGAAAGTCGGAGTAGCCGAGACAGCCAGCGATATGGTGACAGTGGGGGCCGTCATGGAGATGGCAGCAGCCGTCATGGTGATGGCAGCAGTCGTCATGGAGAAGGGCATCGCCACGGTGAAGGACACCATTCTCGTAGCCGACACAGCGAAGGTCGGAGTAGCAGTGAAGGTCGAAGTGGGGGAGAAAGTCGAAATGGTGAAAGCCGTAGAGATGGAGGCAGCAGTAAACGAGATAACAAACCTGAAGACTTCGTGCCCCCTGATGCACCCAAGCGCAAGAAGTCTCGATGGGACAGTTAAATATATACTCTTTCTTTTTGGTTTTGTTCAGTGGTAGAATTTAGTTTTCTTGAGCAAAAATTTCCAGTTAAGCTGTTGGTCATTTGATTATTGACAAAGGAAAGAAAGAATTAAAGTGGGCACCTCCCTTAATAACATGGAGAGAAGGTTGCTATTCCTGGGGCTGCCAGGGGTTACTTAATGAGCGTTCTTTCAAGCTAAGCATGAACCGTAAATTAAAGAGCAAATTTTTGTAGTGCTTTAGGCTTTAAAAAAATATGTATTGAAGAAAATGCGTGAAATTTACTAATGTGTTGGTAAGAGGATTTAACATGAAATGTACCATTTATTACCTTTGCTGTTGCCACTACAATATGTAAGTCCAGCCTTCATTGGCTTGTACACCAGACTTTACCAGGTTATTTCTGTTTAGCAAAATGGTTTTGCTGAACTAATCGTTTTTTTTCCTTAATGTGGAAACAAAGCAGATGTCCAGAATTTGTTACTAGATACAAAAAATGAGTGACAACAGTCTAACTAATGTTGCTAGAGTTAAAAAAAAAAGTGACTCTAAATCGATTTAGCTTATCAGTGATTCCCCCATGGGAAGTGTAGTTAAAGCATGAAATGGAGCATCCTCTTCGAACTTGGATTGACAGCAAACTGGAAAGGAAACGGTCTATTCTTTGTTGTCTTTCATTTTAAAGTTCTCCCATTTTCTTAGCCATTTTACTCACACTTTACACATCAGCTCTTAATGCCAGAGTCTGTGTGAATAATTGTAGTTACAATAGATGATATTATATGGGGCATACTGTTTCCTAAATACCTTGCGTCCTTTCTAAGGCCCAAGCAAAGGTGGAGAGTGGCAGAGGATTCTGTGAGTTAAAAACAGATCTTCTCTATGAAGTTTGATTAAATTGTTTCTCATTTGTAATGTAGGGGATGTTCTGACATAATTATGGCAGAACTGGAAGAAAATAGTGCATCAAAGATCTATCTACAGTGCCAGATGGGATATAGTACATTTAGTACTTTAAATTTGCTCATCAGTTTTACTGCCCTATTTCCAGGAGCCAGACCGTGATCAAGACTCTTCTGACAATGAACAGGCCAAATAAAAACCTCCACTATTGGGATGATTCTTTAACAAATACTTAATTTACACTCCACAGTTTCATAGTAATTAAATTACAGGCCAACTTTAAGTTCCCTCTGAAGACCTTTCTCACTTTTCACTGTATGTAGTAAGATGACCAGCCGGAGCTTCTTCCTGCCCGATGTTCTGTG
Source organism: Lissotriton vulgaris (assembly GCF_964263255.1). NCBI lineage: Eukaryota > Metazoa > Chordata > Amphibia > Caudata > Salamandridae > Lissotriton > Lissotriton vulgaris. The sequence continues at coordinate 1,675,629,958 of NC_141693.1, read as the reverse complement.
GATTAGGCTAATGTCAAAGAGGGAGGGCTGTCTTGTTCAAGATTTCTAAAACATTTTTGAGATACGTCTAATTCTCTTAATCAAGAGTCAGACTCTAGCCAATTTATGTGCATCTGTTATGATTTTACAGATTTAAAAGAAGAATGCCTGTCACTGCTTCCTACGAGGAAAGGAACCTCTTTTAACATGCCTCTTTTGACCTAAGTTTACCATGCTTTTCATTTGCTCTGGACTCCAGATTCAGTGCCATACAGTTAATCAGAAACGCAGTGATGACGAATGTGACCCAGACCTTGCTAGCTCTCTCTCCTCGGAGGGTGCCTCTCAGTGAATTTTTGTTCTTTCTGTTGCATGTTATTCTAGGTTTCTTCAGGGTGCTGTCTCTGCCGTGTGTAGCACGAGTCCTTTTTTTACTGATATATTGGCAAAGTCAAGAACTTGTTTAAATGCAGTGATAGAACTATTGGAGTGTCTTTTAAGCGCTCACATTTCCATCATTTAGGGAAGGTTTTTATGAATGAAGAAATTCTGTTAATAATTTCCTTCTTTCAATAGTTACAAGGCTTTTCTTCTGATCCCCAACAGTGATCTATTGGTTGATGTTAAGCTTTACCGTCAATAATAACCCAACCAGTCATTAGTTGTTAATTCATATGTAAACCAGATTAAAAATGCAACTTTATGCGTAAATATCCAAACTCCACTGTACAACTATATTCTTAATTTTAAGAGATGCTGCTGCTAAAGTTTGCATTTGTCTGTCTTGTGACAGTTGACTGACTCCAATCTTCGTCTCTAGCTTTGCACAGATGATGACAGTTTGATTAGTTATTTGATGGTACTGCTGTTCTACCTTTTTTTGTCATCTTGTAAATAATTGGGAGGAGCACCTCTGGCCTTTCCGGCCATCTTTAAGACAGTGTGAGGATACTCTTAGTTAGAAAAACAAAAGTTACTGGTGGGTAAAGCCAATTCTCTTTTGTTGCTTGTGTTCATAAAGGTTATCAACTTTTGTCCTTATAGGTCAATTCTGTGCCCCTTTACATATACAGCGTATCTAGTCAATCATAAAGTCGCTGATCTTGTTCCTCTAACAATTCCCACTGATGTAAGTTTTTGCACAGTGTGAAATCTTGCTCTAACCACAATATTCCAGTCTGGTTGCTCAACTAGAGCAACCTGCCAAGCTTCTGACGTGTTGCAAATTGTCATCTGGACACATGGAAGCCATTTCTGAAGACTGTAATTGGCCTATTAATCGTTCTTGTACGCTGATTATATATTTTTTCATCCTACAAGTGCTAGACTCAATCCATTAGTGCTTTTTGCCTTTGAGAGCATATTGTGATCCTCTCCACGACTCCTGCCTAATGCTTTAATTAGTCTAGTAAGTAGTTGTGATGACAGCCTCCTGTGAGGCAGCAATTCCAGCTCCCTTCCAGCCCCCTTTAACAAGCAAGGTATACATTTGGTATTTGACACTTCTCTTAATTGAAAGCCACAGAGCCCTAAAAGCCACGGTTTCTAAACATTTTATATAGCAGTAATCAGACTAAACAGTCTACAGCTAGTCAAGGAAACAAAACTGTTCAATTCAAATGCAATGCCTGTATGGCATATTTCGGTCAAACTGTACAGTATACATCATTGTTGCTTTCTGTTTGTTCTGTTTTACTGTAGTTTGAGCGGCAGCGGTGCAGTGGTATTCAATTGGATTTACTGTACAACCTCCGATCTTGTTGAAATGAAGCCAACCTAAAATGTTTTAGGTTTTGTGACTTTGATGTTTTCTTAATTGACTGCATTGCATATTTTCTGCTTGCTTAAGTAAATGTTTTATAATTAGTCTCACAGTGTGTGTTTGTCTTTTCGTGTTTGTGGTATTTTGATATGTGTCTTTGCTTATATAATGCCGATTGGATTTATAATGTTTCCTCTATCTCACAAAATAAGTTTTTTCCAATTGTCTCCTTCGGTTTCTTATCTTGATTTAAAATCGGCCACTATGCACCGATAGTCATGGAGCAATTATTTTCATAGCCATATCTGCTGTGGAATTTCCACTGCATTTTCTGTGTCCCGAATGAGTCACGCATGAACTGAAGAAAACGTTAAGTGGACATTCAACTTTTTAAAATTCAATTCCAGGTTCTGGTTCATCGCCCTCTCCTTTTTTAGGTCGAGTTTACTCGAACCTATTGTAGTCAACCCAAAAGCTGACTTTTTACGATGCGGATTTTCGAATGTTCATGTGAAATCACGTGACCACAAGCTCCTTCGTGCACGAGCTTGCATTTCCACACAGGCTTCCCCCTGCCAGCAGCATTTGCCACATCAAAGGCTTCCGCTGCCCTGCCCCCCGCCGTCACTTATTCACAGCCGCAGGCCGTGACTTCAAAGGGTTCAATTTCAGTACGCCCACGCTTTAATTCCCTCCCCTCCCTCACCACAGAGCAACCCCCCTCCCTCACTGCAAGATCGTGTGCATTTTCACTTCCCGGTCTCAACCAGCCCTCAGATTACAGCGCACCCTCTAGTGTTAACCTTCCCTTGTTTAAATCATAAGTCCCAACCAGTTGACGTTAAGTGTCCATAGTCTGTCTGTCCCATTTTCTCTGTGCCACCTCCCCACCCTCCTATTGCCTCGCTCTGTACCCTGCACCCACACGCAGGCACAGCTTTTCATTCAGATGCACGGTTTGACCCTGGCATCTTGGGCTCCCCCGCTTTGTGCTCCAATGTTGCAGAATGAGGAATACGTTCCCTCTGAGGAATTACTAAATTAATAAACCGTATCTACGTCCCGTGCCCCACTGTCCATCTCTGCTCCCATCTCCTCCCGCCCGGGTTTCCTGCCTATGCCCTACACTCTCTCAGCCTTATGTTCTTCCCTCCCACGCTTGTTTGTTTCTTGGCCATGGACGGAGAAAATTCCACTCAATCCCAGCAGAGCACGCAAACCGGTTCTCATCCGCCTTTTGAGGGGTCCAAACTTGTTTTTTTATCGCGGCCACTTGAAGCACTTTCACTGTGCGTGGTTGTGGCAGATCAGAAGACTTTGAAGTTCCTTGTCTTTTTATGGAACACTGCACGATTTCTCGGTGAAGCTGATAAAAAAAAAACACACTGTGTTGCTTGCTCTATGCATTGGTTCTGTAAAATATACTGAAAACACTGCTTATTTAAGCAAATAAATATAACCTAAAACAATTGAGAAAGGGAGAGACGACTCTGCACGCGCACTGGCGGTGTATGTTGTTAACTAATTAACGTATACATTTCCTGCTTTGTAGGCCTTGCCCTGCGGAGTTTCTGTGGTAATTAGCTAGCGTTGCTACAAGTGGACAAAGGTGTGGCAGTGTTTAAACGAACTGTGGGCGGCAATTCAAAACAAATCACCGAGGTTAGAACATTTCCCGGATTCTAATTACACGTTTGCAGCTTTACATCCTACACAGGTTAACCTCACGACCAACAAGCATGCATAAATGCGATCTCTGCAACATATAGTGCAGCAGGAAACTGCAAGTCATTTTGTCGTGAAAACATTTGTGACAGCGGACTGATGCCATCAGTTATCCAACAGGGGCTTGTTTAACTTTTGCACATGCACTCTTGTAGAGTGTATGTGTCTATAGTGCCTCTTCCTCACCCCGCCCTTCTCCCGCTGTTCGTTCTGTTTCCCCAACCCCCTTCACTTCTCTGACTATAGGTTCTGTTATGCCAGCCTGCCATTCTCTGACCATTTGTCTGTCTAACCTACTGCCCTCCTTTTGCAGTGTGTACGGTTTAAACCAACCCCCACCCTTCTCAAGCTGTCCATACTGTTTAACCCACCCCCGGTGTCCTCTCGCTGTTCGTTCTTTGTAATTCACCTCGAACCCCCTACCACTGTCCACTCCTTATGCTGTGTTTTTTGCGAGGGGACATTGTGTAGGTATAGCCTTTTTTTCCCAGGTCGCGCTCCATGTTTGATCTTTAAAACAGTGCCTGATTTTCCATTAACACATGTGCGTACAACAATAACGCCCGTGTTTTGCAGCCGTCATCCCCCTCCCGCCCCTGGGTGCTGCACTTCATGTTTAGTGCCTGTTTTTACTTAAACAACACGGGCGCACACTATCACCAATGGTGCCTATAGCTCACAGCACCTCGCAACCGTCCCGCCCCCGAGCGCTGCAGTTCATATTTTAGCATTGCACCCGCTTTTACTTGAGAAACCTCATCAGCTTCATTCAGTGAGCTGCGCACGTAAGAGTAAAGTTAAATGTAACCTGAGTGTAACTTTCTATTATATTATACATTTGCTGAAACCTGCGCAGATGTCTACAATGAATGAATATCAACATCTGAGTTTGCTAATCCCGCTCTGTGATAGCAAAATTAAACATTAACTGCCCGGTTCTTCCAGAACCAATAGCAATTACAAAGCGTCCGAGTAAGCACAAACCCAGGATAAAAACGTAAAGGTCTTGCTGTGTCCCAAACAACTATGCGTTAGTCTGGCATTATGGAATTTCGGATGTGCACTGTCTAATGTAGCGACTCTGCCAGTATGCTGATTTTTGGGCTTTATTAGAGCGCTTTGAAGCTGTCATGTGGAGCATGTGACGCAAATAAGTAGTATTAGTAATCGTATAAATAGGCGATATCCTTACAGAAACGAGGTACCCTGTGGAATGAAACTATCTGGCCAAAAATAGGACGACAAAACTGACACATTTTGTAAATATATATTTCCCTAACAAGGACAAACACTGCTGATTTCATAGTAGGACCCAATATTACTGTGATGCACAAATCACACAAAAAAGGAAAGTGCTGCTAAATCTATGGCCTAACATATATTGATATGGATGTTAAAACCAAATAAAAATTGCATCTTTCTAATCTATGTAAGTCTAGTGCTTGAAACTGAAATAAATGCTTACAATTGTTATAGGTAAGAAAACTAAACACAGGGAAAGAAAGTAATTTGCCCAGGGTCACACAGTTGAGTAAGTGGTGAAGCTCAAATTGCAAGACTGGAGGTCTGGTACTGCAGACATCAAAACAAGCGACAAACCAGCCTGTGCCTTTGGTGTTTCGAGCTACAGCCACAGTTGAGTCAATCTGATATCTCACATGAGTGCACCAAGCCTATTTGCAAATGGGCAGCAGTAAAGAATTGTGTTAATTTGAGTACTAACACATGCAACAACCAACCTTCTTAAAATAAACACTTCTTTAGCTTGCCCAATGCAAGTCTTTTATTCAACAGAAGTGAGGTTTGGGGCTGTTGAATTTCTACTTGCAGTAAATGTTCATGCTTTGTGTTCCTGCATTCACCCTCTCCCTTGCAGCGGCCCGTAAGCCTCCTTTGCGGGGAGTTCTGAAGAACTGCTCAGCTTCAGGCCACCGTGATCTCCCATCCCCCACACACACACTTGTTTTGGAGGGGGCTAAACACACGCGCTAATTACATGCAAACCCTGTGCTTGTATAAACGCCCAAAGGAAGCAGCTGGTACGTCATTAAAATAACAGCCATGTTGAAGTCGTGCAGATCCTGACGTCTTGGGACAAGCACATAAACACTCATCGCCAGCGTGTATTGCGATAACCTTTGAACTCTCACTTTAACATGACAGTCACGCAAAGAATTGGGAGCTTTGGGGACGCGAGGTGCACTTCACAGAAAATCACATTGGAAAACAGAATACATTTCCACAGTCTTAGCAAAGGGTCCAGTGACTGAAGGAGCACAGAGTGCAGCAAACCCCCGCCCCACCCCCACCCCCCATTATTCCCATAAGGCAGGTCCTTCAAGAGCCGGCATCATGGCCTGGGGCGCTCCTACTAACATAAATTAACAAGTTGTTGTCGCCAAACTTCACAGGAACCAGACCAGCGACGCCATATAAACAGCAGGCAGCCACAACACATCTCCTAGTCTTTTCCTAACATTTTTAGATCGAGCCCCCATGCTGTTTCTTTGATCAGAGTTTGGAAATTGTGGTGCAGAGAACAATGCCTTTTAAACGTTTTGCAATCTTACAATGCATGGTAGAATGTAAACACTGAGATCTTTCCACTGGGCCCCTTCTGTCGAAATTAAAGCCCAGACCACAAAAGCTAATTGGCTTTGAAATATTTCTCGGGCATTGGTGAAGTAAAACGCACTTACTGCTTCCTGCTATGAAGAGCATCACAGTTATTTGGCGTGCCTTGGCTTAGGAATTATGCTAATACCAGTTGCTGTAAACCAATGGCAACACAAGCGTCAGACATCCACAAGCGTCAGGCATCCACAAGCGTCAGGCATCCACAAGCGTCAGGCATCCACAAGCGTCAGGCATCCACAAGCGTCAGGCATCCACAAGCGTCAGGCATCCACAAGCGTCAGGCATCCACAAGCGTCAGGCATCCACAAGCGTCAGGCATCCACAAGCGTCAGGCATCCACAAGCGTCAGGCATCCACAAGCGTCAGGCATCCACAAGCGTCAGGCATCCACAAGCGTCAGGCATCCACAAGCGTCAGGCATCCACAAGCGTCAGGCATCCACAAGCGTCAGGCATCCACAAGCGTCAGGCATCCACAAGCGTCAGGCATCCACAAGCGTCGGGCATCCACAAGCGTCGGGCATCCACAAGCGTCAGACAACCCACAAGCATCAGACATCAGCAAACATCAGACATCAGCAAACATCAGACATCCACCATCCACAAGCATCAGGCGTCAGGCATCCACACGCGTCAGGCATCCACAAGCGTCGGGCATCCACAAGCGTCGGGCATCCACAAGCGTCGGGCATCCACAAGCATCAGGCATCCACAAGCGTCAGGCATCCACAAGCGTCAGGCATCCACAAGCGTCAGGCATCCACAAGCGTCAGGCATCCACAAGCGTCAGGCATCCACAAGCGTCAGGCATCCACAAGCGTCAGGCATCCACAAGCGTCAGGCATCCACAAGCGTCAGGCATCCACAAGCGTCAGGCATCCACAAGCGTCAGGCATCCACAAGCGTCAGGCATCCACAAGCGTCAGGCATCCACAAGCGTCAGGCATCCACAAGCGTCAGGCATCCACAAGCGTCAGGCATCCACAAGCGTCCGACATCCACAAACATCAGGCATCAGACTTTTATTTAAGTATTAATTATTTAAAAAAAATAAAAACCATTGTTCTTTGTAATATCAATCCATGTAAGTCACGTAAATACAACACATATTGCATTACAAATGCTATAGGTGTCACATTTGCGAAAGTTATAACTATTGGCATGGTAAATGACAAAGCTATTAATTTCGCTATTTTCAAAAACAAAACCTAAATAAAAAATGTGTCATTTACAATACCAATAGCTCAAACTTTCCTAATACGAGACCTATTGCATTGCAAATGCTTGTTACTTCGGGGAAGGCGAGGAACCAGAATCTGGTATTGAATTTTCAAAAGTTGAATGTCCACTCAACTTTCATCGCTCTCCCCTTTTTTTACTTTGGGGAAGTCGATGAACCAGAACTTGGAATTGAATTTTAAAAAGTTGAATGTCCTCAACGTTTTCTTCAGCTCATGCGTGACTCATCCACGACACGAGGAATGCAGTGGAAATTCCACAGCAGGTATGGCTATGCAAATGATTTCTCGGTTTACCCATGATTATCGGTGCATAATGGCCGATTTTAAATCGAGATAAGAAATCGAAGGGGACAAAAAAAAATTATGTATGATTTTTTTTTTCTTTTTTACGTTGGAGAAGGCGATGAACCAGAACCTGGAATTGAATTTTAAAAAGTTAAATGCCCACTCAAAAAGAAAAAAAACATATAAATACCATGTATATATAGATTTATGCAAAAAAAGATATATTATTTTTCCCTCCTAAACACAGGGCAAAAGGCTGTCCGCTTGTAAAGTGCGATCCAAGTAGTGCTCTGTTGGAGATTTCAAAAGCTGATCCTTTGGGTGGTTTCAGACTTTTGGTTTGCATGTTTGATGCAAACGGCTCCTCTGATATTGTGGAGGTCTGTAACCTGTAGCTGTAGACTTTGGATATCCACCATGCAAACTAGTGGTGTATTCAATTTGTTTGTTGGCTTAGTCTTCTTTTTCTTATTAGGAAGACATTGACCACAGTATAGAATCACCACCAGAAACCCATTCAGAAATAACCAAATCATCGCATTGTCAGCAATGTTAGGCTTTATTTTGTTAATTCAAATGTTATTTATCTTAAACCTGATATACAAAGCGTTACATTTCCCTTCCAAAGAAAAAATAGAAAACTATCATTTGAACCGTAAATGAAATGGCTCAAATAGCAAAGATTTACACAACTTGTAAGAGCGATCACAATAACTACTTATACCACCATTAAAGTTTCTTTTTGTAAAATAATTGTTAACAACTAAGAGGGAAGGGGCTTTTGTCCATTATCATCTTGGACTCCCTAAAATTGCAGATATGAAACTTCATATCTTTTCGAACAGGGTGTCCCTCTCGCAAAAATAATTCCTGCGACGCCTGTTTTTGCGGGCAATAGTGATTACATTTATATATAGTATATATATATATAATATATATATATATATATATATATATATATATATATATATATATATACATATTTTGCTGGCCTATCATCAACTCCCTCAAGTATTCTTCCACTTTCACTTATCAGGTATTTGTGAAGTGCCCTGTGATTCTTCACATTGGCAGGACTTTTCAAATAGAGCTTCAATTAAGATTTCCAAAGTTAGATTTGCAGTGAAGATTTGCACATAGGATACCTAATACGGAGTTTGTGACCTTGGAATTAATTTGGATGACAAACCTGGACTTCATATACTGCAAGTATTGACTATAATTTGTCTGGATTTAAGGCTAATGTATTAGAGTAAACAGTATTTAAGAGACTGTAGGCATAAAATGTCTAGTACCTGAGGGCAGCAGATCAGACATGGAAATATGTTCTGAATGGTGCATGAGTGGCGAACAGTCAGTGAGTTTTGGGATGAGATTTTACTGAGGAGTGGTATGGGGATGGCCAAACACCTAGGAGTGTAGCGGGAATTCCGTTCTCCTACAGAACTGTGCATAGAGACCTGGAACCTCAGTGAATTAGGATGGCCCGAAACTCACCTCAGTACCCATAATCCCCTTACCAAGCTAGCTACAGTGTCTCTTTGGTCATAACAAACTTCCAATGCTTAGACAGACCAGAACATGAACTTAGAATACCTCAGGAATTGTGGAACACATGAACACTCTTTCGTTATATAATCATCACAAACCAGAACGTGGAGTAAAAGAGGACACGTGCATGTTTGAAATATTTATTTACTAATGCAAGGTTCTCAAACGTAGTATCTTGTATAATACTAGCAAACATATTATAAGCAACAAAGTTATCAGCATAGTTATTAGTCCATAAAAGGCGAATGGAGACAGCATACTAAGATGCTGGAATGAATAGAAATTAACAACGTCTAATTCACACCCTCCCTATTTAGCATAGTATTTTATATCTATGAAGGTCTCATTTGGGTTTTAGCAGGGCGGGCCCATACCTCAAAATCTCAGTGGCAGGAGGATCACATCACCTTCCACCAGCTCTCTGCATGCGAAGCACATCAAGTCTGTTTTTGTGCGTTCAGCACAACAATATAAAACTTGCCTAGAGCCAGATTTTGGCAGCAGCATGTGTGTTATGTCTATAAGGGTGTGAAGATCAGACCTTACAACAACACTGGGTTAAGTTATCCGTGTAGCCTTCAGCACTGACTGTGCAGACAGAGTGCAGAACAAAACGTATATCGGAGCAATAACATATTATTTCTCTAGTAAATCACGAAGCTCTTCTGGGTTGAAAGCTAAAACAACAATTATGTGTCGTGTGCAAAAGTGAAGCAAGAATGAAAACGGCGTGCAAACATTTAATAAACTCATGCTAACTTAACACAGTATGTAGAAAAGAAGTAGCTATATGACACCCCCCCCAATGATCAGAGCACTGTCAAAAATCATGTAAAGTCAGAACCCGGAAGGGGTTTAACCTGAAAACAGAGTTCAATAATAATGAGTTAATCTATTCTCCAAACGTATACATGAAGGCCTATAGGTGCCAAGCGTAATTGTTCCAACCTTTGAAAATAGAAGTCAATAGGTCTGGGACATGTAAAAAAAAATTCACACATGAAAAAAGGCACTGTCCAAAAATATAAAAATGCACGTGCTGAAATAAGTAAAAACTCCACGGCATCTCACGATAGAACTGAATATGCAAAAAATGCTGCCACAGCCTCCAATATGAAATCACTGTCATCATCCGAAGGTTGAAAGCTAAAACAACAATTATGTGTCGTGTGCAAAAGTGAAGCAAGAATGAAAACGGCGTGCAAACATTTAATAAACTCATGCTAACTTAACACAGTATGTAGAAAAGAAGTAGCTATATGACACCCCCCCCAATGATCAGAGCACTGTCAAAAATCATGTAAAGTCAGAACCCGGAAGGGGTTTAACCTGAAAACAGAGTTCAATAATAATGAGTTAATCTATTCTCCAAACGTATACATGAAGGCCTATAGGTGCCAAGCGTAATTGTTCCAACCTTTGAAAATAGAAGTCAATAGGTCTGGGACATGTAAAAAAAAATTCACACATGAAAAAAGGCACTGTCCAAAAATATAAAAATGCACGTGCTGAAATAAGTAAAAACTCCACGGCATCTCACGATAGAGCTGAATATGCAAAAAATGCTGCCACAGCCTCCAATATGAAATCACTGTCATCATCCGAAAACAGTTCAGCCATCCAATTAAGTAGTGGGAAGGAACATACGTGCTGCTCCGTCACTGGATCCTCTATTAACATCAGAGGACAACTCTGTGGGTTCTCAAGAAAGCTCCTTGCCAAGAACTCATGCGCTGCTGCGATTACATCCCAACAACCCATTAGTCCATGCATCGCTGCCAAGGCCATAATCCTTTCGCCAGAACAAACCAACTCGTGAGCAACTACGGGGCTCATCAGATGATTAAAATCGACGTCAGGAGACACCGTCGAGCAGAGATACAAATCAAGGGCCCAGAGGAAATCGCAGCTCAGGCAATGAAACACAGGCTGGACACATGTGAAATAGGAAAATCGAAACGATAATCCAAACGCCGTGCTTAAAGTCGTAAGCGGCAGGGTGCCATAGTAATCAATGTGTGTCCGGTTGCGCAACAGTGACAGGAGGGGCTCTTCTGCTCCTAATGCAGGATGGGCATCCATTTGTAATAAAACAAAATATCACCAAAACGCCTGCAGCTAAAGCCAGCAAGACAGGGAAGCCTCCAAACAAACTCGAAAAAATAGAATGAAAGAAAGCAGGGATGACCCCAAATATTTTTTCAAATGAAGTGACGAGACCGCTGCTAACTAATTTAAAAAAGTGAGCAAGGCCGGAAGTGGAGGAGGCATTAAAGATTTGATGAACCAGCTCGCTGAAATGTAACGGTAAATCAGTATTTAAAAGCGCCTGCACTTCTGTGCGTGTGTTAGCTATGTGAAGGGCCTGAGTTCTCGGGCCGAACTCAGGGCCACCTCTTTCTGAGACAAAAGGTCTTATTCTAGTCATACCATTGAACTCTGCCTTCAAGGTTGGGATGCGCGGCCAGATGGAAACATCTGAATTCCCATGCGTAGGGGGATACATAACGTTTTTGCAGCACACAACACATTCAGATACAGTTACCACATAAGTGATACCAACAATTAAACCACAACACTCGTTATTCAATAGCAAATAACTACCATTTGCCAAAAGTGTAAACGTGGGAACAATTGCGGGTACAGGAGTCCCTTTTAATACATAGGCCAGATTAGGTCGTTCCTGGTTTCAGGAACCATGTAATTGGATGTGTCTGCATATTAATGAATAGTCAGGGGACTCAGTGCATTCTTTCCCATTAAGATAAACCTCTCTGCCGTCTTTCAGGCACCTATATGCGAAAGGAAGAGACCATGCTTCAGGGAGGAAGGCACCACCTAACCGTTCATAACGTCCTATTGCAACATGTCGCATACAACTAGTGAATTGGTACAACGCGAAAGGTAATGTAATTAATCCATGGATAAGCCACGTTGCATCAGTGGCCTCAGCAACAGAGAATGGTAAAGATTCCAACCTCTCAATGTGTAACATGGAAAATTATGCATCTCGCATTGAAAGCACGCGCTGTTTGTCAGTCAAATTAAACGGGGCAAAGAGGGAGGAAACGTTCATGTAATTCCAGGGCACACGGCCAGACTTAAGAGTCTGCAGAGTCCATGCAAACTGCATTATAGAACGCAATTGATTTTGGCCATGGTATAAAACAGACACCTCATCATTTACAATATCAACCACTGAAGAAACAATGTTATTCAACGTGTATATGCGGGAAGAAAGCATGTTAATACTGTTATCGACAACTGCAAGCACCTTTTCTAAATTTGCTTGATCAATTGCTCTCAGGCGCTTAGCAGCCTCAATCTGTGAAAGTTTCCAAATTTCATTGTAAGCAGCATAAATCCAACGTTTAGATCTACCGCTTGCCGGGCCTTTTATAAAATCATTATTATCCACATCAGTTAGCTTAGATAGATGTAATTTGACAGCAGCTAATGTAGAATGTTGTAATCAATTCTGACATAATTTGACAACTGAGTATGTTGTAACAGTGTGGTCAGGATCAAAACGTGGATCAGGCCTGACATGTGTAAAACCTTCAGTTAAACCCATAAAGCGACGCTGGCAAGAGTCAGAGCTTCTGTGCCACAGCAGCCAACCCTTTGGATCAAAACTGGACACATTAAAGGATGCATTATATAGTAATGTTTGCAACTCTAATGGAAAACTTTGTGTAATTATCCCAACCAGAATATTCTTCTAAATCTGGGATAGCAGGGGTATTTAACTTTTTTGAAGTAGCCAATCCAAAGCATGTTGTCTGAGAAATAGTAGAATTCAAAAACAACATGTGATTCGGGATGAGACATGCACGGTGCAAAGCCTCAGTGCCTTGTACCTGCCAACTTTTGGAACCGCAAACCGATTTAAGGTCAATGGTTTCCTTCCATAGCTCGTAGCCTTCTACAGCCAATTTATCTAGAAAGGACTTCGAGTACAATAATTTAGTATCGTTAAGTCGAACCTTGGACATGGGCTTTTGTGTCATCTTAAAATAAAAGGACTCAGGACTAGATTGATTAATGTCGGTAAAGTAAGAGTACTTCTTCAAAAATGTACTGGAGCTGCCTTTTAATGGTGCAGGGCAATGTTCCCACTGTGTATACTTTACAGTACCCCTTCTGGAACTTGTTTTATGCAGAAAATGGTTACCAAAATGTTGAAAGCAAAATAAATCACCATAATTAGCAGACTCTAAATATAAATCTTCAGCATCAAAGGCAGCATAATATTTTGAATCCGAGAATAATGATTCTACGGCCTGGACATTCCAATCATCAGAACGTATGTTTTGTTTTACCACATCCCCCCATGTTTACTCTCAGTACATTTGGGACATTAACCACCTCAGCGGGGCCATGAATTTGAAATTTAACTGCATCCCACACAATCCCATCAAGAACTGGCCAAGCTGTGAAGTTAACAAAGTTCAAGTCTCTTTTCAGTCTGTGTGCAGAATGTGAAGAGGAAAAGGGGGCCAAAGTTCCATTAAGATGCCGAATGCATGTTCTCTCCTCGACAGTGTCCATCCATGATACGGAAAAAATAAAACACAAAACCAAATGACATAAAAAGGTATACTGAAAAAGCACTAGCCAAATATATGTCCAAGGGGGAACCAAAACATGTTTCTTGAATAAAGAGGCATAAATTGCACAACGTGAGGGTTTTGTCAAAGTCACTGAAGCAGAGTCAAATGAGAATCTTGAGTCTGTGGCCTAATGTGTTTGTAAGTCAGGCATCGATAGATCAGCAGGATAGGAATAATCAAGGTCATCAATGTTATTAACGGGGAAAGTGTTCATTAAAGGATTGGAAATGACGGGCATCTCGAGGGCCACTTCTGGCTCAGCAGCTGCAGTAATGGCCAAAACAGAATTTCTCACCATCGAAGGACAGGAGACTGCCGCTTTCATGCTATGAAGAATCGGCCACCCTCTGTATCTTGACATTGCCAATTGAGATAAACCTGTTTTCCTTACGACCTGGAAGTGGTGGTAATATGACTGTTCTTGTGCCCTTCACTCCAAGAACGGGGACCGGTGCTCGATAGGAAGGACCAAATTCTTTCTTGTTATCGATCTTCTCTCGAACCAGTTCTCCAAATTTGGGTAGCCAGCCAACTACCGGGATCTGCAACGCATCATCCGACGTGAAGGGCAAATGTTCCTTAGCAAGACTGTCTCTGGTCTTTTGTAGATCCTGTAAAACATTGCAATGTTCATCTACGTCAAAGGCCGTGGCTTGAGCCACGCAGTCTAGACCATCGAGGTCAGGGACATACATCTTGATACCAAAGAGCATTTCATATGGGGTCCGCCCACCCAGAGACCTTCTAGGGAGATTATTAAGAGCATGCTGCACGCCATTGAGATGGGCCAGCCAGTTTCTGCCAGTGCCTATAACTCGAGCTGTCAAAGGTTGCTTTAAGTCACGGTTCATTCGCTCCACTACACTATTACCCTCACGTCTGTATGGAGACGAAAACTTGACTTGGACCCCCAACGAAATCATAACATCCTTATACGCCTTAGAGGCGAAAGCCGGACCCTGATCCGAATGGAAGGTACCACAGGCAAAAATCCCTACAAAGACACGCAAATCTCTTATGACAGTCCGTGAATCAGCGCTGCGATGGGGCCATACCCACACAAAGCGTGTGCATGAATCAACTGCTACTAAGATGTACTTATACGCAGTATCAAAAGAAAAAGGACCGCAGTGATGTAAATAAACGCATCCTAGTGGTTTATTAGAAATGTACAACTGTGTCTGTGGCGGACGCGCAGCAGTCGAAGGCTTGATCTGCTGGCAAATGTCACATTGAAGGACATAATCACGCGTCTGTTTGTACAGTCCCCGCCACCAGAACCTCTGTTGTAGCTGAGTTACAGTGGCTGAGACGCCCGCATGCGCAGACGCCACACCTTCATGAGCCGCTGTAATCAAGTAGCTCTGCGATCCGAGTTGGGAATCAAACGTTCGCCAACATCAGGAATTTTCACATAAGGAACCTTATCGGGACTTAAGTGATATGTGTACTTCGAAGGGAACCCCGCAGGATATTTACCTCCCTTCTCAGTGGCAAGATTTCATCATCTATTTTACTTTTGGACCGTGTAACTGCTGCAACTAAATATTTAGATACTGCTGACTTCGCTGCTTCATCAGCAAGCGAATTACCGACAGCGTGGACCGACACTCTGATGGCCGAGAGTATGAATCACAAACACAAGTGGCAACTGCTCTTTAAGCTCAGCCACTCGGACCCAGATAATGTTATGTTTTATTGTGCCACCCTTGGAATCACGAAATTCATTCTGAATCCAAAAGATCAAGTTCTCATTGTAAGACTGGAAACAGTAGTAAGAATCACTTATGACAAGAGTAGTCACCCTAGGATCTGCGTACTCCAATGCAAGCATCAGAGCACAAAGCTCTGCTAGTTGTGCATCGTTCACCATGGCACCGACCACAATGGCGCATGCGGAAACGTAGGCATGTTTAGAGCCATGGGCACCCTGCGCCGAACCATCAGTGTAAATGATGCAATGGAAATCCTCCAGGGGTCGCATTGCTAAAGGAGCTGGATGAACACATTCATACTGCAAGTACTCCTGCGACCTTAATGTGGCGTCAAAAATAAACGTGACATCCTGAGATGTCAAGGACGCTGCCCATTGAATCCACCGAGGGTGCAAAGCTTTAGAATTAGGTACACTGGCTTTTGTGACTGCCTCCAAGGCAGGACACGGGGTAACAACCAACATGCGTTTTCCCTGTGACAGGGCACGTTCCTTAAGAATAGCCATCTGCACAGCCGTCAAAACTTTCTCCACAGTGGAAAAGCGCAATTCAGCCGAAGTGTACAAGTGTGACTTGTAAGCAATAGGTACTGTGTCTCCTTCATTAAAAGTCAGGTACGTGAAACCTACCGTCCCAGGGATGATTCTTATCACCAGGTTGGTCTGATTATCACGAGTCAGTAAGAATTTAGAAGCGAGCAGATCAGCCTGCAAAGACTGCAGAATAGCCGAATGCTCAGGCAGCCAGTATGATTTGGAAAAAGATGGTTGTATCAAAGCATACAAAGGCTTGATACGCTGGGCATGTTCCGGAATGTAAGTTCTCCCGAAATTCAAAAAGCCCAGTAAATATTGTAATTTTTTCAGTGTTGTCGGAGTGCGCAACTGTGCGCATTTCTCCAGGAAGTGAGGAGCCAATCCCTTTCCTTCATTGTTAAGCTCGTAGCCCAGAAACAACACTGTGTACTCTGCAATGTGCGATTTCGCAAAGTTGAATTTGTACCCTAAGTTTGCAAAGGTACAAATTATCCTGTTTACACGACACAGATGCCCCCAAAGTTCGTCGTCTGTGAGATATATGTCATCCACATACGAACAAGCATCCGGGTCGATTCTCTCCAAAAGAGAGACTATGCGGGCAGAAAATATCCCAAGGGTATTCTTGTAGCCCATAGGCAAACGCCGAAAGTGTTTATGGACACCGCCGCAAGTAAAACTGGTCCATTGGGAACTCATAGCATCCAATTGATGGGCATAGAAACCATTTTGAAATGTCAAGCGTGGTCTTAAACCGCTTACACACAAGACTATTCACAAGAGCAGAGCCGTGAGTATTCTGTACTGCACAGTTACGGCAATGCGAGTTTAAATGCCGGTAATCCAAAACCAAACGATATGAACCGTCAGGCTTGTTTACAGTAAAAAGAGGGTTATTCATCGGTGACACACACGTTTCAATCACACCTTGATATTCCAATTGTTCAAGGATTGCCGCGACGGAAGCTTTCGCTTCACGTCTTATAGGATAGTGAGGTTGAGGCTGCGGCTGAGACCGCAAAGGAATCTCGTGGCTCGGGGACAATTTATCCCAACCACACTGATTGCGGTACACAGCCGGCGCCAGAGCTAGAGCCCACTCTTCTGCAAAATGCAGCGCATCCTCTTTCGAGACTGTGTTCGCGAAACTGGGGAGGATTACCTCCTCCCCCCGCGGAGCTGCGAGCACAAAAGGTGGGGCCCAGTCAGCCTCCGAAAGCAAAATGTCATATGTAGACAAAAGATTCTCCTAAAAAAAAACTTTTATGGTTCGCTGTATGTCACCTTCAATTAACAGGACAATTTCAAAAAGTCTATCAGGGGGAGCAACTCTGGTGTCAGCTGTTTCAATGACAAAAGTATCAGTCGCTGTCACCTTCAGTAGTGGACGGAGCGCCTCTCTCACTATGGTAATCTCCGCCGCGCTGTCCAGCAAGGTCAGAGCCCACGTCAGATTCCGAAGCCGCGTTCTCACTATCTGGGGCATATCGTTGCGCTGTTAAGGCTGCGACTTTCTTCTTGGCAAACTGTGGTCTCCTAGGCGTAGAGCCTTCCTGCTTTTCTGCACCGTTCCTCGGGCGGGGCTGGTCACGTCCTTGCTGGCCACCCCGACCCCTGCCGCCCCCTCCACCACCGGTCGTCGGAGCCGATGAGTCCTGAAAGGAACGAGGAGAGCGTTGGTCAGAAGCCTAGAAATCGATCAGGAGTCTTAATCGTCGCACAGTCGCGCAAGTCATAAACACGTTCCGACTGCGTAGGCAACGGAGATGCAGGACGAGAAACCTGTGTTTGTTGTTGTTGGGGTTGCTTTCCCTGTTTCTGTTTTTTAGGCCAATTTTGTTTTTGGGACTTGGGCTGAACTTCAGTCTCCGAAGTTTGTCCCTAGGGCTGCTTTTTATCTTTAACAGCAAAAGGCTTAACACCCTTACTATTGCGACCCACGGTTTTATCAGCCGCCACAATAATCTTCGCTAACTGTCGGGGTTTCTCGGCCTCGGGAAGCGCCGCTAACGCATTAGCAACCTGAAAGTTCAATGCATCCCCCTTGACATTAGCAAGGATCAGATCGCAAACTACATCAAAGGTGCCACACAGGCGCATGCCCAACTCGAGCGCAGATTCTGGTCCGTGATCATCTTGAACACGTTTAAGGACTGAAGACAGCACGGACATAGACTGGGTGCCGTAGCACCGAGCATAGACCGCCGCAAAAGTCTTCCCCCAGGTCTCACAGTCAACAAGCTCAGGGACCAAATCCTTCGGCAAACTAAGCGTAAGAATCCGGTGTTTTTCACCAGGAGTCGTATTAGGAAATACAGCTTCCAGCTGGTCAAATTTCTCGGCAAGCCAGAAAGGAAAATCATCCTTTTCCTGGGGCTTCTTGCCCATAACGGCATTGACCATGACAGGACTGATTTTCAAACCACCCTCCACTGCTGGAAGCGCCGCACCCCCCGGAAGATTACGGCCCATGTAATGCACTAAGCTCTAATCACGGCAATCGCGACTACATGTAGTATTGGAGTTCAGCCACATTACAATTGCCTTGTAGAGGATGAGGAGTACCTCCAGCCAAAACAGGCCAACTAGCGCCTGGAATGGACAAAGGACCCAACCTCGGAGCGGTTAAAGAATGGGGTAGGGCGCCACCAAACCAAACTCCATGCTGCCAAACATCAATAGGTACTTCCTGTGCTCTGTACGGAGTATACTCATTAGGTACAACCGTGGTAGTGTATGTGTGGAAAACGCCTGAATTAGCGTCCACTGCCGGAAATGTCACCCACGAATAAAAGAGCTCGTAAGGGTAAGCATGTTCCGCACTCACCACCATAATCACAGCCAAGCCCTCCAAAGCTACATTGTAAGCCAGCAAATGATCTCGCACCGCAATGCGACTATGCTGCGGAATGTCCACGGGTTGGGCCATGACCGCACAGGAATTAGAAAAAACAAAGTAAACTTTGTAGCACAACTGCGCAGTAATTCAAGGAAACCGTTTTAGTAAGAATCAAGCTTGAAAGGACCCATTTTAAAAATAGGTAGGTTTTTCCGACACCACTGTTTTCCGGAAACAACAGTGAAGGGGTTAAGGTTTGAATGATATACTACTCGAGTGTCATGATATAAGGCCAACAACGTATGGGTGCCATGTAGCGGGAATTCCTCCTACAGAACTGTGCATAGAGACCTGGAACCTCGGTGAATTAGGATGGCCCAAAACTCACCTCAGTACCCAAAATCCCCTTACCGAGCTAGCTACAGTGTCTCATTGGTGATAACAAACTCCCAATGCTTAGACAGACCAGAACATGAACTTAGAATACCTCGGGAATCGTGGAACACATGAACACTCTTTCGTTATATAATCATCAAACCAGAACGTGGAGTAAAAGAGGACGCATGCATGTTTGAAATATTTATTTACTAATGCAAGGTTCTCGAACGTAGTATCTTGTATAATACTAGCAAACATATTATAAGCAACAAAGTTGTCAGCATAGTTATTAGTCCATAAAAGGCGAATGGAGACAGCATACTAAGATGCTGGAATGAATAGAAATTAACAACGTCTAATTCACACCCTCCCTATTTACTATTTAGCATAGTATTTTATATCTATGAAGGTGTCATTTGGGTTTTAGCAGGGCGGGCCAATACCTCAAAATCTCAGTGGCAGGAGGATCACCTTCCACCAGCTCTCTGCATGCGAAGCACATCAAGTCTGTTTTTGTGCGTTCAGCACAACAATATAAAATTCGCCTAGAGCCAGATTTTGGCAGCAGCATGTGTGTTATGTCTATAAGGGTGCGAAGATCAGACCTTACAACAACACTGGGTTAAGTTATCCATGTAGCCTTCAGCACTCACTGTGCAGACAGAGTGCAGAACAAAACTGATATCAGAGCTGTAGGAAGGTGGATATCTGACTATGGTAACCCCCAACTTTTTGCCTGGTGTTTTGCTGGTTTTTCGACTTAGTTGACCTGGGACCCTGCTATTCAGGACCCCAGGACCACTGCTCTCTCTGTAAAATGGATTCCATGTACTCTAGGTACATATCTAATTGGATACTGAGTCACCTTATCAGTCCCTGTACAGTGTACCTTAGGTACCCAGGGCATAGGTGCACTCTGGGCATACCAGGGGCTGAAGCATGTATTATGCCACCCCTGGCTGGCCACCCAAATCTGACACAACTGGCTGCACGACAGCTGGGGCAAGGTGGTGTACTCACCCTTTGCTTTAGATATAGTATTCCTATATCTAACCCTAAAATGGGCACATATATTCCTGTCAGTCACTCCTATGGCAGGCCTTAACAATCCTGAAGGCAGAGTACTTGGAATTATGTGAGATGGTGCTCTGGCATGAGCTGAGCCCGTTTGCAGCTTGCGGAACCAAGTCCTAATAGCTGTTCCATGATAACGCGTACCATATACTCTTAAGTGCATTATAATCCTCGCGGTTATTTGCCAACTTTGGTATCGCTTTATCAAAACATGTCGAGTAAGGTGTCATACGAATTGGAATACTAACCCCTCGCCAATTCTGGCGACGGGGTTAGCATTCCACCCTTCTAGAGGGACATGACATATATGTAACTGAGAACCCCGGTTAAAGTTAACTCGAGCCTCCGCATCACAAAATGGATGCTGCCACCACAGACACAAGTCTGACCTCCTGCTGCTGGGAGTCCTTCCAACGAGGAGAGCTTGGACAAAGGGTTTCCTGTCAGGGGCGGTGCTAGCACCATCCCAGACAGGGTTTTGTGTATCCCAGGTAGGCAGGGCTGAGAGGAAGGTGACTGCAAGTGGCACCCCGGTGCTCACTGTGCATATGCCGGCTTGAACCAGTTCCAGGGGCACACCAGCCCCTGAGCTGGGGAAAGTCCGGACAGGGGAAAGGGGTGGACTCTGGCCAAACCACGGTCCTAGTTCTGTTGGACCTCACGGCCGCATTCGACACCCTCTCCCCCGCCATCCTGTCATCTCGGCTAAGGGAGGCGGGTGTCACTGGATCGGCCCTGAGGCTCCTGAATTCCTTCCTGACCGAAAGGGAACAGAGAGTGATGCTTGGGAACCACCTCTCCCCTGCCAAGTCTCTGCAATGTGGGGTGCCACAAGGGTCGGCCCTAAGTCCGACCCTTTTTAACATCTATGTGGCCCCCCTTGCAAGACTTATCAAATCTCAGGGGATGGAGGTGGTATCCTATGCAGACGACACGCAGATTATGGTCTCTCTTGCTCACACCTCGGTTAGTACATCTGCCGCCAGCTTCAGGGTCTGCATGCAGTGTGTGGCAGACTGGATGACTATAAATTCCCTGAAGCTGAATGGTGAAAAAACCGAGGTGTTGATATTTGGGAAGAACCAGAATCTGTGGTCGAGCGAGTGGTGGCCCACTTCCCTTGGCATCTGCCCCACTCCCTCCCTTTCTGCCAGAAATTTGGGAGTGATATTTGACACCTCACTCTCTATGTCCCTGCAAGTCAACAGGACCGTTTCCACCTGCTGTGGTGTGATCCGGGTACTCAACAAAATCCGTGGGTACCTCTCCCCCCAGGCGCGTAAACAGGTTGCTGTCGCCCTGGTGGGTTCGAGACTGGATTACTGCAACTCCCTCTATATGGAAGTTAACAAAGGGTTGATCCACCGCTTGCAGACTCTTCAGAACTCTGCAGCACGCTTTGTTTTGAATCTCCCCAAAGCCTCTTCTGCCACCCTAGCCAGGAAGGAGCTTCATTGGCTTCCGGTACAGCACAGAATCGCCTTCAAAATTCTCTGTCTCACCCACAGAGCATTGATGGATGGTCCTGCGAGTGCCATTGGCTCTCTTCTCTCGCGCTATGTCCCCATAAGAAACCTGCGCTCTGCGGGACTCTGTCAACTAGCTGTCCCCCGCATCAAATTAGTCAGATGGGGAGCCAGAGCCTTTTCTGTCGTCGCTCCGCAATTGTGGAACTCCCTCCCGATGGAGATAAAAACTCTCCCTTCCATCGACTTTTTCAAAAAGGCTCTAAAAACGTATCTCTTTAAGAAGGCCTACTCATGATTAAACAGGACTAGGTAGGGTCTTAAGTTGCTGTATTTAATCTAGGCGCCTTGACGCCCACTGGGCTAAGTACGCGCGGTTACAAGAATCTCCTCATTCATTCATTCCTGGTCCCACCCATGGGCAGGACCTAGTCGCGTGCCAGACCCTTTCTTTAGTATAAAGGTAGGAGCGGGCCCCCTTCCCAAATTAGATCATCTTTGAATCCTGAAACTACTTTCTACGAAAGGAACTCTCGACTTCTCAAGATTTCTCCCTTGTGACTAAGGAGTAGTCACCCTGCATCAGCAGGCACCAACTAAGTATCTTGCGGTTTGCTGCACGTATTTCCTCCGGAACCAGACCGACCAGCACGACGAGACCCGGATTCCCTGGCACCTCTGACCTCTACCTGCATCATCAGCCACGCTGAGATTCGTGGGTGTGACGAGACCTCGAGGGACCGGCCATCTTCAGAACTGCACGACGCTTATCCAGCACGACCGCCGAGGGATCCTCAAGTGAGTACTTTGGGGTTTGAGAAGCCCTAACCCTGAGCAGCTCCAGCACCGAAGTCCAGCCTCCCAGCATCCACGAGATCTGCGTGGGGCCCGTCTGCTCTTTGCTGCTCACCGCGTTGTCCGGCTACTTGCCTGCTGGCTTGTGGCCCTCTTGACGACGAAACACGACACTTCCATTGCTGGTCTGGTTGCTCCAGACTGGCCCTTGCTCCCCTCCAACAGAGGAGCACCCCGGACCCTCCTGGTCCACTCCAGACGCCATTTTGAGTCCACCGCGTGGGCTTGAATTTGCCAAGAGTTGTTGCCCCAATCCTGGGTCCAGCATCGCCGACAGCAGACACCTTCGTGGGACAGCTCGCACCTCCATCCTGGTCGCCGACAACGCCTCCTGGTCCGAGAGACTGCAGAGCCAAGCGTCGCCCACTCACCTGGTCGAGGTGACTTCATACGGTGCCATCCTGGTGCCCATCTGATCACTGGCTAGTGATCAAGAACTGAGTCCCCTCTGCTTTCAGGTCGTCTCCATCACTGATCCAGGCTTGGATCACATCGAACTTCATCACTGGTCGCCTGCCAGCAACTTCTTCTTTCAGGCTCCATAGACTGTAACGAGGATTCCCGACGTCTTTTGAACCCTATGCAGCCGCAGCCCCTGTGCTAGGTAACTTGAGCATTTGGGTGCTCCAACGTAGGTTCACTATCTAATTGTCCAGATCCTTTTTCGTTTTTAGCCTAACAAGTCGGATTCGTCCGATAACACTAACTTTACGAAATCTAGCATCCATAGACTTTGTCCCGTATCCCGCGTGAGAGTGCACACTCTGCACCCGATCTCCCTAGGCCTCCTGCTCCTAACCTGAAGGTTCTGTAGTGTAGTCCTAGCGATCCTAAAGCCTCTGGATCCAGTTACTTACTTGCTAGTTTTTCGCATTCCACTTTTGTAGTATATGGTTTTTCGTGCCCCTCGGGCATTTGTGTAAATTGTGCAACTTAAAGTATTTTCTCAAGAGTTTTGTTATGTGCTTAGCTCCCTGACTCATAAAGAGATCAGGGTAGACTTGTTATAAATAAATATCCTTTTATTTTCATAACTTGTGTGGTGTCCTTTCACTTGGTGTTCAAGGGGTATATGTGATGGTATAACAGCTGGCTTAACACGCCCTCTAGAGTTTAGCCTAAAGACTGCTCTTGTCCATGCTACTAGGATAGCTGGTCTATAAGGTTGACTTACAACTAATCATCAATAAGGGTCGTTTGGAATGATACATAGTGATCACTAGAATAGTGAGCACTGCATATCAGGCCAACTTCTCACAAGAGCAATAACATATTATTTCTCTAGTAAATCACGAAGCTCTTCTGGGTTGAAAGCTAAAACAACAATTATGTGTCGTGTGCAAAAGTGAAGCAAGAATGAAAACGGCGTGCAAACATTTAATAAACTCATGCTAACTTAACACAGTATGTAGAAAAGAAGTAGCTATATGACAGGAGAAGTAAGGAGTTATTTTCAATAAACATGATATCCTCTTTTTTTAACGAGTTATAAAATATACATTATGTAGATAAACCTAACTGAAGACCATGTTTGATGAATGAAGTTTGTTTTTCCATTTTAAATTTGTTAATGCAGATTCAAAATTGCACTAATGGAATACCAACTGCTTAAAGCAGCAGATCTGATGTATAGCTACAGCATTATCTTATTGTGTCTTGCAGTGGTTTGTGTTCTTTTTAATGATAAAAGATACTTGAGAAAATCGGAAGACTTTTTTCGCTTTGTGTGGTGTCTTTCAAAGGTAGAAGTGTTGTTCTCCAGTATTGTATCTTTTATGGTTTCACATGCTTGAATTGTCCTCGTCCTCATTTATTTATTTATTTTTGTGTTTTATAGAGCGCGAACATGACCCGTGAGGGTATCAGAGCGCTTTACACAGTATACATTGTTGAGCAAACAAAAGATTGAGGTGCAGGGACAAACAGATCAAACGTTTACACGGTATACAATGTTGAGCAAAAAGATTAAGGTGCAGGGACAAACAGATCCACACGAATGGTTGCACTCATTGTCATAGACAGAAACAAAAGCAAGGTTCCAAATGTATTTGTCGTGGGTAGCTTTTGATATGTGAGGCGGTAGTCTTAGATTAGTCCCACTCAATGAGGAGGTTCTGGGCAGACCTTAGGCGAAGAATTTCGTCTCAGTTTTGAAGCGTGCTAGAAGAGGGATTTTTCTGATGGAGGGTGGAAGAGAGTTCCAGATTCGTGGTGCTGCTCCGGTGAACGCCCTGTTATAAGTTTTTTTTTTAAGGAGGCAGGTTGAAGCAGTAGGTTTCCGGCAGACCTGGAGTTTCTGTGCCAGATAAGCAGGGGAATTTGTGTAAAGCGCCTTGTGTACAGTGCAAGCCAATTTCAACTGGATTCTGGCCTCCAGGGGGAGCCAGTTCAGCACTTTCATGTGTGGAGAGATGTTGTCAAACTTCCTGGTACCTGTGAGTAGTCTGGCAGCCGCTTTGAGGCAGGCTTTTAGAGGTGCTAAGGAGGTCTTAGGTAATCCTGTGAGGGTAGAACAGCCGTATTCCAGTCTGGAGATGACAAGTGCTTGAACTGCAGTTTTTAAGTCTGGTGCATCGATGAAAGGTTTCAGCTTCCAGAGGTAGCTCAGGTGGAATCTGGCTGCTTTGGCCATCGAGTTAATGTGGTCTCTCATATTGAGGTTACTGTCGAGGATAATGCCCAGGGATTTGGCAGAGTCCACAATGGTCGGTGGGCAATTCAGGGCTGTGATGGCCTTAATCCACATCTGTATCTCCGGGTTGGTTTTAGATGGGGAGATTAGGAGAAATTCAGTTTTCTTTGCATTTAGTTTGAGTTGGTTATTGGCTAGCCAGTGGACAGTTAATTTCAGGGTCTCGTTCAGGGAGTTTATCTCATTGAGCGAGGAGATGTTGATGTATAATTGGGTGTCGTCCGCATACATATGGTAGGAGATGTTGGCGGAGCGGAGAACTTCGGTGAGTGGCTCAAGGTAAAGGTTGAAAAGGGTAGGGGAGAGGGTTGAGCCTTGAGGGACTCCGACTGTGACCGGGGTGGGAGCTGATAGATTGCCGTTGATGAGGAATCTCTGGGAACGATTGTGGAGGAAGGATCTGAACCATTCTAGTACCACGCCATCCAGGCCCATCCTGAGTTTGAGGCGTTCAAGTAGTTTTTCATGGTTGACCGTATCGAAGGCAGAGGATAGATCAAGAAGGATTAGAAGGCAGGTTTTGCCTTGGTCTAGGGCTTGGAGGGCATCGTCCACGATGTGCAGCAAAGCAGTTTCGGTGCTGTGCCCTGGTCTAAATCCAGATTGGAAGTCATCTAGTAGGTGGAAGTTGTTAATATGCTGGCTTAGTTGCTGTTGAACACACTTCTCTAATACTTTGGCTAGTAGCGGGATATTGGAGATAGGTCTAAAATTGTCAGGAGAGGCAGGGTCAAGTGAAGGTTTTTTTAAGATGGGGAGAACTTGGCCAGCTTTCAAAGGGTCCGGGATCAAGCCCTGCTGGAGAGAGGCGTAGATAATTGCAGTCCAACAGGGGACGATGGATTGGGAGGCGATGGTGAGGCAGTTGGAAGGAAGCGGATCATTGAAGTGATTGTTTGGTTTTAAGCTAGAGAGAATTTTTGAGATGGAGTCTTCATTATAGTATTTGAAGTCCGTCCAGCGGGCTTTGTTTTTAGGGGAGGCCATAGAGGTAGGAGTGCAAGGGTGTGGCAGAGCAGGAGGGGTTGGGCGCAGTTGGTAGTACTAAGTTCAATTCCTAATGCCGTGATTTTATCAGCGAAGAAGGAGGAGAATTCGTCTGCAGATATTAGCGATTTGGGGGATTCTTTTGTTGTTTTAGCCAGTTTGTTAGATTGGAATTTAACCAGTTCAAAAAGCTTTTGGGGTCTGTTCTTGGCGTTCCCTAATTCCGATCTGAAGTACTCTTTTTTGCAGTTGATGATGTGCTTGTTGTAGGCATTTCTCGCCTGGCGCAGCAGTTTTAGATGCACTGCAGAGGGTTGTTGTCTCCAACTTCTTTCAAACTGACGGAGGGCTATCCTCTCTATGTTGAGGGAGCCAGTGAACCAAGGGTTTCTGTCCTTGATTTGAGTTCTTTTAAGCTTTAGTGGGGTAAGAAACTCACGTTATCAGTAAAATAGCAGTATCAAGGTTTAAAACTAAGTTCCCCTTGAAATTAAATAGTATTCATTAACCAGTTAACCTCATTGAAGAACATCCAAACTCCAGCCAATCACATGATGGACCCAGAGTATCCATCTCCTGCAGGGCCACCATACCTCAGATTTCTTACCGCACGTCTTGTGTTGAGGAGCATCTTTGAACTATGCTCAGTGAGTGTTTCTGTCTTGACCTTATCAACATTCAGCCAGCAGTACCTTTTTCTTCAACCTTCTCTTCAGCAGAGTTACTGTTGGAAAGTGAGTTTACCTTTTTCTGTCTTTGCTGCAGGATTTCAGAGTCTAAAAAAGGGTTGTTTAGTTCTGCAAGACTTGTGGAAAGTCCAGGCTTTTCTCTGAAGGTCTGCATAAGGAGTGCTTATACTGCTTATATCCGGATCATAATCTCAAAGACTTTAAGCACTGCCGGACTTTCTCTCCAAAAATCCTAAAGCATCGTGAGGGAAGACTGCTCCAATGGTTTCAAAAGAGCAAATATATTAAAGATTCTGACTCCGAGAGTGAGGACAAGCCTCATACCTCCTCTAAGAAAAGGAAGGAAGAAGACCCTTCTGTCCAGAGTGTCGAAGAAATCAATGTCTCAAAGTAAGGAGTTATCTGTGGAGAGAAGGGCTAAAAAAGAGAAGTCTGGCTCATCTCATGCCCAGGAAAGATCTGGTTCTGCGCCTCATACTCCCTCACAAAAAAATCCACCTTTTCGGCGGCCTCGTCGATGAAGCATTCGCCGTCTACGATCGCTGGATCCGGAATGCTATTGACTGTTTCTTCAGCGACATCTATGCCGTTGATGGTCCGAACGACGACAGTTGTAGCGTCAACGAAGATTGAAGTGATGTCGACAACTGAGGAGTTCTATGTCGTCAAGAGCTTCGCCGTCGGCAGTTTAGCTGGGCGCTGCGTCGCTGACTAGTGTCTCCACACCGTCGACATTACTGCCGACAACCCCGTCAACGGTCCAGTCGACGAAGAAAATTGACATGCCTGTTCCAAAGGCAGTTCCATCCCTACTGCAGGATTTCTCAAAAACCTCTCCACTGCCTCCTGGACTACCAGGAATCGGAGGATATGTGTACTTATGGTCCCGCATATAGTCCTTCGTAGCTTAGGGTCACATGCCAGGAAACTGAGGACGAAGAGCCACTGGATGACCCTTCTGCATACTTGGAAAGCGGTTATTCCTTCTTGGACAGAGAACTCTGGAGTTCTGGACTTTTTGGTTCCGTCCAGAGGTGTCAGGGAACAACACCCAAAGACC
The DNA here is from genome assembly GCF_964263255.1 of Lissotriton vulgaris. Classification (NCBI taxonomy): domain Eukaryota; kingdom Metazoa; phylum Chordata; class Amphibia; order Caudata; family Salamandridae; genus Lissotriton; species Lissotriton vulgaris. The sequence continues at coordinate 1,675,601,875 of NC_141693.1, read as the reverse complement.
CCGGAGTTCCCACCTGCCTTGGTGCACAAATGAACAGAAACACGGGCTTCTCGATGGTGGCGTCAAAGACCAAAGGTTTATTACTGCAGGGACACAGAAGTCACAGAAACTACGCATGGGCAGTAACCAGGAGCCTGTTCGATTTGTACAAAGAGGGTTGCTCCTTATATACTGAATTTTAAGCTAGGGGCAAATTCTTTACATGTAATACATTCCCAAAACCTTTGTGTCTAAAACAATAAATATTTGGCGTTACACAGGAACCGTCGATAATATCTGAGGCAAAACATTGCGAAGAGAGGGGTTCCCACTAGTTTGTCACAATTCCCTGTCAATATTGCATTCAGGACCCGGACCGCCTCATCGTAAAGTTCGTTACCTCCCCCTAATAAAGATTCAGAAAGAAAGAAACAGAGCCAGGTGTGGAAGATAGGAAAGCGGGATAAGAGATGTTTGTGGGTTGTAAATGGGCAAGGCTACCGGCTTCGGCCGCCTAATCATGATCAGGACAATGGACACGAAGACCAGTTTGGCAGGACTGGCCTCGGGCAGAGGAGGCAGCCTTTGTCGAGTCATGCAGCTACAGCGTGATCTGGTTTAAGGTGCACGTGTCATGAAAGAGGTGAATCTCCGGCTAAGGTTACGTGTCCTTAATCGAAATGAAGTGATCAGAGGTTATTGCGTATGTGAGGGCAAGAAACACAAAATGGCGGCCATGATCTAAGATGGATGCCGTGGGTAGATCAGAAATGTGTTTATAAAAGGAGTGCTCTTGCTCGTAGCGTAGCGAAAACACCAGGATATACTAAATGGATCATTTGCGGTTCGCTGATACCAATATTATGTATTTCCGACAAACTTGAAAACACGGGTTCAAATCGTCACGGAACCGTCACGGAACCTCAGACCCTCCTTTTGCCCTTACATAGGCAATCACTCAGTCTATGTCAGAATCTAGTTCTATGTTCATCAGGTCAGTGACATGCTGTTGTATCATCATCCTTTCTCGTGCCTTTTCTCCAAACGCAGGTGGTTTTCTGAGACAAGTTGCAGCACAAAGACTACACAGAGCAGGACCACACTGGATAATCAGACAACATGAGAAAAGGAATACTAAGATGACACCAATGACCATCAGAACCTTCCATCCCCACGCTGATATCAGAGTCCAAAACCACTCCATGAAGGACCAGTTTCCCTTGTCTACATGTATAGAGTCGGAAATCTTGTGTAGCTTAGAGATCGCCTCATAGACTGTTGGAGCATTATTAGGAATAAAGACACAGCAGCTCGATTGGATCATTCTGCATACCCCACCTCGATCTGCAAGTATAACGTCTAGAACCATACGATTCTGCAACGTCATGAGCCTATCCGCCTGAAGCTCAGCTGTCAAGTTGCTAAGGGCACCAGCAGTTTCGGTAATAGTAGATTCAACTACCCGTGTTAGCTGACGTATGTTTCTACTATTGGCCATAGGCCCCCAGAACGGAAGGAAGCCTTTGAAGAAGTCTCCAGCTTCCTGACCAGCGGTATCTTCCTTGCTGAAGACACCTCTCGCTATTCTGGTTCTGTGGTAATCAGATGATGCAGTGTATGTCGGAGGCAACAATCGAGCAATATAACATGATCCTGAAAAGTCGGCAGGCAACCATGTATAAGCTCTGTCTCGACAAATGAAGTAAGTACCCCTAGCAGTGAGAAAGGCAGGGGAAGAGTTAGCCGGAAACACATAAGTCTCTACGCACTCACTCCTCCCTAGCTGAGCTCTCGGATTTCTCCCGTTACCTTGCAAACAGACCTGACCTCGGTGAGGTACGACCCAGATTGGAGTTGAGCTTTTACGCTTGCTTTCTCCTAAACTAAGGCGATACTCTGAAGTATTCCAACTTAAATATACTCACAATTCGTCTCTAGGGTAAGATGGAGTATTATTGACGTCCTTGACCATGTCAATAATCCCCTGGACTAAGGCTTTGTTGGCAGAGTTATATTTAGTGGAACGCGGTGGACGTGGAGGATAGGTTTCAAGGGCATAAGCAAAGATGGTTTGGAAGGCCTGAAATGATCCATTATAGCTGTAAGGCAAAACCAGATAGGGAATACCTTTATCCATAGTGTGGGGTATCAAGCCACACACCCAGCAGTCTGTAGTGTTAACTACCAGTTGGTGTTGGTGCAAGAGCTGTACAAAAGTGTTGTTGGTGAATTCTGAGCGTCGGGCTTGCTCATGTTCAGGAAACGAGTGAAAAGAGTGTATAGAAGAAACAGTAGAAGTGGCAGGATCAAGGGGAGGTACTGTAGTAACTGGCACAAAAATCAAATTTATACTAAAGACGATTCCACCCACCAATGTTGCTAAAATAATCAAAAATGTAATGGCACATTGCATCAAAAAACATTTGCTATGAAGAATTCTATTAAGTCTGTTTCTGCGAACATAAATCACATTTTCTCGTTGCAGCGCAGGAAGCTCCATCTTCTACAATCCGCTCGCGACCACTGATGATGTGTACGTAGATGAAAATGCCTCTATCAGCCCTGGGAGTTCCCAGAACCAACAGAAAGATCGACCTTGTGTCAGACCCCTGCAGATTCAAACTAGGCACACAGCCACGACCCTACGGCTACCCAGACGGCAAGGCAATTTTAAAAACAATAAACAATAGCAAACTTCCTGGCTGAAGGCAAAGGTTCAATATATCAAAATCACAATATGCAGTTGCCTGCTTTATTTGTCCATTTTACGGCTTCTTAAGTTATATCTCTGTTTTGCTGGAACTGTCTGATCGGAAAATAGTGTATCACTAGCAGCTGTTGCAGTGTTTAAGTTCGCAGATAGCAAAGTTTCTTCTGATGCTGGAGACAAATGTTCAGTGTTCAAAGGAGTCTTTTCAGGAGGAGAGTCAGGTTTTGAAGTGTCAGTAATCAATTCGGCATCGCTGAAAGAGATGAACTTCGGTGTGCTTTCAGATTCGGAGGCACCAATTCCCTTCTTTACCCAGTCGTCGTAAGGGAGCGGCAAAGGGACACGCTTAACATGTGATGCGTGTACCCAGTGCTTGCGGCCAGCTACACGAACTGCTGTCCTCGTTGCCAGTAAGATTTGGAAAGGCCCCACAAATCTCGGCTGAAGGTTCTTCGTCCTCGCGAAGTTCTTGATGACAACGAAGTCTCCCGGTTTCAGCTGATGCCCTGGACTCTCCGGAGGTTTTGGCAAAGCATCGAAAACCTGTTGATGAATAAGACTCAATTTAGCAGTCAAGTCGTAAAGGTAGTCTATCAACATAGGATATTCTATGGAACAAAATTCTTTAGGCCTTGGCACACCCCAGATATTTGCCGGGCGACCAAAGACTATTTCATACGGACTAAGCCCTATTCTAGAATGTACCGTTGCTCTCGTTGATAACAAGGCCAAAGGAAGTGCGTCTGGCCAGGCTAAACCTGTGGATGCTTGTATTTTAGCTATTTTCAGCTTGAGGGTACCATTGTAACCCTCCACTAAACCAGCAGACTGGGGATGGTTTGCACTGTGAAATTTCTGTTTCAGTCCTAGGCCGGCACACACACTCTGCATAACTTTCCCTATAAACTCACTTCCGTTATCTGACCATACAATCCGTGGCATTCCAAATCTAGGGAAAAATTCTTTGAGAAGAATTTTGGCAGTTGATAGGGCAGTGTTGTCCTTTAATGGATATGCTTCTATCCACCTGGAAAAAGCACAAACTACCACCAGGACATACTTCAAATTATTGCAGCGCTCCATGTGAATGAAATCTAACTGAATCACTTCAAAGGGGCAGGAAGGAGGAGCGAAATGACCAGCTGGAGTTGGAGTTCCCTTGCCAGGATTATGCATTAAGCACACCATACAATTTTTCACCACCCTCTCTGCACACTTACTGATTCCCTCATTTTTCCAGACCGGAGCCAACATCTTACATATCCCTTTAGAACTTATATGCGCTACTCCATGCGCCATCGTCACTACTGCAAGCACATACGCATCGGGCAACATCCAACGCTGTTGTTCTGTCAAATCAATCCAACATCCATTCGAGTCCAACTTGCCCGTACTTTCTCTCCATACACGTTTTTCTTCCTCAGTTGCTTCTTTCTGAATCTCTTTCACACTTTCCATAGTATCCTCACACATTCCAGACTCAGCAATCCATCTTGCAGACGTAGCAACATACATTCTGCTCATCGTGTCTCTAGCTGTCTGTTTAGCAATTTCATCAGCAAAAGCATTCCCGCGACCAACATCATCCGTGATTGCTTTATGAGCACTGCACTTTACAATCGCAACTTCAGTCGGCAAGGTTAGAGATTCCAACAAGTCATTAACTAGCTGACCATGTTGGATCTTAGTCCCATGGGACGTAATGAAACCTCTTTCTCTCCATAACCGGCCAAAACTATGGGCCACGCCAAATGCGTACTGACTATCTGTAAACCCATTTACTCTCTTTCCCTCAGCTAAAACACATGCTCTCGTTAGGGCTATTAATTCTGCAGCTTGGGCAGAATTCTGACTCACTCTTGCAGTCTCCACAATCGTTTTCAAAGTCGTTACTGCGTAAGCAGCAGTCACATCACCATTCTCCAATTTAAAACATGACCCGTCCACATACAGCGTACCATCCGGATCTGATAACGGAGTATCCTTCAAATCAATGCGTCCTTTTGTCTCTTCCTCCGTTTTGAAACAGCAATCATGTGGCTCGGAATCACTCGACTCTTGATCAGTCGGCAACAGTGTCGCTGGATTCAATACATTACATCTTTTGATCTGAATATGACTCGCTAGTAATGTCAGCTCGTAACCAGATAATCTCGCACTAGTAAGGTGTTGTGTCTTCGTTCGGTTCATGAGTGTATCCACTGCATGAGGAACCATGACCACTAGCATGTTGTTCATCACCAAACCAGCAGATTGTCGAATGGAAGCCGCAGCTGCCGCTGTAGCTCTCAAACAACTAGGCAACGCTCTGGCTACCGGATCTAATGTTGATGAAAAATACGCACAAGGGCGTTGTTTATCACCAAACTTCTGTGTCAGAACACTCAACGCGCAACCTTCTCTCTCGTGAACGTAGAGCGTGAATGGCTTACTGTAATCAGGTGTACCCAATACAGGAGCTGAACACAATGCTTTTCGTAATTCAGTAAAACTTTCCTGACATTCATCAGACCATGGCACCGGACTCGGAACATTTTTCCCAGTCAAAGCTACCAATGGTTTCGCTAAAAGAGAAAAATTTGGAATCCACTGCCTACAGTAGGAGGTAATACCTAGAAAGGCACGTACTTCTCTCTGTGTGCGTGGAACACTCATCTGTGTAATTGCTTTTATTCTTTCTGGGGTCAACTTCCTTCCCTCCTTTGACAAGAGATGACCTAGGTAGGTCACTTCTTGGCAGCAGTATTGCATTTTGGAAGGAGACACCTTGTGATTCAAATTAGACAAATGATGCAATAGGGAAATTGTAGCTGCTTTGCAAGTTTCCTTGTCATCGGCAGCCACTAGAAGATCGTCTACGTACTGTACTAGAGCAGAACCTGGAGGAAGGACAAAAGAATCTAACTGGCTTTTTAATGCTTGACTGTAAATGGATGGACTCTCACAATAGCCTTGTGGAGCGCGTTTAAATCTGAAACTGCGACCTCCTATACAGAAGCCGAAAATATCTCTACTTTCTTCGGCTATCGGAATGCTGAAAAAGGCATTTTTTAAGTCAATAACTGAGAACCATGTGGCTGTAGCAGGAATCAATGTTAGCAAGGCAGTAATGTCTGGCACTACAGGAAACTGCGTGACTACAATCTTATTAACTTCTCTAAGGTCTATGACAAACCTGTACACTGGAGGTTTTGTAGGATCAGTTCGTTTCAGAATCGGCAATACAGGACTGTTACAGACATTTCCTCTAGTTTCTTCAACCACACCTTTCTTAATCAAATCTTGCACAATGAATAAAAGTGCACGCTCTCCTTCACTAGATATTTTATATTGGGGAATTCTTGGAAATTTTACATTTGTTTTCAAAGTTACCACATACGGTGGAATTTCTAGGAGACCTACATCATTAGGACCAGTCGCCCAAAGAGAATCAGGGAGTGAACGTAGCTCTGGCGGGAGTGCGTCCATTGACAAGTACATCGGAGAGGTGATATTTTTACCCAATGTAAGCTGTACTCCTTCCGGAGAACAGTACAATGTCGCATATAGTCGTTTTAACAAATCTAAACCAAGCAGATTTTCATTACAACCTGTCGTCAAAATCAGGGGTGCTTTCAATTGGCACGGTCCAACAGAAATAGACAAAGGACCAGATATCGGGTTGTAAACAGGGGCGCCTGAAAAACCTACGGAAACATTTGTTGAGCCGGACAAAGGTGCGCCAGGGAGTTTTGCATGAATGATAGAACTTTTTGCGGCACCAGTATCCAACAGAAACGGTTCGACTACACCTGATGTTGCTACTGCGACATAAGGCCCACTCTGATCCACTGGAACTGATACTACTCCCTCTCTCTGTCCATGGCTGTCCTAGTACCCATTTTGCTGAAAACCCTCATCTATTTCACAATAGTCCTCAACAAGATATTGTTGAGATCTATTCTGTTGAGTAGATTGTCCATTTCGTTGATCAAAGTGATTGGAGGGACGATCATTCGTTTGTGGAGGCATAGCACCTCGTCCTCGACCTCTAGAATTTTGCACAAAACCACCACGACCGCTCTGAGCTGCTGCTGCATTATTTTGCGCTAAGATCGGACATTCATTTTTATAGTGACCCTCTTTCTTACAGTACGCACACTGATTCCACTGGTATTGAGGTCTTGATGAGCTATAATCTGTCCTTTGGTACGAACTTTGCTGCGTATTAGATTGATTCGTGCGAGGCGGATACGCCTGCTGCAAAAGAACTTTAGTTTTTAAATCTTTCGTTTTCTTTTCTGATTTTTCCTTTTCCTCTTTATCCCTATTTTCGTAGTACTGTGCAGTCGCAAGTATTTGCGCTGTTGTAGATACAGCCCACGCACTTTCTGAATCCTTTAATTTATTGCATAATTCAGGTAACAAATTATGCACAAATTTATCGACAAACAGTCTTTGTCCTCCTTCTGTACTCATGTCCTGACCACTATGATCTGCAAAAGTCTCTTCAAACCTCGTGAAGAAGTCGGAGACACTTTCGTCTTTCTTCTGCCTGCATGCTGACAGCTTGTCCCAGTTTACACGCAATGCTGGCATCAGAGTCTTCATTAGATCAATTATTCTACCTGGAAGATTAGCAATTAGAGGTTCGGGTTTTGCGCCACCTATTTGCTGACCATCTGCTGCAGTGATAGCTGCCCAATCACCACCTAAGGCAGCTTGATGATCCTCTCTACGAATTTTAGCCCACACTGGTTGCGGAACTACGTTACCAAACAACATATCGATGTCCACTAAGTTCATTATACAAGCCTCAACTGTCTGTGTTAATTCCTTGTAATATCCAGCAGGATTCTTGCGTGGATCTGGCAAGGCCTGTTTCACCGCTAGCACTTCAGCTCGCTTCCATGGAATGTGTATCCACACTCGTTGGAACTGTGCTGGAGCAGCTGCAATACCAGCATTATCATCACGTTGTATTGCTTCGCGCCAGATTGGAGGAACCTCCCTCATAGGATATTGGCGACTTAGCTTCATTTTACCTTTTTCTAAATCTCTCGGCGAACGAAGAGATGGATCATTCCTAAAACTTAAAATAAGTTCCATCGCTTCCTTTATATTATCACCCACTATCATTCCAGCAGCAAACTCTTTTTGAATTTTAATTAAATCTTCCAAATCCGATTCAACATCGTCTTCTTCTATTTCTTCACGTAACAACGAGCACATCTCATCAAAGACGTACCGTTGTGTTGGTTCCTTCCACTGCATAAATGTGTCTAACACATCTCTCGTACTATATCTTCTACTCTTCGAAATCCATCTGAGAGCCGTGGAATCTAAAATTCCCCGTTCCTCAGTACTTGGTAGCTGACTACGTCTCTGAACTGAATCAGGAGTAGGAGTCTTAATTAAAGATTTATATAAAGGAGACAGTATGTTAGTAACAGAATCAGTGATTCTTCGACGAACAGAAAGTGGAGTTAGCACACTCGCAGACGTGGAGAATGCAGTAGAGGTAGGAATAGATAACGGAACAGTAGGAGTATCGAGAAAAATAGTTTGTGGAATAGTAGGTACAGATGTAGGTATAGAGGCTGGCAGTGCAGGAAGAGGAGGAGCTGTAGGAACATTCACATTCATCACAGGAGGTACAGGAACTTGATTCTGGGGAACAGGAGCAGGAACACCAGGTTGTCCAGCAACCGGCAATTGAACATTCGGGACAAGTGGAGCCGCAGCACCTTGTGCATACGGTGGAGGTGACCGTAACAGATAAGATAACAGAGGATCGTTTTCGGAATCCTCCAGTATCTTAGCCATTTTCGATGGCAAGGCAGGATAGCACTTGTCAATCGCTAAGTTATGCTCTCTAATTGCTACATCTATGGCCTTCTCACACTCGTTAGCCTGCAACTGTTTAGCCGCTTGCTCTAGAGTCAACTCTTCTTGTTCTTTCTGTTCTTTCTTCAACCTTTTCATTTCTCTCTGTTTGGATTCTTTTCGTCAGTAACGGAAAGAATCAAACATTGCCGGCCGGGCTTTCTTCCTAAACAATTTCGCTTCTAAGTTGTCGAGAATCTCGGGTTCAAAACTACCATGCAGTGGCCAACTAAGGACACCATCCTTCTTACAATAACGGACCCATACCTCATTATAAGATATAGGACCCACACCAAATTTACAATATAAATCATATAGGGGAGTCCCAATCGGAGGAACCAGACATGAGTCCTCCAATCGTGAGTCACGGTTGCAACCAAAACAAGACAACATTTTCCGACTTACCATTTTCAGTCCGGAACACAAAACAAACAAAACACGGAACAAATATGTGCACTCGAACCAAGAACTTAGGCCTACCAAAACGAACTGATGTATCGATACCCAAACTAAACCAAATAGATTATCGTAACTAGAACAACCAGTGATAATCTTACAAAACCAAACCAAACCAAGAACCGATCAAGGATTTTAACAATCCTCACAAAGTAACCAGCTAGCTATCACTAAATACTTAACTGAGTCACTGAAGACGTCACCAAGGAGAAACCCGTCACGTTTCGCCGTACTAAGGACTGCACCTCGGGTCCAAGACAGGGCGACGGTCAAGGCAACGGCCCACTGCAGCCCTCCTGAACGGGAAACCCTCGTGGAAGAGAACTTCGGGCCACTTTTGCGATATGCCGGGATCGATGAAGTGGGGCGCCTCCCTCAGGAATCTTCACACGAAGCTTCTCGAACTCTTCAGGCTTTTGGACCGGTACCGAATGACGTCGCCCCACGTTGGGCGCCAATTGGAGTTCTGGACTTTTTGGTTCCGTCCAGAGGTGTCAGGGAACAACACCCAAAGACCCCGGAGTTCCCACCTGCCTTGGTGCACAAATGAACAGAAACACGGGCTTCTCGATGGTGGCGTCAAAGACCAAAGGTTTATTACTGCAGGGACACAGAAGTCACAGAAACTACGCATGGGCAGTAACCAGGAGCCTGTTCGATTTGTACAAAGAGGGTTGCTCCTTATATACTGAATTTTAAGCTAGGGGCAAATTCTTTACATGTAATACATTCCCAAAACCTTTGTGTCTAAAACAATAAATATTTGGCGTTACACAGGAACCGTCGATAATATCTGAGGCAAAACATTGCGAAGAGAGGGGTTCCCACTAGTTTGTCACAATTCCCTGTCAATATTGCATTCAGGACCCGGACCGTCTCATCGTAAAGTTCGTTACCTCCCCCTAATAAAGATTCAGAAAGAAAGAAACAGAGCCAGGTGTGGAAGATAGGAAAGCGGGATAAGAGATGTTTGTGGGTTGTAAATGGGCAAGGCTACCGGCTTCGGCCGCCTAATCATGATCAGGACAATGGACACGAAGACCAGTTTGGCAGGACTGGCCTCGGGCAGAGGAGGCAGCCTTTGTCGAGTCATGCAGCTACAGCGTGATCTGGTTTAAGGTGCACGTGTCATGAAAGAGGTGAATCTCCGGCTAAGGTTACGTGTCCTTAATCGAAATGAAGTGATCAGAGGTTATTGCGTATGTGAGGGCAAGAAACACAAAATGGCGGCCATGATCTAAGATGGATGCCGTGGGTAGATCAGAAATGTGTTTATAAAAGGAGTGCTCTTGCTCGTAGCGTAGCGAAAACACCAGGATATACTAAATGGATCATTTGCGGTTCGCTGATACCAATATTATGTATTTCCGACAAACTTGAAAACACGGGTTCAAATCGTCACGGAACCGTCACGGAACCTCAACTCCTGGCATTTAGCGCTTGGATACTTTTCAGGAGTATTATCCTTATTATGAGCAGGAAGAGGAGGAACATCATCAGGAACCCTCCATTAATGTCCCTATGTCTCTAGTCATGGACTTGCGTCTGATGCTCCGTGACTACTACAAGCATTTCCTTGAGGCTAATGTTGCTCAAAAGCCAGCTCTTATACAGTGGGATACGGCTGTCATCTGTGATTAGAAGGCTGCACCTGCACCACCGAAGCAGAAATACTTACTGCCTTTGCAGATTCCTTTTCAAACTTTGGAAAGTGGTGACCAGCAGCTGGAAGAGGGGGAGCTGCAATTGGATCTGGATGTCCATGACGAATGGATTGACTGTGGCACATTCACTTCCTTCTCCCACTCTGCCGGTGGTTGATTCTCCTCTGGCAGATATCGATTGCTTTCATGACCTTTTAGAGTCGGCGTCAAACATTTTGACCTCCCCATGCTGGTCAAGCAAACCGAGTGCTTCTTATATGATTCCAAGGGCAATACGCAGCGCTCCATTAGAGCAATCCCTATTGTTGACTTCTTGGGAGGTCTTAAGCTGAGGAAGACTCCAGCTTCTGTGCCTGCAGTTATCCTGGAATTGGACAAAAAATACAGGGCGCCTGAGGACACTCCTGCATGCCTCATTGGCCATCCGAAGCCTGATTCCATGATAATGCAAGCCGCCCAAAGAAGATCCAAGAATCCTGCATCACCATGTACTGCCCCGTTGGACATGTTAGATAATATCTGAAACAGATTTTCCACGCTGGTAGCGATGGCCATCAGGGCCTCCAATGCCATGGCCATCCGCTGGAGGAATGACAGGCAGATGTGGTCAGACATCGCTCCCTTCCCGGAATATCTGCCCGAAGATGAGAAGAAAGAGGCGAGGGATATACTTTCAGAGAGAGAGAGAACCTCATCGGAAATCATCAATGTGGTGCTGGCCGTCTCTTCTATTGCCTTTAGGTAATTGGCGGGTGCTGCTGTGTTGCGCATACAGGGGTGGCTGAAGGCAACAACATTCTGCCAGGATAAGGTGCTAGGAATGCCATCTGATGGTGAATACCTTTTCGGCAAGCACTTGGATGAGACACTCCAGTCTATTAAATCAGACACTGACATGGCTAAATCCTTGGCCAATCTACAACAGAAGATATTTTCTCCTTTTCAAGGAAAGGCCAATTTCTTTCCCAGCTCCAGCAGCGCTTTTAGACCTACTATCAGCAGGGTTTCCGGCCGCAATATTCAGCGCCGTCCTTTCGCCAGACTTCCACACCAACTTACACGAGAGAACCAGCATGCAGACGACCCCCATCTGGAGGAAAGTCGCATGATGCAGGCAGAAGACAATGAACATTTTCAGGCACCCGTCACCCCAGTCCCCCCCTCCATTTGGCTCAAACTTCATCCAAATTCTTCCCTCAGTGGAATGCAATTTCTTCCGACAAATGAGTGTTAGATGTCTTCAACCATGGTCACACCCTGGAATTTCTTCAACGACCTCCAAGGTCTCTCCCCGGAAGACTGCTCACCATCATCTGGCACTTCCCAAAAAAGAAATGTCTCCCTCTCGACAAGCAAACAATCGAAGAGGTACCACACAGTCAGCACAACCTCAGCTTCTACTCTCACGTCTTTCTGACAAAGAAAAAAACAGGAACATGGAGGCAAATTATGGACCTTAAGTGAGCCTCTCAGGATGTTGTCGCTTCAGGAGATTCTTCTCTTGCACACAGGGGATTAAATGACCTCCCTGGATCTTCTTGATGCGTACTTTCATATTCCCTTACATCCAAAGTAACGTCAATTTCTCAGGTTCTGGGTGGCAGGGTGCCATTACTAATTCAAAGTGCTGCCTTTCGGGATAAAATCAGTGCCCAAGGTTTTCACCAAGTGTCTGGTGCCAGTGGCAGATTGTCTCCGGTGTTCCAGACACCAGTTTTTTCCCTACCTGGACGACTGGTTGGTCAAAGTCCCATCCTTTCAAGGCCCAAAGAGTAGACAAGAGCATGTATTCGAGAATTTCACTTGCTGGGCCTCAATCTCAACTGAGTAAAATCCTCTCTCCTTCCCTCCAGGTCGCTGGTGTTTCTGGGAGCGATATTAGATACCAACCGCTCAATTGCCTTTGGCTCAGTCCCTCTCCTCAAGAAGGTATGTTTCTGTAAGGACTTACAAGTCGATGTTGGGGATGATGTCATACTGCCAATTGTGGATGAGACCTCTCCAGAAGCTGCTCGAATATCAAAGGATTGAATCTTGAGGCTCCTTCGATGACATTGTCTCAATCACGCCAGAGACGACCATAGCGATGTCCTGGTGGGCAATTAGAAGCATCCTCTCTCAAGGCCTGTCCTTCCTCCCAGCAAAACCAGTGATGGTAATGACAAAAGACGCTTCCATGGAAGGATGGGGCGCTCACCTCCAGTAGCTTCAGGTCCAAGGGAGGTGGTCGGTCCAAGAATAATTGTCACATAAATCTGTTGGAACTAAAAGCAGTCTTTCTAGGGCTCGAATTCATTCTGCCAAGGATAAGGGGATCGTTGATTCTTGTCCACGCAGACAACACAACCACCATGTTCTACCTGCAGAAACTAGGGGAGATGAGGTCTCTGGCTCTGTCAAGTCTAGCACAACAAATTTGGAAATGGCTGATACACCACAACATATCTATGCAAGTCCTGCACGTTCCAGGAGTGCAGAACAAATGGGCTGATTCTCTCAGCAGGGTCACCAAACATTGAGATGGATGCCGATCAGCTAGGAATGGTGTTTTAGTGTTATCCAGTATTTGGGTATCTTTCATAGATTCACATGCTTAGAATCATTCCTGCCGACGAGGTGGGAGTCTCGAGGTACAATAAAACATATACATTATAGTCATAATAACATAATACAATAGGTTACTATGGACAGCAAAGTCACTACATTAACCTATCCTAGTCCTTTTTCAAAAAGAATCAAACTTGGAACTCTGCCAATCAGGTAGCAGCACCCTCTTAGAACCTTTTCCACAGAGGGGCAGACCCTCAGATTTTCTAACGCACCTCGTGTGACCGGGAGTCTCCCTGAGATCTGCTCAGTTTTTCCTTACTTTCCCTTCTTGAAGAGAAAATATGTCTGATTCTTCAAAGAAAAGCTTGTTCTTCATGTGGGAAGAAAAGATTGCACTTTGAGGATCCACATAAAGAATGTATTTATTGTATTTATGTTATGTTATGTTACCTAGCTTTTGTATAGCGCAAATCACCACTGGTCTCTAAGCATTTACCCAGCCCACAAGGTCAAACATTGCAGTACTTTTCCTTCCAAGACCTTGAAGGACCGAGATGGAAGACTTTTGGTTTGGCGGGAGGAAAAGGGAAATCCTCTTTCTCTTCTGAGGTAAAATCTGGTGGAAAGGTAAAGATTTCTGTGAAAACTGCCTCAAAATCCTTCGTCGACGTCAAAAACGGCTCCGTAGACTAAATATCCTCATGTGAGTGAATCTTCAGCGTCAACATAGAAAATCCCATCATCGACGAGAATTCCGTCGACGGCGCCGTCGGCGATGCCCATCACGTCGGCGCCTTCATCGACTCCTACCCCGTCGACGATGCCACTGCCGTCGACGACGATACACCTTTCATCGACGAGTACACCGTCGACGATGTTGCAAATTCCATTGACGACACTGTTGTCGACTAGCCCACCGTCGACGATTTTACTATCGACGACAAGCCCATTGTTGACAACGACAATAACAGCGACGACCTCCTTGATTTCAATGTCGACAGTATCTTTGATTATGGCAATTTCCATGGATACTGACTCGCCATCTATGTATATTTCTTCAACGCTGAAGCGTAAGAGGCCTGCATCTCTACAAATCACGCGTGTTTTAAGCTCTAAATTGTCATCTTCAAGACAATTTTACCAGGATGTGTCATATATTTTACCTTTACCTCCTAGCCACTATTTGAAGGAATCAGATGATGAAGATCCCTTTGGTCCAGCACTTGACCCTTCTCAGCTCCGAATAAAATATCAGGAGGATGATGACAAGGAGGAATATTATGAACCCTGCGAGTCTTTAAGAGGCCCTCAAGAATCTTTCCACCGAGAACCTATGGTTCAGATGCCTGCTGCCTTAATGCAAGACCTCACAGCGATGTTGAGGGACTATAATGCTAGTTTTCCTCCAGTACCAGTTCCGGAAACCGACCCTGCGCCTATAGCTGTGCAGCTTGCGACTCCGCCTACCCCTGTTTGAGTACCTTAGGTAGCCCTGCCTTTTCAATTCCTTCAGGATGATGGAGACACGGTGGCTGAAGGAGAAATACCAAACTTGCCCACGACTGCTGACGAGTGGGATGAGTATCTTATTCCAACACCAGCATCGCCAGTTCCCAAAGCTGTTGACTCCCCTCCTGAGGATCTAGGAGGTTTTCATGCTATCATGGAAAGGGCAGCCACTAGATTCCATCTGTCAATGCCGGTACAGAGTGTTTTCTTTATGATTTTAAAGACCAAGGCAGAAAGTCGGTTTGTTCAATTCCAATAATAGATCATATCTGGGAAGAAGGGGTAAAGGCAATGAAGACTCCGTACTCAATTCCAGCGATCCTTCCTAGAATAGACAAGAAATACAAGGCGCCAGATGATGCTCCTGCCTGCCTCTCAGGACACCCTAGACCTGACTCCGTTATCTCACAGGCGGCCTTAGAGGAAGTCTCGAAATCCTTCCGTCCCGATAACATCTCTGTAGGAAGGTGGATGTCTGACTATGGTTGCCCCCAACTTTTTGCCTGGTGTTTTGCTGGTTTTTCGACTTATTTGACCTGGGACCCTGCTATTTAGGACCCCAGGCCCACTGCTCTCTCTGTAAAATGGATTCCATGTACTCTAGGTACATATCTAATTGGATACTGAGTCACCTTATCAGTCCCTGTACAGTGTACCTTAGGTACCCAGAGCATAGGTGCACCCAGGGCCTACCAGGGGCTGCAGCATGTATTATGCCACCCCTGGCTGGCCATCCAAATCTGACACAACTGGCTGCACGACAGCTGGGGCAAGGTGGTGTAATCACCCTTTGCTTTAGATATAGTATTTCTATATCTAACCCTAAAATGGACACATATATTCCTAGCAGTCACTCCTATGGCAGGCCTTATCAATCCTGAAGGCAGAGTGCTTGGAATTATGTGAGAGGGTGCTCTGGCATGAGCTGAGCCCGTTTGCAGCTTGCAGAACCAAGTCCTAATAGCTGTTGCATGATAACGCGTACCATATACTCTTAAGTGCATTATAATCCTCGCGGTTATTTGCTAACTTTGGTATTGCATTATCAAAACATGTTGAGTAAGGTGTCATACGAATTGGAATACTAACCCCTCGCCAATTCTGGCGACGGAGTTAGCATTCCACCCTTCTAGAGGGACACGACATGTATGTAACTGTGAACCACTGTTAAAGTTAACTCGAGCCTCAGCATCACAAAATGGATGCTGCCACCACAGACACAAGTCTGACCTCCTGCTGCTGGGAGTCCTTCCAGCGAGGGAGGTTTAGACAAAGGGTTTCCTGCCTTGGGAGGTGTTGGCACCACCCCAGACAGGATTTTGTGTATTCGGTAGGACAGGGCTGAAAGGAATGAGACATGCCTGGGGCACACAAGGTATCCCTGTGCATATGCCGGTCCAAACCAGTTCCTGGGGCACTCCAGCCCCAGAGCTGGCGCAGGACCGGTCAAAGGAAAGGGGGTGTAACCACCCCCCTTCCTGGTCCCACCCAGGGGAGGGACCTAGTCGTAGTGCAGGCCCCTTTAGCCGGATAAAGTTAGGAGCTGGTCCCATTCCAAATTAGATTATCTTGATCAACTTCACAAGAAGAAACTCTGGACCTCGACGTTCTGCTCCACAGAAGACAGAAGGAATCTCCCTTGTGGGCAAGGAGTGTCCACCCTGCATCTGCAGGCACCATCAGCGTACCGTGACTTCCCTTTGTCGTCTTCCTGCAAAGGATCCAGACTTCAGAGCCCGACAAGACCCGGATTCCCAGACCTCTCTGACCTCAACCCACATCTGCAGCCGAGCTGAGACCCGTGGGTGCGACGAGACACGTGGGACAGGCCATCTTGAAAGAAGCAGCACTTCACTCCAGCACGACTTCCGAGGCCTCCTCGTCCACGTGCTTTGGGGACTGAGACGCCCCGACCCTGAGCAGCTCCTGCATCGAAGATCAGCCCTCCAGCATCCACGAGATCTGCGTGGGGCCCTTCTGCCTGTTTGCTGCTCGACGCGTTGTCTGGTCACTTGCCGGCTGGCTAGTGACCTCCTAGACGACGAACACCGACAACTTTGCTGCTGGTCTGGTTGCTCCAGACTGGCCCTTGCTCCCTTCCAGAAGAGGAGCACCCCGGACCCTCCTGGTCCACTCCAGACGCCGTTTCCACTCACCGCGTGGGTTGCCTTTGCCAAGGCCTGTTGAACCCGAATCCGGAGACGACACCGCCGACAGCGAGAGCCTGCGTGGGACAGCTCATGCCTCCATCCTGGTCGTCGAAGACACCACCTGGTCCACGTGGCTGCAGAGACAAGCGTCCACCTTCACCTGATCGCGACAACGACACCTGGTTCCACTCCTGGTTCCACTCCAGTCACTGGCTAGTGACTTTGAACATTGTCCCCTCTGCTTTCAGGTTCCTCTCTTCACCAATCCACCCTTGGATTGCACCGGACATCTTCCTCCTGACAGCCTGCAGCATCTTTTCCTCCAGGCTCCATAGACTCCAACGCCGGAACCAGACACGACTTGGCACCTATGCACCCGCAGCCTGTGGGTGAGGTAACACGAGCATTTCGGTGCTCAGGGGTAGCTTCACTATCCTAGTGTCCAGTTACATTGTTGTTTCAGTTCTACCTAGTCAGGGACGTCCGTACTCACCTTTTCTTTAAACTGTACTGTCCATAATCGATTGTATGCATCTCGCGTGTGAGTGCGCACGCGTTCTGTGGGCCTCCTATTACTTACCTCCAGTCAGGGTAGTGTGGTCCCAGCGATTCTACAGCCTCTGGACAGCTCCATTCCTTTGATTGACTTTCGCATTCCATTTATTTAGTGTATGGTTTGTTGCGCCCCTCAGGCGTTCATGTAAATACTGTGCGAACTCGTATTTCCTTTCAAGTATTGTCATGTGCTTAGCCCTCTGACCTCATAAAGAGTTCAGAGGTGTATGTTAGTTAATAAATATCTGTTTATTTTCATAACAACCTGTGTGGTGTCCTTTCACTTGGTATTCAAGGGGTTATATGTGGTAAAACAGCTGGCTTCACATGCCATTCAGAGTTTAGCCTAAAGACTGCTTTTGTCCACGCTACTAGGATAGCTGGTCTATAAGGTTGACTTACAACCAATCACCATAAGGGTTGTTTGGACTGATACAAGGTGATCACTAGAACTAGTGAGCATCATATATCAGGCCAACTTCTCACAATCTCCACCAGACAAAGATAGTAGGCGCCTAGACAACATTGGTAAATGTTTTACCACCTTGGCGATTTTAGGCAGATACGACCGACAATTGTGGTCAGATATTTCACCTTATTGGAGTATCTGCCTGAGGATAACAAGCAAGAAGCGAGGAAAATTGTTCTGGAGGGCGAAAGAGCTGCTTCTGAGATTGATAGCTCTATGGATGTAGCTTCTTTGGGGTTTCGCCAACTTGCTGGAGCAGCGACCCTTAGACGTCCGGGTTGGCTGAAATCTACTAACTTTCGCCCAGAGGTCCAAACTGAAATTCTGGACATGCCCTTTGACGGATATTTGTTTTTTGGCAAACACATAGATGAGGCATTGCAGGAAATCAAAAAGGACACTGATACCGCTTGGGCATTGGGTACCCTACAGTACAGAAAAACACCTTTTCGAGGAGCAAGGGGCAGAGGCTCATACTCCTTTCGTGGAGGATACCAGAAATACCAGCAACAGAATGTCAAGGTCAATATAGATACCATCAACAGCAGTAGTTCAATAGGAATCCCCCAGCAGCCGCCTATAGACAACAAGGCAGAAGTCAACCTCAAGGCAGAGATTCTGCTAGGAAACAGTGACAATCTAATGGAACCTGCACCAGATATGCCACAAGTATACAAAATTCCGAGGATATCCCATCTTCTCAAAAATTGGAGAAAAATAACCACAGACAAGTGGGTTTTGGATATAATCAAATTTGGTCATACCCTAGAATTCACTGAATTCCCCCTCCTCATCCACTTCTGAAGAAAAACCCATTGCATCTTGCTATGCTCCGAAAGGAGGTGAGACCCATGCTGTCGAAGGAAGCGCTAGAGAAAGTGCCTCGCTCTCAAACGGGAAAGGGATTTTATTCTCGCTTTTTTCTAATAAAGAAAAAGTCTCGGGAATGGAGACCAATCCTGGATTTAAGAAAACTTAACAAATATCTTCAGAAGAAATCCTTCCGGATGGTAACATGCCAGGAAATCCTCCAGCATTTGAATCATGCAGATTTCATGACAACGTTGGATCTTCAAGATGCGTATTTTCACATCCCAATTCATCCCAAACATCGAAGATTCCTAAGATTTACAGTGGCCGGTGCACATTTCCAATTCAAAGTATTCACATTTGGCCTAAGCTCAGCTCCAAGAGTATTTACCAAATTCCTAGCTCCAGTAGCAGCTCACCTCTGGCTACAGGGTATTTGGACGATTGGCTGATAAAGGCTCTATCTTTTTGTCAAGCTTCTCTTGCAAGAGCAAAATACCTGCAGGTTTTTCACTTTCTAGGACTATCTCTGAACGTCCAAAAGTCAATCCTCTATCCGTCCCAAATAATTCAATTTCTAGGGGCAAGACTGGATACGGTTCAAGACAAAGCATTCTTGTCCAAAGAAAGACAATCTCGCCTCATTTCTCTGGCGGCAGACCTCCTAAAAAGAAAGTTAGCTTCAGTGGGGATGGACAAGTCTTTCCTGGGAATATTATCGGCAATTCTGCTAGTGCCTCGTACGTGACTAAAGATGAGACCGATTCGAGAGGAGCTGGACAATCAGTGGCTCCAAATCTCTGGTTCATTAGACGACCTAGTCCAAATAACTCCAGTTATCAGAAGAACTTTTTCTTGGTGGAGGTTTTCCAAAAATGCCTCAGTAGGGCTCAGCTTTCCACCTTCAGTACCGGATTTCATCCTCACAACAGATGCCTACCTAGAAGGTTGGGGTGCGCATCTTCATGATCTCTGCATAAGAGGAAAGTGGTGTGTGGCAATGGCAAAGATGCACATCAATTTTCTGGACCTTCGAGCCATTTTCCTGGCGCTGCAGTCCTTTCTGCCAAAACTTCAAGGATCAACGGTTCTGATCAGAACAGACAACACCACTTGCATGCATTATCTAAACAAGCAAGGGGGTACCCGGTCTCACATTCTGTCTCAAGAGGCTCAAAGTATTTGGGAGTGGCTTCTCTCGCACCATATAACGATCCAGGTGGAACATCTTCCAGGAATCCACAACACTTTGGCAGACACTCTAAGCAGGACGTCGAAATCCTGTCACGAATGGGAGCTGGATCAAACCGTTCTGGAGAATGTATTTTAGAAGTGGGGCAAGCCAAATCTGGATCTCTTTGCCTCCAGGAACAATTAGAAGTGCCATTTCTTTGCAAGTTGGGAACCAGAGAAGGACACTTGGGGAAACGCTTTCATGAAGAGATGGACGGGGCTTTTCGCTTACGCATTCCCTCCCTTTCTGCTGATCCCAAGACTTTTGCGCAAGATCAAGATGGAACTATGCAGTATGATTCTAATTGCGCCGAAATAGCCACGTCAGCACTGGTTTACAGACCTTCTCTCGAAGAAGTGCAAACCATTTCGCCTTCCAACAATACCAAACCTGTTGTCAATGAGCGAAGGCCAGATTCTTCATCCTCGTCCGGCCCAACTGCAGCTCCATGCATGGTTTCTGAATTCTCGGAGTTCAAGGGGTTAGATTTGCATCAAGACTACAGAGACATTCTGAATAGGGCGAGAGCTCCTTTTACATTGAGGACCTATGCCTTAAAATGGAAGAGATTTAGTTGCTGGTGCAGCAACAGAAATTTACATCAGCTGAAATGTTCACCGGATAAGGTTCTACCATATTCATTGTCTAAATCTGTTCTTATGTTTGCTTCTGTTAAATTCCATCTAACTGCCATTTCCACATATAGGCGATCCTCAGGAGCGGCATACCTTTGTTCCAATCGTCTCATTAAACAGTTCCTGAAAGAGCTTATCAGGACTTTTCCACCTATTAAGGCTCCTCCTCCGGAATGGCGACTGATTTTAGTACTACAACAACTAATGAAGCATCCATTTGAACCCATTCACAAACCAGATTTAAAATATCTCTCACGGAAGACCGCTCTCCTATTGGCACTTACCTCTTCTCAAAGAGTAAGTGAAATACAAACGTTTATTATAAGACAGCCTTATTTAAAGTTCACCAATGAATGTCTTTTTAAGGATTAATCCACGTTCGTACCTAAGGTTCCTACTTCATTCCATCTCAACAAACCTGTTATATTGCGATCTTTCTTTCCTAATCCGTCTTCCTCTGCGGTAAAATCATTGCATACCTTGGATGTTTAAAGATGCTTGAAGTTCTACATTTCTCGGACTGTGTCCATCAGAAAATCAGACCAGTTGTTTATTTCTTATGTTAGTCAAAAGCCAGGATCAGCATTAACGAAGGACACAATCTCAAGGTGGATTGCATCCACTATCCAATTCTGCCATTGTAAGGCAGGACATCCGTTATCAAATCAACCTAAGGTTCACTCTACCAGGGCAGTATCTTCATCTACTGCACTAATCGCTGGGGTGTCATTGAGAAGATTTGCCATGCTGCAACCTGGAATAGTGTGCACACGTTTACTCGACATTATTGCCTGGATCTGGCAACAGAGGCTGAGTCAGCAGTTGGTCAAGCAGTATTACGAAACCTTTTTATATAAGTTAAGCCTATATGATACAAGTATATTGGTTCTGCTATTCTCATGTTATTTATTGCATGTAATTATTTATTGCATGTTATTATTTATTGCATAAGTTATGACTTGCTTTTTATTGGAATCGGAAGGTGTATATATTATTCCATTGGTTTGACATGATATCTTTTAGAATTTTCTTATGATACCCACCATCCACTATGTATCTGAGTATTATTTACTGCTAGCTATTCTGATTCTAAGCATGTGAATCTATGAAAGATACCCCAATACTGGATAAGAAAACAAGTTATTTACCTGTAACTTCAGTTATACAGTATTGATATTTTTCATAGATTCACATGCGACCCACCCTCCTCCCCGTAGAGGCTTACCTTATCAGTATAGCATACTTGCCCCAGTATTGGAACTTTCATAGATTCCCATGCTTTTGTATCATTCCCCGTCGTCGGGATGGGAGTCTCTGTAACAAAAATAACATAGCAGTAGGTACAAAAGAGAAAGGAAAAAGGCCTAGGCCGCATTCCCTTTTGTAGCATATCCGCCTCTTTTTGTAAAAGAGACCAAACTAAGCATTAGCCAATCAGAGGAGCCTCACCCCAAAGAACCCTCCTGAAGGAACCTCAGAGCCTCAGATTTTCTACCGCACTTTGAACTTAGGAAGTCTCCTTTGAGCTCTGCTCAATCTCTATTCTTTCAGAAGTTTTTCTTCAGGATTTCTATTCAAAATTGTTAGCAGGATGTCTGATAAGGAAAAGAAGGCCCTTTTCAAGCCATGTTCCACCTGTGGCAAGAAAAGATTATTTGTTGAGGATAAGCATAAAGATTGTATCAACTGCCTCTATCCTGATCATCTGCCGCACCTTTTCAACCAAGACCCTCTGGGATCGTGAGGGAAGGCTTCTTACATGGCTCCAGAAGTTGAAGTCAAGAAAGGACACAGTCTCCAGTGACAGTGAGGACTCTTCATCAGTGTCATCGACCAGAAGGTCCGTCAAAAGGTTTAGGGGTTTTCCTTTCTCCTTCTGTGGAGCGTACTTCTAAGTCCTCAAAAAAGACCCCCAGAGAGTCTGAGAGCCAAGGTCCAGTCAAATCTCCTCACCATGGTGAATAGGAGAGGGTTGGACCATCTAAGCCGTCTTCGAGTATGGAGACTGATCCAGCCTTCAAAAAACCCTCTTCTCAGTCTTCGGGAAAGTCTGACAGAAGTTCCATGTCGTCGATGATAAAGGCGTCGTTGACGAAGGCTCCGTCGACAAAGGAATTGAAGCCTCAGCTTAAAATGGTACCGCCGATGGGCTCGTCCACGGGACAATCGACGTCGACAGGATCGACAGGAAGACTGAGTCGTCGACGGCAGTAATACTGACGTTGAAGATGGTGTTGATGACGGCGACTAAGATATCGACAGCGGCGGCGACGATGATGTCGACAACGATAGCGACGACTAAGTGTTCGTCGGCGGTGTCGTCGTCGAAGCCCTCGACAACGACACAGTCGACGAACATTGACGACGACGGCAGAAGCGTCGACTGTGTCGTCGTCGACGGCATCGACAACGCCCATCTTGTCATCAATTGTTCTTTCGTCGACGCCTATTCCGTTGACGAAGCCGACGACGATGGTATTATCAGCACCATTGTCGACGGGATCGTCAACGATTTTATTAAAAAAGAATTACGATTTCTATGATGAGAATCACACCGGACATGACATCTCCTAGGAGAGTTACCCCCTTGCCTCCAGCTCTACTTTTAGAGGAGGATGATGATGAATTGGAGGATGACAATCAGGACTCATATGGCTATGCAAACAGTTCATCCCAGCTTCTGGTTAAATGCCTAGAGACGGATTCTGATGGAGAGTACAACCAGGAATGTGGTTATCATCATTATTCTGCCCAGCCTCAGCAGCACTCCGGACAAGACATGGTGTCTGTACCATCATCTTTCTTGCAGGACCTTCACAACATGCTGCAGGATTACAAGTCTAGATGTTCACAACCTGCTGCTGTTCCGCTTGCGCAAGCCATGCCTTTTCCTGCAGCTCCTGCATTGGCTACCCCTGAATTGCCGGCCCAGGTGTCATCTCATCCACAGACACAGGTTCCACAGGAGCCTTCAATACCATTGGACACCCATGATGATTTCTCGGATGAGGATCAAAATTTTGATGACAGGTCTGGTCAAGGTGTAGAATGGGATGAATACGTCATCCCAGACCCAGCATCTCCATGTCCGGATCCGGTGGACTCCCCGCCAGTGGCAGGCTGGATGACAGCGAACTATTTACAGCTGAAATGCCAACAAAACGGAGGTCCTGATAGTGGGCAAAAAATAGGTGATCAGTGGTGGCCATCGGCTTTGGGTAAGACACCCACACCAATAACTGAGGTAAAAAATCTGGGGTCTGGATTGACCCTTCCCTCAGTTTCATTAGCCACACTAAAAAAGTGGCGGCCACCTGCTTCGGCATTTTGCATGGCATCAAACCTATTCTAAAAAATGTTGATGCTCCCACCAGGCAGATGATAATTCAGGCCACCATACTGTCTCGTCTGGACTACTCTAGCTCCCTATTTTTGGGGGTAAATAAAGCCGGAGTCATCCGGATGCAGCGCATCCAGAATGCAGCTGCTAGGGCCTTAGTGGGCCTACCAAGGTTCTGCTCGGCTAAGGAGACCATTCGGAAGCTTCATTGGCTTCCAATGGCTCAAAGGATACAATTCAAGACGCTGTGTCTGTCCTTTAAAATTCTAAAACAGGCCACTCCGCAAATTCTTGAGAACCTGCTGACCCCTTATGTACCAACCCGTCTCCTACGGTCTGTGGGGCAGTGCCTGGTCACGGTGCCCCGCTTTAAACGTTGTAGAGCGGGAGGTCGCTCTTTTCGCTATCTGGCGGCAAAATTGTGGAACTTGCTGCTGACCCACATTCGAGCACTCAACGACCTTCTTTCCTTTCGGAAGGCGGTTAAGACACACCTTTTCCCGCTCAGGATACAATAATTTTACACTACTTTTTTGTTCGTCATCTTCCTTATAGCTGCCCTATACTCTGCTGCTCAGGTGCCTGGACGCCCCTTTGCTGGGGCAGCTGTGCGCTATAGAAATTGTTTTAACATAACATATAGGGGGGTTTCATAAGCTAAT
The DNA here is from genome assembly GCF_964263255.1 of Lissotriton vulgaris. Classification (NCBI taxonomy): domain Eukaryota; kingdom Metazoa; phylum Chordata; class Amphibia; order Caudata; family Salamandridae; genus Lissotriton; species Lissotriton vulgaris. The sequence continues at coordinate 1,675,577,287 of NC_141693.1, read as the reverse complement.
GAAGAGAGCGGCTGGCAGATTCAAACTATCAATGCCTTCTGTTGCCACCAAGAGTTTCTTATATGATTTTAAAGAAGACAACAAGATCTATCCCTATTGTCCAGCATCTGTGGGATGAAGGCCTTAAGGCAATAAAGAATCCAGAGACGGTGGTCCCTGTACTACCGCGCCTTGACAAAAAATACAAAGCGCCTGAGGATGGTCTGGCGTCTTTGATGGGACACCCTAGACCGGACTCTGTAATTTCACATGCGGCACAAAGGAAGTCACGCAACCCCTCAGCTCCTTTAACAACTCCTCCAGATAATGAGGGCAGGAGGTTAGACAACGCCGGGAAGAGGTTCTCTTCAATGGCGAGTCTTCTAGTGCTGGCAGCAAAGTCCTTGGCGATATTGGGGAGATACGATCGCCTACTATGGTGTGATGTTTCGCCATGTTTGGATCAACTTCCTCCAGAGTCAAAGACAGAAGCTAAAAAGGTTTTGCAAGAAGGGGAGGCAACATCAATGGAAGTCATAGACTGTGCCATGGACATTGCCACAATGGCTTTTCGTTCTTTGGCTGGGGCTGCAGTCCTTTGTCGCCAGGGATGGCTTAAGGCGACTTGGTTTAGACCCGAAATCCAGAATAAAATCCTGGATCTACCTTTTGATGGAGAGGCATTATTTGGAAAATTGATAGATGACAAGATATTAAAAAGGATACTGAGACTGATCAGTCTCTGGGTACGCTTCAGTACCGTAAAGCTCTTTTCAGAGGTTCCAGGGGCAAAAGCACCACCTACAGAGGCTCTTACCAGCAGCAAAGGTACTCCTCATATAGCTCAGGTTTGCAACAGTACAGCCAATCTTATCAGCAGAGGCAAGGCCAGTCGTCGAATTTCTCAAGACCTAATAACAGAGGGAAGCAGGCTCGCCAAGGACGTGATACGTCCAAAAGACAATAGCGGCCTCCTGGCTCTTCCTACTGTGCCCACCTCCGCAAGATCATCAGTAGGAGGCAAGGTGTCACAATACCTTCAGAATTGGTCCAAGATAACATCAGACCGATGGGTGCTAAACATCATTCGAAAGGGCCATACTTTAGAATTCACGCAAATCCCACCATCCAAGCCCCTTGCTGCCATTCCATCAAAACATCTGCGGCTCGAAGTTCATCAGATGCTCCTGAAAGGTGCTATAGAGCCGGTCCACTATGCCCAAAGAGGAGAAGGATTCCATTCCAGGTTCTTCCTGGTAAGGAAGACGCTAGAGAAATGGCGCCCCATTTTAGACCTCAGGGAGCTCAACACCTATCTCATCTCCCTGTCTTTCCGGATGGTCTCTTCAAGACATTCTACGTCTCATCAATCCAGGGGATTTCATGGCCCGCTCGATCTCGAAGGTTTCTACGATTTTTAGTAGCCAAGAGCCACTTTCAATTCAGGGTTTTACCCTTTGGTCTTCGCTCAGCCCCGAGAATCTTCACAAAGGTGCTGGCACCAGTAGCAGTGTTTCTACAGAAGAATCACTTTCAGATCTTCCCTTCCCTGGACGATTGGTTGGTGAAAGCTCCGTCCAGGGGGGCCGCAAGGGAAGCGGTTGACGCATGTACAAACCTGTTTCAGAATTTAGGTCTCACTTTAAACAAGGAGAAGTCTTCTCTGCTCCCGTCCAGGACAGCACGCTTCCTGTGAGCCATTTTGGACTCTAATCTCTTGGAGAGGCAGAAAAACCTGCACACCATGGCGCTAGAGTTACAAAGAAGAAGGTGTCTTTCAGTACGCCGCTACAAATCTCTTCTAGGGGGTAATTTCTTCATGCATTCCTCTAATTCCACACTGCAGATTGAGGATACCTCCTCTTCAGGAACAACTGGACATCCAATGGAAACAGATTCATGGGTCATTCGACGACAAGGTGGCCATCACTTCGGCAATGAAAAAAGCGGCCTTGTGGTGGACGAAGCAGGAAAACTTGTCCCAAGGTCTTCGTAAGCGATCCGTCTCCTCAGGTGGTGACGACGGATGCGTCGTTGGATGGTTGGGGAGCAGTACTGCAGGACCTACATGTCAGTGGACATTGGTCTCCTCAGAACCGTCAGCTCCAAATCAATCTCTTGGAGCTCAGAGCAATCAAACTGGCTCTTCAAGCTTTTCTCCCTCGCCTAAGAGGTTCAAAGGTTCTCATCTGGACGGACAACACCACTGCCATGCATTACGTAAACAAGGAAGGGGGAACCAGGTCTCTCCCGTTGTCTCAGGAAGCTGAAGAAATCTGGGAATGGGCGATCCTTCACGGAATGTCACTGCAGGCAAAACAAACTAAGCAGATTATCCTCAATCAGATCAGTCCCGAGTGGGAACTGAACCAGCGGGTTCTGGACGAGGTCTTCCAACAGTGGGGCAAACCTGCAATAGATCTATTTGCCACACTGACCAACAAGAAATGCCGGTCTTATACAAGCAGGCTTCACCACCGAGGATCATTGGGGAGTGCACTTTCCATAGCCTGCTCTGGGACATTTGTCTACGCCTTCCCCCCCATTCCACTGATCCCGAGGCTTATCAGGAAGATCAAAGTAGAACCATGCAAGATGATCTTGATAGCCCCTGCTTGACCAAGACAATTCTGGTTCCCGGAACTCCATCTGTTGTCGCTGACTCCTCCTCTTCCTTTGCGAGCCATTCCAGACCTTCTCACAATGTCCGAAGGGCAAATTTGGCATCCGGATCCAGAGTTATTGCACCTGACTACAGCATGGCTCCTGAACAGCGAGAATATATGAACCTTCCCATCTCAAATGAAATAAGAGGTTCTCTCCCAGGCTAGAGCCCCTTCCACGAACAAGACTTACCGTCTCAAATGGAAGAGATTTTGCGTTTGGTGCAGAAAAGAGTGTGTTGACCCTTTTTCTTCAGAACCTCATCAACTGCTGCCTTATCGTTTGTCCTTAGCTAAAACGGGGCTGGCCCATTCATCCATAAAATTTCATTTGGCAGCGATTTCTAGGTACAGTAGTTCTGAGTCTGGACCTTCTCTTTGGTCTTCCAGGATAGTTAAAGTTTCTCAAAGGATTGTTCCGTGTCTATCCGCTGGTGAGGCCTCCGCCTCCTACTTGGCAATTAAATTTGGTCCTCACGCAGCTCATGAAGGGCCCATTTGAACCAATACATCGATCAGACATGAAATTCTTTTCATGGAAATTGGCTCTCCTTCTTGCCCTCACATCAGCAAGACACAATCTTCATTTGGATAATGAGCATTGCTCTAAGGCCACGGAACTCATTGATGACTTCCTATCCCTCAATCTAAGTCTTAAGAATACTGGCCCAACCCACACTGCAGGTCACTTATTGGACCCAATCTTTTCGAATATTCAAAATTTAAACACCTTCCCAGCATTACCTATTCCTTGGTCCGACCACTTTCCCATTAAATTTTCCTTTCAAATACCAACATCTAATATCCCACATATGGCACTGCCCGCCATGGTGAGGAAATGGAAAAAACTAGATATTAATATTCTTAACACCTTGTTAGAAAATACGATACCATATACTACTTCAGGAGTTCAAAATTTATCCATCTCTATTCAATCATGGCTCTTAACAGCCATTGACTCCTGTCTTCCTGTGACTAAGCTAAAAGGCATTAACCAACGTCCACCTGCTCCGTGGTTTAATGACTCTTTAAAGCAGGAAAAAACTAAATGTAAGAATGCTGAGCGTCAATGGAGAAAGTCCTACTCCGTTGAAGCTAAGAATGAATACAAAAATCAACTAAATCAATACCAAAAGCTGTGCAGTAGAGCAAAAACCAACTTTGTCTGCTCTAAAATTACTGCTGCTTTAAACCAAGCTAAAACACTTTTCCAAACAGTTAAAGAGCTAGCTGGCTCTAACACCTCACCAACCCCACCTGATTTAAATAAAACCCAATGCAATCAACTTGCCGCATTTTTTGTCGACAAAGTTGATAAAATTTATCAGACCATCCAACTTAATCAGAACAATCATGAGGAAAGTCATTTTGACGGTAGTGATGCTAATAGATCAGATAGTGAAGAGACCAATTCTGCCACTCTTTCGGATATAATCACTACCCCTTCTCTGAGTGTTTGGCCTACACTCAACGTTGACACTGTCACCGAACTTCTAAGTACGATCAAATCAGGTTCGCCAAAAGACCCGCTACCATGCTCCATCTTAAAACTACTTAGCAGAAAAGCCCTATCCACTGTCACAGAGCTTCTAAATAAATCCTTGCAAGAAGAATGTGTTCCATCGGAGTGGAAACATGCCATGATCCATCCCCTCCTAAAAAAAGCTAATGCTGACCCGAAGGTACCCGCAAACTTTCGACCAATTTCTCTCCTACCTATATTTGCAAAAATTCTAGAGAAACATGTCCACCGCTGTCTCTCAAATTATATAACAACACATGACTTGTTACCTCCCTTTCAATCTGGCTTCCGAGCAGGTTTGTCAACCGAAACCACTCTCTTAGGTGTAACCGAAAATATTCGTCAAATGATAGACAGGGGTGAAACAGTGGCACTGGTGCTTTTAGACCTCAGTGCCGCTTTTGACACTGTCTCACATGCGGTACTAATAAAAACCCTTCGCTCAATGGGCATCTGTGGCCCTGCTTTAAATTGGATCACGTCCCTACTTGAAAACAGAACATTCCAAATTTTTTCAAACTCTACGTACTCAGATACTTATATCTTGAAACATGGCGTCCCCCAGGGTTCAATTTTAAGCCCATTACGTTTTAATTTATACATGAGCCCTCTTGCTAAAATAGCTAAGGATACTGGACTGATAATGTTCTCCTATGCTGATGACTCTCAGCTTCTCTTTTCCCTTCCGCCTACAGACAATAATGATCCCTCTATCTTGAGAACTGGGCTTACAAAAATTGCTGGATGGATGAAAAATAATTTTTTAAAATTAAACGGTGAAAAAACCGAACTCATAATTCTAGGGAAAAATAAAGAACTCTGGGGACCCCAACACTGGCCCCCAGAAATGGGCTCTCCTCCTATACCAACTAACCAGGCCCGTAATCTTGGCTTTGTGGTAGATGACACTCTTAGTATGCACCAGCAGGCCATCAAAACATCAGCCACCTGCTTTGTCATTCTGAAGTGGCTAAAGAAAATCTGCTGGATGCTACCAGATCACACCAAAAGAACTGTCATTAACGCCCTCATAACATCCAGATTGGATTATGCCAATATACTATATTTGGGAGCCAAAAAAGCCACTGTCCGCAAACTACAAACCGTACAAAATGCTGCAGCTAGATTGCTAGGTAAAATTCCCATCCATGCACCTACTACCAAACTCATACGAGAATTACACTGGTTGAAAATTGAGAGCAGAATCAAATTTAAATCACTATGCTTTATGCATAAAATCTCAGCAAATAAAGCCCCTAAATACCTGTTAAATCTGGTACAACACTACCGTCCATCCAGGACGCTGAGATCCGCAACAGCAAACAAATTTGCTGTGCCTAAAATAAGACTATCACGCATGGGAGGTAGAGCCTTTGCCTACCTTGGCCCCTCCCTGTGGAACTCTATGCCACAGGCTTTGCGCTCAGAGGTTAATCATATCAGTTTCAGAAAAGCCATTAAAACTTGGCTGTTTAACATCTAGTCAGTTGTCCAAACTTCCACCTCTGAATCACAAGCGCCGGGAAACCCTTTGTTGGGTAGCTGTTTGCGCTATACAAACTAAACAAACTAAACATTGGGGAGTTGCAGGCTCTCACAATCCAAGAGCCGTTTCTCCAATTCAAAAGGAATACAGTAATCTTGAGGACTAACCCAAAGTTTATACCCAAGGTGCCCTCGGACTTCCACTTAAATGAGCTGGTTATTCTTAAAGCTTTCTTTCCTCACCCTACTACACCAGCGGTGAGGTCACTGCATTCTCTGGACATACAACGGTGCTTAAAATTTTATTTGGATCGCACCAAGGGATTCCGTAAATCCTCCCAATTGTTCATTACTTTTAGTGGTTCTTGCAAGGGCCTCCCTCTATCCAAACAGGGTATTGTGAGGTGGATTACAAGTGCCATTCTACATTGCCATACTGCAGCGGGTAAGCCACTGACCAGCAAAGTTAGAGCGCATACCATAAGATCAGTGGCTTCTTCAACAGCTCTCTTCGCGGGAGTGCACATCAAAGACCTCTACAGAGCTGCGACTTCGAGCAGCGTGCACACCTTTACAAAGCATTACTGCTTGGACTCCTTGCAACAGGAGGACACAGCCATTGGCCAGATGGTCCTGAGGAACCTCTTCCACTAATTGGTGAGCTTTCCTTTCTATCCCATCTTCCTTTATCCTGCACATTTTGGTTTTCATGTAATGATGGCTATTGTAATGTATATTTATGCCACAAAATTTGTTTATGGCTACTGCTTGCTACTCTGATACAAAAGCATGGGAACCTATGAAAGTTCCAATACTGGGGCAAGAAAACAAGTTACTTACCTGTAACTTTGGTTGCCCAGTAGTGATAACTTTCATAGATTCCCATGCACCCACCCTCCTCCCCGAGGAAAGCTCAGCCTTCAGCAGATGTGGTTACTGTTACACAACGGCTGCGAAAATCGGAGGCTCTGAGGTTCCTTCAGGAGGGTTATATGGGGTGAGGCTCCTCTGATTGGCTAATGCTTAGTTTGGTCTCTTTTACAAAACGAGGCGGATATGCTACAAAAAGGAATTAGGCCTAGGCCTTTTTCTTTCTCTTTTGTACCTACTGCTATGTTATTTTTATTACCGAGACTCCCATTCCGACAACGGAGAATGATACAAAAGCATGGGAATCTATGAAAGTTACCAATACTGGGGAACCAAAGTTACATGTAAGTAACTTGTTTTCTTACTGTCACTTGTGCTACGAAAATCTGATGGTCTGCCTCTCTGTGAGGAAGGTTCTAAGAGGGTGCTGTTACCGGATTGTCTGAGTTCCAAGTTTGGTTCTTTTTTCAAAAGGACTAGGATAGGTTAATGTAGTGACTATGCTGTCCATAGTAGCCTATTGTATAATGTTATTATGACTATAATGTATATGTTTTATTGTACCTTGAGACTCCCACCTCGTCGATGGGGATGATTCTAAGCATGTGAATCTATGAAAGATACCAATACTGGATAACTGAAGTTACAGGTAAGTAACTAGTTTCCTTTTCAACCCTAGTACTATTCGCTACATCACACAACATAAAATGTGAATAATACACCAGCAGATTTCCTCAGCCTGGGTCTCCGGGGAACGCTTTCCATGTTTCCAGGGAAGGGACATTTGCTTACGCGTTTACTCAGTTCATGCTCATTCCGAAAGTTCTACAGAAAATCAAACTGAACCCTGCTGCATTATTCCTATTGCCCTGGTGTGGGCAAGACAGTTCTGGTACACTGCTTTGCCAATCCATCTTCAACCAAGTCTGCTTTACATAGACCAAGGCCAAGTGGTTCATCTACAGATTCAAGCGCTTCATTTGTGGGCTTGGCTCCTCACCACACTAGTTTGGGGACTTGATTCTCTCTGAGGAGTGCCAATCAATACTTAGCAAAGTCTGAACTCCTTCCACAGTCAAGTGTTACTAGGCTAAATGGAAGAGATGCTGTTCCAGGTGTGCCAAGCACTCTTGTCATCCTCTCTCGTCTCCTCCAGAATACGATTTGCCGTATCTCTTGTCTCTGGCCAAGGCTGATCTTTCTCACTCATCGATTAAAGTACATTTAGCGGCGATTTCTTGATATAGGATGCGTTCGAACCAGTTGTCTGTGGTCCAACAGACTGGTGAAGGAGTTTAGGAAGGGTCTTTTTAGAGCTTACCGACCGATTCGACCACCTCCGATTCTCTGGCAAATGAACATTTTCTTGTCGCATCTAAAGAGGTCACGCTTCAAGCCGATTCACAAGTGTTATTTTAAGTATCTCTCATGGAAGGTGACTTGTCTCTTAGCCATCACATCTGCTAGACGCGTTAGCGAAATTCAGGCCTTCACTGCAACAGAGCCTTACCATGCAGTTTCAACAGGACAGGGTGGTACTCTGCACCAATCCTTCCTTCATCCCCAAATTGCCAACCATGTTCTATATAAATGAACCAGTGGTCCTGCCTTCCTTTTTTCCTTCTCCTTCTACACCGGCAGAGAGAGGTCTCCATTCTTTGGACATTAAGCGTTTCTTGAAATTTTACTTACATAGGACAAGACCCTTTCGTAAATCTACCCAGCTGCTCATCTCCGTCCCTGCCCCTTGGAAGGGGCAAACCTTGACTAGAGCATCTATTGCACGCTGGGTTTCCTCTACTATAATTTTCTGTCACGAGAGAGTCGACTCCCGCTAACATTTAAAGTTACCACCCACTCCACCATGAAGATGGCAGCATCCTTGCCCTGTTTGACGGAGTGTCTTTACCTGACATCTGCAGGGCAGCGACATGGACAAACGTTCATACCTTCACAAGGCACTACTGCCTGGATGTATGGTGGAAGACTGATATTGCTGTTGGCCAAGCGGCCCTACAACGTCAGTTTGCATGAGGTAGGCTTGGTCTTATTTAGGTTTATTATGTTTTCCTTGGTGCTGTTTTGAGTATTTTTTCTTTGAATTTTGATATATATTTATGTTTATGTATGTAGGTACTGTATTATCTGCTTGCGATTCTTGTTATCGTTTTAGGGTCACATGTTGGGATGGTTCACATGTTCTTCCCACCTCTTTTAGCTCATATGTACTTCTTGCTATTCTAATTCAAGCATGTTAATCTTTAAAAGATATAATACGGGAGAAAAAAACAAGTTACTTACCTGTACACTGTGGTTCTCCAGTATTGATATATTTTATAGATTCACATGCGGCCTTCTGTCTTCCCCTACCTGGTTCAACTTCCATACCTCTATCCTTTTACTAACTGCAATTGTGCTCAAAATCTGTGGTATGGTATAGTATGGCAGGGGATGGATACACTGGGTCTGCCATGTGATTAGCTGGAGTTTGGATGTCTTCAATGAGGTTAACTGGTTACTGAATACTATTGAATTTCAAGGGGAGTTAAGTTTTAAACCTTGATACTGCTATTTCACTGTTAACGTAGGACTCCCACCATGACGATGGGGAAGATTCAAGCATTTGAATCTATAAAAGATATCAATACTGGAGAACCACAGTGTACAGGTAAGTAACTTGATTTTTCCAGAAGCCATTGATTGTTTCTCAAAGATCTATGTTCCAGGTGAAGATTGATCTGTGGAAGAGTCTTTGTTCCTATTCAAGGGCTGTTTGGTTTACCAGGAAGAGAGCCCATTATGGTATTAAGCTGTATTTGTTGTGTGAAAGTGCCTCTGGATAGGAGGATAATTCCAGGGTGTACACTGATAGGGGTTCTTCAAGTGACGCCCATGGATGTCCATTGATTTTTGGAGTCCGAGTAAAATCATAAGGTCACAGTGAGCAGTTAGAAGAGTCGTGATATCGAAGCAATAATCATCCATATAGATCTTTCACAATTTGTGGGGAGATGGAAGGAAACAAGATATCATTACTTTCAGAGTCCGACGGCAGCGGAGTATCGTCTGATTGTTCTGGAGACACAACCTGCGTGGGGTCACATAGGGAGGCAGCAGCCATCAGCGCAGACTCTTGTCCTGAGATAGCCTGCGCTGGAGTAGGTTGTTTACCTGAGAGTGTGCGACGGGACCTCGAGCCCTCCTGAGGTAATGGCAGACGACGTAACTGTTTATCAATGATGCCCAGAGATTGGGGAGGTAGTGTAGATTCCAACCAGGCGTTGGCTGCCTCAGGTTATTAAAAAAAATTAGATCTTTGTACCTTATTCCTAATATACTTTTTACTGTTTTCTGGGACCTGGACATTATGTAGACATCCATGTACAAGCTCATTAATTTTGCCTCCCCAGGTTCCTGTCTTCTCTGTGCCTATAAGAGGGACCGGCCCGTCTAAAGGGAATTGCATGCTATGCAAATGTGATGATAACATTTCCTTTCCCTCAGGTTCCACTTTAAATTTTTTCAATTATAGGGCCCGGCCCAGGGTGCAGCCTTCACACTACGAGCTTGCCCATGTTCTGTTTGGCACCCGCCCCTCCTACAGTTGTTGCAGTATATAATAGTGTGAATGTAATGCATTTTAGAACAAGTTTGGGCCAACCTAGTTTGCTCGTTGGTCCTAGAATTCTGGTGGGTTTGTTTGGTAAGGGTTTTCGGTTCCTGGTTCTAGATATATTTGTTCTCCCACTGTGCTTTTTAGGCTACTATATGGTATATTGCTGCGATACCCCACTGACTTATGGCTGTTTTGGGTAAATATAAAATGCTGACATGGAACGTCTGGGGAATGGGGTTTGTGCATAATAGACATTATATTCATGCCCAGCTGAACAGACACAAAGTTCATATAACTTTCATTCAAGAAACTCACTAATTCAGAAGTTTCTAAAGAAATGGAAAAGACAGTTTTTCAACACTTCTTATTCCCCTTTTGCCCTTTACATTAATCGAACAACAAGTCGACCCTTGGGGATGCTATGTATTCTAATTTTGGAAAGTTGGACGGTTCTCCGGTGATTGTTGGGTGTGTTTATGCTCCAAATTCCGACCAGAATAATTATCTTTCCAAGCTTAATACAGTACTATCTGAGTGGGCACGTATCCCCTGGGTTATCAGAGGTGATTTTAATTTGATCCTAGATATTCACTTGTATCGCTCACACCCCCCATTACGAGGAGCAGTACCCACTAAACATTCAGATGCTTTACAGGCATGGGCAATGGGGTGGGCATTACAAGATATTTGGCATGTGCATTGCCCTGACTGTTGAGAGTATTCTTTCTACTCCCCTCCACGCCAGTTGCACACTAGAATTTACAGAATATTCTGCTCTACACTGTTGATGCCCCAAATGGCTGAATCCACATACCTTGGGAAAACACTGTCCGACCATAACCCACTGGAAGTGATACTTACATGGGGTAGAACTCTGGTCCCAACCTGGCAATTCTGGCCACAAATGTTGGAAGACGCTGTCTTTCGTAACACTTCCGACACCACAATTACAAATTATTTCACTGAAAACAGTGGCACGGCATCTTCTTATCTGGTGGAATGGGATGCATTCAAGTCTTATCATGCGGGGAACAGCAATTCGAGCTATGGTTGGGGATCAACAAGAAGTAACTAAGCATCTTACCACAGTAGAGGCCTCCTTTAATAGGGTTGAGAACACTGCCATTACCGACCTGTCCCAGCTCCCATACCTTCAGGAGGCCAGAATTAAACACGCTGAGCTTCTGGAACAACTCCGGCTAATAGACCATAAGGCATACAGTCACAAAGATGCCGACAAATCGGGGACTCTCCTTGCACGACATTCCCGGGACTCTTTCTCCCTCCCCCCGTGCCTATTACAGAAGTCTATCTCCTGGACAGATCAATTGTGTCTACCCATGCTGAAATTAATTTAGCATTCTTTACATATTACCAACGCTTACCTACTACCATATCACACAATGATGTCATGACCTTTCTGCACGACCTACCCTTCCCCCCAGCTTTCAGATCACATTCAATCTGAATTAGAAGGCCCTATAACTTCCGCTGAAACTAAGGAGGTCATTAAAGATCTGCCTAGAAACAAGACCCCAGGCCTTAATGGCATACCCATAGAATTCTATGCACTCTACACCAAAAACTTGCCCCACGTCTCGAGACCCTATTCAACACAGTACTGGATAAATCTATGTTACCCCTAACGACCATGCAAGCATTGGTGACCTCTCTCCCTAAACCCAACGAGACCCCCGTGACATCTCTGGCTATCGCCTGCTCTCTTTACTGTCCACCGACTATAAAATACTCAGTAAATTATTAGCCAAGCGACTATTCTTTATAGTCCTAAACTAATCCATATCAATCAATGCAGCTTCGTTCCGGGCCGCAGTTCAACACTCAACATAAGGCGGCTTCATTATATTTTGGAGGCAGTAGCGGCCACTTCCCATACGGCGGGATGTATTTCCCTTGATATGCAACAAGCATTTGATACCCTCTCCTAACATTACATGTGGTGTGCTCTGGAACGGTTTGGTATTCCCAAGGGCCTCTTGCCATGAGTGAAGTTGCTATACAGTGGTCCAACAGCCCGGCCCGTACTGGCGCGCACATTTCTGCAACATACTCAATAACCAGGGCCACCGTTCAGGGCTGCCCACTATCGCCTTTACTTTTTGTGCTGGCGATGAAGCCTCTTCTCCTTCAACTTCGAAAGGATGCAGTGGATCTTGGAATTTGACTTAACAATACACCACATATAGTATCGGCCTATGATGATGACCTGATTCTTTTCCTTAATGACCTCAATCTCACTTTGGAGCCCATCCCATCTGTTTGTAAACGATTTGAACACATTTCTGGTCTAGCGATTGATGCTACTAAATCTTACACCTTTTTTATGCGATACAAGGAGAGTCCGGCTCCTATCTTATTTGGTGACTTAACGTTGCAGACAGTGCCTGACACGCTTAAATATCTAGGTATTCAAATATATAGAACCCCACAGGACCTAATCAATGGCAACATACTGAAAGTGATAGGCTCCCTCTGCTTTTGGATTTCCTTACCATTATCTGTTCTGGGCAGAATACTCTAAGATGGTGATGCTTCATCGACTTCTTTATTTTTTTGCTAACATGCCTGTAGTTATTACTGCTCTCATTTTTAAAACTTTAAATACTTTATTGACTGAGCTTATCTGGGGCAAGGCCGCAGAAGGATAGGGCTGGCAAAATTGCAGCTGCGTCCAGAGGAGGGAGGTCTGGGAGCACCTGATTTTAAAGCCTATTGTCTGTCTAGCCAACTACAGTGGCTATGATACTGTTTAGCAGGTCATCATCTGCAGGAAATAGAATATACTTTCCGAATGTTACACCAGGACACTTTGCATAACATGCTCTTACCGACTGGTAGGATCCCACATACGCTTCCTTCTTTGCTTAACACGGCCCTCCTATACTGGAAACAAACACTCAAATATACCAGCAAAGCAATTCCATACTCCGCTAATATACCACTACTTGGGATCCCCACTGCTACTGGTATAGTCTCTAATAAACTATTAACCCCATGGATACATGAGGGAGTCTCGAAGGTGGGGGCACTGTTTCCTGGCTGACCATGACAACTTCATACTTACTCAAGGGGTCCCTTCAATGTTATTTCTCCTTCATTCTACACTAGTCCGCTATATTAAACAATACTGGACTCCTGATGATGATGAGTCCGAACCACCTACTCATGCTTTAGTACATGCAATGCACCTAATTGGGGAAGGGCAACATCTCCTACGTTGGCTGTATAGGGGTATCAGGACTCACTCCAATACACCCTTACTTCGTACCCGATGGTCACTAGACTTAGGCAAAAAATTCACAGATAAAGACTGGGCTTCGATACTGGAATTCCCCAAGAAAGTGTACCGAAAGGCTTGTTTTAAACATATCTAACCCATGATTTTACATAGAGCCTATCTCACACCCCACCCTCTTAATACTATATACCTGAATGCTCAACTCTCCTGTCCTAGATGCCAGGAAGCAGATGCAAACCTTGTTCATATGCTATGGGCATGTCCTTGCCTCTGTTTCTTCTGGCATGCTGTTACATGTGCCATACAGCAAGTTACTAATACGACCAAAGGGTTGTCACCAGAAGCCTGCCTCCTAGGCCTCCACGGTCGGCCTAAGACACAGAAGGTCCAACTCAAGTTTCCACACTTGGTGATACTCCTTATTAACCCGGCAATTACAATGAGGTGTTAGTCTGCCTCTCCCCCCCACACCACTACACTGGCACACAGAACTGACACGATGGGGAATGGCCAAAAGCACTATAATTCGACAGGAGCAATTCCGGGGGCTGTGTAAGACCCTCATCTCCCTGGAATGGGATCAAATGTTGGAAACTTTAAAAGTCATGGATTCCTTTGCAACCCATTGTCACCGAAAGCTCAGACTCACCCGCCACTCCTGCATTTCCCCTAAATGACTTGACTATATCCATCTAATCAACTGTTAGCTTTCTAATTACTATATGAATGTACACAAATTTTAGCCCATCAAGGCTGACAACAGATGTTTCTATGTACCACCATGTGCCCCAGTATCAATATGCACATTGGGTGGCTCCATCGGAAATTGAATTATTATCAGGAATTTACGAACCAATGACCAGGGGGAGAGTTGGTTATTCTTTTATTTTAATTTGTTCTCACTTTTTCCTTTTAGCATTAGAATTGTCGAGACAATATACAGTGTGTTGTTATCTCTGCTTAGACTACTTTTTTTATTACATGGTAATGATCTTTGAATCGCGTTTATCCTACTTTGCTGTTATTACATATTGATCAGATGACTCACTCTTTACTTTCTGAAAAATCTCAGGTATATCTCATATGGACAAGATGATGTCATTTACTACAGCCTTTTTTGTAATGCACAGCTCTATTGACAACCAACTTTTGTATGTGGTTTTATTTGAAATATCAATAAAACTGGTAAAAAAAATAAGTACCAGCAGTGGGAAGGGCCTGAGCACCAGTCACGGCTGCTGCAGCTCGACGGCGGCAATTACTCGAGGCCCTGGCTTTGAGGCCTAGTAGACTGAAGCGCCGGAAGCAGAGGACATCCCCTATTAAACATCAGTAGAACACCGTAGAGGCAGGAGGACTCGCAAGTGGCATGGGCGAGAAAGAGCACCGGAGAGCAGCTCACACAGCCAGAGAAACTCCTAGGCAGAAAGGAACCGCAAGTGAAGCTAATACAAGTAGCCATTCACAAATGGAGTTTGACCCTCAATATTTATCTACAGACCACTGTCGCCACAAGAGGACCCACAGGTACCAGGAGCGACACAACAAATCAGGGAGCAGCCCACACAAGCGGAGGTGAGCCAGGGGGGCTGGTAACTGCAAATGCAATATGGCCCAGCGACCTACCAGCGCAACACTGCAACAATCACCTGATGCACTTATTGGGCAGAAAAAACGGATTGCGGGGACTTTAAGATATTGTTATAGGTTCAGTCACACTCTACACCCCCCCTACCTCTCCCCTGAAACGCAGTGACTTAGGGCGGAGCCTCATTTCGACTCCTTCCCCCAAATCGCGAGGTGATCGCCTGACTGGGAAACCCGACTGGCCGGCACATCTTCATTACACCGGACCCCCAAATTTTTTATAACAAGAACTTCGCAGTTCTCCTAAAAAGGCTCCATGATGATGTCAAACATTGGAGATCGCTGCCACTGTCATTAGTAGGTCGGGCGGCCCTATTTAAAATGTTGGCTCTACCGCAATTCCTCTATATTCTCCAGAATTGTCCATATTGGATACCCGACTCGTATTTCAACAGCATGGAGGGTGAGGTCCGTACACTATTGTGGGATGGAGGTACACTGCGCATAGCTTTAGGGAAATGGATGAAAGGTTGGTACGACGGTGGTATCGGACTCCCCGATGTACGACTCTATTATTGGGCATCACAATTGGTGGCGATATATCACTGGCTGTACCGCTCCCCGACTAACTCAGCATACAGATTAGGAAAATATCAGATGGGACGAGAGGGGTGTCTAGGGGCCCTTCACATTAAGGTCAGCACGGAGAGATATCTGTACCCTATGGCTCAAACGGTAACCATCTGGCATCAAGCAACAAAGCATCTGGACTAGATGGGTGTGCTGACAAAAGCTAAGCCTTTGTGGTCCTCAACAGCTGGGATTCCTTTGTAACCATATGGGTTTTGACAAATGGGTCACAATTGGACTGTCCACCATAGGAGACCTTATATATAAGGTAAAGATCCTTACATTCAAAGAATGACAAGCAAAACACGAACTAACACACAGTGAGATATTTCCATATATACAGATTCACCATGCTCTTAAAACAGCACTCCCAGACATGACAAACATGCTGGACTCGTCTCCCTTAGGGGACCGGCTGTTATCGGAACCTATCCAAGACAAAGCCATTTCACTCACATATCTTAAATTGTGCAATAATTTACCAGACCCCTTCCGCACTCTCAGAAACCACTGGCAGGCAGACTTGGGGTAGATCATTGCTGACGATTGGCAGACCGCATTGATGTCCCCAAGAGAGGCTGCCATAAATCATTGTTTTCGATTGGTTCAATTGAAAAGTTTACACAGAACATACCTCACAGGAGTAACCCTAGCCAAAATAGGTACAAGATAAGAAGCACTCTGTCTACGTGGGTGTCACCAAGTAGCAACACTTTATCATATTCTATGGGACTAACCCCAAATAAGACCCCTGTGGGAAAGGGCCAGAATGAAGATGCAAGACTCACTAGGGTAACAAATGACCCTAACACCACCAATGGGAAACCTAAATATTCGGGAGGCCACTGACCTAATGGAAATAGAGCAGCAATTAGCCACCTTGGGCTACACATTAGTGAAAAGAGCAATGAAATGGGGGACAGCAGATCGACCACTGACAGTAGACTGGTTGGCGGAAATGGACAAGTGCATGATTGCTGAAAAAATGTCTATAAATCCAGAGGCTGTCTTAAAAAGTGGGGCAAAAAGTGGGGTGGGTGGAACGCGTATAGAGGAGAACTGTGTGTTTCATTAACGGTGGACATGGAAATGTCAAAAAAGGGGGACCGCTGGCATGTAATAATGGACTGAAACACTGTGCATTTTAAATGTTTATATCTAATTGTCTTCTTATTTGTAAGGGAATGTATGCAAAGGTAAATCTGACTCTGACAAGTTAAAAATCATTTAAAAAAATGTTAAAACAAAGGGAAAACAAGCATTTACAATGCAATGGTTTTGCCTTTGTTAAAGTTAGAGCTATTGGCATTGCTCTTGACATTATTTTTATTTATGTTTTTTTAACATAAATAAATGGCATTGTCATTTACAATGCCAATAGCTTAATCTCTCGCAAATGCCACACACAAACTCACAGAGAGCCCGCCCCCACACACACAGAGCCCTCTCCCCACACCCACACAGAGCCTCCCCCATACACCCCCACACAGAGCCCCCCCACACACTGCGAGCAATCTTGTAAATGAAACTTATAAACCACGGTCGTGTGCTTCAACTCCACAACAGAGGTAGTAAATTCTATTGAAATGCAATTACAATCTTACAAGAACTTAATCTGCAAAAATATAAAAAATATACAAGTGCATGAGTTGCCTAGTTGTGATTTCTACCCTACACTTTGTCTCACGATTGCATTCTTATTCCATTTCTGCTTCCTCCCTTTGTCGATGTTTCCTAGTGTTTCTCCCTTTGCTTCCTGTCGCTCTGGGTCAAACTTTGATGATGAAAAGTAAGTTTGGGCCCTCAAAATTCAGTGTCGATGACCACCGGTTGCAAACACCGGCACAAATTAAGCACCACATCTAACCTTGTCAAAAGTGAATACGATCCTGTCTGCGGCACGTTGCCACTGACACTGTCATGCACTACAGTGACATTCACTGTCACAGCCACTTTATCAGCCCTATGCACGCTCATGTCTCTTTGACACACACGCTGTCTTGTGTGCTCACAGTGTTAAAACCTAACACACACAAACTCGCACTGACATACTATCACTATTAAAAGACAAATCCACACAGTCACAGGCACACACTCGCACTGTCCTGTCTTACATGGCCGACACTATCCCAATCACCAGAAGTTAATTGGTCGGTCTTGTGCGTGACACCTGCAGCTGTTCATTCCACAACACTTGGCAGGCCGGAATTGAGGCTCAGGCGTATTTTGACAAAAGTTAAACTACAATCCCCAGAATGCAAGATGCTGTTAGTTTAAAAAGCTCGGCTGTCTGAATCAGTCACACGTGGTATGTGGAAGCTTAGCAGCTAAGCCACACACATGACCAATCCACCGCACGCTGACATCATCGCACAGCCAGACCCCGTCACACAGAAGAGCACCACAAACACGTATACTCACTCTTGAGTGTGTTTTGATCAGTCTAAAGTCAGCGGGGTTTCCTGCCCTCACTTTTTCAGTCTCCGGCCCTGGAGCAGCTGTCCCGAGGGAGGTTTGCGAGGACTGACAGGGTACTCCCTTCCCCGGTGCCGCACTGCCTCCCTCTCCCGCGCTGCTCCCCTTCCCTCTGCCTCCCTCCATCCATCCCATACACACAGCTCTGCACTCTCTTCCTCCTCCTCCCCGGTCTCCTCCCAGAAGTCTCAGACCCTCTTCTAGCCTAGGTTCTTTCCACCTACCCCGGGCGACGCGGAGCCGCGGACGCTTCCTGGAGGCGGCGGCGGGGCAGGGCCGAGGTGACTGAGGTCTGCCGAGCCCATTTTGTAAAAACTCTCCTTCACAGAAAACGGAGGCCGCTTTCCTCTTTCCGGGGTACAGATGGTCGATTTGCTGGATAGGGGTCATTTTCATTTGGGTTTCCCAGGCTCACCCCGAGAAAGAAGGTTCCATCCAGTTTCAGACTTCCCAAGTTGTGGCTTTTTTTCGCACATCGAGCAGCCAGGCAGTAATGAGGTCGTTTGGCAGCAGCATGCATTGGGAAGACACCCACTGAGCTATGGAAACGCTGGTTCAATGAACGCCGACCAAAAATCGGCTAAAAGGGAAACTGAAACCGCAGTACGCAGTAGAACAAGCTACGTAAAGAAGGGGGACAGCACGGCCTCGTCCCGAGAGCCCTGTGAGCTGCACGAGAAAGACTGGCAACAAATCACCTTCCATTGTGTCTGCTCGGAGTAGAGAGCCGGTCAGGTCCTCACATGGAGAGCTGTCCAGCTGGTATGAGGAAGGATGCTGCAGAAAGAAGAAAAAAATAAACACGCCCACCGCCCGATGACGAGGCAAAAAGGGTGGAGAGGGAAAAAATCTCGGGAACGCCCCCGAATCTGGTCCGGCCTTGACGGACAGATCTCTGTTCCAATGGCTAGCCTCCATTTATGGAGCTAGCCAATGGAACAGAGGGCGTATTCAAGGCACCCATACTGAAAACTAAAGATTTCTCCTGGGGGCGGAGCTAAAGCTCCGTGCCCCAGGCAAAACCTAAAAAGGACCCAAGGGGGTGTGGCCAAGCAAGTCAAGATGGTGGACACGAACCTCTAGCGCTCCACCAGCCAGTCAGTCAGACAATCTCCTTCCAACTCTGGTGGTGGCAAGGCGGAAAGGCTGCAAATGAGAGGGTCGACTCCTGAGGCCTTACCCTACACTCTACGGAAGGTCAGAGCGACTTCTGAGGGCGCCTGCCATGGGATGACACCCACATAGTGGAATCCATTTCCAACAACGTAGACAAAACAGTGGAGAGGTTTAGGAAATGCATGGAACAAGTCAACCACTCGATGCAACGAAACCATTTGAAATTAAAAGGCGATAAATCCGAGGTAATGCTGTTTGGGATAAAACCCAACATCTGGTCACAGAAGTGGTGGCCGGACAGCCTGGGCGATTGTCCAGTACCAGTGGATAAAGTTAAGAATCTGGACTTCGTATTTGACGATAAACTTACATTTCTAGCCCAGACAAACAAACTGTCTTCCTCGGTGTAGTACACCTTGAAGCTGCTAAAAATAATCTACTGACATTTATCCCCGTAGATACCCGCAAAACCTTGGTAACCCTGCTGGCTCTTTCGAGGCTGGATTATGGGAACACCATATATGCAGGGATGCAGAATCAACTGATGCTAAAACTACGACGACTACAAAATGCGGCTGCTAGGCTAATTCTGGACATCCCCAAGTATGAACCAGTAGCCCAAAGACTCAGATGCCTGCATTGGCTTCCTATGGAGATAAGGGTATGTTTCAAGTCAGCTTGCCTGGCATACAAGGCCCTCCATGGGATTGATTCCCATTTTCTAAAACATAACCTAAAACAATATGATCCAACAAGGAATCTCAGATCTAGCAATGCGAAGTTGATCAAGACCCCTAGATTTAAACAACTAAGATGGGGGGAGAAGTTTCTTGCTGCATACAGCCAAGACCTGGAACCGACTGCCACTAGCAATAAAAAACAGCCCATCACTTCTAGCATTCAGGAAAGCTGTAAAAACCTTCCTCTTCTCGACTTAGCCCGTTTCCCAACTTGGCAGTCCTAGATTTTATGCATCTGACCCAGCGCCAAGACGCCTCTGGGGATTTGTGCGCTCTATAAATTCTTAAATCAAATCAAACCCCATGGCAGCTGCCATCATGGCTGCCGTTGCAGGCCGCTGATCTGGGCCAGAGGCGGTGGGGAGCTGTTGTTTGCTCCACGGCCCCGTAATACCACTTCAGGACACGTGCTACCATCCATCTGTGGGGGTGCAGCACCCCGGCCTGGCACCAGCACGGCAGTGCCGATGGGACGGGTGGAGCTGTGTGGGGGCCAGCCACGCCGGGGAGTCTGTCCAGGCCTTCGCAGCGACCACCGTGAATACTTCCCGTGCTGGGGACTCAGGTGACGGGCGGTTGCGAAGTGCAGGAGATCCTGGCAACACGATTTGCTTCCCTCTGCTATTATTTAGTCAGTGCCATAACCATAACCGAAGAGCTTCGGGAGAACGACCCTGTCTGTTCCGCTCCCCCTGCTGCAGGACTGAGGACTAGCACTTCCCCCACTGGGGACACAGGTGAGGGTAAGCGGCCATGAGTGAATGCTAAATCTGACAAACCTATGGCGGCCTATACAATGCCTGGAGTGGTGCGCCGCTGCTGGGTTGGGGGGCCCATGTGCAGCATGGGCGGTCCTGCCGCCCATTGATGCCTAGCAACTGGAGTCATTCACCAACCATGTTTCTTGTTTTCCACCTGAATTGACATGCTGCTCAGAGACCTGGTAGGCCACCCATCTTCAAACTATCATAATGCTGGAGGGGGCCAGTCAACCCTTGATCTCAAGGCAGTAGCAGACGGGCAGTTAGCATCCTGCCTCCCCATCTACCCCCAGATTGGCATCAGGGGCCGGTTGCAGGGGGATGACGTGGCCGGTGGGGTTTCCAGGGGGACCTCCCGCCTTGGTATTCCGTCCGTACTTAGTCACTCAGCGACCCTGTGCTTTGCCCCACCTTGATGGGACCTGGGCTGCTCCTGGACTGTCCTCAGACCTTTCCTCTTCCAGGACAACTGCTGCACAGACGCCTGGACGGGAATACTTGGGGGACCTCCTTCCCCTCTGCTCCCCAGCATTACTGACGCTACTTCTGCAATTCTGCCCACACACTCCCTTGCCAGGAGGGCAGCATGGAGGGACAACATCCAGCCACAATAAGACAGGAGGAGCTTCTTCACCTGTAGCAGCACCACAATCAAGGTGCGCACAGCTGACTACTGGTGGCGCCATTTCAGGGACCTAGGGCAATCCCTGAAACATAGGAGCTAAGTGGATACCTAGGGGGGCTGAGGAGATTGCATGGGGACCATCCTCGTGAAGACATCAAAGCTGTAGTTCACAGGAGTTCATTCACCACACCTGACCTCCAGGGTGGCCGCAGGTTCCAGAGTAGGGGCCCTCCCAAACCAGAGTCTGGGAACCATCCAACAATCTCCTCGAGCAGCACCACTGCTCGTAAAAGTGGGTTGGCAGCCATGGGGCAGCTCCACTCAGCCTCCACAGTCCCCCAATAGCTCTTACAAACTCGTCCTCGGATGCCCCAATGCCCCAACTGCCCTGCTGCCAGGGGACACCACCTCCCTTTCAACATCAGACAAGTTGAACAAGGTGCTAGAGGCCATTGAACATTCCAGAGCTTCCACGGAGGCCTGGTTTGGCGCCCTGTCTACAGCCCTTAACTTTTTGCATGTACAAAGTTGCAGATGTCTACTCTGCAGCCACTCAATACCAACCAATCAGCAATCCACGGCTTGCAAGGCCGCGTCCTACATCTCGCAGGCAGGGCAGGATGCGGATGTTACTCCCGCAGGAGTAACATCCGCATCTGTAGTTTCCAGAGGGAATGGAGGGGGCAGACCTACTCACCTATCTAGATACCTGGTTCAAAACATTCGCCTCTACATTGGACCTCACCGCTTCCTGCTCAATTTCGAGAGGGCGGACTGCATCCTGGCGAGAGCCCCGCCGCTGGGGTTCCTTCCCCGACCCATGCTGGCAAAGCTCCTGCATTCTGAAGACCACGATGACTTACTTTGAGCGGACAGACGAGCGAGCCCCCTCTGGCTTGAAGACAAAACGATCATGATGTCCCCGGAATACACTAGTGTCGTACATCGCCAGCGCATCTCCTTTCTGGATATCAAGCGGTGCCTCCAGTAGCAGGAGGTGCAATACTCTCTCCAGTTCCCCACCCGCCTCAAGGTTATATACAACAGCAACACTGTCTTCTTTACAGACCTTAAGGAGGCCTGGGACTGGGCCGACCTTTACCTGCTGGAGCCCACAGCCAATGGAGCCCGGCTGGCGGTTGACAACCATGGGTGAGCACCCGGTGATGGGGCAAACCACGTAAAAGACTGTGGGCCGGTATGTCCTCTGCCAGCTCCCCCAACCTGGAGCAAATTATCACTGACCAACGGCGGGCTAGACTAGCTGCAGCAAGGTTTGGGTCCAACACTGCTACAATGGAAAACAAGATGGGCCCTCACATATTCTCCTCAGAGGAAGACACCTTCCACTTCGACAATTCTTGAAACAACTTACAGACCCCCTGCGCTGGTGACCCTGCAGACAGAGGTGAACATTGGGATATTTACCTCTCTGATAGACTGGCGACTGACATAATTCTGTTTTGATATCTCACTGGAGCCGAGCAGACCATCATTGTCGCACTGGTTCTCGCACCGCCACACCCGGCTAACACACACAGCCATGCACACGTATGCCTATCATCGGGGGCGCGTGACTTGCGCTTGCCCTTGATGACGTCTGCCTTGGTTACTGGCGGGCTCTCGCCTTCACCTGCAAACCCCCTCATCCTTGACACTGAAGGGCTTCTAGGCTACTCTGCTTTACATCCACGATTAGCATTCCCCTACGATACACAGGGGTATAACCACCATGCTTAGTTTGGGCATACTGCTGGTTGCGGTAGGCTCCTGGTTTTAGAATTATATCCCTACCAAGTTACAGTTTCTTTTCACCACTTTCTCCCTTACAACTCCACCACCCTAGCATGCAGGTGTTCTATGCTTCTCAAGGTACGGGCAAAGCGATTGAGCGGGTGGCTTCCCTACACACTGCGCCCACATCAATCACACACCATCATGGCATTGACATGCAATTCCTCACCCTAAACATCTGCTGCATGCACACTGCTAGGAAGCGCTATGCTGTCTACTCCTACATCAAACATCAGGGGGCACAGGTAGTCTTCCTACAAGAGACACGCCGAGGTAGCTGGATCGCTTGCGCAAGCACTGGAGAGAACTCTTGTGTCACAACCTACTTGGCGTATGCGCAGGGCACCAGGCTGTGGTTCCGACTTGGAGTTCCTTTGCCGGAAAACAGTAGGACAATAGGCAAGGACGGTTGCTACACCCTCCTTGACGACCACCTAGACGTCCGGCCAGTTCTCCTCTGCAGCATTTATGCGCCCAACGCTGAGCATGGGACATTCTGGGATGCCCTCTCTACCACACTCGCCCACAGTACAGCATTACCATGGGTGTTGGGCAGGACTACAACTGCGTACTTGACCTGACCCTAGACACATCCCATCCTCCCCAACCTTGCTCCATCCCAAATGCATTTACAGATCCATGGCGATCCTGACACCCCATGTTCCGCCTTTACTCCTTCCACTCGATTCTGCATAACTTACATATGCAACTTGACTCCTTCCTCTGCTCTCTTACACTAGTACCCCTTATACAACACACAGACTATCTGCATCGGATAATCTCTGAACATGAAGTGCTCATCATGAACCTCAAGTGGGCACCCCCTTGTCCCCCACATCCACCTGGAAGCTGCTGTGCAAATGCCTTGAAGATCCGATGTTCCAGAAAGAACAGGAAGTCTGTATCTGGTAATACTTCCAACGAAAACCATAACAGAGCTTCCAGTGGGACACTGGAATGGGAAACATTTAAGGTGGTCGCAAGAGGAGCCTGTATCCATCAGATAGCAGGAGTCCACAGGACTCTTGAGAGGGACATAGAGGCAGCTGAGTGGACCCTAGCGGACCGTAGCAAGACAGCAGACATTGACCCCACGCTCACCTTGCGACTGGCAGACTCGAAAATTGAATACGTTGCTCTCCTGGAAAGCGTACGCCTCTACAATTCTATAGCCCATGCTGCTAGAGTTTACCAGGAGGGTAACAAGCCTGGCAGACTCTTAGCATGGCTTATACAGCAGGAGTAGGTGACTCGTCCCATAATCAAAGTGATCGATTTTGCAGTCCGCACTCAAACTGATATATTGCAGGCCTTCTACGAGTATTATTCTGCTATATACAGGACACCTTAGGGGACCCTGTCGGACGTTCCTAGCTGACATCCCCCTCCCTTGCATTCCGACCTCCACAGACTCTGCTTAGAAGTGGAGCTTACACCAGTAGACGTAAGCAGCCAATCCATAACCTTGCTCGTAACAAAACCTCGGGCCTCGTCAGTCTGCCCCAGAAGTATTATAGCACTTTTTTGTCTCTCCTTGCACCCTGCATGGTGGAAATGTGCACAGCAGCACTACGCGGTGATGAACTCCCCCACTCACTTCACAAGTTCCTCCTGGTTTACCTCCATAAACCAGACAGGGACCCCACGCAGCTGACCCATTGCTGTACTCGGGGGTGCTTACAAAATCCTAGCTAAAATTCTGAGTGTTCAATGTGCCCAGATCCTTCTGGAGCTGATACACACCATCAAAATGGAATTGTTGTGGGCCGTAGTACTTCTCAGGAAATTAGCTGCCTCTTCCACGTACAGGACTAGGTGAGGGGGCAATTCCCATGGGTGGCTTGCCTCATACTTGACTTAGAGAAGGCCTTCAACACCCTGACCTAGCATTACCTGTTTGTAGTGCTCACCTGCATCGGGATCAGACCCAGGCTCCTGGCTTTTACAAAATTATTGTACTCCAACCTAACATCCCAGATCCACTTGGGTCACCTGGTTTTGTCTCCCTTCCCGGTGGGCCGAGGGACGAGACTGATGTCCGCTCCCCACCTCTTAGATGCACTCGCAATTGAACCTCTTGCCATGTGGCTGCATGAGGGAGGCCGATCTACTCGCTAAGCTCAGAACAGGCACCTCTGGATACATATCTCGGGGACTCATGCCTCAACTGGCACACCACAGGGGTCCGCCTCTATCAAACCCCCCTGGATTCTATTAGGGGTACCTCTGCAGGGCCTTGGCGGGCATTAGATCCCAAGTTCACTTCTGGCAGTCCCTTCCCTTGGCTCCAATCAGCAAAATTGTCTTGGAAAAATGTTTATTCTGCCCGTCTTCTATATTATTGTGTGAATCTTCGGTTATACCACCCCACTCCTCCTTTAAGGTGTTGGACACAATCCTCTACTCTCTCATATGGGGACCCGGTCACTGGCGATTGGCCCTGACTAAACTGCAGCTGCCAATGGACCAGGAAAGTTTGCGGGCTCCATCCTTTGAAGAATACTTTCTAGTGGCACGTCTTTACTGGTGGTCCTGCTGAACGGATGGGTACTGTCTGAAAGAGTCCAACTCCTTGAGCTCTTAGTGATGTCTATGATCCAATGCCTACTCCTCCCAGGGGCACAATCCACAACCCCTTGCAGGCAACTGTAGCGAAGACTTGCATGGCCAGGATACACCGCCTCTCCCAGGAGACTCTGCTCTATGCCCCAATTTGTCTCTGGTTGGCCTTCCCCACAGCCAAGACTATTATACCACCGCAGAACTATGGTCTGGGCTGACCATTCACTGCTCGTGGTGGGCGACCTCTTCACGGAGGATCATCTCCTTTCCTTTGATCAACTGGCTGAGGCAGTTCCTCCCCCACAGACGACTCAGCCACACCTGCCATATCCTTTGGGATCTCTCAGGGGAAGTCCCTGCGACACACCTGGTACTTCGGACCATATTGACTATGGGTCTAGGTTACCACTTTATTACATGGTTGTGCAAAGCTATACAAAAACTGACAATAGCCCCTCTCAGAGCACTTCATCAAAAATGGGAGGACGAGTTTGACAAGGTGCTCTAAGATAGGGGGTGTGTACGGTCACTTGAGTTCCCAAAGAAAGTTTCCCGCAACTCACAGTTCAAGAACATACAGTTTTTCATTTTGCATAGGGCCTACCTAAACCCTGCTCAGCTACACCGCTAATTCCCCGAAGCACAGAATGCCCCCGCTGCCAGACTTCAGACCCGATATTCATGCCCATGCAGTGGTCATGCCGAGCCCTCAAAAACTATTGGCATGCGATCCATATCACACTGCGTTAGGTCACAGAGCTCACAGGCACTTGGGAGGCATGCTCCCTAGGCACATTGAAACGCAAGAAGCAACATAAAATATGGACCTGCACGGTTACACTCCACTAGTGATCTCCAATGCCCCCCCCCCCCCCCCCCCCCCCGGTAGAGGGATAGAGAGAAGCAATGAGCAAGTAGGGTGTGGTGAAGATGCCCTGCACTACGAGGAAGTCCATCCGATATGTCGTTGACCCATATCGCCACCGTGGGCTACCCTGCTCACACACTTTCGCCAGGTGGCAGACAATAACGACTTGCCTCCATGAATGCACCAGCCCTTCTCTGTTCATGTAAGACCCTTTCCTGGGATCGAATTTTCAAACCCAACGCCGGCCAGTCACGAGCCCCTATCCACTCCCACCAGGTATTAATACGCGAAGGTGCCACCCACTCCACCCCCTACCTAGAACCACCCAATTCACAACTATCGCTGCAACTAGACTTGCCCACCACCTTACCCACTTAGTCTCCCAAGGGTCACTACAAGTTGCGATCTGACGGTGCCAGCTATGACTGGCCATGAGCACTAAGCATCTACTAAGCATCCAAAGGCAAGGCAGATCTACATGCCGAAGTGTGCCCCTCAAACACATTCATCTGATGTGTTTGTGCTTCTCTTTTATTTTGCACTGTTGCTATAAAGCTGTAAAAAGTAATAAAATACTGTTTTTTACAATGCATAATCCAATAAAAAGGTAATGAAAAAAAAAAATCTAAAAAGGTCCCAAAACAGTAGTAAATGTACTACAGCTCAGACTTGGAGAAAGTCTAGCTTTATAGATGGCCAATCAGGGGTATGTAAATTAATGGAGTCTGGGACTTAAAATAGAACTCCATAGGAAATAATGTTTAAGTTAATTATTTATTTCATCTCTTTCAAAATATATACATTTAATTTATTGTTAATTATATATAAACAAAAAATACATGTTTTATTAAATACTTTTTGATTTAAAAATACATGTAGCTTAAAAATATTGAAATTAATGTAAATTAATTCTATACATAACTGTTTAATACATAATGAGTAAATATAAAAAAATAACTTTAAATGGGATTTTTAAAAATACATCTTTAAAAAAATAATTTTCATTTAATGTAACATTTATTTATAAACAGTTTAACATTTAACATTAATGGGATTGGAAAATTCATAATTGTAAAAATCTTTTGAGGCATAATAGTAAGTGTGGTCCAGCCTGAACTATCTTTTGTAACCTTTGAGTGCAACAACATATTTAGATTTGTCTTCTAGCCTTTCCAAAACATTCACCACATCTCATCCACTCACATCGCAAAACAACAGTAGTTACAATTCAATTACTTTATATACTTCAATTTTTAGACATGGACAATGTGAATCCATAAGAGTGCTAATAATAAGTTGTTGATCAAGACACATATAATATAAAGCATTTAAAAATGGCACTGTCTAAAAAATGAAGTATATAAAGGAATTAAATTGTAAATATTGTTGTGTTGCCCCGTGAGTGGATGAGATGTGGTGAATGTTTTGGAAAGCGTGAATGAGATAATGAATGTATGAAGCTTAATTTGTAGTACTGAACGTTTTTTATTGTTGTAATTATGCTGTAAAAATTTAAAAAGAAAGAATTGCATTCATGCTTTGACTTTGAGAAGAAAACAATAAGAGTTTAGAATGATTCAGACAGAACCATTAGTCTAATATACTTGTTGTAGGAGGTTCAACTTGTATGTACAAATTAGGAATGAATAAGATGGCAGTATTGGTGGTTGTTTAGTTGGATATTTACAACATAGAGCAGCTAACATCGCTTTATTGCAGGAAACACACTTGACGAGCCCAGAGGCTGTTCAGCTACGCCGTTGTCTGGTAATTAGCACTAACTACTCATCCCAGGCAAGAGGTGTACCAATCTGGGAGAAGGCCGGTGTCCCATGGGAAGAAGAAGTTGTAGTGGCAGACCCCGCTGGGTTCCATGTGTTCCTTGTGGGTAGATTAAATGGCCAACCCATTCTGCTAGGCTCTATCTATGCCCCTAACACAGATCAGAATGCCTTCCTTTGCAATCTATCAACACTTTTGCCCCGCTGGAAAGATGTTCCATGACTATTGGGGGGTGACTTCAACTCGATCTTGGATATCTCACTCGATCACACCTTCCCTCCCCTACACCGCACTATAGTCCCATCAAACACGCACTCTCTGCACACTTGGATGGGGCACTGGTCCCTGATGGATATCTGGCACAAGCGTAACCCTAACACAAGGATATACTCTTCCTACTCTCCGATTCATAACCTACATGTGCGGCTACACCGCATACTAACCTCGGCAGCTTTGATCCAGAATGCAGAGTACTTACGTCGCATGTACTCAGATCGTAATCCCCAGCTGCATTGGAAGATAAGGCGTTCCAGGGCTTGCTGGTGTCGACAGTGATCGGTTATTTCTAGCACAATGTGGGCTCCACAAACTCACCCTTGACAGAATGGGAGGCCTTTAAGGCTATGACCAGAGGGCATTGTTTGGGCCACACATGGAGCATTCATAAGCAACTAGATGAATCATTGTCAACAATCGAGCGGCAACTTCTCCACTTGGAAACATTAGTCATCACCCGACCTGAAGCAAAAACGCAACTTGAGGGAGGAGCCAAGATGGCCGACAGGACGGACGCGTAGGCTCCCAGCTCCGCGAGCCTCTTATTCTTGCACCGGTATCCTGTCATCAATCCTGATCATCAGCCGCGGCGCCACGACCGCGCTAACGCGCAGATCACGACCGCGTTCCTCCGAGGGCTCTACTGGCCGTGTGGACGACGATACGGTAACTCGAACCGTTCGCCATTGTGTCCCCCTGGACCTCGCTCTGATGGCCGCTGCGGGATGACGCTGCGTTGGGAGGACTGACACGGGAGGCGCCGCACCTCAAACTGGAATCGCTGCCGGTGGAGTGAAACGGCGGGGTCATCCTCCTCACCCGGGGCTCCCCGAACTTGGATGCGGTGGGCGCTGGCGGGTTGGGACCCCTAACCCTCTTTGTTTTTCGGAGTGGCTCGGCTGGAGGGCTGCCTCGGCTCCGGCCGGCGGTGCCGCCCGCGCCGGGGGCCGCCTTCAGACCAGCGGCGAGGGGTCGCTTGCTGTTTGCCACTCGGATTTGTGGTCTGCTCCCCTGCCGGCGCCCCCGCCTGCAGCATCTCGATTTTCGATCGTCTCTCTCTCCCTCCCTTTTGTTCCCGGATTGCCGTGGTGAAGATGGCGGACTTGGGGATATGATTGCTTCTTTGTCCTTTGGCTGTTCTGCCTTGCCTGCACCGCCCCGCTCCTATTCTCCGGGGACAACGACCCAAATGCCGGATTGTGAGGCCCCGCAGCGGGCCCCGACTCGTATGGAGATCCTGGCGGCTCTTGTGGATCTGGGTTCCACATGTCGGCAAATTGCTAGAGAGTTGAGCCGCAAGTTCGAGGAGGTGATTTCCACACCGGGACACCAGCTGCCTGCAACTATCCATGGCCCGGATACTATGTTACAGCTGGCGCCTGCCACGGAGCTAATGGTTTTTGGCGACAGTGTTGCTGCCTTGTCTGCCGACGCGAAGGGGGATACATTGTCTTTCTCCACCCTGTACTCTGATGCTCAGCCTCCGCCCTTACTGCTTCCACAGGGTTTGCTGACACCCCGACGGCTGGACTTCCTCGCTGTTCTTGCTGCTGGAACTTCATCCTCTCTCCAGTCGGTATTATCCTCTCCTGTGTATGCTGGGAAGCCCTCCCTTTTTGTCAGTCGTCCCCCCGTAGTTTGGGGCCCTGCATCTCCTTCTTCCAGGTTTTCTCTTCGTTGGGGACGGCCATCTTGTCCCTTTGTTTCGCCTTCGGCATGGTTCCCGAGGTGGCCATTTTCGGACGGACTGCAACGCTCAGGCCAGGGGTGATGTATTTTAGTACTGACTTTGCTTGCCTGGCTGCCGGACATCGGGACTTTCGACCTGTTTTGGAACTTCTGATGGTGTCTTGTATTGACCAGCATGGGGTTGTATTTGGTGGGCACAGCTGCTGATTTCTGCTTGAGGGATGGGGGTTCGGCTTGCGGTTGGTCTTGGGGTGAGTGCGGATGGAGGGATCCCTGCTACGGCTTTCTTTAGTTAACTGATTGCATTTTGGGTCGGGTTGTCCCTCGATGTATTGGGAGGCTACATGTTTGGCATGATTGCTTGTTCTGTGCTACATCTGACATGGTCTCTGGTGGGTCGTGGTTGTCGGGTGGGAGGTTAGGTGTGGGCTGGGAGCCTGGGTAATAATGTTGCTGGCCCTCCTCCGGGCTTCTGTTTTATGGGAGTGGGATTGGATTTTCTTCTCTTACTCTCATACTTCAGTCACTATCGTGTTTCCTTTTTCTTTCCTCTCTCTTTCTTACGCTAAATTTCGGGTTTACTGGGCGACAGACACACTGCTGGGGGGGGGGTAGGCCGTAGCCTCTGCATGCGTGTAGGGTGGTGGGTGGGGGGTAGGGTTTTCTTATTTTCGGTTTCTATGGTGCCTTGTTTTTTCCTTTCTATGATTTCTCTCTTTCTTCCTGCCTTGGGCCTGTGCTGCGATTGTGTGCGGGTGGCTGGGGGTGCATACCAGATAGCTTATTGATCCTGATACCCCTGTTGGTCGTACTTGACCCCTATGCTGCCTGCGGGACCCTGATTTTGTATCGTTATCTATATGGTGAACATACCGCCACCGATGTGTTTACACCTGCACGGGCCCTGTCTTACTATTTCTCTACCCTTATCTTGTATTTTATACTGGAACAGCAATGTTGGACTTTAATTGTTGCATAAAAAAAAACCTTTCAAAATTAACCTTACAGCTCCTGTGACGTGATATCACGTTAATGGTGTAACTTCATGATCATAGCCTATGTTCGTTATGTGCTACCGTGTCATTGTATTGCTTGCGACAGTGCTGCTACAGTTTTTCGTGGCCGGCCCGAGGGTTGTAGGCCCGTATATGTACTGCTATAAATGCACAATAAAGGTTTTCCAAAAATTAAAAAAAAAAAAAAAAAAACGCAACTTGACGATATTCAAGCTGAACTATCTAGCTCATTCAACTTCCACGCACTCTGGAGCAGATAGAGCAGGTAAACTATTGGCCTACTTAATGCGGCAGGAACCCCTGCATCGTCCAATACAGCTGTTAGTGGATGAGTTGAGGCATAGGAAGTACACACAAGGAGATATTCATTCAGTAATGACGAAACTCTATTCTAAACTGTATGCGTCTGAATCGAGAGGGGATTATCAACAAATTGGGACATTTTTGGATGCAGTCGAATTGCCCACACTGACGATTGGCCAACTCCTAGTATTGGACTCCCCCTTATCAGTGGATAAGTCAGAGAAGCACTAATGTCACTAACATCCAGGAAAACACCGGGACCGGACGGGCTCCCAACTGAATTCTTTAAGACATATGCGGAAACCCACGTCTACACGCATATGCAATAAGCAATATGGCCCTCGCTGTGCGCAGCTAATGTGGTCTCTTTATTTAAGCCGGGCAATGACCCAACATCCCCCGGATCGTGAAGGCCGAAAGCGATTTGAAATACGGACTACAAAATATTAGCGAAGGTCTTAGCTGGTAGGCTGGCGCAGTGTATGCCCACCCTTGTGCACCCAGACCAAAACTGGGTTGTTCCTACCCATAACACTGTTCTGAACATCTGTCGTTACTTTAGGGTAGCAGAGTATGCTCCTATGAATTGGCTTCTATTGGGTTGCTTGGTGCTAGACCTCGAGAGAACTTTTGATTCTCTTGAGTGGGATTATCTCTTTGCATCCTTACCTAAATATGGCATAGGACCCCACTTCCTTAACATGGTTAGGCTACTGTACAAATGCCTGACGGATCGGGTCAAGATGGGACCTTACATCTCAGACCCTATAGAAGTGAGACGTGGGACAAGACAAGGCTGTCCGTTGTCCCCTCTCCTCTTCTCGCTAGTAGTTGAGCCATTGGCAGCATACATTCGCTCACACGTCGACATGGGTATCACCTTGGGGGATGGCACACACGTAATCTCATTATATGTCGATGACTAAATGTTGTAGGTGAGAGAGAAATCTTCATGCCATCGCCCCTCCTCGGATCTAGCGCTAACATTATTCGCCAAAGCATCGGGGCTTCGGGTCACCGCTGCAAAATCCATTCTCTCTCTTTACCAACAGGCAACCTCAGACCAGGGAAACTCATTTGGAGAAACATGGTGCGCTGATACTTTCAGATAACTGGGGGTGCGCATATACCATACCAAAGAGGACCTATTTGAGGGAAATATAATGAGACCCACTACTGCCATCCAGTCGCAAATGAGCTTCTGGAAGACCCACCCATTAGCGGTCTCTGGTAGAATTGCTTTCACAAAGATTGTGGTCCTCCCTTGCCTCCTCTACTACTTCACTACCTTACCTATCGTCATCTCCCCTTCCTTTTTCCGCAAATGGGAAAAGACTATCAGGGATTTTATATGGGGGACGTCGAGACACAGAGTCTCCATGAGGAAACTATATTTGCCAATAGAACAGGCGGGTAGACAGTGCCCAATTTTGAACACAATTATCTAGCCTCCCAGTTGCAGCGGATAGCCCGATGGCTGTCTTCCTGGCCCCTGGCAGACACTGCTTCATTACAACCCCCAGTACCACTTGACATCTTACTTAGTATTTTCATCCATAATCGAAACCCAGGGTCCTGGGATCATTATTACTCACCATAGCATACAAATGCTACTGCAGATGCCTCTTTCTCACTAAGGACATCACGCCATATGTCCCTGCCATCCCCTTACTGGGAACGCCACGAGGAGACACATATACCACGGCAGCCGAGCTGCAGAACTGGGACACAGAGGGCTTTCAAGACACCGGGCCCTTTATCTAGATGGCTCCCTCATCCAATACCCAGAGCTTACGTCTGAGGAAAACATGCCCCCTGGACAATTCCTACTACATTGTGCGCTCATAGCTTCCCTGTCATCCAAATGGGGCAACCTTGCCTTGGAACCACCCACACACCATACAATTCAATATCTACACGTGATGGGAAATGGGGGGCACCTGACTTATTAGTTTGCGTCCTCACTCGCCAACACACAGTGATTGACCTTACCCCCCCTAAGACAACATTGGGAGGAGGATCTGGGGCACGCATTCACAGATAAGGAATGGACAACTGCTATGGAAGGTCCGACACATATCCCACACAATCAGCGTTTCAGACAGATTAGATTTTTCATACTGCATCGGGCATACCTCGCCCCAGCCCAGATAAATAAGTATTTTCACCGAACCGATGCAGCCTGCTCCAGATGCTGCTTACCAGACCCAGACATACTACACATGTTATGGCATAGCCCTGCTGTAGGTGAATACTGGACTAACATAACAGCTATACTGGACAATTGCACAAAACAAGACACTCCCTTTCGCTGGGAGGCATATATACTACATCTCTTTGCAGGAATAAGAAGAACAGGGCAACCTCCCGATATCTCGATTTTGGCCTAATCAGAGCGAAACGCTTGTTCACCAAGAAATGCAAATCCCTGATAGTCCCCCACACAATAGCCTGGCGCTGAGCACTGCTCAACTGGGCTAGGGCGAAGGGGGTGGCCTTGCGTAGAGAAGATCTGTTGGGTCTTTGCAAATTTCCTCTGGCTAGTCACTGGGAGAATATAGTGTTAGACCTTCAAGTCCTTGAAGCAGTAGTGGAGGAAGCCCAGGAGAGTGAGCACAGTGTCAAACAAACACTTAGGCTCTGAGAGCACACGTAGAGAGGACCAGGAAGATCAGATCCCCATTCACACAGCTTAAGCCCATACCTCAAGCGGTTTATCACCATTCGCTTCTAGTAGGGCTCTCCCTGACCAACATACCAGGCAACAGGTCTCATGCGAACACCCAATCCCTGATTTGGTTACTTTGTCCTCATTTTGTTGTATCCCACATCCACATTTTAAATGAGTGATACAACATGTTCAGAACATTAACACGTTGTATACCAAAATGTCTCATCAAAGCCATTAGTGTTATTCTAATGCAATTTTCTAAGTAATAATCCGAATTAGTCAAGTCAAGTCAAGTTAGAGAATTTATATAGCGCACTACATACCCAGAGGGTCTCAAGGCGCTTAGAAAGGGGAGGAGGATTATTTGTCAAATATCCACGTTTTAAGTTGCTTTCTGAATGCTAGGTGGTTCTGGGTAAGGCGAAGGTAAGCGGGGAGTGAGTTCCATGTTTTAGCAGCCAGGTATGAGAAGGATCTGCCTCCCATGGTGGTCTTGTTGATGCGAGGTACAGTGGCGAGGGCTTGGCTGGAAGAACGTAGTTGGCGGGGGGGGGTGTAGAAGGACAGTCGTGAGTTGAGGCATTCTGGTCCGGTGTCGTAGAGTGATTTGTGTGCGTGGGTTAGCAGTCGGAAAGTGATCCTCTTATTGACGGGTAGCCAGTGGAGGTCTTTAAGGTGACCAGAGATGTGTTCGTAGCGTGGGATGTCTAATATGATCCTGGCTGAGGCGTTTTGGATTCGTTGGAGTTTCTTCCGGAGTTTAGCGGTAGTGCCTGCGTAGAGGGTGTTTCCGTAGTCCAGTCGGCTCGTGACCAGAGCATGGGTGACTGTTTTCCTTGTTTCGGTGGGGATCCAGCGAAATGTTTTTCTGAGCATGCGAAGAATGTTGAAGCAGGAAGAGGATACGGCGCTGACTTGTCTGTTCATTGAGAGTGAGGAATCCAGGATGACGCCTAGGTTCCGTGCGTGGTCTGTTGGGATGGGTGTTTTTCCGAGGGCTTCCGGCCACCAGGAGTCGTCCCATGCAGAGCGCAAGCGTATGTGACACAATGGTAAATTGTACCAAGAACTGCATTGCCTAAATACTGTTATGATATATGATGTCATTACATTGTTGGTATTGTACGAGAAAATAAGAAATGTCGATAAAAAGATTTAAACAAAATTAAAAAATGAATACACACATCACTGTATGAAATAATAGTCTAATGCAGTCTAGGCAATAATGACTATTATTAAAATTAATAGACTGTAGCCCTCTGGCTGGTAGACTTCTTGCTTTTCATATGACCATTTGGACACTTGTGAATGCTACATGTCGATGTTTCCTAGTTCACAAATGATTATTTCTCAGCACTCAAACAAGTGTCAAACTTGGATTTTCACAGGCGTCTTACTTACAGCTTCCTTCATGCTCGATTCTGATGCTTGCCCTGGATTCCGTTTCGTTACCCACCTTCTCCATATTACTTAGAACTATACATGACTGAGGCAAATTCGAATCAGCTCGTCTGGCTGGTTGCAGAAGCCCCTGTGGTATAATTGCAAACTTGAGTCTTGAGGAATTCTCAACAGGGGAAGTCGCTGCTTTGAGTTTTCTGTATCTAATTCTGGTGAACAGGGACGTTTAGTCATCTATAATTCTAGTTTTTTAGCATTAAAAAAAAAATAGAACTGCAGTAACTATATATATATATCCGCCAACTCGAACCACATCGTTGACTCCGTCCAAGCGGTCAAGGTGGATGCGGTGCTCCCGGGTACTGGACACGGTTCTGGTTTCAAGCGGCCATGAAAGGGGGCTGATTTGGAGAAACCTGTTGCCCGAAAATGCCCGGAGAAATGACAATTAATGGCATTTAGCAACACTGACCCACTGGAGGGTTAAAAGACTTTCGGAAGAAAATACAAGAGGGAGCCGTGGGCACTACAAGGACCACCATGCTCAGAAAACAGGAAGTGACCTAACCAAGATCGTACCATCAAAGGAAACTGAGCCTTTAAAATCAAAGAAACATGTGGTGGCAAATCGGCTTCCCAATCAAACGGTGTTTGTAAACTGATGAAGTTCTTGGCAGAACGAAACGCGTCTTGCATAAATGCCGTTTTTCCAAAAAGAAAAGGAAATGAAAATAAAATGTAGTAATGTGGCAAATACTTCGGTTTCTGTGCGGCTCTACTTCTTCTCTGCGGGGGAGAGTTGTTGGAATATTTAATCGGCTTGGTTCCGCCGAAAGAGACTACACAGCCAACGAGAGCGCCATCATCCGCCAACTCGAACCACATCGTTGACTCCGTCCAAGCGGTCAAGGTGGATGCGTTGCTCCCGGGTACTGGACCAGGTTCTGGTTTCAAGCGGCCATGAAAGGGGGACGATTTGGAGAAACCTGTTGCCCGAAAATGCCCGGAGAAATGACAATTAATGGCATTTAGCAACACCGACACACTGGAGGGTTAAAAGACTTTCGGAAGAAAATACAAGAGGGAGCCGTGGGCACTACAAGGACCACCATGTTCAGAAAACAGGAAGTGACCTAACCAAGATCGTACCATCAAAGGAAACTGAGCCTTTAAAATCAAAGAAACATGTGGTGGCAAATCGACTTCCCAATCAAACTGTGTTTGTAAAGTGATGAAGTTCTTGGCAGAACGAAACGCGTCTTGCATAAATGCCGTTTTTCCAAAAAGAAAAGGAAATGAAAATAAAATGCAGTAATGTGGCAAATACTTCAGTTTCTGTGCGGCTCTACTTCTTCTCTGCGGGGGAGAGTTGTTGGAATATATATATATATATATATATCTATATATATATATATATATAACGAAAAAAAATAAAGGTATCTTAGTTGGGGAAATCTTTCTGGAATTTTTATGTACAAACTCAACTTAAACTATACAACCGTGGGAGGTTATAAAGTTATAGTTAAATCTAACATTTCGAATTTACGCACCACTAGATGGAAGTTACCTTTATAATTTACACACTCGCATCAATCGCCACACTATATTAACTCTAATTCACCCTTTCTCAATGCACTGGTGGTACCCCTGCATGTATATATCATATATGATGTGAAATCATAGTGGGCGTAATAAGACTTATGACATCCGAAATATCGGTACAAAGCAAGCAACTTTATTTCAGTTCTAAGACCATAAAAGTACAGAATATCAAACGTCTCAAGGTTAAAAAAAAACTTTGAACATAGACGAAATACACAATTTGCTGCAGTACATCTCAGTTGCGAATAAAGTGAATAACGAAAACACACATTACGTTAAAATGCCAATAGATGCATAGATTAAAATCATAGAACAATAATTTTACATTTAATAAAAACATGTGACAACTATTGATAATAAAACACATGGGAGTGCCTCCCTGCTAAACAAATTCCAGAAAGGCAAAAACCTAAGAAAGAACCTAAAAGAAACTCTAGGAGAGTCCGCTATGTCAATCATTATGTCTAGCAGATCGCACTAACTCTGGGCTTCTAAGGCATAACCTAACATAGGTAAAACGCAAGGTGCAAAGTGCACATAATGTAAAAATACTCAATAATCAATAAAACCTTAAGACCTTAAGAAGCCACCCTTAAAAAAAGAAAAATCACCCAACCTTTGATCTAATATACCAAATTGTGCGTAAAAGGGTTAAAAAAAATAAAATTATTTTATGATTACTTAAAATTGTTACAAATATCCCAAAAAATGCAATAAAATGGTTTTACCTGTAGCGTTAAAACCAGACAACATTGTTAAAGTACCACTGCTTAAAAGTGTGTGTTTTCCCAACACATAAAATGTTATGAATACAATAAATAAAATTGAATCCAACTTCAATTATCATGCTTACTAATGAGTTCATTAATATGTTATTCTTCCAGTCCATTTATTACGTATCTTGCCCAGCTGGACCCATGCCCTGTCAGTCACGCCTCTCTGTTCTCCTCCTGGTCTACTTGCTTTACAAAGTTTTCTTACCTCTGACAGGTATTTTACTCTCCAGCAGGCCAGAATTATGGAGGAACCGTCCAGCCAGTGTACTACCGATTGCCTACACGTACGGATATTCAGTTCATTAAAAATATGTTTTAAATACTGTTTCCTCAAAGTCATGACCGCTGGGCATACACACAGAAGATGGGTTAGAGATTCCTTGTGGTAGCCACACAGTCTGCACTGCAGTGATTGGTTAGGATGTTTCCAGGACTGCTGAAGGTCTTTTGCCTCGTGCATGCCCATCCGGGAGTCTGTGTAGCTCTTCTTCAAATGCTGACTGAAATGCGATAGTAAGTATGCTTGCGGTTTTAATAAATTTGAAGAGGATATGACCGTCCACCCATGCGGGCGTTGAGAAATTGTATTTTTGCTACGTAGTTGGCCGCCTTACTAATGCTTGCTTTACCTGCCCTATTTTCCCATACTCCTTGTATTTCCAAGACCGCCAAACAAGTTCTCAGATAGCTTCCCCATGAATTTGAGGTTTTTTGGCCCACATGTTGCTTGATTTCTTCCCAGCATAAGCTGTCCATTGTGTCTGGGTCTGCGGAGCAACATTTCTGGCATAGTTTTACAAAGCCACTCATGCCCCAGAATTTCTGGTTTTGGAGACCGAATTCAAGCCGGACACGCGACGGGGAGGCACACTTTGGCAGACTGAAAACGGCCTTGTAGATCTTCATCTGGAGGTCATTTAATAGCTCAACCTCCTTGCCTCGCCATGTGGTTAAACCGTATGATAAAGTGGGCAGGCTTTGCGCAGCCATTACTTTTAAGAGATGATTATGATTTGGGCAATCCAATTTTGTTTTTAGTTGTCTATACGTAAGAATTAACGATTGCGCTTTAGCTTTTATGGCCAGCTTGTGCTCCTTGTGTGTTATGCCCTGCCCAATTATTACGCCAAGGTATTTGTAGGACCCTTGCTCTTCCACCGTTGTCCCCTTTACCGACCATTTAAACTTGATTTTATTTAAATCCATTAGGCGGACAACTTTTGTTTTTTCTTTATTTAATTCCAAGTTTTCCTGGTCCAAGTACGATGCTAGATTGTTCATCGCTCTTTGAAGACCAATAGGGGTTTGGCTCAACAGTATGATACCATCCACGTACTGTAAAATGGAAATCGGCTTGTTGGCCATATTCGGCAGATGGCAATCGACTGCTTCCATGTTTTTGCCGATATCTGAGAGAAACAAATTAAATAGGCTTGGTGTTAACACGCATCCTTGTTTTAGTCCTTGCTGCGTGTCAATGCTCGAGGTTGTACTGCATCCGTCGCCTAGTTTCACTCTTGCCCAGGTGTCACTGTATAGGGCAATTATTGCATTTAATAGTTGGCTCAGCAATCCCCATGCCTTTAGCTTTTCCCAGAGCCGCTTTCTACTCACTCGATCAAAAGCGGATTTTATATCAACAAAACATGCATACAGTCGTGTTCTCTTTTTTACTGCTTTTTCAGTTAAGAGTGCCAGAATAGCCAAATTTGTTGTTTTGCCTATCCCTTGTCTAAAACCTGTTTGGAATTTGGGAATTATGTTCTTATCATCCATCCATTCTCGCAGATGAACACGGAGGCAGGAAGCGTAAAGTTTGGCCTCTACATCAATTAGGGATATCAACCTGTAATTCCCTGGTTTGCGGTGATCTCCGTGTTTAAATATTGTTCCCTTTCCAAGATTCAGGGATGTAGGTGTGCGTATAGATATAATTGAAGTTTTCCGACCAGAAATCTGTATCATTCTTAAAAAGTGCATTGGGTAGCCCATTCGGCCCTGCCGCTCCGTGTCTTAAGCTTTTGTATTATACCTCGCAGTTTCCTAATATTGGTCAGGGTTTTTTGTTCGTTACGATCTTTCTCTTGTTCTGTGTCTTGACCCTCCGCGTTGTCCTGGCTGAGTTTTGTTTTTATATTTTTCACTTCCTTTGACGGCCGTCGTGAACCTTCAGTGGTCCCTAATTCCATACAACTGTACATGTTCCACACATATTTATCCCACAATTCCACTCCAATTCCTGGTTCTTGCTGTAGAGGTACTCCTTTGTTCAGGTTATTTAAGATACCCCAGAAGTCCCTGCTGTTTGGCAATTTACTAGCACCCAATAGTTTTGTCCAGATGGATTCTTTATAAGCTGTTTTAGCTTTCCTCAGCATCTTCCTGTAGATTGCCCTTAATTCCTTCAATTTATTTTTATTTGCTTTTCTTCCCAATCTTATCGCCCGTGATTGTAGATGTACCTCTCTCGCGATCCTAATCTTTTGCTTTCGTAGGTCGATACTAAACCAGGGTTCCCTCCTCGTGTTTTTTCTAATTTGGCTACCCGGTTGGGCTGGGAATTTTCGGGTGAGGACCTGCGCCAGATCTTCCCAGTTATTTACACGTTCTTCGTCTATTTGTGTCCCCCGTTTGCTTACATACTCCCTGGAAGTCTCCTGAATGCTCTTCAAATCCCTTCCTTGCCATTTTAATTTTCGTAGGTTGAACTTTTCGGCACGTCTTATAAGGGAGTTGATTTTTTCGGCCTGTGAGATAGCAATATTCATTCTCGTAAATTGGGGGAGGTGATCACTTTCTATCCGCTGGACGATACTAAATGTTTCAGTACAAGGGAGTAACTTATTGCTGATAATTGTGAAATCTATGGTTGAGCGAACATTTATGGTTGAGCGACAAATATGTTTATGCCAGTGATGTATCGCCCTAAGTCTTACCATTCAAGATTGTCAGTCCCAAATCTTCTAACTTGTTCGTTATTAATCGACGTCCCCAATTTACTAACTCTTTCCTTTTATCCGATCTTTAATTATAAGATTACATTTGAAGTCTCCTGATATGACTATAGGGCACTGCTCATGAGATCTTTGCATTGTTTTGATCAGGGTCATTAAGGTAGAGTATTTTTCTTTCTGTGCCTTTCTCTCTGGATGGATGTAAACATTAACCAGTAGGAGTTGCCACTTTGATTTATTTTGTCTACACTTTCCACTGATTTTTATCGCTTGTACCCAATTAGCCCCTACGTCCAGTTCTTCGGTTAGCCAGTCATGATTTTGGGCAGCGTATATTGATAAACCTCCTCTCGGGTGCCCAAAGGTTGAAAGTCTTTCTGCAAGAATATGATGTTCTTTAAATCCTGGAATTGAAGATGGAGTCATATTCCAAGTTTCTTAGAGCAGGATTATATCTTGTTGTTGGAAAAAGGCTAAGGTTTCATGGTCCTGTTCCATGTCTTTAAACCCATGGGCATTCCATGAACAGATCGTCATACTATCCTGCCTTTGTCCCTCTAAATTCTGAACCTGCGTCTTTTCTCTTATTCTTCTATTTAAATCTTTGTTATGTATGCTTTTTACTTAGCGCCTTTGGCACCCATGACCAGTCTAGCCTGTCCAGGATTTGGCTTCCCTCATTTAATGTGTTTATTGATTTGCTAGGCCCGTCTCCGATGACTGATATGATAGGTGAAGTTGATCGAGGGTATCTTGGACGTTCGTGTAACTTCAGCGTAATTCCCCAGATTTTGAATCTTGATCTTGTTGCAAATATCTTGTCCATTAGTTATTTTGAGGACCAAGTTGTCACGGAATGTTCAACGTCAGGATTGTTTTTTGAAATTTAACAGCTTTTAAGTCTTGTGAGACAATTCCGTTTAGTTCTGGGATTGCTTTAAACAGCTTTTACAAGTTCCCTTGGTTCAGGCTATCTTGCCTTCCCTTGGTAGGATATTACGGTGCGAAAGTCACTTTTAATTCGAACTCGTCTGGGTCGGTATGAAAACCGTCGGGTGATTGTAAAATTACATCTTTGGTAGCTATTAAATTGTTAATAGTTGATAAATCGCGCACTGCGTGGGCTTCTTGTCCCGATTGGTCTTCATGCTCCTTTTCCTTTTCTATTTTCCCGTAGTTTTCTATTGTCCTTGTCCCTATTAGTTCGGGATCCGATTCCGTGGGGGGGCAGTATACATCTTC
Source organism: Lissotriton vulgaris (assembly GCF_964263255.1). Lineage (NCBI taxonomy): Eukaryota > Metazoa > Chordata > Amphibia > Caudata > Salamandridae > Lissotriton > Lissotriton vulgaris. Next base: position 1,675,535,023 of record NC_141693.1, on the reverse strand, counting down.
GTTTGTTTCCAGTTGTTGTAACCTTTATCAAGTTATGTTGGAGTTGAGGTTTGATTTTTTTTGTCCTTCCAGCCACCTCTTACATGTTGAATCTTCCTGGGTTCCTTTTTCCTTCCGTGTTTTGTTTTCCTCCTTCTGTTGTGAGGATGTGTCCCCTATTTGTGTCCTTGTGCATGTTTTGCTCCAAGAGAATTTTTTGTATCTATTTGTTTTGTTGGCATACGTCCTCCATCTATAAGGAGACACTGCTTTATCTGATTTTTTTGAGGGATGGGGACAGCGTTACCAGCAGCGCGTAAACTTTCCACCATTGGGTTGAGTTCTTGCATGTATTTCAGGTATTTCAGTAAATGTTGGCCTACTCATAGGTTCATTCAGTGATTTATTTTTTTCTCCATGTGATGTTTTAATTGTGAATATTGAAAAAATGTTCTCTGTGCCTACGCTTTGTTGCTTTTTGTATTTAAGCCTGGCCTTTCTTGCCCTTTATCTTTGCTTTTTTGTCGGTTTTGCAGGGGGCGAGGTATCTAGGGAATTGTGTAAAGCTTCCATTTGATTATCTGTATTGTCCGGTTGCTCCTCGATTTCCACTTGCTCTTGTTTGTCTTTGGCCTTGCTACTTAACTTTGTTAATGATTTGCTACAATTTGGAGTTGCCTTCCATCCATCGTATGTGAGGTTTCCATGTTCTGCCTATTGTTTGAAGTTAGTTTTACGGCCCCAAGAATATCCTTTAAAATATCAGGGAGACTTGCCAGTTTCTCAATTATGCTCCCGCAGCCGCAGTTAGGAAGTTGTTTATCTTTGATTGTTTGTTGCTCCAGATTTCCTCTGTTAGTTAGTAAGGACGTAATTAAGTCCATCTTGGAGTTTATGCTTGAAATGTGGCCAGCTATTAAATTTATAAGGTCTATTAGTACTTCCATTGTATCGGATTGATAATTCAGTACTCTTATTGCTTGGTCCAGTGTGCCTAGCAGAGACTGACTCCATTGTGTGCTTGGCTGTTGTTCTTCGCACTTCCCCGAGACCCCTGATGCACAATCTATCAAACAAACTATCGTCCAGTGTAATCCGTTGTTGAACTTTGCTGGCCGGCATGCTTCGTGGGGTTGATAGCGCTATTCCCTGTCGTCTCGTTGAGCTTCCAAGCGGGCCCTGACAGCGGGGCATTCCCTTGGGGTTCAGTTTTTTGTGTTATTATTTCCATGATTTCTAACAAGTTGGGGGTCATTGGATATAGACAATGAGTTTGGCCAGGGCTCTCCCCCTGGCGCTACCAGCTTTGGTGATTCGCTTAACTTTAGTATTTTCTCCGGGGCGTGGCCTGGCAGCCTAAGATGGCGGACGTGCTTCTCTAGAGCTCCGTCCCGGAATCGCCTGCGCAATCCACGCCAAACGCTACGGGGATCCTCTCCCGGCCCTCCGGCCATAATGCCACAGAGCTCAACACCCCTGGAGCCCCCCAGCGTCCCTGAAGTGTGAGGTGACGCGGAGCTGCCACGAGAACGGGACGACCGATCCGCGGCGGAGGTCAAAATGGCGGCACCTCTCAGGAAGACGGACGGTGGGATCTAACGGTGGCGGAATCGAGCATCCTCACAGGCGACCCGGAGTTACCCCCGGCTGTAGGTGTTTCCCGAGCGGAGGGAGCGGCGGCCGGATTGGAGCCCCCGATGTCCCCACGAGGCAAGTGAGAGCGCATACTCCAATGGCGCTCCGGGCCCTGCCGGCAGTGGGCGGCCCGTGCATAGGGCCTAGCTCCTGTGCTGTAATACCTGGGCCATAGTGGGAGACCCCCACTGTCATACAAAGACTGCCAAACTCCCTCCCTCCTGCTGCTTGAGAGGTCCGGATACGGGACACGTTCCGGGCGGTGGACCGGCAAGAGGGGTGCGGGGGCCTTGCTCCACCCGGCACCCTATACACTGATCTGGCGCCGAAATCCTTCGCCGCGACCCCCGCTGGGAGCCACCAACCCAATGGGCTACGCAGCTTCGTCCACAGACATATGCCCCACTAGGCCAGCGCGGCTCCAGCGGCAAAGAACTGCCCCCCCTCCCCTCACCCCCAATCGGCGCTGGTACTCTGAGCACAGGGGGGGCAACGGGGCCTAAATGTGAGGATACCGGCTGGGGAACAGAGCGGGAGGCCCATCACACTACACCCGCCATTGCTCTGGGACAGCAGAAACCCCTACGCCGGCTGTGAATGAAAACCCAGGGGCCCAGCGACAGGGCACATACCGAGAGGCAGCAAGGACCTGTAGGTGGGGTGCCAAATATCGCCAGAGCCACAATAACATGCCCAGGGCCCTGTGTGTACAGGATGGCGCCCACAACATACAACAGCAACACAGCTAACGACCCTTGAACCCCCTGCACACCGCCTCAAAGCATTGCTGGCTCTGGAACGTACCTAAGGTCCTCCCCCCGCCTGGCACTGGGCTTTGTGGTGCGCGGTGGGGGCCCTCAGCGAGGGGTGAGGGCAAAGGACGATACCAACCGTTACGGAGGGGTGACCTACATAGAAGAGACAGCCACAACAACCATCAGAGACAGGGGCGAAATGGACGAGGCAGATTCGTGCTGGGCCCGACGCGCAGCATTAAGACCAAACACGGGTGGGGATGGATCCCCGACCATCACGGCTCCCTGACACTTGACTCGACAGCCATCCGCAGCTTGTCACACCTTGCATGCCCAAATCAGACGGTGACCCCTGTACCTCTCCTACTCCCGGCGCCGGGACCCAAGGCACGAGTCAGGCGCCTAGATAGGAATTATCACATACGACATCATGGGACACCAACTCATAACAGGGTCCACACCGGCACCGAGTTGCAGGCAGGCTTATCTGGAACCCACAAATTCCTTCAAAGAAGAGTGGCCCTCCCACACAGCATCCACATCTGACAAACTGGATAAAGTCCTCGCCGCCATTGAACACTCCAGGGTGATGATGGAGAATAAGTTTGGAGAATTGGCAGCAGACGTCAATATATTGCGAGATGATCATTGGAAATTGGCAGACAAAGTTAAGCATACCGAAACGACGCTTCAAGTAATAGAACCACAGGTATGGATGCTCCAAGATGGCCTGAAAGACCTCCTGCACAGAATACAACTCCTTGAAAATAAAACGGACGATTTGGAAAGACTCTCTCGGAGGAGTAATATCTGCATCTTGAACCTGCCGGAAGGCTCAGAAGGTACCCACCCAGTTAAACATATGGAAGCATGGATAAAGTCATTTACCCGACCAGAAGATTTGACTCCATTCTTCTCCATAGAAAGGGCTCACCGAGTACCGGCTCGTAAACCAATACCAGGCTCACCACCATAACGGTTTCTCGTGAACCTACTCCACTTCTCAGACAGAGACACTATTCTCAGAGCAGCATGGGAGAAGGGTGCGCTTCACGTAGAAGATAAGCGTGTCATGCTGTTCCCAGACTACTCACGAGCCGTCCAGCAACAGAGAGCCACCTTCCTGGCGGTCAAGCGAACCCTGCGACAGAAACAGATGCAATACGCTCTCCTCTTTCCAGCCCGTTTAAAAATTCTCCATAAAGGCTCTACACATTTTTTCACCGACCCAGCGGAGGCAAGTGACTGGATAGACCAGCAGCTACCCAAGCCGGATGCCCATGAGATCACGCAATGCCGCTGACAGTTGAACAGCCACGGACGTCAAAAGAAAAAGATTAAACTCACACAGCTCAGCTCCCGCTCAGAGTCACTCACACATCGCTCCCCCAATCTAGAACAAATTATAGCAGAGCGCAGGAGGGCCCTACAGGTGGCAGCGGTGAGAAGGGTAGTCGAGAACAACCCTGTATGGAAAAAGCTCCCCACATCTTCCCCAGCGTACGACGAAGCCAGTGATACACAAACATCTCACGACGGCTCTGGCACACCGCCACTTGTCACTCTGCAAACAGCAGACACGTTGATATAGACTGTGATGAGAGGGGCAGGTCATGCTAAAATGTAGCTCCCTGGCCGATATCCACCCCCTAGACTTTAAGTGTACACAGGGCAGTGATGGGTGGCAAGGCTACACAACCCTAAGGGCGACCCGCCTGGGCTTGTCACAGAGCGAGATGACACACGAGCTACATCATGAGAGACCACTTCCCTAGCAACATGAACTGGTCACTATAAAGCGGGCAGCCAGACCTCCGGAGACACCCGCAGCCGAGCAACCACCCCCCCTCACAGAACGATTTAAAGAACAGTACATGAAGTACAGTTTGGACATACCGTTCCCGACGCTATATCCCCGTTTTGCAGTCTCACCCTATACCCCCTGCGGATCAATCAAGTAGAATCATATGTAATCAATGGACAGTCGGCAAAAGAAGGAGTAGGGTACAGGAGGGAGGTGAAGGGGTGTCACAAGGGAGCGGAAGGCCCACGTACACGACTTATCATGACCCATAGAGTCCCTAATACGGATATGAAGATCATTACCATAAATGTTAGGGGTATGCACACGGCTAGCAAGCGATCCTCTCAGATCACGATGTTCATATACTGACACTCAGATGGAGACCTCCACACCCCACGTGCCCACATGGAAACTGCCGCGTGATTGTCTTTCCGATCAGGTATTCCGACAGGAACACAGCTCCTATATTGGGGAACACTTTGCGCTTAACTCAGGCACAGCGGGGTCTAGCCTAATAGAAAGGGACGCGTTTAAAGTAGCTGCCAGGGGTCACTTCATACAACAAATAGTAGGGGTTCGAAAGATGATCGACAAAACACTTCAAACAGGGGAACTGACGCTAGCGACACTAGCGAAACAAACGGACACCACTGAAGCCACTACAGAGCAAATAGCGGCGGCTAAAACCACCTATGCAGAGGCACTACGAGACCTACGTAAATATAACTCTAGGGCCTATGCCTCCAGGACACACAGGGAGGGCAATAGGGCGGGTACACTATTAGCAAGGTTAGCCAGACAGGAAGTGAACACAAACCCGGTCACCGAACTACTAGACCACTCAGGTACCCCAGGCACTCACAAATCGACATTTTGCACATCGTCCGAGATTACCTTGCTAGATTGGCCTTGCTACTTAACTTTGTTAATGATTTGCTACAATTTGGAGTTGCCTTCCATCCATCGTATGTGAGGTTTCCATGTTCTGCCTATTGTTTGAAGTTAGTTTTACGGCCCCAAGAATATCCTTTAAAATATCAGGGAGACTTGCCAGTTTCTCAATTATGCTCCCGCAGCCGCAGTTAGGAAGTTGTTTATCTTTGATTGTTTGTTGCTCCAGATTTCCTCTGTTAGTTAGTAAGGACGTAATTGAGTCCATCTTGGAGTTTATGCTTGAAATGTGGCCAGCTATTAAATTTATAAGGTCTATTAGTACTTCCATTGTATCGGATTGATAATTCAGTACTCTTATTGCTTGGTCCAGTGTGCCTAGCAGAGACTGACTCCATTGTGTGCTTGGCTGTTGTTCTTCGCACTTCCCCGAGACCCCTGATGCACAATCTATCAAACAAACTATCGTCCAGTGTAATCCGTTGTTGAACATTGCTGGCCGGCATGCTTCGTGGGATTGATAGCGCTATTCCCTGTCGTCTCGTTGAGCTTCCAAGCGGGCCCTGACAGCGGGGCATTCCCTTGGGGTTCAGTTTTTTGTGTTATTATTTCCATGATTTCTAACAAGTTGGGGGTCATTGGATATAGACAATGAGTTTGGCCAGGGCTCTCCCCCTGGCGCTACCAGCTTTGGTGATTCGCTTAACTTTAGTATTTTCTCCGGGGCGTGGCCTGGCAGCCTAAGATGGCGGACGTGCTTCTCTAGAGCTCCGTCCCGGAATCGCCTGCGCAATCCACGCCAAACGCTACGGGGATCCTCTCCCGGCCCTCCGGCCATAATGCCACAGAGCTCAACACCCCTGGAGCCCCCCAGCGTCCCTGAAGTGTGAGGTGACGCGGAGCTGCCACGAGAACGGGACGACCGATCCGAGGCGGAGGTCAAAATGGCGGCACCTCTCAGGAAGACGGACGGTGGGATCTAACGGTGGCGGAATCGAGCATCCTCACAGGCGAGCCGGAGTTACCCCCGGCTGTAGGTGTGTCCCGAGCGGAGGGAGCGGCGGCCGGATTGGAGCCCCCGATGTCCCAACGAGGCAAGTGAGAGCGCATACTCCAACGGCGCTCCGGGCCCTGCCGGCAGTGGGCGGCCCGTGCATAGGGCCTAGCTCCTGTGCTGTAATACCTGGGCCATAGTGGGGGACCCCCACTGTCATACAAAGACTGCCAAACTCCCTCCCTCCTGCTGCTTGAGAGGTCTGGATACGGGACACGTTCCGGGCGGTGGACCGGCAAGAGGGGTGCGGGGGCCTTGCTCCACCCGGCGCCCTATACACTGATCTGGCGCCGAAATCCTTCGCCGCGACCCCCGCTGGGAGCCACCAACCCAATGGGCTACGCAGCTTCGTCCACAGACATATGCCTCACTAGGCCAGCGCGGCTCCAGCGGCAAAGAACTGCCCCCCCTCCCCTCACCCCCAATCGGCGCTGGTCCTCGAGCACAGGGGGAGCAACGGGGCCTAAATGTGAGGATACCGGCTGGGGAACAGAGCGGGAGGCCCATCACACTACACCCGCCATTGCTCTGGGACAGCAGAAACCCCTACGCCGGCTGTGAATGAAAACCCAGGGGCCCAGCGACAGGGCACATACCGAGAGGCAGCAAGGACCTGTAGGTGGGGTGCCAAATATCGCCAGAGCCACAATAACATGCCCAGGGCCCTGTGTGTACAGGATGGCGCCCACAACATACAACAGCAACACAGCTAACGACCCTTGAACCCCCTGCACACCGCCTCAAAGCATTGCTGGCTCTGGAACGTACCTAAGGTCCTCCCCCCGCCCGGCACTGGGCTTTGTGGTGCGCGGTGGGGGCCCTCAGCGAGGGGTGAGGGCAAAGGACGATACCAACCGTTACGGAGGGGTGACCTACATAGAAGAGACAGCCACAACAACCATCAGAGACGGGGGCGAAATGGACGAGGCAGATTCGTGCTGGGCCCGACGCGCAGCATTAAGACCAAACACGGGTGGGGATGGATCCCCGACCATCACGGCTCCCTGACACTTGACTCGACAGCCATCCGCAGCTTGTCACACCTTGCATGCCCAAATCAGACGGTGACCCCTGTACCTCTCCTACTCCCGGCGCCGGGACCCAAGGCACGAGTCAGACGCCTAGATAGGAATTATCACATACGACATCATGGGACACCAACTCATAACAGGGTCCACACCGGCACCGAGTTGCAGGCAGGCTTATCTGGAACCCACAAATTCCTTCAAAGAAGAGTGGCCCCCCCACACAGCATCCACATCTGACAAACTGGATAAAGTCCTCGCCGCCATTGAACACTCCAGGGTGATGATGGAGAATAAGTTTGGAGAATTGGCAGCAGACGTCAATATATTGCGAGATGATCATTGGAAATTGGCAGACAAAGTTAAGCATACCGAAACGACGCTTCAAGTAATAGAACCACAGGTACGGATGCTCCAAGATGGCCTGAAAGACCTCCAGCACAGAATACAACTCCTTGAAAATAAAACGGACGATTTGGAAAGACGCTCTCGGAGGAGTAATATCCGCATCTTGAACCTGCCGGAAGGCTCAGAAGGTACCCACCCAGTTAAACATATGGAAGCATGGATAAAGTCATTTACCCGACCAGAAGATTTGACTCCGTTCTTCTCCATAGAAAGGGCTCACCGAGTACCGGCTCGTAAACCAATACCAGGCTCACCACCTTAACGGTTTCTCGTGAACCTACTCCACTTCTCAGACAGAGACACTATTCTCAGAGCAGCATGGGAGAAGGGTGCGCTTCACGTAGAAGATAATCGTGTCATGCTGTTCCCAGACTACTCATGAGCCGTCCAGCAACAGAGAGCCACCTTCCTGGCGGTCAAGCGAACCCTGCGACAGAAACAGATGCAATACGCTCTCCTCTTTCCAGCCCGTTTAAAAATTCTCCATAAAGGCTCTACACATTTTTTCACCGACCCAGCGGAGGCAAGTGACTGGAAAGACCAGCAGCTACCCAAGCCGGATGCCCATGAGATCACGCAATGCCGCTGACAGTTGAACAGCCACGGACGTCAAAAGAAAAAGATTGCCCTCACACAGCTCAGCTCCCGCTCAGAGTCACTCACACATCGCTCCCCCAATCTAGAACAAATTATAGCAGAGCGCAGGACGGCCCTACAGGTGGCAGCGGTGAGAAGGGTAGTCGAGAACAACCCTGTATGGAAAAATCTCCCCACATCTTCCCCAGCAGACGACGAAGCCAGTGATACACATACATCTCACGACGGCTCTGGCACACCGCCACTTGTCACTCTGCAAACAGCAGACACGTTGATATAGACTGTGATGAGAGGGGCAGGTCATGCTAAAATGTAGCTCCCTGGCCGATATCCACCCCCTAGACTTTAAGTGTACACAGGGCAGTGATGGGTGGCAAGGCTACACAACCCTAAGGGCGACCCGCCTGGGCTTGTCACAGAGCGAGATGACACACGAGCTACATCATGAGAGACCACTTCCCTAGCAACATGAACTGGTCACTATAAAGCGGGCAGCCAGACCTCCGGAGACACCCGCAGCCGAGCAACCACCCCCCCTCACAGAACGATTTAAAGAACAGTACATGAAGTACAGTTTGGACATACCGTTCCCGACGCTATATCCCTCCAGTTGGGAAGTTTCCCGGATATCCAAGTTTTACTTCCCCGTTTTGCAGTCTCACCCTATACCCCCTGCGGATCAATCAAGTAGAATCATATGTAATCAATGGACAGTGGGCAAAAGAAGGAGTAGGGTACAGGAGGGAGGTGAAGGGGTGTCACAAGGGAGCGGAAGGCCCGCGTACACGACATATCATGACCCATAGAGTCCCTAATACGGATATGAAGATCATTACCATAAATGTTAGGGGTATGCACACGGCTAGCAAGCGATCCTCTCAGATCACGATGCTCATATACTGACACTCAGATGGAGACCTCCACACCCCACGTGCCCACATGGAAACTGCCGCGTGATTGTCTTTCCGATCAGGTATTCGGACAGGAACACAGCTCCTATATTGGGGAACACTTTGCGCTTAACTCAGGCACAGCGGGGTCTAGCCTAATAGAAAGGGACGCGTTTAAAGTAGCTGCCAGGGGTCACTGCATACAACAAATAGTAGGGGTTCGAAAGATGATCGACAAAACACTTCAAACAGGGGAACTGACGCTAGCGACACCTATGCAGAGGCACTACGAGACCTACGTAAATATAACTCTAGGGCCTATGCCTCCAGGACACACAGGGAGGGCAATAGGGCGGGTACACTATTAGCAAGGTTAGCCAGACAGGAAGTGAACACAAACCAGGTCACCGAACTACTAGACCACTCAGGTACCCCAGGCACTCACAAATCGACATTTTGCACATCGTCCGAGATTACTACTCAGAAATCTACCAAGCCCCAGTGCAAACGAATCAATGGGACATAACACAATTCCTCCGCCCACAACACATCCCCCACATCCAAAGAACCGCCAGAAAAGACTTGGATTCCAAGATCAAAGCTCCGGTGGTCAATCACGCCATTAGACAACTAGCATGACATAAAGCCCCGGGGATGGACAGCTTCACACTCGAATACTACAGCACATTCTTGATGCATCTTGTCCCCAAGGTAGTGACCGTACTCGAAGAGGCACTGGCCAGGTTAGAACTCCCAGGGTCACTCCGGGAGTCCATCATTGTAACTTTTCTCAAGCCACATTGGAACCACGTCCTCCCCGCCTCATACAGACGATAACACTACTAAATACAGACTGTAAACTATTAGGGAAGATTTTAGCAAACCGATACACCCAAATCCTGGCGCCATTGGTGCACCCCGACCAAAACGGGCTTGTTCCAGGGTGAAACACCTCACAAAACATACGTAGGCTGTTAGATCTCCAAGAAAGAGCAAGAACACACTTCCCGAACGCAGCCTGCTTGTTCCTAGATCTTGAAAAGGTGTTCGATACTTTACTCTGGCCATATTTGTTTGTGATCCTGCGCAGGGTCCGGATAGGACCTGTTCTGCTGAAATACACCAAATTACTCTACAAGGGCCTTACATCTTGAGTGCGGATAGGCAAATATATTTCAGCCCCATTTCAGCTAGAGAGAGGGACAAGACAAGGGAGCCCTCTGTCCCCCCTATTGTTCGCTCTAGCAGTTGAACCGCTTGCAATTAAACTACGACAGGAGGGACAGGCATGGGGAATACCAATAGCAGACATAACACACTGCATATCACTCTACGCATATGATCTTTTGATCTATGTCAGAGACATTACGAGTAACCTCTCTACTGTCTGGTCGGCGCTACAGGACTTTGCGGTGGCATCAGGCCTTAGTGTCAACTGGACCAAGTCCACGATATTCCCTTTGATCCCACATCTAGCTCCACACGACATACAGGTGGGCGCCCACACGCTCTCTTGGAGTACGGCAGCACCTAGATACCTAGGGGTACAATTATTTCACTCTCCCACAGATTTATACGACGGGAATCACCGCAAGGTCTTAGCGGGACTGAGAGCGTCAGTGAAATTCTGGAAAACACTACCCCTGGCCCGCATAGGCCGCATAGCACTTGCAAAGATGATAATGGTCCCACGACTCCTGTACCATTTCGCCAACCTTCCGGTGATACCGCCACGTTCCTTTTTTAAAGAACTTAACACGCTCCTCACAGCCCTGATCTGGGGAGGGTGGCGAAGCAGCGTATCCTTGACCACGCTTTACCTACCCACGACCCAGGGAGGACTCGGTGCTCCGTCCTCTGAAGCATACTTTCTGGCGCAGAAACTCCAATGGTTGTCGTACTGGATAGTGGAACGCCATATCGGGGAAACACTCACGGAACAAGGGCGGATCCCCCTTCCAGCTATACGCAGGCTATTGCTCCCAGGTACAAAGCCCCTGCGTACATACCCCTTGCAGGTAACAGTTGCACGCACATGTATGCGGAGGATACACTGACTGTCCAGAGGGAAACCCCAGTACTCACCGCTACTTCCATTGGTAGGCTTCCCCCATAATGACATTTATTATACCACCCGCGCCCTCCAGGTTTGGGCGGACCACTCTATCACGGACATGGCGTCCCTTTTCGACGCCAGTCAATTAATGACATATGCCCAATTGACAGACCTCTACAACCTTCCTCCAGGACAATTTTTACTACACCGACAGATAATACAGTGGCCGCCCGTTCTGGAACGCGCAGGCGGGTGAACCCCCAACACTCCTGGTAATGCACACCATTATACATATGGGAGTGGGTAGGCACCTGGTCACATGGTTATACAAGGCGGTCCGAGAGCTTCTTCTCCGTCCCCTGAACACATTGCGACAGACGTGGGAGTGCGAAGTGGGTCGGGTATTTAACGACAAAGAGTGGGAAAGAGCCCTAGAGTATCCAAAGAAAGTCTCCAGAAACGCACGTTTCCGAAACATTCAATTCAATATACTCCATAGGGCGTACCTCACCCCACAAATTCTTCACCGGTTCTATCCTGACACACACTTCGCCTGCCCCCGATGTCAGGCCCCCGGAGCTGACTTCAAACACATGTTTTGAGATTGCCCATGAAGACCACTGTCAGTCTACCCCACCCAAAACTGTTGGAAGTATTATTAACATTTCCCTTATGCTCTGTGCTTTAAAAAGCCAGTCCGTCAATCCACCCAGGTTACCTCTGAACCAAACTCCCTCCCCCCCAACCCTATCAGAGCCTTCGGAGGAGCTTCGACCAGTGCCTCTTCGTACATATGCTGAAAGAAGCGGCAACAAATCCCTGCACATCGCACACACCATACCACCTCCCTCCTCTAGAACTAGCAATAGCAACCACATTAATGCCCCCCCCTATCAACACCCTACTTCAGCTCCCCCCGCCCTATCAAGATTCTCCTAAAACACAGACTTGCATCACCGTCCGAAATTTACAAAACGTCATCCTTAAAATCAGAAACATCCTACAGCTCGCTGAAAACTCCCTTTCCACACTTAAATATCTTGAAAAATCCCTGGTAACTGGCGAGAAGGGGATAAAAACTATCCCTCAACTACTATCGGATCGAGTCTTGCGCACAGGCAGACTCTACAATAACATAACTGATAGTGAAATCCAATCACTTATTCAGCAATATGAAACCGCGGCTAGACCTACCTCTATTAAAGATGAATATGCTATACTCCCAGTCCCTAGCGACCCAAGTAGAACTTCTCATCCAAGACCTAGAGGAATAAATCTGAATAATCTTCAATCATTAACCGCACACATTGAGAACCCTGAGCCAATTGTAAAGAGCGCCGCAAACGCGCTCTCCTGTCTTTTACTGAACTGCCGGTCAGCACCAAAACACGCATCAGACATCGCCGACCTTGCCCTCAACAGGAAAATTGATATAATCATCCTCACTGAAACTTTTTTATTTATTTATTTATTTTTTATAAACATTTTTATTGATTTTTCAGCATAGAAAACAAACAGTATGCATGCCAATATCAAGCTACAGTTCCACATTCCCATTTTCGTCCCCCCGCCCACCCCTCCCATCTCTTGTTCTAGGACACGATCTTTCCTTTTCAGTAGCTCATTTAGAGTTCTCTTCCAGTCCCGTAACTGTAGCCGCGGTAGGACCTGCGGCTCCATTCCATCCAAGTCCCACAGGAGCTCAGGCCTCCAAGTCCTTTCAAAGCCCCCCCATCCAGACCCTGGTAGTGACGCCATTTACCCCATACCCTACCAAATTTCTTTGGGCATCCCCTTGCTTTGTACGTGACCCTTTCGGCTGCCATATATATGTCCATTCCCCTTCTCCACTCCTCCAGCCGGGGCGTGTCAGGCACCCCCCACTTCCTGGCCACGTCTCTCTTGGCCACCACCAGGGCAAGCAGTAGGAAAATCAGCAGAGGGCGGGCCAAGTCTACCTCGTTGGTCATTCCCAGGAGCACCAATTTTGGGTCTACCGGGATGGACGTTTCCAACACCTCTACCATTTCCGAGAGGACCTCCCCCCAGAATGTCTGAATGTTCGGGCAGGACCAAAGCGTGTGAAGGAAGTCCCCCCTGTCATGTCCACAGTGTAGACAGCAAGGGTCAGGCACCCTCCCCATCTTGTACAGGCGCACTCTATCAAAGTATGATCTATGAAGTATCTTAAATTGGACCAATCTGAGGCGTGATTTAATGGCTACCTCCCTAGGGTGCATCAAGACCACACCCCAGTCTACCTCATCCATATCCCCCATCTCCCACTCCAATGAGGCCCTAAGGCTCCCAAGTGTATCAGGTCTATTATTCATTATCGTTCTGTATGTCAGGGGGACCGCCTTACCAGGGATCCGGTCCTGTAACAGGCGGCCCTCGAGGGGAGCGTACTCGGGGAGTGCCTCCGACAATGCACCCTCCGCCCTCCAAGCATGCCTCAATTGTAGATATTTAAAATATTGGGAGCGATGGAGCCCATATTCCTGTTGCAGTGAAGGGAAGGATTGCAGCGCCCCCTTTTTGATCACATCCCCTAGAGTTGAGATGCCTATTGCATCCCAACGTTGGAACCCCCTTAACTTGCTAAGTTCCCTCAACCAGGCGCATTTCCACAGCGGGGTTTGTTCCGTAGGTTTGTGTTCCCACCCTATCGTCTTCATCGCTCTCTTCCATGCCCCCAGAGTAGCTTTGGTGGCGGGCAAAGGTTTGGCCTGTCCCCTGCCTCCGTACAGATAGTACACACACGTGTGCGTGCCCATGGACCGCCTTTCTAGCGCATAGGTGGGGTGTGTCGCCGGTGCATGTATCCAGTCATTAACCGGGCCAGGTGCTCCGCCCAGTAGTATGCTTCTAGGTCAGGTAGAGAAATTCCCCCATCATATTGGTGTCTCTGTAGGGTTGATAGCGCTACTCTAGGTTGCTTCCCCAGCCATAGAAATGACCGCAATTCTGCATGGATGTCACGAAATACCCCTCCCCTCATGGGGAAGTATGCATTCTGAAAGGCATATAAAATAAAAATCTCGGGAGTGAGATCATTTTAAACATCGCAGCCCTTCCCAACAGCGTCAGTGGGAGCAGTTGCCATCTAGCTGTGTCCTCAGCAAAGCCACTTACTATACAGCCAATATTCCGTTCATAGGAAAGAGTTGCATCAGTCGTTAGAAATATCCCTAGATACGTAAATCCCTCCCTAGTTGTTTGCAGTCTCGCAGGCAGCGTGGGCCACCCGTCTCCTCCCTGTGGATCATAAAGCGCCGACTTGTGCCAATTAACCTGATAGCCCGACTTGGCCCCGTAGCGGTCCAACTCCTCAAACAGTGCAGGTATAGTAACCTCCGGCTTCGTGATATATAAGAGCACATCGTCTGCGTACAGAGACAGTTTTTCCTCGGTTTTCGTCTGCTTGCCCGATCTGGAAGCGGGTAATCCCTGCATTCTGTCTAACAGCGCATGACATAATTTCAATAGTAAGGGCAAACAGCAGGGGGGCAGGGGGCACCCTTGCCTAGTGCCCCTTCTTACTGGGAAGTCCCTTGATAGCTTCCCATTGACCCGAACTCTCGCACTGGGGTCTGGATAGAGGAGCACAATTTTACGTCTATACTTAGGTCCAAAGCCAAGACGTTCCAAAACCCCTTCCATAAAGGGCCAGTGGACAGCGTCAAATGCTTTTTCGGCATTTAACGATAGGAAACAATGGGGGTCCTTTCTGTGGCATACTTCAACTAACCAATTGTGGGTCCGCCGTAGATTGTACCTGGTCGCCCTTTCCGGGCAGAAAACCTGTTTGGTCGAGGTGGACCAGCCCCGTTATGACCCTTCGTAGGCGGAGGGCGAGTATCGTTGCGTAAAGCTTCGCCTCCACATTAAGGAGGGAGATGGGTCGGTAGGACGAACAGTCCTCGGGTGGCTTACCCTGTTTATAAATTGGAACAATCGTGGCCTGTCTGAGGTCTAGTGGGAATTGCCCCTCAGCTTCGGCATCCAAATAGAGGCCCAGCAAGTGACGGGTCAATAGGTCTGCCGTTTTCTTGAAGAATTCCGCTGGGAAACCATTAGGGCCCGGGGACTTTCCCGTATGGAGCCTAGTCAGTGCCTCTCTAATTTAGTCTTCTGTGATCTCCGCCTCTAAGTCCTGTTGGTCTATCTCCTCGAGCCTCGGGAGGTTGATGTGTGCCATGTATTGCAACGCTTCCTCCCTGGTCCCTAACTCGCGTGCGTCATAGAAGGCCTCATAGTGCCCTGCAAAAGTATCCGCAATTCCACTGTCTGTCCTGACCCATCCCCACTCGGTGTCCCTCACCTTTTCCACCCATCGTTCATCCCTTTCTTTCCTACTAAGCCACGCTAGTAGCCTCCCTGTTTTGTCCCCCACATCTTAAAGGCGATGCAGAGTCGCCAGGGCCTGTGCCTTAGCCTCACCCATCATCAGATGTTTGTATTGGGTTTGCAAGTCAGAGAGACGCCTCAGCAACCCTGGATCTCTGGTGGCCTGATTCTGTATCTCTAGCTCCAATATTTGGGCTTCCATGTGACAAACCTCGGCCTGGACTTTTCTTCTATCGTCGGCTATTCTACATTGGGCCCTATCTCGGAGTACCGTTTTGAGTGCCTCCCACAGGACCACCCGGGAGTCGACTGGCCCTACATTTTCCGCCAGGTACACCTTCACGTCTGCCCGTAGGCCTCTCAGAATCTCTGTATTTTGTGGGTCCCATGCCGATAATCTGAGTTTTCCTGACCTCATCTTCATTCCCTCTACCACCTCTAACAACATTGGTGAGTGATCGGATATACCTCGAGCGCAATACTTTGCTGTGCCTGAGATCTGCAGTGTCTGTAGTGCCATAAATATATAATTTAAGCGAGAGTACACCTTATGTGCTCCGGAAAGAAGGAGTAAGCCCTGGTCTCCGGGTGGAGCCATCTCCAGACATCAATTAGGCCCAGAGTAGTCATTGTTGTGGCTAGCAATGTGGCACAGTAGGGTCTGTCACCGTCGCCCGACCTGTCCAGTGCTGGGTTCATCACGTCATTAAAGGCCACTCCTACGATTTGAATCGTGTTTGCTGTGTCAAGAAGAATTTCGGTGACTCCCCTAAGTGTACCTGCCTGTAGTTTTGGTCGGCAGACAAAGGAACTCAGCTCCTTGGTTAAATATTGCAAATACGCCCCCTTGTGTCTCTGATATTTCAGAGGAATTGATTTATCCTAAATATAAGGGTGCTAGTTGTCTAATTTATCATTTTGAATGACAACTTTGTATTTCGCATTGTGTATATATTGATTGTTCTTTGTGACATTTCATTCGTTTGTATTGATGTTTGATTATTATGAGTTTATTTGTAATTGTATGTCAAAACACATTTTCACGTTGTTCATTTTCACTGTGTAAGTACTAATGTGGTATTTCGTTTAGTTGACTACGTGTTCTTTTTGTGATCAAAGATATTATTTTGAAAAAAATAATGAAATGAAAGGCGGAAATTACTGCTAAGGTAAACGTATTAGTTTGCGTTCATCTTACTTCATATGAATAAGTGTTGTGAAGTCACTAGAGGCATAGGTACTTTTTTTCTTATGTTGTAGTTTTGGTGGGGCATACACTGCGATGATCGTATATTCCCTCCGTCGCCACAGCCCTCTCACCCCTACGTAAGTCCCCTGCGGGTCTGTCCAGGTCTGCGTTATTTTCATAGGTGGATGTTTTTTGATCAGGATTGCCACCCCTCTGGAGCCTGTCGAGAACCATGCATGTGCCACGACTTTATATTGTCCTCTAGCGAGGACGGCACATTTGGTACCTTGTAGGTGTGTTTCCTGGAGGAGTATTACATCTGCCCCCAATCTCTTCACATAATTGTTGACTAATCCACGCTTAATCTTACAACCCAGACCATTTACGTTCCAGGTCAGTACCTTAAGGCCTCCTCTGGACCTGCCATTCCTTTCTTGGCCACCCATCATCCTATCATGGGATGGTACGTATGAGGCACCCTCGTCCTGTAGTGGGGGCCGACAGAAAATGTATGTGTATGCTCGTCATGACATGCAAAAACAACCCTCCCCCATCCCTCACCCCTCCCGCCCCTCTCCTCTAGAACGTAGTCAACTCCCCTTCTCTTCCAGCCCACCCCCCTCTCCCCCGCACTCCTTCCCATTCCCACCCTCAGTACCTTCAAACTGGAAACACCCATAACTCCCCTCCGCACCCCCCTTCCCACCACCCCCCCTTCAGTCTCCACTTTCACTGAAACAGGACTGTCAGCGGAGAGGGTCTGTCGCCCTCCCTAGGAGCCCCCCTCTTTAACCTACAGTTGCAATATGTGCAGCGGGTGTGTGACCCAGCCCCGCCCAATCAGCCCACAGTATGACAAAAACAAACTTAAGAATAAAACAGTAAACAATAGGAGAAGGGGAATTCGTAACTTGCGTGCCCCCTTCACGATGAGCTGCAATCATGGATTCCAGTCCTGTCCCTGTTCAGGAGTGTGAGTCCTGGGTATCAGTTCTCGGGTCTTCAGCCATTCCAGACCCTTCCTGCTCCATTTCCTGGATTGCTGCCTCCAAAGGATACAGTGAGCGACTCTCCTCTTCCTCCTCTTTTGAGGATCGCCTCCCCGCGTCTTCATCACCATCGGAACCTGGATTCCTTTCCAGGCAGCTGAACCTGGACCCCGTTGCTGCACGGCCCTCGGGTGACAGAGGGTCCCTTCGCATTCTTCCCGATGCGTCTAGTCTCGGATAAGGTGTCAGCTGAGTCCATCTCCTGTTCTTCGGTTTCTTAGGTCTTTGGGTCTTTGGAGGGCTGTGCCGGGGAGCTGAAGCTATCAGCCCGCCCCTCCCTCTACTTCCCGCAGGATCCGTTCTGTGGAACGTAGGGCGCTCCTCCAGCCATTGCCATACATCTTCCGGGTGATTGAAGAAGTGCGTTCTGTCGTCATATATCACTTTCAGTTTCACCAGAAAGAGTAGCATATACGTTATGTGCAGGTCCCTTAGTTTCGCTTTGACTGCATCATAGGAGCGTCTCTGCTTTTGCACCTCTTGGCTGTAGTCCGGAAATATCATAATGTTCGTATTTTCTAGGCGGATCTCCCCCATCCTTCTAGCCTCACGAAGTATAAGGTCCCGATCCGCAAAGTTGAGGAAGCGTGCGATGACCGCTCTCGGCCATACACCCTCCGGCGGCTTCGCCAATAGCGCCCTGTGTGCACGTTCAATAATAAAACAATTAGAGAACTGCGCTTTCGGGAAAGTTTTCCTCAGCCAGGAATGTAGAAAGGTCGCCATGTCCGTCCCCTCAATGTCTTCCCTAAATCCCACAAAGCGGAGGTTTTTGCGTCTCGCCCTGTTTTCGGCATCGTCCACTTTCCATAACAGTTGACGGTGTGATGTTTGTAGTTCCGAAAGGTCTTTCCGGAGTGCGGTAAGAGAGTCTTCTGCCTCGCTAATCCGTGTCTCTGCCGTAGTTACCCTCTCGGTTAAGTTACGGAAATCTTGGCGTAGCAATGTCACTTCCGAGCCTACCTCGCCAATCTTAACCTCTAGTGCTGCCCGTTACTCTTGGATATCAGCCCTGTACGCTTGTATTGCCCCCATTAACAGATCAGTGTCCGAGTGTGCACCAGAGGCCGGAGGGATCGTCTCTTTCTGTGTTCGAGCCGATGCGTAACTGTCTATGGTTTCCTGTCTAGAGGTTTTAGTGACTGGGTCCTGTTTCCCCATTTTGGGCTTCTTCGTGCTCTCACCTTCTCAAATGACCTCTATTCGCACCCTCTGCCACTTCCTCGACGTCCGTAGGGTGAGGATGTCTGCCAGTCACCTTTGGCGTGGCGGCTACTCTCAATTCCTTCCTGCCTCGCTGCTAACCTCCGCCGCCGTTTGTATCCCTGCCTCTTGCGTCGTCACCTCTCTCTCTGCCTCCTCTCAGCACTGTGCCGAGGTCAGTCCGGGCCTAGCGGCGGGTGTGGCATCGCGCTTTTCGTAGGTCTGAGCAGCCCCTGCCCGTGGTGCCGTCCTGGACCCCCAGTCCGAGCTCACTATGACAGTCTACTCCCAGTATGTTCCGAGGTATTGAACTCGATTGCTGTCGTAGGGCGGGTGTAGTCGTTTTCTGGGATCCGCTGCCTTCAGGCTTTCATCCCATGCCATTTCCGTCAGGGTGGAAAGGTGCCCCCTCTGCGCCCTCTGCCCTGGTCTGCTTTCCTCCGCTCGCAGGCCCTCTTGTTCTGGGGCCTTACCCCCGTGCTGGGAAGCGGCTTGTTGGTCCGGGCCCTGACCATCTCCCTCGCCGGGTTCACGGGCAAGCGGATCTACGCCGGTGCGTCTGCGGTGGGGGAGGGGGAGCAGATGCGGTGCTTCACGCTGGCTCCATCCTTACCAGTGTATGGGTCAATAGCCTCTCGTCGCCAGCCGCGGGCAGCCAATGTCCTCCGGTACAGCTCTGCTCTCGCCCCCTCGATGCTTCCGCTCTATAGCGCCTGTCAGGCCCGGGGAGTATGCCCGTCTCGCACTGGTGCCCGGGCCGCCAGCGCATTCCTGTGCTCCGAGGGCCAGGGCTGTTTCGCCAACTCTGATGCTGCAGCACCGGGACCAGGATCTTCTCCAAGTGCACTTCCCTTGTCTGGGGGCACCGGCCTTGTTCCAGGAACCTCTTGGGGATGCGGCGCAGTTCTTACACCCGCACTCGGCCCGTCTGTCCAGAGCCGTCTGCCATCTTGGTGCTCCGTCCCGGCTCGCTGGCGCCCCGGTGCCGAATCGCCCCTTCACTGTCTTGCAGGTCGGCGGTTTCTTCATGGCAGGGCACGTCTGTACCCCTCCCGGTTCAATCGTGGGGTTCCGGGGCTACAGGACCGGAGTTTTCCGTTGGATTTCAGGCAGCTCATCATGAGCTATAGCAGCGCACGTCCTAACCGGCCATGTTCTTGACCACGCCCCATCCTCACTGAAACTTTGATTAATGAGTCATCCTCCTACCCTTGCCTAGATCTTCTTTTCCCACCCGATTACAACATCATTAGATTAGACAGAACGCACAAGACAGGTGGAGGCTTAGCCTGCATACATCGGTCTGACATCTCCATCTCGAAATTTCATTCGGAACCCCTTGTCTCCTGTGAATATTTGGGGATTTCTGTTAATTCTTCAAGTACCCACTCTTACACATTCTTTACCATCCTCCAGGGTTGAATGCTGAATTCACTGAACAGCTTATGGAAATTATTACTTCAAACTTTTCCCCTCACTCCAAAGACATATATCTGGGTGATTTCAATCTACACTGGGATAACCCCCTGGACAAGAAGGTTAACGCCCTTAAAACCTTCCTATCAGACCATTCCCTGACCCAAGTTATCTCAAAGCCGACTCACTCAAAGGGTGCCACTCTTGATTGGATCATATCTAATCAAAATACTATTGACTCACTCTCGGTTATGCCTTGTGACTGGTCAGACCACCACATTATCACCTTCCAAATTCCATCTGCATTCAAGAAAATCTTCCTGCAACAATGCAAGCATAAACATTGGATAAGAGACACAAAAAACATTGATTGGAACAACCTGGCCTCTCACTGGGAGAAGGTTCTCACTCCGCCCCAATAAAGGGTTAGACATTAATGACCTCACAGCTCACTACAACTCCGTAATGACCAAAGTCTTCGAGCAAGGCGCTCCACCAAATCTCAAAAGAATTCGGGAAAAAGACAATAACCCATGGTTCAGCGAAGCCTTAAATGAAGAGACACAAACTCAGATCAGCGGAACGGAAATGGGGGCAACATCCCTCCCCCAATCATCTCAAACTTCTCCGGAAATTGAGAAACTACTACAATAAAAGTACCCTACAATCAAAAAGTCTTTTTCAGATCAGAACTAGACAAGGCCAAAAATAGACCAAGGAAACTCTTTGAAATTCTGAAACAACAATCTAACAAATTAGCTAAATCTTCACTCCTAACATCGAAATCACAGTTGAGTAGTGTAGAATTCTCCTCATTTTTCTCTGCTAAAACAAACTCTCTTCAACTCGAACTTAGTGTAGCAGCACTCAACTCAGCCACCCCAAAGGGCAATCAAGTCATTATACCTGCAATGCTTGAGTTACCAAGGCCCAAAAATAACTCTTTCCGGGCCACTTTTAAACTCTATGATCTCAATGAAATCACCAATATTATTGCAACGAACAAACTTAACAACCACTTCAATAACCCTGTCCCCTCAAATTGTTTACCCCACCTCTTCCATATTATCTCTCCTCTTTGGACCAATATCATCAATGCCTCTCTAGGCCAAGGTCACATCCCAGATTGCTTAAAAACAGGACAAGTCACCCCTATCCTTAAAAAACCTACTGCAGATAACTCCGACCCTAACAACTTCCGACCAATAACCAATATTCCTGTGCTAGCCAAGGTCCTGGAAAAATGTGGTCTGCAACAACTAAACCAACACATTTCAAACTTCAATCTACTGAACATTCACCAATCGGGTTTCAGACCCGGGCATAGCACAGAAACAGTCATCTTACATATAGTAGATGATGCCCTGCAGGCCCTTGACCGCAACAAAACCTGCCTGCTAGTTTTACTCGACCTCTCCTCAGCCTTCAATACGGTCAACCACGACAAACTACTAAGAAGACTAGAATACAGGATGGGTTTTTCTGTTAAAGTCCTTCAGTGGTTCAAATCCTTCCTGTAAAACAGAACGCAATCCTACTTGATCAACAGCAATCTTTCAGCTTCCTCCCCTAACCTACCGGGAGTTCCTCAAGGCTCCACACTATCTCCCATGCTATTCAAACTATATGTCGAACCACTCACCTAGCTATTACAGCTGGAGAACATATCCTTCCACATGTACGCAGATGACACCCAACTGTACCTCAAGATCTCCTCTATCGAAGGTATATGGTCAATGAATACAGCCCTCGAAAAGACAGTCCAATGGCTATCGACCAACTTCCTCAAGCTAAACTCTCAAAAAACAGAGTTCCTCCTAATCTCCCCCCCCTAAGAACACCACTGAAACAAAGGTATGGATCAAAACCATCACAGTGTTGAATTGCACGCTAACAGTAATGGACTCCTCCATATCACTAGGAATCACTCTGGATAAGAACCTGAACATGCAAAACCACGTCAACTTATTGGCTAAAAATACCTGCTTCCATCTCCGCTATCTCAGAAAATTGAAACCATTTCTCGAGAACGCGGACCTCAAATCTGCAGTCCAGTCCTTAGTTATTTCTAGACTTGAGTACAGATGTACCACCCTCGCGGGGCTTCCCAAATTCTCAACCGCCCCTCTAAAAGCCTGTCTCAATGCTGCAGCAAGACTCATAACAGGCTTTAGGAAATTTGACCACATATTGCCACACCTGAAAGCACTCAACTGGCTACCCTACGACGCTCAAATCTACCTAAAAATGGCCTGCATCACACACAAGGCGCTACACCACAACACCTCTCTGTACCTAGCCCGAAAACTCAGCCTATCTGGAGGAAACAGACATTCAAGGAGTGCTAACAATCTACTTCTGAAACCTTCATGTTTCAAAAAGTCTAAAACTTCCAACAGTGCATTCTCTGGGGCAGCACCAAGAATTTGGAACTCCCTTCCACCACACATCAGAAAAATCTCCTCTATCCCTCTCTTCAAAAAGGAAACAAAATTATTCCTGATGAGCAAATTCCTACCTTAAATCAATACAACCACGTCACAAGATCGGCAAACCCCAAACTACCTCTATTCTCTGGTCCCCTTAATTAAAACCTTCATGAACTTAAATTGTTTTTTTTGGGTTCAGAACATTCTTCTTATTGTTGCCACGAGAACTGATGACCCACACGAACTTGAATGGTCTTTCTATTGTTTTTCAGAACAAGTTTTCTCAATGTTGTTACTCCCTGTTACTTGCAGACTATGTTTCTTTGTATGCAATGTTCCCCTTTGAATGTTTCGCCGTACGCCTTATGTAGAGCGCTCTGATATCCTAGTTTGGTTCTGGTTTGCTCTCTATAAAACTTTAAAAATAAAATAATAAATAAAATAAGTTAAACAATATTGGAACCAGGTACACCACACACTCCAGGAGGTTACTAGTAACTTGACCCTCTCCTCATGGGAAGCCAGTGCCCTAAGGTTGTTCCGCAAACAGAAAACCGAGAAGGTACCATGCCGATTCGCTTCATTAGCCATTCTCTTAGCTAAGAGAGAGAAAGCCATGCACTGGCGTGCCCCGGATGGACCCCATTGAGGCAGCATGGATAGGGGCAATGAAGAAATGGGGGGCGGCAGAGGAGGAGACGCTGCGGGATGAGGAGGTGAAAGGCATGCGAAAACACCCAATCTCCCTTGAATGGGCGCAATAATGGGCGCAACTGATGCAACTGATGCACCAATTTACCCACATAACAACACAGCCACCCTCGCCAGCCGCCTCCCAGGCACAGTTCCCATTGGGCTCCCCGCAGAGACAGATAAGAGATAATCCATGAGTAACTACTGGTCCCTAGAAAGAAAGATAGCATGACACCAACCCTATCTCCCCCAAGAGATACATAGCAGTTACCTTCTGCGACTGTCACCCATAACGATCCGACCACAGTCCACAACACTTACCCAGATTAGATTCTTTTCACACTAGAATATCCGCAGCACCATCCCCCAGTTCATTCCCCCCAGTTAACAGTTCTTCTCTATATCGGAGGTTCCGATTCCGATGCATAGTTTCTGGGAACACATGCACCAAAGGCCTGGTGAGGGACACCACAAGGATATATGGAGGTACCACACTGAGACCCTGGATTCACCAGACAATGCTGACCCAATGGCCCGTACACTCCATAAAGCTACATCAGAGGGTGGACTTGGGATCTTTCCACAACGGGTAATTATTGCAGATGTTCCAGGGGACCATGTGTAGGAGGACAATTCCTTCTGTCAAACTTGTATCCTACCAATGTTCATTGTATAGACACTCGCCATGGATCACTGTACCTTTGTTAAAATGGTTTGCTCTCACCAGGATACTTGATGTAATGTAATACAAAATCTCAATAAAAACATTTGAATAAAAAAAATTAAAAAACTTTAGTATTGCCTCCTTGGGGTCCTCCATGTGTTCCTTTACTATTATATTTCATACAGATTCTATGCTTCAGTTAAGTTTGTTTGAATTTGGTTTTTCCTCCCTAGGGTCCTCTGCGCTACCCTTTTTTTTCCGCTTCTAGTTGTTTCCTTTGCGTTCGTTGTGGCTTTGATCGCATGCACCTGTGCAATCACAGTTACCAGCTTACTTGCTGGTTGATCTATCATTGATTTCTGAGGGCTTTGCTTCCCTGTTGGAGTATCATTGATGTTTACTGGGGTCTGTGCAGGTGGAGCGTTTGTTCTACCAGGAAAAATAGGGCTGGGCAGTTTAGTGGACTCGACTGTTGGTGCGTATATTGTCGCCATTAGGTCCTTTAAAAATCATTTTTGAATCCCATATTGCTTTCTCGGGTTCGGCGTTGTTGTATCAGGGGTCGGGGCTGAGACCAACCTCTCTCTTTTTCTTAGAGCATTACCCTTTTGGTTTATGGGAGTACCTTCTTCAAAGGATTTTTTAGATTGAGCTTTTTTTGATTTTTTTCGTGTCGCCACTTGACAAATTTTCCTCAATCTCATTTCTTTCCTTGCTTCCTTGGTGCTATGCTCCTTAGCCCTTTACTCTTCTTTTTCACTATACCTTTAACCTGAAGTTTATTTATTTATTTATTTATTTGAGAGGAGCTATGACCCCTAGTGGTCTTCTAGCCTATGAGCCTCGTTGGGCCTTAGGCGACGAGAATGTGCGCACCAGCCGGTAGACTGGGGCCTGTATTACCTCACGTCTTGCCTTAGACCTAAGGTGGGTGTGCAGGCGCTGGTCAGGCCAGGAATCACAGCTCTCCTCTCGTGAGCAGAAGACTCAGCACGACCATGGAGCCCCAGGGCCGCAGACTAAGCTGATGGCTCCGTACGGCGGACGTGCACCTTTATGGGGAGATGGGAGGGGTGGAAGACTATTGCGGGTCTGTAGCAGGTCTTCAGATCAACACTCCTGGTTCCAGCCGTCACCCAAAACACAGCCAGCCGTGTACAAAAGTCCTCCTGCGGCTCCCACCGTTTTACCAGACAGCTGTTATGTCGTGTGGTGCACACACAACATAGGATAAGGCCGATGTAATGGCCGTGGAACCGATACTGAGGCCTATGGTAATAATCACACAGACAAGGGTATTCGTGCTCTTCGTCTTCCACGCCGTCGCCAACTGGCGTACGTGCGTGCGTAGACGCTATTTATTAGAACCAATGTCACGTGACCGTGACGTGTTCCGTCGGTTGCGCCACCGACTACAACACTACATTCCTCCCCAACAAACATAAAACAATCATCAGTAACAAGGCCATAGTTCTTCAATGCGCATGCATATATAGTCTATACTTCGCATGAGTGTCTGTATGGCGGAATACTATTCAAGATAATGAAATAAGAACAGTCTTACATTACATAGTCTTTCAGGCGGCTGGAGGGCGCCGGGTTCCGTCGCAGCCCGTATTGAGACAGTCCTCGGCTCTGGGTCTTACCAATACTGGACTCCTCCTCAACTCCACTCTGGTCCTGGGTCACTGCAATCACCATCCTCACTGTCCTTGTTGCCACCCTGACCTGGAGATTCAGTTTGAGTAGGGGGAGCTTCATTGGTGTTCAATGTGCCCAAGGGAGCTTGAGGGCTACAGGGGTCTCCGCCTGGTGATGGGTCTCTGACCGGAGATGGCGCGGAGCCCTGGGCCATCAAGGGGGTCGCTCTGGTTTCCGAGATGTGATATTTCTTGAAATGCGACACGTTGCGGGTCACCCTTTCCCAACCTCGGGTCGCAGTGACTCGTGTGCCTCTGACTCTGATGACGGTCCATGGATCGGATTCATAGAGGAGGCAGAATTTGCCACTGGTGATCCTATTCTTCATTATCACCACGTCCCCTCGGGCAATCTGGGATTGCTGTGCCCTTCTCCGGCGACTGGTGTGCGCACATGATCTTTTACGGCAGGACTCCACCCGACATTCATCAAGAGGCGCAGGCTGCCACTTCGGATGGTGCGGTATTGAATCCATGATCACACGTCCCATGAGCAAATGTCCGGGAGAAACACCGGTGGTGGAATGGGGGGTCTGCCGGTAGCTCCGCAGGAATGTAAAGATGGCCAGTTCGATGGACTGACTCTTGTCATGGGCAATCCTAATGACCTTATTGAGTTCACATGAACCTTTCGGCCTCGCCATTGGCTTGCGGCCATCTTGGAGTGATCCGCCGATGCCGGATGCCTAGTGCATTTAAGTAGTTGGCCAGTTCCTGTCCTTGGAACGGAGGTCCATTATCAGTTCGGAGTTCTCGTATGATCCCATGTGCTGCCATGATCTTTTCTAGCTTCGGAATTAGCTCTGCAGCAGTAGTGGTGGATACAATTTCGACCTCCGGATACTTGGAGTGATCATCGATTAGTACCATCGTGTGGCGACCGTCTGGAAGGCTGCCAAAATCAAGACTCACACATGTCCAGGGAGATTTGGGTCGTGGTTCCACCACTATTGGTGCGGGTCTGGGAAGTTCTCCAGTTACTTGGCATGCGGCACAGGATCGGACTGTGGCCTCAACGAGATCATCCATCAATGGAAACCACACCTTTGTCCTAAGGCGCGATTTCGTCTTTACCATGCCTTGGTGACCTGCATGAGCTAGTTGAACCACGTGATCTGTTAGCGATGAGGGTATTACCAGACGATGTCCTCGTAGTAAACACCCCGTGTGGTCTTCATTCAGCTCCTCCAGAACGTGGTACAGACTGTCCATTATGCGTTGGGCCCCAGGAGTCAGGATCTTCCACTCCTCTTTTGCCTGTGCCAGTTTCCTGTCTGCACGGCCCCGATGGCTCGCTGAAGGCATTCATCTCTGCTCGTGGCTTCCGCAATGTGTTCTATGGATATGGGCAGCGGGCATGAGCGGGCCGTGATGCACCTTATATATTCTTCCATATCAGCATGGCTGCTCGGGGGTGTCGTGATAAGTAATCGGCGGGGTTGCGGGACCCAGGCTGGTACTCCACCCGTCAGTTGTAGTTTTGGAGCTGTAGCATCAATTGGCTTTCCATATACATACAGATGAAAGTGCCTGCACCCCCAATGTATAGCAATCGCCTCCTTTTCAATTTGGGAGTATCTCTGCTCCGTCTCTGTAAGGGACCGGCTAGCAAACGCCACGGGGATAAAAATCTTCATCCGCTCGCTGATGCTGCATCAATACTGCTCCTAATCCAACAGGACCAGCGTCTACCGCTACCAATGTTAGTTTCCTTGGGTCAAAGAATGCCAATGTGGTTGCTGCCGACAGGGCCTCTTTGATGTCACGAAACGCTTTGTCCTGTTCCGTGCCTCATCTCCACGGCGTGGCTTCTTTGGTTAGTTCTCTCAGAGGTAATGTTAGATTGGCCAGGTCCCTCATGAACCTCCCACAATAATTTACCATTCCCAGAAAACTCCGGACTACGGTGACGGTGGTGGGGGGAGCGGCCTCTTTGATGTCTTTTACTTTTTCTGGGTCTGGGTTTACACTTTCGATTGAGAATGTGTATCCGAAGAATTGTATTTTCCGTTTCAGGAATTCACATTTTCCCTGTGCAGTGTCAGCTATGCATCCCGTAGTTTGCGGAGTACTTGGGTAAGGCGATTGTTGTGTTCGGGTATGGTTCTCGCGTGTATCATTATATCATCACTGACATTTATCACCCTGGGGATGTCAGCGATGAGTTCTTGTATTACATTTTTGAAAACTTCTGCTGCACTAGAAATCCCGAAACTCAGGCGAGTATACCTTCGGAGCCCTAGGTGTGTTGAAAACGTGATGATGTTACGTGAGGACTCATCCAGTACCAGCTGGTGGTAGCCTGATTGCAGATCCAGTTTGGAGAACCAGCACGCTCCCGCCATTTCACCTATGAGGTCGTCGATGGTGGGGGTGATGTGGCGTTCCCGTTTGATGGCAGCGTTGGGAAGCCGCATGTCTACGCATATCCGGACCGCCTGTTTGGGTTTCCGTGTGACTACGATCGGCGAGACCCAGGGGGTTGGTCCGGTTACTTTCTCAATTATTCCCGCGCTTTCGAGCTTCTTCAGTTCCTCTTCGACCAACGGTCTCAGGTGAAACGCTATATGGCGGTGCCTCAGAGCTACAGGTTGCACGGTATTGTCAATGTGAAGGTAGATTTCCTTCCCACTGAATTTTCCAATCCCCTTGAACACTTCGGCAAAGTCCATCAGTAGTTGTTGAATGGATTCCTGATGTACTCCGAACGCAAATGACACGACTCCTAGGTCTTCAGCCGCTTTGCACCCTAGCAGCATGCCCTGTCCATCTTCGGACACGAATATGTTGGCAGTGACCGAACGATCTCCATGGGATATTGAGGTCTTGAATTTCCCCTTGATCTTTAGAGGAGTGTTTTGTCCATATGCGAACACAGTGATGGCTGATGGGAGTAGAGCCGGCGGTGGATTCAGAGTTTTGTACATCTTCGGACACGAATATGTTGGCAGTGACCGAACAATCTCCATGGGATATTGAGGTCTTGAATGTCCCCTTGATCTTTAGAGGAGTGTTTTGTCCATATGCGAACACAGTGATGGCTGATGGGAGTAGAGCCGGCGGTGGATTCAGAGTTTTGTACATAGCCGAGGCCATTAGATTGATGGTCGCCCTGGTGTCCACGACGGCCAGGACTTCTTGCTTGCCAATCCTGACGCCACACTGGGGTAGGCTTCTGGTTTTGCGGGTGGCGGTGCCAACCATGTGTACTTTGTGTACCGTGCGCTCCTCCTCCTCATCATCGTCCATGTCACTTTGGCTCTGGTCTCCCTCTGGCACCGCGTTTACGATCTGGTGTGGCTTCCTAAATCTTTTCGCTCTGCACACTTTTTCAAAATGATTGAAGCGGCCGCAGCCCGAACACCGCTTTCCCCTTGCGGGGCACTCTGCCGGTGTGTGTGTCGGTCCCCCACAGTAGCCGCATGACTTGGGTTGGCCTGCTGGAGGTACTCCACCACCCTTCTTGGCCCATTTCGTCGGGGACTTGACCGTGACTTTGTTGACTGGTTCCGCTTTCACCGGTGCCAAGAGGGCGGCCTCCATGTGCGCAGCCCGGGCTTTCGATAGTTCTTTGGTGCGCCCTAATGTTAGGAGATCTTCCAGGGGCTTGCCCGATTCTTCGAAAATTCTCTCCCGCAGTTTGGCAGAGGTGCAGCCTTGGATTATCAGGCCCCGAATTTCTTCGGTGACGTCAGCAAATCCGCACGTGGACGCCAGGCTCTTCAGGCGCGTATGATAAGTATCCAGCGATTCCTCTGGCAATTGTCGTGCCTGCCGGAATATGAACCTCTCATAGTCCTGGTTAGCCATGGGCTCAAAATGTGTGTTCAGGGCATTGATTAGCGTGTGATGATTCTTGGGAGTGGCCTCCACTAATGTTTTTGCGATGTGGTGGACGTCTTTGCCTCCCAGATGGAGGATCATGGCCCTTTTCAGTTCTTTGTGGACTTTAGTGGCTTCGAAGAAGATTGTTAGTCGGTCCACCCAGTCTTTCCACCTGGGGGCTAACGAGGATGGGGAACCCTCCACCACAAATGGCTCAATGGGGGGTATTGTGGCCATGCTGGGGCCCGTGCATGTGGTGTTCGAGGTGTGTCCGGGTGTGATGATTCTAGCACCTCGTTGAGTGGTCCTGCGCAGTGGAAGAGATCGCCCCTCCCGCGCTCGTCTTGAGCCACATGGCGCTGGGCCTAGGATAGGCCAGGACTCGATCCTCGAGCGTGAGGGCCGGCGCACCTCACCTGGTGGCTTCGCGCACTGTCACTGCAGTTGCGGTTGGTCCTTCTTCCCTCCGATGTACGGGGACAGCGGCACTTCGGAGAGGGGTTCGCCGGGCACGAGCGCCGCAAGTCAATGGCCAGACTCGTGACCGCCGTACAGCAGACACGGCACTGCAACAGCGAGGGCTATCCCACCCTCGTCGCCAGTTTTTATGTCGTGTGGTGCACACACAACATAGGATAAGGCCAATGTAATGGCCGTGGAACCGATACTGAGGCCTATGGTAATAATCACACAGACACGGGTATTCGTGCTCTTTGTCTTCCACGCCGACGCCAACTGGCATACGTGCGTGCGTAGACGCTATTTATTAGAACCAATGTCACGTGACCGTGACGTGTTCCGTCGGTTGAGCCACCGACTACAACACTACAACAGCCGCGGCGCAGTCCGCCGCGTTCAAAAATCTCCTGCGGCTAATGCCGCGTTAGCAACCACACGCTGCACAGCCAGCCGCGTTCAGAACTCCTCCCGCCGCTCCTGCCTGAGCAAACGCAAGTGCTTGTGCGGCCAGCCAGCCGAGTTAAGGAAGCTTCCAGCCTCCCGCCTACAGCCTCGACGGCACGTTCAGGAGATCCCATATGGCCCCCTGCCAACCCGGCTCAGCGCTCAGGGGGTCCCCGTTTCCGTATGCGCTCCGCCTGCCGCTGCACAAACTCTGCACCGAACCTGGCTATGGCTCGCCCTACCGGCAGCTGGAAGGTGGGGGAGAGCGGGCGACGGCCGCAGCAGAGACGTGGCGAAATCCTGCAAGGGGCCAGCAGTCAGCAGTAAAGCAGTGCCTCGGACCCCGGAACCTCCTCGCACCGGAAGCAGAACCTCACACACCGTAAAAGGGTTGAATCCTAAGCTCAGAATATTACACATACTGTCTGCCATACAAATTCCCGTTGCTATGTTTTGGTTACCAAATTCAAGGAACTTGCAAAATTCAATCATACAATAAACAAACAGTCACAGGGATATTTTTTTCGCAGGCACCAAAGACAGAGCTTGCTGACACGGCAGCAAACCTTTTAAGCATTTATTTTAACTTGCTCTTTATTGCATTTATTTTAACTTGGTCACTATACCTATTGAATTACTCCTGGGCGATCTACTCTGCAGACAAACCTACCTGGCTAATCTTATGTGTTGTTTCCCGGGTAGCTAGTTTGCCAGCCCCCAGCAGGTGATCCCGTTCCTCTCAGGTCCACCGCAGCACTTCCGTGCTGATTGAGTAGAGGGAGGGGCAGTAGTTGTGATCTCCTTCGGATGAAAGCCATCATTTTGGGAGGGCGATGTAGCCGTCCGCCTGACTTACTTGGCTCACTATAAAGCAGGAGGATTGTGCCGACGTGCAGGGAACGTATGCAGCGGGCGCGCTGCAGGTGCGCCAAAGGCATGCCCATCTGCACCTGTCCACGTCTGGACCATACCCAGTGCCGGTCCCCCTGGCCGTCCTCCTAAAGATCCACATCAAGGGCTCAGTTACTCACGAGAAGCGCTTCTCAATTTAAAGGCTATGAGTAAGTCAGCCAATTGTCCTCCGTTACGCATAGCAACTATGATTGAAGCCTTACCAATCCCCTGCTCCATTTGTAACAGTCATTTTCTGACTGGGCACCCACACTGGTTAACAAGCTGAAAATAGTGTGTATGAAGGTGCGCTACTTAATTTGAAGATGGTGGATAAATTGTAAAGGAAAGTTATCACTCTAACTTTAGGATTTCTTAAGTTTATGTAGTTTAAGTTTGGTTTGTATAGGGAAAAATTATTTTCTTAACTTTAACTAAGCTTTAACCTTAGTTTTGTTTTATTGACTATATAATTATTTATAAATATAAACCAGAGACTGTGAGAAAGTGCCATCTTTCTTGCATTGATATGCCCCACTTTTCACTGAACTGCTGATGTGCTTTAACTGAGTGTGCCCTGGGTTCCTGCCATCCAGGTACCCAGGGCTTGTGTTCCTTCCCTAAATCTATGCTGAAACAAAAGACCCAATTGGCATCTCTGGCCACCTGTCAGCCCCTAGTAAAGGGTACCCTAGGTACCCAGGTTATGGTGACCAGAGAAGACCCCTGAGGGCAGCAGCACTTATTGTGCCACCCTCCGGGGCCCTGTACCCTGGCACCCACACACTGCCTTTGCAGGCTGAGTGCCTAAGTACAGAATTGAAACAAGAGTCGACATGGCACACATCCCTGTGTGCCATGCCCACAGAACCCACTGCCCTGGCATACTTGAGTCACCCCTCTAGCTGGGTGCCCTATGCCAGAGGTGAGAGCACAGGTGCATGAGCCCTGTGCCCCTACAGTACCCAGGGCCATTTCTAGGCACTGTAAGTGCAGCATGCCACTAAGAGTATATGGTGCTGGGAGGTTGTCATTACAAACTCCACAGCACCATAATGGCTGCACTGAAGACTGACAAGTTTGGTACCAAACTTCTCAGCACCATAAACCCGCACTGATGCCAGTGTGGGATTTAATGTAAAATGAACCAGAGGGCATCTTAGAGATGCCCTCCAAACCCCGAACCGACAATCCACGTCTGGGCTGAGTGGCTGCAGAGGCTGCCACACAGCAGACATGTTGCTGGACCCCTGGGTGGAGAGCCCCCCGTTCTTCTAGGCCTGCAACAATGCACATCCTGGGCAAGGTGCTATGTCTCCTCCCCCAGGATGGACAGTGGGAAGCTTCAAAGGCATGCCGCCTCTGAGAGCTTCTCCAGACCATTTGATTATTTACCTGAGAACCTTTTAACCTGTTTTCCCTCCATAGGATAACATTGACACTTTTTTAAGTGTGGAGTTTTGAAACCTAAAATGATTCTTTAAAAATTGCACAAATAATGAAAACGTATTTACTTACCTTTTGCACGAAATGTCCCAGTGCTGAATCTAGGTATCCAGAACGGAGTTAGAAAAGTAACGTGAAATGTAACTTACCTGCAATTTACTGAAAAAGCCTATTCATTCCAATGTACAGTATTTGCTAAGTGTTGCATACTACTGCTCCCCTGTAAATCAAACATAGTACAATTTCTTTTGCATTTTCAAACTGTTCTATATCCAGTAACTTATTACTGAAAAGTATTTAATGCTTACCTGTACCAGGCTTGCTTGGTTCTAAAAATAAACAACAATATATTTTTATAAAAAAACACAATTGGCCTAGAGTTCAGTTCTTCAGTGTGTGGATTCATTTGCTGACTGAGGGTGTACATCAAATGCTTAACACGGTCATCTGAAACTGCCTTACTGCTCCACCAAGCTACCACTTTAGAGAGTAAGGTTATATCTAACTTTAACCTCTGCCTACCTCTGGGGACACTTGGACTCTTTACACCCTATACCTCATTTTGGTGTAGTATATATAGATCCAGCTTCTTACAGTGGTGCATGCACCAAATTACACAGGCTGCAATGGCAGCCCTGTAGTTGCATTTTTAATGGTCTCTCATGGATGGCATAATACATGCTGCAACCCATGGGAGACCTCTGGGGTACCTATGCCCTGGGTACATGGTTCCATATACTAGGGACTGACAAGCGTACTCCAGTATCCAATCTGGCGTGTACCTAAGTACATACACAACAGTTTTAGGAGAAAGCAGATAGACTGCGGTCCTGATTAGCAGGAATCCAGTCAGACTAGTCAAAAACAGCATCACATCAAGCAAAATGTGGTAGTAACTATAAGAAGTAGATCCTACTTTCCTACAATTGTCCACTGTAAGCTGTGGCTGTTCATTGGTCAATAGGCTTAGTAGTCCCGCCTTAGTACTGCCTTGTCTAATTTTGTAACCTCTCATGGCGACACCCTGTTACGTCTGTTGTTACTCGGTAGGCTTTAATTACAGCCTCCGAGCATCATTTTCTCAAATAGCTTTGACCTGCCTGCAACAGGCAGGACACGCTTTCTCCTAATGTTTTTTTAAAGCACAAGCACCGACGGCATTTGCAATGCAATAGGTCTCGTACTTGCGAAAGTTTAAGCTATTGGCATTGTACATGACAAAGCCTTTTATATATCTGTTTTAAAAACAACACATAACTAAAAGGCATTGTCATTTACAATGCCATTAGCTCAAACTCTCGTAAATTAGAGACCTTACTCCTGTGTGTCCCCGACTTTTCCCGTTCAAGCAGCTAGACACTCTCCACCATCCCCCCACGGCTCGGTATCAACCTCGAGCAGCATCAATACTCTACCACTCTTATCTCTTCATCCACTCTTTTTTCTCTCTCCAATAACGAACACTGTTGCTTAGTGTTTCTCTATCACCCACCAATACCAATTGAGCAGAGCTGCTTCTTCATCCTAATCCTCTGCCCCCCAGTATCTCCCCATGCCACACTCCTAGGCACCTTCCATTCTACGTTCCAGTCACTCTCTCCTCTCTGGTCCTTCCATACTCATCACTCTCTACACCACCCACATTTTCCTCTTGTTCCATGCCACCTTTATACTTTATTTGGAGAGATGAGATGTTTTCTAAAGTCTAATTAGATTGGCGCCAAGATAGGCCTTCTTTAATGGCGAATCTGTCTTTTTGTTTGTAGGATCCTTTGTCATCTTTTCTTCTGCCATGGAAGTACGAGCTATTAGGCTGACCACCAAGGATTCTATTGTCACTGAATCAGGATATTTCTTCTCAGTGTCCTCCAAAAAAAAAACGGGCAGAGCTCGGGCATAATTCGAGCATAATGATTCTGTTCGGGTGCTTCTACGCTCTCAAAAAACATCCATCGGAAAAAAAGGTCTGTATATTTCAAAACTTAATTCAATAAAAACTACAAGACTGCTGTAGTTAGTTAGTGTTGAAACAGCAAATATGAATCTGACACACAGTTTCCCGCCATCTTCCAACCTTCCATTGCACTTTCTACGTCATTGCAAATTCCTCACCTCAGTCGGAGAAAAGCAAAAAAAAAAAAGAACAGACAGGCAGGCACCTACAAGAAGGGAGCTCAACCCATGGTGTCGCAGAGTAAGGTTGAAGACTGACTTGTTACTCTTCCATTTCATTTCACTGTGCATTTGCAGTCCGAAAGAATGCACACAAAGGACGCACGTGCACAGGACAGGCATTCTAAACCCAGGTTGCTGAGTCCCTTGCTTAGACGTAATACTACGACGTCTCCTACGTACTTAGGTAATATGAGCAAGACGTGGACCGGAAGTGCTGCCGCAAAAGGCTTTGTTTGTTTCTGATTTCGCTGGCGTTTTTAGCGAATATGTGAGAGGAAGACATTGCTTTTTAGGTCGAGCAGACCTACCCTCAATGCGTGAGCATTGAAGGTGTCTGCTTCAGACCTATTGTGGCCCGTATTTAGGAATGTGGACAGCTACCAGACGCGTGCTTTGACGAGGTCAGATTTCACCTCGGGAGCGAGCGTCTGATAGCTGCGCATGTGCGGTGCAAAGCCCTTGCTCACACACAGACACAGGCAGCCCCCACCCCTCTGCACGCACGCACACACACAGACACACACAGGCGAGCACATGCACACGCAGGCATACGGCACACATACAGGCACACATACAGGCACACTATCCCCTACCTCGCATTCTCTCTCAATCACACACAGTCACGCATGCGCACACACATTCCCACGCGCGCACACACTCTCCCCCACCCCCCTCCAGGCATACACACAGGCACGCACGCACTTCACATCAGCCCTGGGCCCCACTCACCGACTGCGCTCTTCCGGCGGGGCTCCTCTCGCGCTCCGCTCCTCGCAGCGCATCTCGTCTCCTCTTCTGAATCGGGGCTCTCTCAGGTCAGAGGAGCCCCGCAACAGGCGCCACACTCCTCCTTCTCCCCGGCCCCCTCCTGGGGACCTGGGCTACCCCGGACTGGCAGGGCGCTCCATGCGCCGGCATGCGTGTTCACGGACCTCGGGAGGCGGGACTTCCGGTCGGCCGCGAGCGGATTGGCCGGCTGGCCAAGAGCTTCCGGGTCGCCGCGGGCAGCGCGGCGGCACCCTCCCTATCACTACAAGGGCAGGGTCTGTGCTCTTATTGAACTATGAAGCAGCCCGTGGATTTATTTTTGGATTTCAAGCCTGCTAATTAAATTGCTGAAGCGTTGGGCATCCATTAACTCACGTAGTTATACTTTTTTTTACTATTCATAACTCTTCATATGAAAACGCTTTTTACATAATCTGTATTAGTTTTGAAGTATAATTATATATACGGCCCGCTTCCTCCCACAGTGCCTTAAAATAGGTTATAACAGGGGTCTTATTTGTTATGCAATGAAGTCACACAAATAAAACCTCTGGGGCCTATTTTTCTTACACTGTTCTTTGGCCTCTCAACTAATGTTGATGCAGATAACGTAGCTAATTTGTTTTAGCATATAAAACATTCATGGCTTAATTTTATTAATTCTGCTTCAAGGCAAGTTACCCTATCGTGGAGCAATGTGTGTCTACCGCTCTGGTTCTACATACCTTATTAAGCCTGCTTTCAGAGCAATGCCAGAAATTGCAATTTGTGAATGGGTTAAGGATCTTCAAATAGGTAACAGTGTATGGGAAGACCTTTCAGTAAATATAGATTGGATGTTGCTGTCCATTCCTCCCTAGTCGCCACCCCCTCACCCTCACATCCCCTCACCCTCACATCCCCTCACCCTCACCCTCACATCCCCTCACCCTCACATCCGCTCACCCTCACACCCCCTCACCCTCACTCACACACTCACCCTCACCCTCCCTCTCACCCACCCTCACCCACCCACCCTCACACACCCTCTCACCCTCACCCCCCCTCTCACCCTCACCCACCCACCCTCACACCCCCTTACTCTCACACACCCTCACTCTCACACCCCCTCACTCTCACTCTCACACCCCCTCACCCTCACACTCTCACTCACACCCCCTCACCCTCACACGCCCTCACACACCCTCACCCTCACATGCCCTCACCCTCACCCTCACACACCCTCACCCTCACACGCCCTCACCCTCACACGCCCTCACCCTCACACGCCCTCACCCTCACACGCCCTCACCCTCACACGCCCTCACCCTCACACGCCCTCACACCCCCTCACCCTAACACGCCCTCACAAACCCTCACTCACCTTCTCACCCTCACTCACCCTCACTCACCCTCACCCCCTCACCCCCTCACCCTCACACACATCCGCACACACCCTCTCACCCTCACACACATCCTCACACACCCTGGGATTGCTGTGCCCTTCTCCGGCGACTGGTGTGCGCACATGATCTTTTACGGCAGGACTCCACCCGACATTCATCAAGAGGCGCAGGCTGCCACTTCGGATGGTGCGGTATTGAATCCATGATCACACGTCCCATGAGCAAATGTCCGGGAGCAACACCGGTGGTGGAATGGGGGGTCTGCCGGTAGCTCCGCAGGAATGTAAAGATGGCCAGTTCGATGGACTGACTCTTGTCATGGGCAATCCTAATGACCTTATTGAGTTCACATGAACCTTTCGGCCTCGCCATTGGCTTGCGGCCATCTTGGAGTGATCCGCCGATGCCGGATGCCTAGTGCATTTAAGTAGTTGGCCAGTTCCTGTCCTTGGAACGGAGGTCCATTATCAGTTCGGAGTTCTCGTATGATCCCATGTGCTGCAATGATCTTTTCTAGCTTCGGAATTAGCTCTGCAGCAGTAGTGGTGGATACAATTTCGACCTCCGGATACTTGGAGTGATCATCGATTAGTACCATCGTGTGGCGACCGTCTGGAAGGCTGCCAAAATCAAGACTCACACATGTCCAGGGAGATTTGGGTCGTGGTTCCACCACTATTGGTGCGGGTCTGGGAAGTTCTCCAGTTACTTGGCATGCGGCACAGGATCGGACTGTGGCCTCAACGAGATCATCCATCAATGGAAACCACACCTTTGTCCTAAGGCGCGATTTCGTCTTTACCATGCCTTGGTGACCTGCATGAGCTAGTTGAACCACGTGATCTGTTAGCGATGAGGGTATTACCAGACGATGTCCTCGTAGTAAACACCCCGTGTGGTCTTCATTCAGCTCCTCCAGAACGTGGTACAGACTGTCCATTATGCGTTGGGCCCCAGGAGTCAGGATCTTCCACTCCTCTTTTGCCTGTGCCAGTTTCCTGTCTGCACGGCCCCGATGGCTCGCTGAAGGCATTCATCTCTGCTCGTGGCTTCCGCAATGTGTTCTATGGATATGGGCAGCGGGCATGAGCGGGCCGTGATGCACCTTATATATTCTTCCATATCAGCATGGCTGCTCGGGGGTGTCGTGATAAGTAATCGGCGGGGTTGCGGGACCCAGGCTGGTACTCCACCCGTCAGTTGTAGTTTTGGAGCTGTAGCATCAATTGGCTTTCCATATACATACAGATGAAAGTGCCTGCACCCCCAATGTATAGCAATCGCCTCCTTTTCAATTTGGGAGTATCTCTGCTCCGTCTCTGTAAGGGACCGGCTAGCAAACGCCACGGGGATAAAAATCTTCATCCGCTCGCTGATGCTGCATCAATACTGCTCCTAATCCAACAGGACCAGCGTCTACCGCTACCAATGTTAGTTTCCTTGGGTCAAAGAATGCCAATGTGGTTGCTGCCGACAGGGCCTCTTTGATGTCACGAAACGCTTTGTCCTGTTCCGTGCCTCATCTCCACGGCGTGGCTTCTTTGGTTAGTTCTCTCAGAGGTAATGTTAGATTGGCCAGGTCCCTCATGAACCTCCCACAATAATTTACCATTCCCAGAAAACTCCGGACTACGGTGACGGTGGTGGGGGGAGCGGCCTCTTTGATGTCTTTTACTTTTTCTGGGTCTGGGTTTACACTTTCGATTGAGAATGTGTATCCGAAGAATTGTATTTTCCGTTTCAGGAATTCACATTTTCCCTGTGCAGTGTCAGCTATGCATCCCGTAGTTTGCGGAGTACTTGGGTAAGGCGATTGTTGTGTTCGGGTATGGTTCTCGCGTGTATCATTATATCATCACTGACATTTATCACCCCGGGGATGTCAGCGATGAGTTCTTGTATTACATTTTTGAAAACTTCTGCTGCACTAGAAATCCCGAAACTCAGGCGAGTATACCTTCGGAGCCCTAGGTGTGTTGAAAACGTGATGATGTTACGTGAGGACTCATCCAGTACCAGCTGGTGGTAGCCTGATTGCAGATCCAGTTTGGAGAACCAGCACGCTCCCGCCATTTCACCTATGAGGTCGTCGATGGTGGGGGTGATGTGGCGTTCCCGTTTGATGGCAGCGTTGGGAAGCCGCATGTCTACGCATATCCGGACCGCCTGTTTGGGTTTCCGTGTGACTACGATCGGCGAGACCCAGGGGGTTGGTCCGGTTACTTTCTCAATTATTCCCGCGCTTTCGAGCTTCTTCAGTTCCTCTTCGACCAACGGTCTCAGGTGAAACGCTATATGGCGGTGCCTCAGAGCTACAGGTTGCACGGTATTGTCAATGTGAAGGTGGATTTCCTTCCCACTGAATTTTCCAATCCCCTTGAACACTTCGGCAAAGTCCATCAGTAGTTGTTGAATGGATTCCTGATGTACTCCGAACGCAAATGACACGACTCCTAGGTCTTCAGCCGCTTTGCACCCTAGCAGCATGCCCTGTCCATCTTCGGACACGAATATGTTGGCAGTGACCGAACGATCTCCATGGGATATTGAGGTCTTGAATTTCCCCTTGATCTTTAGAGGAGTGTTTTGTCCATATGCAAACACAGTGATGGCTGATGGGAGTAGAGCCGGCGGTGGTTTCAGAGTTTTGTACATCTTCGGACACGAATATGTTGGCAGTGACCGAACAATCTCCATGGGATATTGAGGTCTTGAATTTCCCCTTGATCTTTAGAGGAGTGTTTTGTCCATATGCGAACACAGTGATGGCTGATGGGAGTAGAGCCGGCGGTGGATTCAGAGTTTTGTACATAGCCGAGGCCATTAGATTGATGGTCGCCCTGGTGTCCACGACGGCCAGGACTTCTTGCTTGCCAATCCTGACGCCACACTGGGGTAGGCGTCTGGTTTTGCGGGTGGCGGTGCCAACCATGTGTACTTTGTGTACCGTGCGCTCCTCCTCCTCATCATCGTCCATGTCACTTTGGCTCTGGTCTCCCTCTGGCACCGCGTTTACGATCTGGTGTGGCTTCCTAAATCTTTTCGCTCTGCACACTTTTTCAAAATGATTGAAGCGGCCGCAGCCCGAACACCGCTTTCCCCTTGCGGGGCACTCTGCCGGTGTGTGTGTCGGTCCCCCACAGTAGCCGCATGACTTGGGTTGGCCTGCTGGAGGTACTCCACCACCCTTCTTGGCCCATTTCGTCGGGGACTTGACCGTGACTTTGTTGACTGGTTCCGCTTTCACCGGCGCCAAGAGGGCGGCCTCCATGTGCGCAGCCCGGGCTTTCGATAGTTCTTTGGTGCGCCCTAATGTTAGGAGATCTTCCAGGGGCTTGCCCGATTCTTCAAAAATTCTCTCCCGCAGTTTGGCAGAGGTGCAGCCTTGGATTATCAGGCCCCGAATTTCTTCGGTGACGTCAGCAAATCCGCACGTGGACGCCAGGCTCTTCAGGCGCGTATGATAAGTATCCAGCGATTCCTCTGGCAATTGTCGTGCCTGGCGGAATATGAACCTCTCATAGTCCTGGTTAGCCATGGGCTCAAAATGTGTGTTCAGGGCATTGATTAGCGTGTGATGATTCTTGGGAGTGGCCTCCACTAATGTTTTTGCGATGTGGTGGACGTCTTTGCCTCCCAGATGGAGGATCATGGCCCTTTTCAGTTCTTTGTGGACTTTAGTGGCTTCGAAGAAGATTGTTAGTCGGTCCACCCAGTCTTTCCACCTGGGGGCTAACGAGGATGGGGAACCCTCCACCACAAATGGCTCAATGGGGGGTATTGTGGCCATGCTGGGGCCCGTGCATGTGGTGTTCGAGGTGTGTCCGGGTGTGATGATTCTAGCACCTCGTTGAGTGGTCCTGCGCAGTGGAAGAGATCGCCCCTCCCGCGCTCGTCTTGAGCCACATGGCGCTGGGCCTAGGATAGGCCAGGACTCGATCCTCGAGCGTGAGGGCCGGCGCACCTCACCTGGTGGCTTCGCGCACTGTCACTGCAGTTGCGGTTGGTCCTTCTTCCCTCCGATGTACGGGGACAGCGGCACTTCGGAGAGGGGTTCGCCGGGCACGAGCGCCGCAAGTCAATGGCCAGACTCGTGACCGCCGTACAGCAGACACGGCACTGCAACAGCGAGGGCTATCCCACCCTCGTCGCCAGTTTTTATGTCGTGTGGTGCACACACAACATAGGATAAGGCCAATGTAATGGCCGTGGAACCGATACTGAGGCCTATGGTAATAATCACACAGACACGGGTATTCGTGCTCTTTGTCTTCCACGCCGACGCCAACTGGCATACGTGCGTGCGTAGACGCTATTTATTAGAACCAATGTCACGTGACCGTGACGTGTTCCGTCGGTTGAGCCACCGACTACAACACTACAACAGCCGCGGCGCAGTCCGCCGCGTTCAAAAATCTCCTGCGGCTAATGCCGCGTTAGCAACCACACGCTGCACAGCCAGCCGCGTTCAGAACTCCTCCCGCCGCTCCTGCCTGAGCAAACGCAAGTGCTTGTGCGGCCAGCCAGCCGAGTTAAGGAAGCTTCCAGCCTCCCGCCTACAGCCTCGACGGCACATTCAGGAGATCCCATATGGCCCCCTGCCAACCCGGCTCAGCGCTCAGGGGGTCCCCGTTTCCGTATGCGCTCCGCCTGCCGCTGCACAAACTCTGCACCGAACCTGGCTATGGCTCGCCCTACCGGCAGCTGGAAGGTGGGGGAGAGCGGGCGACGGCCGCAGCAGAGACGTGGCGAAATCCTGCAAGGGGCCAGCAGTCAGCAGTAAAGCAGTGCCTCGGACCCCGGAACCTCCTCGCACCGGAAGCAGAACCTCACACACCGTAAAAGGGTTGAATCCTAAGCTCAGAATATTACACATACTGTCTGCCATACAAATTCCCGTTGCTATGTTTTGGTTACCAAATTCAAGGAACTTGCAAAATTCAATCATACAATAAACAAACAGTCACAGGGATATTTTTTTCGCAGGCACCAAAGACAGAGCTTGCTGACACGGCAGCAAACCTTTTAAGCATTTATTTTAACTTGCTCTTTATTGCATTTATTTTAACTTGGTCACTATAGCTATTGAATTACTCCTGGGCGATCTACTCTGCAGACAAACCTACCTGGCTAATCTTATGTGTTGTTTCCCGGGTAGCTAGTTTGCCAGCCCCCAGCAGGTGATCCCGTTCCTCTCAGGTCCACCGCAGCACTTCCGTGCTGGTTGAGTAGAGGGAGGGGCAGTAGTTGTGATCTCCTTCGGATGAAAGCCATCATTTTGGGAGGGCGATGTAGCCGTCCGCCTGACTTACTTGGCTCACTATAAAGCAGGAGGATTGTGCCGACGTGCAGGGAACGTATGCAGCGGGCGCGCTGCAGGTGCGCCAAAGGCATGCCCATCTGCACCTGTCCACGTCTGAACCATACCCAGTGCCGGTCCCCCTGGCCGTCCTCCTAAAGATCCACATCAAGGGCTCAGTTACTCACGAGAAGCGCTTCTCAATTTAAAGGCTATGAGTAAGTCAGCCAATTGTCCTCCGTTACGCATAGCAACTATGATTGAAGCCTTACCAATCCCCTGCTCCATTTGTAACAGTCATTTTCTGACTGGGCACCCACATTGGTTAACAAGCTGAAAATAGTGTGTATGAAGGTGCGCTACTTAATTTGAAGATGGTGGATAAATTGTAAAGGAAAGTTATCACTCTAACTTTAGGATTTCTTAAGTTTTTGTAGTTTAAGTTTGGTTTGTATAGGGAAAAATTATTTTCTTAACTTTAACTAAGCTTTAACCTTAGTTTTGTTTTATTGACTATATAATTATTTATAAATATAAACCAGAGACTGTGAGAAAGTGCCATCTTTCTTGCATTGATATGCCCCACTTTTCACTGAACTGCTGATGTGCTTTAACTGAGTGTGCCCTGGGTTCCTGCCATCCAGGTACCCAGGGCTTGTGTTCCTTCCCTAAATCTATGCTGAAACAAAAGACCCAATTGGCATCTCTGGCCACCTGTCAGCCCCTAGTAAAGGGTACCCTAGGTACCCAGGTTATGGTGACCAGAGAAGACCCCTGAGGGCAGCAGCACTTATTGTGCCACCCTCCGGGGCCCTGTACCCTGGCACCCACACACTGCCTTTGCAGGCTGAGTGCCTAAGTACAGAATTGAAACAAGAGTCGACATGGCACACATCCCTGTGTGCCATGCCCACAGAACCCACTGCCCTGGCATACTTGAGTCACCCCTCTAGCTGGGTGCCCTATGCCAGAGGTGAGAGCACAGGTGCATGAGCCCTGTGCCCCTACAGTACCCAGGGCCATTTCTAGGCACTGTAAGTGCAGCATGCCACTAAGAGTATATGGTGCTGGGAGGTTGTCATTACAAACTCCACAGCACCATAATGGCTGCACTGAAGACTGACAAGTTTGGTACCAAACTTCTCAGCACCATAAACCCGCACTGATGCCAGTGTGGGATTTAATGTAAAATGAACCAGAGGGCATCTTAGAAATGCCCTCCAAACCCCGAACCGACAATCCACGTCTGGGCTGAGTGGCTGCAGAGGCTGCCACACAGCAGACATGTTGCTGGACCCCTGGGTGGAGAGCCCCCCGTTCTTCTAGGCCTGCAACAATGCACATCCCGGGCAAGGTGCTATGTCTCCTCCCCCAGGATGGACAGTGGGAAGCTTCAAAGGCATGCCGCCTCTGAGAGCTTCTCCAGACCATTTGATTATTTACCTGAGAACCTTTTAACCTGTTTTCCCTCCATAGGATAACATTGACACTTTTTTAAGTGTGGAGTTTTGAAACCTAAAATGATTCTTTAAAAATTGCACAAATAATGAAAACGTATTTACTTACCTTTTGCACGAAATGTCCCAGTGCTGAATCTAGGTATCCAGAACGGAGTTAGAAAAGTAACGTGAAATGTAACTTACCTGCAATTTACTGAAAAAGCCTATTCATTCCAATGTACAGTATTTGCTAAGTGTTGCATACTACTGCTCCCCTGTAAATCAAACATAGTACAATTTCTTTTGCATTTTCAAACTGTTCTATATCCAGTAACTTATTACTGAAAAGTATTTAATGCTTACCTGTACCAGGCTTGCTTGGTTCCTAAAATAAACAACAGTATATTTTTATAAAAAAACACAATTGGCCTAGAGTTCAGTTCTTCAGTGTGTGGATTCATTTGCTGACTGAGGGTGTACATCAAATGCTTAACACGGTCATCTGAAACTGCCTTACTGCTCCACCAAGCTACCACTTTAGAGAGTAAGGTTATATCTAACTTTAACCTCTGCCTACCTCTGGGGACACTTGGACTCTTTACACCCTATACCTCATTTTGGTGTAGTATATATAGATCCAGCTTCTTACAGTGGTGCATGCACCAAATTACACAGGCTGCAATGGCAGCCCTGTAGTTGCATTTTTAATG
Source organism: Lissotriton vulgaris (assembly GCF_964263255.1). NCBI lineage: Eukaryota > Metazoa > Chordata > Amphibia > Caudata > Salamandridae > Lissotriton > Lissotriton vulgaris. The sequence goes on along the minus strand of NC_141693.1, from coordinate 1,675,490,395 downwards.
GTCTCTCATGGATGGCATAATACATGCTGCAACCCATGGGAGACCTCTGGGGTACCTATGCCCTGGGTACATGGTTCCATATACTAGGGACTGACAAGCGTACTCCAGTATCCAATCTGGCGTGTACCTAAGTACATACACAACAGTTTTAGGAGAAAGCAGATAGACTGCGGTCCTGATTAGCAGGAATCCAGTCAGACTAGTCAAAAACAGCATCACATCAAGCAAAATGTGGTAGTAACTATAAGAAGTAGATCCTACTTTCCTACAATTGTCCACTGTAAGCTGTGGCTGTTCATTGGTCAATAGGCTTAGTAGTCCCGCCTTAGTACTGCCTTGTCTAATTTTGTAACCTCTCATGGCGACACCCTGTTACGTCTGTTGTTACTCGGTAGGCTTTAATTACAGCCTCCGAGCATCATTTTCTCAAATAGCTTTGACCTGCCTGCAACAGGCAGGACACGCTTTCTCCTAATGTTTTTTTAAAGCACAAGCACCGACGGCATTTGCAATGCAATAGGTCTCGTACTTGCGAAAGTTTAAGCTATTGGCATTGTACATGACAAAGCCTTTTATATATCTGTTTTAAAAACAACACATAACTAAAAGGCATTGTCATTTACAATGCCATTAGCTCAAACTCTCGTAAATTAGAGACCTTACTCCTGTGTGTCCCCGACTTTTCCCGTTCAAGCAGCTAGACACTCTCCACCATCCCCCCACGGCTCGGTATCAACCTCGAGCAGCATCAATACTCTACCACTCTTATCTCTTCATCCACTCTTTTTTCTCTCTCCAATAACGAACACTGTTGCTTAGTGTTTCTCTATCACCCACCAATACCAATTGAGCAGAGCTGCTTCTTCATCCTAATCCTCTGCCCCCCAGTATCTCCCCATGCCACACTCCTAGGCACCTTCCATTCTACGTTCCAGTCACTCTCTCCTCTCTGGTCCTTCCATACTCATCACTCTCTACACCACCCACATTTTCCTCTTGTTCCATGCCACCTTTATACTTTATTTGGAGAGATGAGATGTTTTCTAAAGTCTAATTAGATTGGCGCCAAGATAGGCCTTCTTTAATGGCGAATCTGTCTTTTTGTTTGTAGGATCCTTTGTCATCTTTTCTTCTGCCATGGAAGTACGAGCTATTAGGCTGACCACCAAGGATTCTATTGTCACTGAATCAGGATATTTCTTCTCAGTGTCCTCCAAAAAAAAACGGGCAGAGCTCGGGCATAATTCGAGCATAATGATTCTGTTCGGGTGCTTCTACGCTCTCAAAAAACATCCATCGGAAAAAAAGGCCTGTATATTTCAAAACTTAATTCAATAAAAACTACAAGACTGCTGTAGTTAGTTAGTGTTGAAACAGCAAATATGAATCTGACACACAGTTTCCCGCCATCTTCCAACCTTCCATTGCACTTTCTACGTCATTGCAAATTCCTCACCTCAGTCGGAGAAAAGCAAAAAAAAAAAAGAACAGACAGGCAGGCACCTACAAGAAGGGAGCTCAACCCATGGTGTCGCAGAGTAAGGTTGAAGACTGACTTGTTACTCTTCCATTTCATTTCACTGTGCATTTGCAGTCCGAAAGAATGCACACAAAGGACGCACGTGCACAGGACAGGCATTCTAAACCCAGCTTGCTGAGTCCCTTGCTTAGACGTAATACTACGACGTCTCCTACGTACTTAGGTAATATGAGCAAGACGTGGACCGGAAGTGCTGCCGCAAAAGGCTTTGTTTGTTTCTGATTTCGCTGGCGTTTTTAGCGAATATGTGAGAGGAAGACATTGCTTTTTAGGTCGAGCAGACCTACCCTCAATGCGTGAGCATTGAAGGTGTCTGCTTCAGACCTATTGTGGCCCGTATTTAGGAATGTGGACAGCTACCAGACGCGTGCTTTGACGAGGTCAGATTTCACCTCGGGAGCGAGCGTCTGATAGCTGCGCATGTGCGGTGCAAAGCCCTTGCTCACACACAGACACAGGCAGCCCCCACCCCTCTGCACGCACGCACACACACAGACACACACAGGCGAGCGCATGCACACGCAGGCATACGGCACACATACAGGCACACATACAGGCACACATACAGGCACACTATCCCCTACCTCGCATTCTCTCTCAATCACACACAGTCACGCATGCGCACACACATTCCCACTCGCGCACACACTCTCCCCCACCCCCCTCCAGGCATACACACAGGCACGCACGCACTTCACATCAGCCCTGGGCCCCACTCACCGACTGCGCTCTTCCGGCGGGGCTCCTCTCGCGCTCCGCTCCTCGCAGCGCATCTCGTCTCCTCTTCTGAATCAGGGCTCTCTCAGGTCAGAGGAGCCCCGCAACAGGCGCCACACTCCTCCTTCTCCCCGGCCCCCTCCTGGGGACCTGGGCTACCCCGGACTGGCAGGGCACTCCATGCGCCGGCATGCGTGTTCACGGACCTCGGGAGGCGGGACTTCCGGTCGGCCGCGAGCGGATTGGCCGGCTGGCCAAGAGCTTCCGGGTCGCCGCGGGCAGCGCGGCGGCACCCTCCCTATCACTACAAGGGCAGGGTCTGTGCTCTTATTGAACTATGAAGCAGCCCGTGGATTTATTTTTGGATTTCAAGCCTGCTAATTAAATTGCTGAAGCGTTGGGCATCCATTAACTCACGTAGTTATACTTTTTTTTACTATTCATAACTCTTCATATGAAAACGCTTTTTACATAATCTGTATTAGTTTTGAAGTATAATTATATATACGGCCCGCTTCCTCCCACAGTGCCTTAAAATAGGTTATAACAGGGGTCTTATCTTGTTATGCAATGAAGTCACACAAATAAAACCTCTGGGGCCTATTTTTCTTACACTGTTCTTTGGCCTCTCAACTAATGTTGATGCAGATAACGTAGCTAATTTGTTTTAGCATATAAAACATTCATGGCTTAATTTTATTAATTCTGCTTCAAGGCAAGTTACCCTATCGTGGAGCAATGTGTGTCTACCGCTCTGGTTCTACATACCTTATTAAGCCTGCTTTCAGAGCAATGCCAGAAATTGCAATTTGTGAATGGGTTAAGGATCTTCAAATAGGTAACAGTGTATGGGAAGACCTTTCAGTAAATAGAGATTGGATGTTGCTGTCCATTCCTCCCTAGTCGCCACCCCCTCACCCTCACATCCCCTCACCCTCACCCTCACATCCCCTCACCCTCACATCCGCTCACCCTCACACCCCCTCACCCTCACTCACACACTCACCCTCACCCTCCCTCTCACCCACCCTCACCCACCCACCCTCACACACCCTCTCACCCTCACCCCCCCTCTCACCCTCACCCACCCACCCTCACACCCCCTTACTCTCACACACCCTCACTCTCACACCCCCTCACTCTCACTCTCACACCCCTCACCCTCACACTCTCACTCACACCCCCTCACCCTCACACGCCCTCACACGCCCTCACCCTCACACGCCCTCACCCTCACACGCCCTCACCATCACACGCCCTCACCCTCACCCGCCCTCACCCTCACCCTCACACACCCTCACCCTCACACGCCCTCACCCTCACACGCCCTCACCCTCACACGCCCTCACCCTCACACGCCCTCACACCCCCTCACCCTAACACGCCCTCACAAACCCTCACTCACCTTCTCACCCTCACTCACCCTCACTCACCCTCACCCCCTCACCCTCACACACATCCGCACACACCCTCTCACCCTCACACACATCCTCACACACCCTGGGATTGCTGTGCCCTTCTCCGGCGACTGGTGTGCGCACATGATCTTTTACGGCAGGACTCCACCCGACATTCATCAAGAGGCGCAGGCTGCCACTTCGGATGGTGCGGTATTGAATCCATGATCACACGTCCCATGAGCAAATGTCCGGGAGCAACACCGGTGGTGGAATGGGGGGTCTGCCGGTAGCTCCGCAGGAATGTAAAGATGGCCAGTTCGATGGACTGACTCTTGTCATGGGCAATCCTAATGACCTTATTGAGTTCACATGAACCTTTCGGCCTCGCCATTGGCTTGCGGCCATCTTGGAGTGATCCGCCGATACCGGATGCCTAGTGCATTTAAGTAGTTGGCCAGTTCCTGTCCTTGGAACGGAGGTCCATTATCAGTTCGGAGTTCTCGTATGATCCCATGTGCTGCCATGATCTTTTCTAGCTTCGGAATTAGCTCTGCAGCAGTAGTGGTGGATACAATTTCGACCTCCGGATACTTGGAGTGATCATCGATTAGTACCATCGTGTGGCGACCGTCTGGAAGGCTGCCAAAATCAAGACTCACACATGTCCAGGGAGATTTGGGTCGTGGTTCCACCACTATTGGTGCGGGTCTGGGAAGTTCTCCAGTTACTTGGCATGCGGCACAGGATCGGACTGTGGCCTCAACGAGATCATCCATCAATGGAAACCACACCTTTGTCCTAAGGCGCGATTTCGTCTTTACCATGCCTTGGTGACCTGCATGAGCTAGTTGAACCACATGATCTGTTAGCGATGAGGGTATTACCAGACGATGTCCTCGTAGTAAACACCCTGTGTGGTCTTCATTCAGCTCCTCCAGAACGTGGTACAGACTGTCCATTATGCGTTGGGCCCCAGGAGTCAGGATCTTCCACTCCTCTTTTGCCTGTGCCAGTTTCCTGTCTGCACGGCCCGATGGCTCGCTGAAGGCATTCATCTCTGCTCGTGGCTTCCGCAATGTGTTCTATGGATATGGGCAGCGGGCATGAGCGGGCCGTGATGCACCTTATATATTCTTCCATATCAGCATGGCTGCTCGGGGGTGTCGTGATAAGTAATCGGCGGGGTTGCGGGACCCAGGCTGGTACTCCACCCGTCAGTTGTAGTTTTGGAGCTGTAGCATCAATTGGCTTTCCATATACATACAGATGAAAGTGCCTGCACCCCCAATGTATAGCAATCGCCTCCTTTTCAATTTGGGAGTATCTCTGCTCCGTCTCTGTAAGGGACCGGCTAGCAAACGCCACGGGGATAAAAATCTTCATCCGCTCGCTGATGCTGCATCAATACTGCTCCTAATCCAACAGGACCAGCGTCTACCGCTACCAATGTTAGTTTCCTTGGGTCAAAGAATGCCAATGTGGTTGCTGCCGACAGGGCCTCTTTGATGTCACGAAACGCTTTGTCCTGTTCCGTGCCTCATCTCCACGGCGTGGCTTCTTTGGTTAGTTCTCTCAGAGGTAATGTTAGATTGGCCAGGTCCCTCATGAACCTCCCACAATAATTTACCATTCCCAGAAAACTCCGGACTACGGTGACGGTGGTGGGGGGAGCGGCCTCTTTGATGTCTTTTACTTTTTCTGGGTCTGGGTTTACACTTTCGATTGAGAATGTGTATCCGAAGAATTGTATTTTCCGTTTCAGGAATTCACATTTTCCCTGTGCAGTGTCAGCTATGCATCCCGTAGTTTGCGGAGTACTTGGGTAAGGCGATTGTTGTGTTCGGGTATGGTTCTCGCGTGTATCATTATATCATCACTGACATTTATCACCCCGGGGATGTCAGCGATGAGTTCTTGTATTACATTTTTGAAAACTTCTGCTGCACTAGAAATCCCGAAACTCAGGCGAGTATACCTTCGGAGCCCTAGGTGTGTTGAAAACGTGATGATGTTACGTGAGGACTCATCCAGTACCAGCTGGTGGTAGCCTGATTGCAGATCCAGTTTGGAGAACCAGCACGCTCCCGCCATTTCACCTATGAGGTCGTCGATGGTGGGGGTGATGTGGCGTTCCCGTTTGATGGCAGCGTTGGGAAGCCGCATGTCTACGCATATCCGGACCGCCTGTTTGGGTTTCCGTGTGACTACGATCGGCGAGACCCAGGGGGTTGGTCCGGTTACTTTCTCAATTATTCCCGCGCTTTCGAGCTTCTTCAGTTCCTCTTCGACCAACAGTCTCAGGTGAAACGCTATATGGCGGTGCCTCAGAGCTACAGGTTGCACGGTATTGTCAATGTGAAGGTGGATTTCCTTCCCACTGAATTTTCCAATCCCCTTGATCACTTCGGCAAAGTCCATCAGTAGTTGTTGAATGGATTCCTGATGTACTCCGAACGCAAATGACACGACTCCTAGGTCTTCAGCCGCTTTGCACCCTAGCAGCATGCCCTGTCCATCTTCGGACACGAATATGTTGGCAGTGACCGAACGATCTCCATGGGATATTGAGGTCTTGAATTTCCCCTTGATCTTTAGAGGAGTGTTTTGTCCATATGCGAACACAGTGATGGCTGATGGGAGTAGAGCCGGCGGTGGATTCAGAGTTTTGTACATCTTCGGACACGAATATGTTGGCAGTGACCGAACAATCTCCATGGGATATTGAGGTCTTGAATTTCCCCTTGATCTTTAGAGGAGTGTTTTGTCCATATGCGAACACAGTGATGGCTGATGGGAGTAGAGCCGGCGGTGGATTCAGAGTTTTGTACATAGCCGAGGCCATTAGATTGATGGTCGCCCTGGTGTCCACGACGGCCAGGACTTCTTGCTTGCCAATCCTGACGCCACACTGGGGTAGGCTTCTGGTTTTGCGGGTGGCGGTGCCAACCATGTGTACTTTGTGTACCGTGCGCTCCTCCTCCTCATCATCGTCCATGTCACTTTGGCTCTGGTCTCCCTCTGGCACCGCGTTTACGATCTGGTGTGGCTTCCTAAATCTTTTCGCTCTGCACACTTTTTCAAAATGATTGAAGCGGCCGCAGCCCGAACACCGCTTTCCCCTTGCGGGGCACTCTGCCGGTGTGTGTGTCGGTCCCCCACAGTAGCCGCATGACTTGGGTTGGCCTGCTGGAGGTACTCCACCACCCTTCTTGGCCCATTTCGTCGGGGACTTGACCGTGACTTTGTTGACTGGTTCCGCTTTCACCGGCGCCAAGAGGGCGGCCTCCATGTGTGCAGCCCGGGCTTTCGATAGTTCTTTGGTGCGCCCTAATGTTAGGAGATCTTCCAGGGGCTTGCCCGATTCTTCAAAAATTCTCTCCCGCAGTTTGGCAGAGGTGCAGCCTTGGATTATCAGGCCCCGAATTTCTTCGGTGACGTCAGCAAATCCGCACGTGGACGCCAGGCTCTTCAGGCGCGTATGATAAGTATCCAGCGATTCCTCTGGCAATTGTCGTGCCTGCCGGAATATGAACCTCTCATAGTCCTGGTTAGCCATGGGCTCAAAATGTGTGTTCAGGGCATTGATTAGCGTGTGATGATTCTTGGGAGTGGCCTCCACTAATGTTTTTGCGATGTGGTGGACGTCTTTGCCTCCCAGATGGAGGATCATGGCCCTTTTCAGTTCTTTGTGGACTTTAGTGGCTTCGAAGAAGATTGTTAGTCGGTCCACCCAGTCTTTCCACCTGGGGGCTAACGAGGATGGGGAACCCTCCACCACAAATGGCTCAATGGGGGGTATTGTGGCCATGCTGGGGCCCGTGCATGTGGTGTTCGAGGTGTGTCCGGGTGTGATGATTCTAGCACCTCGTTGAGTGGTCCTGCGCAGTGGAAGAGATCGCCCCTCCCACGCTCGTCTTGAGCCACATGGCGCTGGGCCTAGGATAGGCCAGGACTCGATCCTCGAGCGTGAGGGCCGGCGCACCTCACCTGGTGGCTTTGCGCACTGTCACTGCAGTTGCGGTTGGTCCTTCTTCCCTCCGATGTACGGGGACAGCGGCACTTCGGAGAGGGGTTCGCCGGGCACGAGCGCCGCAAGTCAATGGCCAGACTCGTGACCGCCGTACAGCAGACACGGCACTGCAACAGCGAGGGCTATCCCACCCTCGTCGCCAGTTTTTATGTCGTGTGGTGCACACACAACATAGGATAAGGCCAATGTAATGGCCGTGGAACCGATACTGAGGCCTATGGTAATAATCACACAGACACGGGTATTCGTGCTCTTTGTCTTCCACGCCGACGCCAACTGGCATACGTGCGTGCGTAGACGCTATTTATTAGAACCAATGTCACGTGACCGTGACGTGTTCCGTCGGTTGAGCCACCGACTACAACACTACAACAGCCGCGGCGCAGTCCGCCGCGTTCAAAAATCTCCTGCGGCTAATGCCGCGTTAGCAACCACACGCTGCACAGCCAGCCGCGTTCAGAACTCCTCCCGCCGCTCCTGCCTGAGCAAACGCAAGTGCTTGTGCGGCCAGCCAGCCGAGTTAAGGAAGCTTCCAGCCTCCCGCCTACAGCCTCGACGGCACGTTCAGGAGATCCCATATGGCCCCCTGCCAACCCGGCTCAGCGCTCAGGGGGTCCCCGTTTCCGTATGCGCTCCGCCTGCCGCTGCACAAACTCTGCACCGAACCTGGCTATGGCTCGCCCTACCGGCAGCTGGAAGGTGGGGGAGAGCGGGCGACGGCCGCAGCAGAGACGTGGCGAAATCCTGCAAGGGGCCAGCAGTCAGCAGTAAAGCAGTGCCTCGGACCCCGGAACCTCCTCGCACCGGAAGCAGAACCTCACACACCGTAAAAGGGTTGAATCCTAAGCTCAGAATATTACACATACTGTCTGCCATACAAATTCCCGTTGCTATGTTTTGGTTACCAAATTCAAGGAACTTGCAAAATTCAATCATACAATAAACAAACAGTCACAGGGATATTTTTTTCGCAGGCACCAAAGACAGAGCTTGCTGACACGGCAGCAAACCTTTTAAGCATTTATTTTAACTTGCTCTTTATTGCATTTATTTTAACTTGGTCACTATACCTATTGAATTACTCCTGGGCGATCTACTCTGCAGACAAACCTACCTGGCTAATCTTATGTGTTGTTTCCCGGGTAGCTAGTTTGCCAGCCCCCAGCAGGTGATCCCGTTCCTCTCAGGTCCACCGCAGCACTTCCGTGCTGATTGAGTAGAGGGAGGGGCAGTAGTTGTGATCTCCTTCGGATGAAAGCCATCATTTTGGGAGGGCGATGTAGCCGTCCGCCTGACTTACTTGGCTCACTATAAAGCAGGAGGATTGTGCCGACGTGCAGGGAACGTATGCAGCGGGCGCGCTGCAGGTGCGCCAAAGGCATGCCCATCTGCACCTGTCCACGTCTGGACCATACCCAGTGCCGGTCCCCCTGGCCGTCCTCCTAAAGATCCACATCAAGGGCTCAGTTACTCACGAGAAGCGCTTCTCAATTTAAAGGCTATGAGTAAGTCAGCCAATTGTCCTCCGTTACGCATAGCAACTATGATTGAAGCCTTACCAATCCCCTGCTCCATTTGTAACAGTCATTTTCTGACTGGGCACCCACACTGGTTAACAAGCTGAAAATAGTGTGTATGAAGGTGCGCTACTTAATTTGAAGATGGTGGATAAATTGTAAAGGAAAGTTATCACTCTAACTTTAGGATTTCTTAAGTTTTTGTAGTTTAAGTTTGGTTTGTATAGGGAAAAATTATTTTCTTAACTTTAACTAAGCTTTAACCTTAGTTTTGTTTTATTGACTATATAATTATTTATAAATATAAACCAGAGACTGTGAGAAAGTGCCATCTTTCTTGCATTGATATGCCCCACTTTTCACTGAACTGCTGATGTGCTTTAACTGAGTGTGCCCTGGGTTCCTGCCATCCAGGTACCCAGGGCTTGTGTTCCTTCCCTAAATCTATGCTGAAACAAAAGACCCAATTGGCATCTCTGGCCACCTGTCAGCCCCTAGTAAAGGGTACCCTAGGTACCCAGGTTATGGTGACCAGAGAAGACCCCTGAGGGCAGCAGCACTTATTGTGCCACCCTCCGGGGCCCTGTACCCTGGCACCCACACACTGCCTTTGCAGGCTGAGTGCCTAAGTACAGAATTGAAACAAGAGTCGACATGGCACACATCCCTGTGTGCCATGCCCACAGAACCCACTGCCCTGGCATACTTGAGTCACCCCTCTAGCTGGGTGCCCTATGCCAGAGGTGAGAGCACAGGTGCATGAGCCCTGTGCCCCTACAGTACCCAGGGCCATTTCTAGGCACTGTAAGTGCAGTGATGCCACTAAGAGTATATGGTGCTGGGAGGTTGTCATTACAAACTCCACAGCACCATAATGGCTGCACTGAAGACTGACAAGTTTGGTACCAAACTTCTCAGCACCATAAACCCGCACTGATGCCAGTGTGGGATTTAATGTAAAATGAACCAGAGGGCATCTTAGAAATGCCCTCCAAACCCCGAACCGACAATCCACGTCTGGGCTGAGTGGCTGCAGAGGCTGCCACACAGCAGACATGTTGCTGGACCCCTGGGTGGAGAGCCCCCCGTTCTTCTAGGCCTGCAACAATGCACATCCTGGGCAAGGTGCTATGTCTCCTCCCCCAGGATGGACAGTGGGAAGCTTCAAAGGCATGCCGCCTCTGAGAGCTTCTCCAGACCATTTGATTATTTACCTGAGAACCTTTTAACCTGTTTTCCCTCCATAGGATAACATTGACACTTTTTTAAGTGTGGAGTTTTGAAACCTAAAATGATTCTTTAAAAATTGCACAAATAATGAAAACGTATTTACTTACCTTTTGCACGAAATGTCCCAGTGCTGAATCTAGGTATCCAGAACGGAGTTAGAAAAGTAACGTGAAATGTAACTTACCTGCAATTTACTGAAAAAGCCTATTCATTCCAATGTACAGTATTTGCTAAGTGTTGCATACTACTGCTCCCCTGTAAATCAAACATAGTACAATTTCTTTTGCATTTTCAAACTGTTCTATATCCAGTAACTTATTACTGAAAAGTATTTAATGCTTACCTGTACCAGGCTTGCTTGGTTCCTAAAATAAACAACAGTATATTTTTATAAAAAAACACAATTGGCCTAGAGTTCAGTTCTTCAGTGTGTGGATTCATTTGCTGACTGAGGGTGTACATCAAATGCTTAACACGGTCATCTGAAACTGCCTTACTGCTCCACCAAGCTACCACTTTAGAGAGTAAGGTTATATCTAACTTTAACCTCTGCCTACCTCTGGGGACACTTGGACTCTTTACACCCTATACCTCATTTTGGTGTAGTATATATAGATCCAGCTTCTTACAGTGGTGCATGCACCAAATTACACAGGCTGCAATGGCAGCCCTGTAGTTGCATTTTTAATGGTCTCTCATGGATGGCATAATACATGCTGCAACCCATGGGAGACCTCTGGGGTACCTATGCCCTGGGTACATGGTTCCATATACTAGGGACTGACAAGCGTACTCCAGTATCCAATCTGGCGTGTACCTAAGTACATACACAACAGTTTTAGGAGAAAGCAGATAGACTGCGGTCCTGATTAGCAGGAATCCAGTCAGACTAGTCAAAAACAGCATCACATCAAGCAAAATGTGGTAGTAACTATAAGAAGTAGATCCTACTTTCCTACAATTGTCCACTGTAAGCTGTGGCTGTTCATTGGTCAATAGGCTTAGTAGTCCCGCCTTAGTACTGCCTTGTCTAATTTTGTAACCTCTCATGGCGACACCCTGTTACGTCTGTTGTTACTCGGTAGGCTTTAATTACAGCCTCCGAGCATCATTTTCTCAAATAGCTTTGACCTGCCTGCAACAGGCAGGACACGCTTTCTCCTAATGTTTTTTTAAAGCACAAGCACCGACGGCATTTGCAATGCAATAGGTCTCGTACTTGCGAAAGTTTAAGCTATTGGCATTGTACATGACAAAGCCTTTTATATATCTGTTTTAAAAACAACACATAACTAAAAGGCATTGTCATTTACAATGCCATTAGCTCAAACTCTCGTAAATGAGAGACCTATTGCTTTGCAAATGCTTGTTAATTTTTCAAGCTATACCATCATTTGACTTTTACACCCCCTTACTCCTGTGTGTCCCCGACTTTTCCCGTTCAAGCAGCTAGACACTCTCCACCATCCCCCCACGGCTCGGTATCAACCTCGAGCAGCATCAATACTCTACCACTCTTATCTCTTCATCCACTCTTTTTTCTCTCTCCAATAACGAACACTGTTGCTTAGTGTTTCTCTATCACCCACCAATACCAATTGAGCAGAGCTGCTTCTTCATCCTAATCCTCTGCCCCCCAGTATCTCCCCATGCCACACTCCAAGGCACCTTCCATTCTATGTTCCAGTCACTCTCTCCTCTCTGGTCCTTCCATACTCATCACTCTCTACACCACCCACATTTTCCTCTTGTTCCATGCCACCTTTATACTTTATTTGGAGAGATGAGATGTTTTCTAAAGTCTAATTAGATTGGCGCCAAGATAGGCCTTCTTTAATGGTGAATCTGTCTTTTTGTTTGTAGGATCCTTTGTCATCTTTTCTTCTGCCATGGAAGTACGAGCTATTAGGCTGACCACCAAGGATTCTATTGTCACTGAATCAGGATATTTCTTCTCAGTGTCCTCCAAAAAAAAAAGGGCAGAGCTCGGGCATAATTCGAGCATAATGATTCTGTTCGGGTGCTTCTACGCTCTCAAAAAACATCCATCGGAAAAAAAGGCCTGTATATTTCAAAACTTAATTCAATAAAAACTACAAGACTGCTGTAGTTAGTTAGTGTTGAAACAGCAAATATGAATCTGACACACAGTTTCCCCCCATCTTCCAACCTTCCATTGCACTTTCTACGTCATTGCAAATTCCTCACCTCAGTCGGAGAAAAGCAAAAAAAAAAAGAACAGACAGGCAGGCACCTACAAGAAGGGAGCTCAACCCATGGTGTCGCAGAGTAAGGTTGAAGACTGACTTGTTACTCTTCCATTTCATTTCACTGTGCATTTGCAGTCCGAAAGAATGCACACAAAGGACGCACGTGCACAGGACAGGCATTCTAAACCCAGCTTGCTGAGTCCCTTGCTTAGACGTAATACTACGACGTCTCCTACGTACTTAGGTAATATGAGCAAGACGTGGACCGGAAGTGCTGCCGCAAAAGGCTTTGTTTGTTTCTGATTTCGCTGGCGTTTTTAGCGAATATGTGAGAGGAAGACATTGCTTTTTAGGTCGAGCAGACCTACCCTCAATGCGTGAGCATTGAAGGTGTCTGCTTCAGACCTATTGTGGCCCGTATTTAGGAATGTGGACAGCTACCAGACGCGTGCTTTGACGAGGTCAGATTTCACCTCGGGAGCGAGCGTCTGATAGCTGCGCATGTGCGGTGCAAAGCCCTTGCTCACACACAGACACAGGCAGCCCCCACCCCTCTGCACGCACGCACACACACAGACACACACAGGTGAGCGCATGCACACGCAGGCATACGGCACACATACAGGCACACATACAGGCACACTATCCCCTACCTCGCATTCTCTCTCAATCACACACAGTCACGCATGCGCACACACATTCCCACGCGCGCACACACTCTCCCCCACCCCCCTCCAGGCATACACACAGGCACGCACGCACTTCACATCAGCCCTGGGCCCCACTCACCGACTGCGCTCTTCCGGCGGGGCTCCTCTCGCGCTCCGCTCCTCGCTGCGCATCTCGTCTCCTCTTCTGAATCGGGGCTCTCTCAGGTCAGAGGAGCCCCGCAACAGGCGCCACACTCCTCCTTCTCCCCTGCCCCCTCCTGGGGACCTGGGCTACCCCGGACTGGCAGGGCGCTCCATGCGCCGGCATGCGTGTTCACGGACCTCGGGAGGCGGGACTTCCGGTCGGCCGCAAGCGGATTGGCCGGCTGGCCAAGAGCTTCCGGGTCGCCGCGGGCAGCGCGGCGGCACCCTCCCTATCACTACAAGGGCAGGGTCTGTGCTCTTACTGAACTATGAAGCAGCCCGTGGATTTATTTTTGGATTTCAAGCCTGCTAATTAAATTGCTGAAGCGTTGGGCATCCATTAACTCACGTAGTTATACTTTTTTTTACTATTCATAACTCTTCATATGAAAACGCTTTTTACATAATCTGTATTAGTTTTGAAGTATAATTATATATACGGCCCGCTTCCTCCCACAGTGCCTTAAAATAGGTTATAACAGGGGTCTTATCTTGTTATGCAATGAAGTCACACAAATAAAACCTCTGGGGCCTATTTTTCTTACACTGTTCTTTGGCCTCTCAACTAATGTTGATGCAGATAACGTAGCTAATTTGTTTTAGCATATAAAACATTCATGGCTTAATTTTATTAATTCTGCTTCAAGGCAAGTTACCCTATCGTGGAGAAATGTGTGTCTACCGCTCTGGTTCTACATACCTTATTAAGCCTGCTTTCAGAGCAATGCCAGAAATTGCAATTTGTGAATGGGTTAAGGATCTTCAAATAGGTAACAGTGTATGGGAAGACCTTTCAGTAAATATAGATTGGATGTTGCTGTCCATTCCTCCCTAGTCGCCACCCCCTCACCCTCACATCCCCTCACCCTCACATCCCCTCACCCTCATCCTCACATCCCCTCACCCTCACATCCGCTCACCCTCACACCCCCTCACCCTCACTCACACACTCACCCTCACCCTCCCTCTCACCCACCCTCACCCACCCACCCTCACACACCCTCACCCACCCACCCTCACACACCCTCTCACCCTCACCCCCCCTCTCACCCTCACCCACCCACCCTCACACCCCCTTACTCTCACACACCCTCACTCTCACACCCCCTCACTCTCACTCTCACACCCCCTCACCCTCACACTCTCACTCACACCCCCTCACCCTCACACGCCCTCACCCTCACACGCCCTCACCCTCACACGCCCTCACCCTCACACGCCCTCACCATCACACGCCCTCACCCTCACCCTCACATGCCCTCACCCTCACCCTCACACACCCTCACCCTCACACGCCCTCACCCTCACACGCCCTCACCCTCACACGCCCTCACACCCCCTCACCCTCACACGCCCTCCCAAACCCTCACTCACCTTCTCACCCTCACTCACCCTCACCCCCTCACCCCCTCACCCTCACAAACCCGCACCCACCTCACCCTCACACACCCTCACCCTCACTCACCCCCATCACCCCTGTCACCCCCCTCACCCTCCCTCACCCTCTCATCCTCACAACCCCACACCCTCACCACCCCATACCCTCACAACCCCACACCCTCCCCCTCACACCCTTGCACCCCTCACCCACACTCTCACACCCCCCTCACCCTCACACCCCCTCACCCTCACCCCCACACACCCTCACCCCCACACATCCTCACCCCCACACATCCTCACCCCCACACATCCTCACCCCCACACATCCTCACCCCCACACATCCTCACCCCCACACACCCTCACCCCCACACATCCTCACCCCCACACATCCTCACCCCCACACACCCTCACCCCCACACACCCTCACCCTCACACACCCTCACCCTCACACACCCTCACCCCCCCACACCCTCACCCCCCTCACCCTCACCCCCCTCACCCTCACACACCCTCACTCACCCCCCTCACCCTCACACACCCTCAACCCCCTCACCCTCACACACCCTCACCCCCCTCACCCTCACCCCCCTCACCCTCACCCCCCCTCACCCTCACCCCCCCTCACCCTGACCCCCCTTCACCCTCACCCCCACTCACCCTCACCCCCCTCACCCTCACACAACCCCACCCTCACATACCCTCACCCCCCCACCCTCACATACCCTCACCCTCGCACCCCCTCACCCTCGCACCCCCTCACCCTCACACCCCCTCACCCTCACACCCCCTCACCCTCACACAACCTCACCCCCTCTCACCCCCTCACCCCCTCACTCAACCTCTCACCCCCTAACCCCCTCACCCTCTCACCCTCTCACCCTCTCACCCCCTCACCCTCACACACACCCTCACCCCCTCTCACCCCCCCTCACCCTCACTCCCCCTCACCCTCACACCCCCTCACCCTCACACCCCCTCACCCTCACAAAATCACTATGTGCTACCACAGCATCACTGAACGCCACAGCATCACTCGTTTGCCATCACAACATCACTCAGCGCCACCACATCATCAATCTCTGCGACCATTCAACAACACCTGGTTCAAATATGCTCTCTCAATGTTTGAAGCTTTATTACAAATGTAACAAAAACATGTTAATATTTCACTTCTGTTCTTGGAATTTCGTCACAATAAAATACACTGAACATAATCTTCACAAAAGTTATTTACAAAACTTTAAGCTATTGCCATTATAAATTACAATAACTTTTATTTAATTATTAACCATTAAAAAAAATTAAAAGCCATTGTTATTTGTAATATCAATACATGTAAGTCACGTAAATACAACACATATTGCATTACAAATGCTATAGGTGTCACATTTGCCAAAGTTATAACTATTGGCATTGTAAATGACAAAGCTATTAATTTAGTTATTTTCAAAAACAAAATATAAATTAAAAAATTGTCATTTACAATACCAATAGCTCAAACTTTCCTAACGCGAGACCTTTTGCATTGCAAATGCTTGTTTACTAAGTTGCTGGGAGAGGAGTTAGAGCAATACTCATACACCATTTGGGGCTGGCTAGCATACCATATGACAGTTGCAGCGCAACACATTTTTAACATTTTTAAATCGTGAAATGTAGAAGGAGGTGCGGAGGACAGGAACTGGCCCAAAAAGGTCACGCGGAGGTGACTTAATTTCTTTTTGTTCGCATTGAATACATGACTTACATATACCTGTGTTAAACCGGTGCTTAATTTGTAAAAAAAATAAGTGCCGGGTCCTCGTCAAGAGGCTACCACAGTTTGCACCATACCTTCCCTCAACTACTAACCATCACACTGCTCCAAGTGTGACAGTGAGGGCTGTTTGAGGCAGCCAAAGCCTTAAGAATGGCGTGGGTGGCAGGTATTTGCTGTTTTGAATGTATATTGAATTAACAAACAACTGTCTACCAGTCATACAGGTATCTAAATCCACCAAAATACCATGAGAGAGCGCTATGTTATTTTGAAAGTTGTAGGGGTGCACCATAGTCCAGAGTAGTCAGCACCCATATATTTAGAGGATTCTACTAATGTAGTTTAGAAATGTAACCTTAGGCTGGGAATTAGCACAATACGTAGTGATGTGTTTATTAATTAGAGACTAATGTAGAGTTTTAATCGATATGCAGTGTTGCCTAATGTAGAAATGTAATCATATGTGAAATGTCGCATTACTAATGAAATACTTTTGAAATACACACGTGCTTATTAATGAGTGAATTAACGTAGGCTTTTATATGAAAATTAGTGCTTACACCGAAAGTAGAATTAATACTCTATAATGGTGAAATGTAATGTCATGTAGTATTAGAAAAGCGTTTAAATGTGCAAGGCTTGGGACATGCTGAAGCCAATAGAGGCCTAACTGTATTTTCTTTTGTTAACTTTAGTCGAGAAGGAATGATTTTTTCTCTTCGTGGAAGAAGCTGTCCTCAGCAAATCTGAGATTGTAACTTCGAATGTTGCAGAGATGTTCCCATGTGTTTCAGCTTGCAGGTGCAAGGCCACAAGGCTCGTTAGGTAGAAGAGTCCATTGTTTAGGAGTTGGGATAGTAGACGCGAGTGTAGAGGAGCTGCCAAGGAATTTAGGAGTGCAACATTCAGCGAGGAAGGTGCCTGGGACCCAAGGACACACCAACGGACGCTTGATGGAGAGGTGCCATACTGGAAAAGTTTGAAGATCTGTACCTGCCAGAGGGGTGTACCTCTGGGCGTGTCAACTGTTTTTGGGATTTTGTATTAGGGAAAGCACCCGGGGTCGGAGAGCAGATTTTGGTTAGGGGATTGACAGAGCAGGATGTTTGTAGAGGGAGTTTGGGAAACTTAGGGCAGAGTGGGGTGTAGGAAGGAGCATCTTAGAACGAGCTCGATAGTTAGACCATCTGTTTAAAGGAAGTGAATGTACTTCTTTGGAAGTCCTCACTGCTGACACCTTTACTCTTGTCTGATGGGAATGTTAAGTAGGGATGTCGCCTTAGAGTAGTGTAGGGACAAACTAAACATTTTCTTTTCTTTTGTAAATGCCTTCCAAACGTCAAGCAGGGACTGTTCTCGGTTGCCAAATGTTACTCGAACTGACTTTGCTTTATATCCTGAGTCGTTTGAGAATCTTGCATAGGATTATGTTTGCATTAGTGCCAGTTTATTTTTTGAACCTCTTGCTGAGATCTCTGTATGTTCAATTATTTTTGGCTTTGTAATAAATCTTTAAAAATTTCAGTTTGTAGTCAGTGGTCCTTTGAGTTAATTTGGATTTGATTGTAAAGTTGTTTAAAGTTATCATTGAGAGATCTTCCTTTACACTCCTAGAACAGGGAAAAAGATCCAGTCCACCTGGTTTGGGATTCTAGAGATGGGTAAGAAAATCTAGATGAAAATCCCAGCTTCCCCAGTTGTTAGCAGAGTAGGATGGTTCCCTTTCTAGAGTAAGGAAAGATCTGATCTAGATTAGGATGAGTTCCCCAAGGCCCATAGAAATTAGAGGATGGTTGCCCAGTGGATTGTCGGCGGAAGCCTGCGTTCCATGGAAACTGACGGAGAGTGACGGTGCGGTAAAAAGGAGCAGTTCGTAGGAGAGTGAGTATGAATAGGGTTATATGTTGTTAGATTGCGGTGTTTGTATGTTGTGTTGTGTTGTAATGTCTTGCGGAGTTGGAATGCCTATTGTATGAAAGGAGATCAGGCTGTGAGCGCACGCAGCCCGGGAAAATCTTAGGCTCAAGGAGTTGCTTAAGTGGTTCGGGTGTATCGAACACCCATAGTAATTGTCGACCATTGTTAAGGGGATCGTGAGTGTAGGAGAGTAGGGTCTGCAATCCTATGATCACCCAGATTTTTTGCTTTTGTTTCACTGGTTTACGACTTTCTCTGGCTGTGGGCCTGCCAATCAATCAATCAATCAATCAATCAGTGACATTTATAAAGCGCGCTACATACCCGTAAGGTCTCAAGGCGCTGGGGAGGGGGGGTGCCGCTACTGCTCGAACAGCCAGGTCTTCAGCTTCTTCCTGAAGGAGAGGTGGTCTTGGGTCAGGCGCAGGTCGGACGGGAGGGAGTTCCAGGTCTTGGCGGCCAGGTAGGAGAAGGACCTTCCTCCTGTAGTCGCTCTTCGGATGCGGGGGACGGCGGCGAGGGCGTGGTTGACTGATCGGAGGTGGCGTTTGGGGGCGTAGAAGTTGACTCGGCTGTTGAGGTAGCTCGGGCCTTGGTCGTGTAGGGCTTTGTGTGCGTGGGTGAGGAGGCGGAAGGTGATTCTCTTGTTGACGGGGAGCCAGTGAAGGTCTCTCAGATGTCCGGAGATGTGGCTGGATCGTGGGATGTCGAGGACGAGTCTGGCTGAGGCGTTTTGGATCCGCTGGAGTCTCTTCTGGAGCTTGGCGGTGGTCCCGGCGTAGAGGGCGTTGCCGTAGTCCAGTCGGCTGGTGACGAGGGCCTGGGTGACGGTCTTCCTGGTCTCTGTGGGGATCCACCAGAAGATCTTCCGTAGCATGCGTAGGATGTTGAAGCACGCCGAGGAGACGCTGTTGACTTGCCTGGTCATGGAGAGGGAGGAGTCCAGGATGAAGCCCAGGTTTCGTGCATGGTCTGTCGGTTTGGGTGCGGTGCCCAGGGCGGGAGGCCACCAGGGGTCGTCCCAGGCGGAGGGTGAAGAGCCCAGGATGAGGACCTCCGTCTTGTCCGAGTTCAGTTTCAGGCGGCTGGTCGTCATCCACTCGGCTACCTCTTTCATCCCTTCGTGCAGGTTGGCTCTGGCGGCGGCGGGGTCGTTGGTCAGGGAGAGGATCAGCTGGGTGTCGTCGGCGTAGGAGATTATGCTGAGGTGGTGTTTGCGTACGATGGCCGCGAGGGGGCTCATGTAGACGTTGAAGAGGGTGGGGCTCAGTGATGATCCTTGGGGGACGCCGCAGATGACTTCGGAGGCCTCTGACTTGTACGGTGGTAGGCGGACTCGCTGTGTTCTTCCGTCGAGGAAGGAGATGATCCATTCCAGCGCCTTGTCCTGAATTCCGATGTTGCTGAGGCGCCGTATTAGGGTGCGGTGGCAGACCGTGTCGAATGCCGCGGATCAGACCCACAGCCTGGCTGTTCTCTCTCTAAATTACGACATGTACCCTAGGTGCATTTACCAATTGGAACTGGGCCACCTTATCAGACCCTGTAACTCAGGGCATAGGTGTACCCAGGGCCTACCAGGGGCTGAAGCATGTATTATGCCACCCCTGAATGGCCTCCTAAATCTGACACAACTGGCTGCATGACAGCTGGGGCAAGGTCGTGTAATCACCCTTTGCTGTAGATATAGTATACCTATATCTAACCCTAAAAATGGGCACACGGATTCCTATCAGTCACTCCTATGGCAGGCCTTGACAATCCTGAAGGCAGAGTGCTTGGAATCGTGTGAAATGGTGCTCTGGCATGAGCTGAGCCCGTTTGCAGCTTGCGGAACCAAGTCCTAATAGCTGTTCCATGATATCGCATACCATATACTCTTAAGTGCATTATAATCCTCGTGGTTAAATGCTATCTTTGGTATTGCTTTATCAAAACATGTCGAGTAAGGTGTCATACGAATTGGAATACTAACCCCTCGCCAATTCTGGTGACGGGGTTAGCATTCCACCCTTCTAGAGGGACACGACATGTATGTAACTGTGAACCCCGGTTAAAGTTAAACAAAGCCTCAGCTCCACAAAATGGATGCTGCCACCACAGACACGAGTCTGACCCCCTGCAGCTGGGAGTCCTTCCAGCGAGGGGAGCCTGGACAAAGGGTTTCCTGTCAAGGGCGGTGCTAGCACCGTCCCAGACAGGGTTTTGTGTATCCTGGGTAGGCAGGGCTTTACAGGAAGGTGACTGCTGAGTGGCACCCCGGTGCTCACTACGCATAGGCTGGTCAGAACCAGTTCCAGGGGCACACCAGCCCCTGGCCTGGGGAAAGTCGGCATGGGAGAAGGGTGTAACCACCCCCTCCTAGTCCCACCCATAGGCAGGACCTAGTCACCGGGTCAGCCCCTTTTCTTAGTATAAAGATAGGAGCGGGCCCCCTGTTCAAATTAGATCATCTTTGGAATCAAGACACGACTTTCTGTGAAAGGACATCAAGATTTCTTCTTCAAGATTCTCCCTTGTAACTAAGGAGTAGTCACCCTGCATCCGCAGGCACCATCTTAAGAACACTGCGGTCTGCTGTAAGTCCTTCCTCCGGAATCCGACTGCCCAGCTCGACGAGAACCAGCTTCCCTGGCACCTCTGACCTCTACTCATCTCTACAGCAAAGCTGAGAATCGTGAGTGCGACGAGACCTCGAGGGACCGGTCATCTTCAAGACTGCACGACATCTTTCCAGCACGACCGCCGAGGGATCCTCTGGTGAGTGCTTTGGGGTCCGAGAAGCCCCGACCCTGAGCAGCTCCAGCACCGAAGATCAGCCCTCCAGCATCTCCACGATCTGCGTGGGGCCCTTCTGCTTTTTGCTGCTCACCGCGTTGTTTGGCTACTAGCCGGCTGGCTTGTGGCCTTCTTCACGACGCCCGACGACATCACTGCTGCTGGTCTGGTTGCTCCAGACTGGCCCTTGCTCCCTTCCAAAAGAGGAGCACCCCGGACCCTCCTGGTCCACTCAAGACGCCATTTTAGGTCCACCGCGTGGGCTTGAATTTGCCAAGGCTTTGTTGCCCAATCCTGGGTCCAGCGACGCCGACAGCTTCATCCATCGTGGGACAGCTCGCTCCTCCATCCTGGTCGCCGGCAACGCCTCCTGGTCCGTGAGATCTGCAGAGCCCAGCGTCGCCCACTCACCTAGTCGAGGTGACTACCATCCGGTGCCCTCCTGGTGCCACCTGACTACTGGCTAGTAGTCACGAACTTGGTCCTCTCTGCTTTCAGGTGTCATCTCTCTTCAAGATCCAGGCTTGGATCACTTCGAACTCTCTTCACTGGTCGCCTGCCAGCATCTTTCTTCCAGGCTCCTGGTCCGTCTACGAGGATTCCCGACGTCTTTTGAGACCTATGCAGCTGCAGCCCCTGGGCTAGGTAACTTCGGCATTTCGGTGCCCCAGCATAGCCTCACTATCCAAGGGTCAGAATCCACTTTCGTTTTCCTCCTACCAGGTCGGGTTCGCCCGAGAACACTAACTCTGTGAAATCTAGCTACCATAGACTTTGTCCCGCATCACGCGTGAGAGTGCACACTCTGCAGCCGAGTCCCCTGGGTCTCCTAGAAGTAATCTAACGATTCTATAGTCAAGTCCTAGCGATTCCAAAGCCTATTAGTACTGTACTTACCTGCTAGTAATTTCGCATTCCACTTTCAGAGTATATGGTTTCCCGTGCCCCTCGGGCATTTGTATATACTGTGCTAACTGAAGTATTTTCGTAAGAGTTTTGTTTTGTGCTTAGTACCCTGTCCTCATAAAGAGTACAGGGCTGTTGTGATCTTAATAAATACACTGTTTATTTTCATAACACTTGTGTGGTGTCCTTTCACTTGGTGTTCAAGGGGTATATGTGTGGTATAACAGCTGGCTTAACACGCCCTCTCGAGTCTTTAGCCTTAGACTGCTCGTATCCACGCTACTAGGATAGCTGGTCTATAAGGTTGACTTACAACCAATCATCAATAAGGGTTGCTGGACTGATACATAGTGTTCACTAGAATAGTGAGCACTGCATATCAGGCCACCTTCTCACATTGGTGAGCAGCGGTTGGGATTTGAGCTTGCTGTTGTTTTACCACACGTATCCTAAGAATATCTTGTTGAAAGATCACATAAGTACTTTTAGGTACATATAACTTAGCTTAGAATACTCTGAGTTCTACTGAACCAGCTGTTGCAGCTCCTCAAGGCTTAGCACACCTTGGCTGCAACTCTTAGCAAGGGATCAGTAGGCAAACACATAGTGTAGGTAGGTGCATCACTTACACCACACTAGAAGCATGTCTAACCTCGGAGAGTCTGCTGAGACCCCTCTGGTGGTTGAGGACCCTCCACAGGCCTCTTCTAGATATGCAGCCCTTAGCTTCCAGGAGATGAGACAAGTGTGTACCTCCAGGAAGCTAAAACAGGGGTCTAACCCCACAATCCCATTTCTGATTGGTCTCTTAGAGACTTATGATGCCAGAAAAGCTGAGAAACTTCTTAGCTCTTCTCATCCAGAAGGGGACATGCCAGCCCTAGAAGGAACCAGGGGTGACCCAGATCTCATCCATCTCTCAGGTGAGGAGGATGATGATCAGGAGACATCTGGGGATGAGGCAGACAAAGGTCCAGAAATAGTTAGTCAGCTAACTAGGGACAACTTAAGCAGGCATGAGAATGGTACTAGGAGATCCCTGGGACCCCTCTCAGGCCAGCTTAACATTGGGAATGGACGAGTTAGGTCTCTATCAAGAAGCTCTAACAGATCCATTCGAACCAATGGCTCTCAGGCCTCTGCTCTGAGGAGGATGACCTCCCCTCAGAGGAGAATCTATGAAGCCAAGGAAAGGGAAGTCAATCTGAGGATTGAAAGGGAAGAACTTGCCCTGGCCAAAGAAAGACTTGCCTTTGCTAGAGAGCAGGAATTGAGTGGGTCAAAACCCACTGGTGGCAGCATTATACCTAGCAATAGGGAAAAGACTTTTGATACAAAGCACCTTAATAAGATAGTGCCCCCCTTTAAACAAGGGGATGACATCCACAAATGGATTACTGCTTTGGAGAGGGCCTGCACTGTGCAGGGTGTTCACCAGAGTCAGTGGGCAGCTATCTTGTGGCTCTCCTTTGAAGGTAAAGGTAGAGATAAGCTCCTCGCTACTAGAGTGGAGGATGCTAACAATTACCAAGTCCTGAAGAATACACTGATTGATGGGTTTGGCCTAACCACTGAGCAGTACAGGTTGCTGTTCAGGGATACCCAGAAAACTCAGTCTCAGGATTGGTCTGATTTCGTAGATTGTGCCACTAAGGCTTTGGAGGGCTGGTTGCTGGGCAGTAAGGTTACTGATTATACAGGATTGTACAATTTGATCATGAGAGAACAAATTTTAAACAATTGTCAGAACCAGTTGTTGCATCAGCATCTTGTTGACTCAGATCTGACCTCTCCCCAAGAATTGGGAAAGAAGGCAGACAGATGGGTCAGAACAAGAGTTAAGCAGAACCAGGGCCAGAATCAAGGTGGTCAGAAGAAAGCAGACTAGAAGGGTAAAGATTCTAAAGGGGAACAAAATGACCAGAAGTCTTCGACAGGTCCCCAACAACCCAAAGAGGGTGGGGGTCAGGCTCCCCAGAAAAAGAAGAATCAAGAAGGCCAGTCCAAAAGGTGGTGCCAATACTGCAAAAGTAAAACTCACTGGTTTAGTGAGTGCACCAAGAAAGGAGGAGGGCAGACTCCTGCCACTGCAGCCCCTAAGGCACCTGTGCCCCCTAGTACAGTCAGCAGTGGTAGTGCACCTCCCAAGGGTTTAGTTGGGTTAACCTTGGGTTCTAAGGGGTGTGACAACTTAGTTGGCACACTCACTCAGGCTGTCCTTGTCTGTACAGGGGATGTGGATATATCCCCTGATGTCAGTCCCAATACTTTGGGCAAAGACAGACAGACACCTTTAATAAATGGAAGAATGGCTCAGGCCTATAGGGACACTTGTGCCAGTGTCACAATGGTGACACCTAACTTTGTGGACCCTGGACAGATCATGCCAGGTACAGATTTCCTGGTGACCAATGCAAGCAATGTCACTACCAGTCATAATATGGCAATTGTTGCTTTCTCCTGGGGAGGGGTAAATGGCCAGAAAAAGGTTGTTGTAAGTTCAGACCTCCCAGTGGATTGTTTGTTGGGCAATGATTTGGAGTCATCACAATGGTCAGAAGTGGAGCAGAGGACTCACATGGAGATGTTAGGCTTGCCAGCACATGTGCTTGCTGTGACTAGGTCACAGGCCAGAAAATGCCTCACTGAACAGGTGCTGGATCCTGGAACAATGGACCAAACACCTTCCAAGAAGAAGAGCAGTAGGGTTAAGGCATTGCCTTCCCCCTTGCCCCAGGTTGAGGATCAAGTCTCAGAGGAGGCTGACCTACAAGAATTGAGGGAAACTGAGCCTAAAGAATTTGAACTTGATCAAGTTGAATTTCTGGGCTCAGGGGGACCCTCAAGAGAAGACCTGGGGAAGGAACAGTTAGACTGCCCTTCCCTTGAACCCCTCAGACAGCAGGCTGCTGCTGAGGCTGCTGGGAATGCCACAGGTACCCACAAGGTATACTGGGATGATGGACTCCTGTACACTGAGGCAAGAGACCCCAAGCCTGGCATGACCAGGAGGCTGGTTGTACCCTTGACTCAGAGAGGTTTCCTTCTCACCTTGGCCCTTGAGATTCCCTTAGCAGGTCACTTAGGCCAGACAAAGACTTGGGACAGACTTGTCTCACACTTTCACTGGCCTCACATGAATGAGGATACCAAGGGGTTTTGTCGCTCCTGTGTCACTTGCCAAGCCAGTGGTAAGTCAGGTGGCACAACAAAGGCCCCCCTTATAGCAATGCCTGTGGTGGGGGTGCCCTTTGAAAGAGTGGAGATTGACATTGTTGGTCCAATGGAACCCCAGACAGCATCAGGGCACAAGTTTATACTGGTGGTAGTGGATCATGCCACCATGTATCCTGAAGCTATTCCACTTAGGACCACTACAGCACCTGTAGTGGCAAGGGCCCTAGTTGGAGTGTTCTCCAGAGTGGGCTTCCCTAAGGAGGTTGTCTCTGACAGAGGTGCAAACTTCATGTCAAGCTACTTAACTGCTATGTGGAAGGAATGTGGTGTCAACTACAAGTTCACTACACCCTATCATCCACAATGCAATGGGCTTGTTGAAAGGTTCAACAGGACCCTAAAAAGGATGATTCATGGACTACCTGAAAAGCTCAGGCGTAGATGGGATGTCCTGATACCCTGCCTTCTGTTTGCTCACAGAGAGGTCCCACAAAAGGGGGTTCGCTACAGCCCTTTTGAACTTTTGTATGGGCATCCTGTGAGAGGCCCCCTGTGTTTGGTGAAGGAAGGATGGGAGAGACCTCTCAAAAAGCCTGCAAACAACATAGTGGACTATGAACTTGGTCTCCGCTCCAGGATGGCTGAGTATATGGAGAAGGCATCAGAAAACCTTAAGGCCAGTCAATAACTTCAAAAAGCTTGGCATGACCAAAAGGCTGTCCTGACTGTTTACCAGCCTGGACAGAAGGTGTGGGTGTTGGAGCCAGTGGCCCCAGCAGCACTCAAAGACAAATGGTCTGGGCCCCACACAATTCTTGAGCAAAAGGGAGAGGTCACCTACCTGGTGGACCTTGGAACTCCCAGGAGCCCCCACAGGGTACTCCATGTCAACAGGCTCAAAGCATATGTCGACAGGAAGGACATGAGCTTGCTCATGGCCATTGATGAGGGACAGGAGGAAGAGAGTGACCCTCTCCCAGACCTGCTCACTCAGAATCCTGATGATGGATCAGTGGATGGTGTTGTCTTTTGTGGCAGCCTCTCTGAACATCAACAGAAAGACTGTAAACAGGTTCTTCAGTCTTTCAGACATATGTTCTCTCTGACACCCAGTCAGACCAATTGGTGTACCCATGAGGTTGACACTGGCGACAGCCTGCCAGTCAAGAGTAAAATCTACAGGCAGCCTGATCATGTTAGAGACTGCATCAAAACTGAAGTGCAGAAAATGTTGGAGTTGGGAGTCATTGAACCCTCAGATAGCCCTTGGGCTAGTCCAGTAGTTCTAGTGCCAAAACCTCACACCCAGGGTGGTAAGAAAGAGATGAGGTTCTGCGTAGACTACAGGGGTCTCAATGCAGTCACTAAGACTGATGCCCACCCAATACCAAGGGCAGATGAGCTTACAGATTGGCTTCTGCCAACTACTTAAGCACATTTGACCTGACAGCTGGGTATTGGCAAATCAGGTTAGCTGAGGATGCCAAGCCCAAAACAGCATTTTCAACCCCTGGTGGGCATTATCAATTTGTGGTAATGCCCTTTGGTCTGAAAAATGCACCTGCCACCTTCCAAAGGTTGGTGAATCGTGTTCTCACTGGGCTGGATGACTTCTGTGCAGCATATCTAGATGATATTGCTGTCTTTAGCTCCACCTGGGAGGATCACCTGATCCACCTGAGGAAAGTGTTAGAGGCTCTGCAAGCAGCAGGCCTCACTATCAAGGCCACCAAGTGCCAGATAGGGCAGACACAGGTTGTATACCTGGGCCACCTTGTAGGTGGAGGCCAGGTTCAGCCACTGGAGAGCAAAATACAGTCAATCAGGGACTGGGCTCCTCCAACCACCCAGACTCAGGTTTGAGCTTTCTTGGGCCTGACTGGTTACTACAGAAAGTTTGTCAGGAACTATGGATCAATTGTGACTCCATTACATGAACTGACAAGTAAGAAAATGCCAAAAAAGGTTCAGTGGACAGCAGGCTGTCAAAAAGCATTCGATGACCTAAAGCAGGCCATGTGCACAGCACCTATCCTCAAGAGTCCAGACTACTCCAAACCATTCATTGTCCAAACAGATGCTTCTGAGTTGGGTGTGGGAGCTGTTCTATCTCAACTGAATCTTGATGGTCAAGACCAGCCCATTGCTTTTATAAGCAGAAGGCTGACCCCCAGAGAGAAGAATTGGTCAGCTATTGAGAGGGAGGCCTTTGCTGTGGTTTGGGCCCTGAAGAAGCCGAGGCCATACTTGTTTGGCACTCACTTCAAGATTCAGACCGACCATAAGCCCCTCTTGTGGCTAAATCAGATGAAGGGTGAAATCCCCAAACTACTTAGGTGGTCCATTTCCCTACAGGGGATGGACTTTACAGTGGAACATAGACCTGGTACTGATCATGGCAATGCCGATGGGCTCTCCAGATATTTCCACTTAGAACAAGAAGACTCACCTGGTCAAGGTTAGCTTATTGTCCCAAAGTTTGGAGGGGGGGGGGTCATGTAGGAGAGTAGGGTCTGCAATCCTATGATCACCCAGATTTTTTGCTTTTGTTTCACTGGTTTACGACTTTCTCTGGCTGTGGGCCTGCCAATCAGACCCACAGCCTGGCTGTTCTCTCTCTAAATTACGACATGTACCCTAGGTGCATTTACCAATTGGAACTGGGCCACCTTATCAGAGCCTGTAAATCAGGGCATAGGTGTACCCAGGGCCTACCAGGGGCTGAAGCATGTATTATGCCACCCCTGGCTGGCCTCCTAAATCTGACACAACTGGCTGCATGACAGCTGGGGCAAAGTCGTGTAATCACCCTTTGCTGTAGATATAGTATACCTATATCTAACCCTAAAAATGGACCCACGGATTCCTATCAGTCACTCCTATGGCAGGCCTTGACAATCCTGAAGGCAGAGTGCTTGGAATCGTGTGAAATGGTGCTCTGGCATGAGCTGAGCCCGTTTGCAGCTTGGGGAACCAAGTCCTAATAGCTGTTCCATGATATCGCATACCATATACTCTTAAGTGCATTATAATCCTCGCGGTTAAATGCTATCTTTGGTATTGCTTTATCAAAACATGTCGAGTAAGGTGTCATACGAATTGGAATACTAACCCCTCACCAATTCTGGCGACGGGGTTAGCATTCCACCCTTCTAGAGGGACACGACATGTATGTAACTGTGAACCCCGGTTAAAGTTAAACGAAGCCTCAGCTCCACAAAATGGATGCTGCCACCACAGACACGAGTCTGACCCCCTGCAGCTGGGAGTCCTTCCAGCGAGGGGAGCCTGGACAAAGGGTTTCCTGTCAAGGGCGGTGCTAGCACCGTCCCAGACAGGGTTTTGTGTATCCTAGGTAGGCAGGGCTTTACAGGAAGGTGACTGCTGAGTGGCACCCCGGTGCTCACTACGCATAGGCCGGTCAGAACCAGTTCCAGGGGCACACCAGCCCCTGGCCTGGGGAAAGTCCGGCATGGGAGAGGGGTGTAGTCCCACCCATAGGCAGGACCTAGTCACCGGGTCAGCCCCTTTTCTTAGTATAAAGATAGGAGCGGGCCCCCTGTTCAAATTAGATCATCTTTGGAATCAAGACACGACTTTCTGCGAAAGGACATCAAGATTTCTTCTTCAAGATTCTCCCTTGTGACTAAGGAGTAGTCGCCCTGCATCCGCAGGCACCATCTTAAGAACACTGCGGTCTGCTGTAAGTCCTTCCTCCGGAATCCGACTGCCCAGCTCGACGAGAACCGGCTTCCCTGGCACCTCTGACCTCTACTCATCTCTACAGCAAAGCTGAGAATCATGAGTGCGACGAGACCTCGAGGGACCGGCCATCTTCAAGACTGCACTACATCTTTCCAGCACGACCGCCGAGGGATCCTCTGGTGAGTGCTTTGGGGTCCGAGAAGCCCCGACCCTGAGCAGCTCCAGCACCGAAGATCGGCCCTCCAGCGTCTCCACGATCTGCGTGGGGCCCTTCTGCTTTTTGCTGCTCACCGCGTTGTTTGGCTACTAGCCGGCTGGCTTGTGGCCTTCTTCACGACGCCCAACGACATCACTGCTGCTGGTCTGGTTGCTCCAGACTGGCCCTTGCTCCCTTCCAAAAGAGGAGCACCCCGGGCCCTCCTGGTCCACTCAAGACGCCATTTTAGGTCCACCGCATGGGCTTGAATTTGCCAAGGCTTTGTTGCCCAATCTTGGGTCCAGCGACGCCGACAGCTTCATCCATCGTGGGACAGCTCGCTCCTCCATCCTGGTCGCCGGCAATGCCTCCTGGTCCGTGAGATCTGCAGAGCCCAGCGTCGCCCACTCACCTAGTCGAGGTGACTACCATCCGGTGCCCTCCTGGTGCCACCTGACTACTGGCTAGTAGTCACGAACTTGGTCCCCTCTGCTTTCAGGTGTCATCTCTCTTCAAGATCCAGGCTTGGATCACTTCGAACTCTCTTCACTGGTCGCCTGCCAGCATCTTTCTTCCAGGCTCCTGGTCCGTCTACGAGGATTCCCGACGTCTTTTGAGACCTATGCAGCTGCAGCCCCTGGGCTAGGTAACTTC
Organism: Lissotriton vulgaris; assembly: GCF_964263255.1. Lineage (NCBI taxonomy): Eukaryota > Metazoa > Chordata > Amphibia > Caudata > Salamandridae > Lissotriton > Lissotriton vulgaris. Next base: position 1,675,460,424 of record NC_141693.1, on the reverse strand, counting down.
GGCATTTCGGTGCCCCAGCATAGCCTCACTATCCAAGGGTCAGAATCCACTTTCGTTTTCCTCCTACCAGGTCGGGTTCGCCCGAGAACACTAACTCTGTGAAATCTAGCTACCATAGACTTTGTCCCGCATCACGCGTGAGAGTGCACACTCTGCACCGAGTCCCCTGGGTCTCCTAGAAGTAATCTAACGATTCTATAGTCAAGTCCTAGCGATTCCAAAGCCTATTAGTACTGTACTTACCTGCTAGTAATTTCGCATTCCACTTTCAGAGTATATGGTTTCCCGTGCCCCTCGGGCATTTGTATATACTGTGCTAACTTAAGTATTTTCGTAAGAGTTTTGTTTTGTGCTTAGTACCCTGTCCTCATAAAGAGTACAGGGCTGTTGTGATCTTAATAAATACACTGTTTATTTTCATAACACTTGTGTGGTGTCCTTTCACTTGGTTTTCAAGGGGTATATGTGTGGTATAACAGCTGGCTTAACACGCCCTCTCGAGTCTTTAGCCTTAGACTGCTCGTATCCACGCTACTAGGATAGCTGGTCTATAAGGTTGACTTACAACCAATCATCAATAAGGGTTGCTGGACTGATACATAGTGTTCACTAGAATAGTGAGCACTGCATATCAGGCCACCTTCTCACAGTGAGGTACTATCGATTTTCTGCTGGACCGAGATAGGAGGAACGAATGTGTGAGTGCATGAGTAACTGACGCTGGTCGTGAGTTGCTGTGTGTCTGTAACCTATCAGTTGAGGTGATTGTCCGGTCGTTTCGTGGACAGACAGTTGCCAGTTCGGTGACAATTATGCGACTGTGGACGTACAGTCAGACTGTGGACGTACAGTCAGCAAAGTGGTTGCTTGGTCGGAAGTGATCATTTCAGTTTATGTTTGGGACGTGTGTGTAGGAGTGAGAGACTAAAGGAGGGGAACTGCTGCAAAGCCGAGGCGAGTGACGTCAGAAGGTGCCGCACTGGGATAGGGCAGTTGGTGTGAAGCCGCACTGGGATTGGTGGAGTGTCATCAGGAAGTAAAAGAACGCTGCAAGAGAAAGACACTGGTTTTCATCATGAAATGTTTTAAAGTTTTGCGAGATTTGTTTAGAAAAGAGGATAGAACCCCGGGGGGGGGAGAAGAGGCCCCACCCGAGGATACTCCGGCTCATTGCATGGCTACAAAATGTTGGGTTGCTCACTATATTGTGACTCGAGAATTGGGCTAAGATGACAGATGGAAATGAGAAGTTGACTTGTATCAGTTGAAAGAGATTATGGCTTCTTTGCGACCTCTACCTAGGCCGACACAGTTTGAGGCATTGAATGCATGGATCAGGGCGGCGCACGAAAGAAACAGGGACAGGCGACAGGAAAGAGTGAAGAGACCAGTTAGAGCAGTCCAGGACGCGAGGTGGGATGCTTTGGAAAAGAGATGGAGAATACAGAAGATCGAAGGAGACAGATTGTACCCACTGCTGGTTAAGGCAGGGAATGCGCAGCAAAAGAGCACAGAGGACGATGACAGTGATACGGATGATAGCTTGATAGAAAGGCTGTTATCAGAGAGACCACCCCCATACAACTTAGAGTCAGGGGAGGAGAAGTCAGCCCCGGTTGAGGAAGTGAGGGTACCACCAGTTCCTCCTAGAGCTGAAGTAGTGGGGAAGCTCTCGTCAGGAGAAGGACAGAATGTATAAAGTGTCGGTTCTCAGAGGTTGCCGGATGCTCTTACAGTACCGGTTACCATTGGCCATATATAGTGTCAGTATATAATCCAGAGCAGACGCGAAGTGGAGGTCCATCACGGATGGGTATAGAAGGGAGCGTGTGACATGACAAGGCCTACAGAATGGTGTACCCCATTGCCAGCGACAGCAGACTCGTCGAGAGGTCTGATGGCTTTAAGGGGCCCAAGACTAAAATCTTTCGGAGAGTTGAGGCCAGATTTGAGAACATGGGAGACAGTTGAAGGGGTTCAGAGTGACAGGCCAAGGGAGGACTGGGACAAGGGAAGCGTCGAGAACAGGACGCCTTTCAGGAGCATAGCTGAAGTGAACAGGTGCAGAGAACAGGATAGTGCCTGTGAAGAAAGGAGTAGTGGCTCTAGTCGAGGTACCTTGAGTGCAGCAATAAAGGCAACAAGAATTGATGTGATGCGATTAAAAGCAGAAGTGGAAGAGATTGTTAAAGGAAACTTGCCTTTAGAGAGGATTGAGCTTTATGAACTAGATGAATTGTTGTTTAAAGCTAAGGATGTGACTCGGAAAGCTAGGTCGACCCATGAGAAACTGACAGAATTAGCTAATAAATATGATGTGGATCTGTCTAGGACAAAAATGTTGCAGGGTAATCATAGATTGCAATATACTGATCAAGATTTAGAAGAGAAAAGGGTGATCGGATCAAGGACTCACATTCGAGAACTGATTATAGGGATACGAGCTTGGAGCAGACTTGACAATGGAAAGAAAGGTGGTCGAAGAAAAAGAGTCTTAGAAGGAGTACGACTGAGACACCCCCTCCGGGAGGAGGAATGGCAGGAATTGAAGCGTACCATTTGAGGGATGTGGCCAATGGAGGATATGTACATGTCCCCTGGAGTCAGGGAGATTTGGCTGCCTTTACAAATGATTTCCCAAAGCTGCGAGAGAGCCCAGTTGAATGGTAAAAGCAGGTAGAGAGGTTTGTTAAGATTTCGAAGGTGCTTTGGATTGATTTGAACACTTTGTTTGACATTGTAGTTCCAGGAGACTTGAGGGTAGCATGCAAGGTTGCTGTTGAATGGCCCACTGTGGAGCCAGAGAGGGATGCTGCCACAAATGGACCGTCACCTCTTGTAATGAAAAAATACGAACAAGTGATTACGTGGTTGAAGTCTAAGGTACCACCACAGGATATCGACTGGGTTAAGATAGACCAGACGGTTCAGGAGCCTAAAGAGACAGTACATGAGTATTATGAACGACTATTACAGGTCTTTAAACAGGACAGTGGGTTAGACGTAATGGACCCTAGAGACATGAGACAGTTTGTTTCAAAGTTCGTTCTAGGATTGAGGCCTGATATCTGTCTTATGATCCAGCAACATTTGATTTGTTGGCAGAACAAACCACTAGATGCTATTTTGAGGTATACTAGATACTGTAGTGATGAAATATACTCAAAGCACAAAAAGCTTAAGGAGAAGCTGATGCTGGTCCAGATGCAATATTGCTGACAATGGAGGTACCTTAGGGAGTAAACAGAATGGTCAGAAAAAAGGAAATGGGGACCACTCTAAGCCAAGGGTAAATGTAGCGACGTTGAAGAAGACTACAGAGTGCCACCAGTGTCACCCGATTGGACACTGGAGACGCGAGTGTCCCTATAATCCTGCAAATCAGGAGCAGCAGAAGGAGGAAGTGGTTCAGGAACAGGTACCCCAGGTGACCATGACAGCAGTAGCAAAGACCAAGTCGATAAAAAGGGGGACTTCGGCTCCTCGAGTTCAGGTTCCCCAGCCACCAAAAATATCGACAGGAACTCGGACTGTCCGGTGGATGCCTCTCTTTGAGGAGAGCGATGATTGTTACATAGACCCATTGGCCTGAAGGGGCCTGAGAGGGGAGGAGGACCGCAATCTTGGGGCAGTCCTGGAGGTAGACCAGAGGAGACCATTTGTATAAGCGGATGTTGATGGTCACCCTACCACATTTCTGGTTGATACTGGTGCTACCCGTACTACTGTGAGATCCGCGGTAGTCCCCAACCTACCCCTCTCGGGACAGACAATCCAAGTTGTAGGCGTTGCTAATAGGAAAATGACAAATCCTCTGACTGAACTGATTCCTGTGAAGATAGGAAACATTCAGGGATAGACGTGAATTTGTGGTGTGCGATTCAAGTCCTGTTTCTTTGCTAGGGAGAGATCTCCTGTGCAAGCTTAATTGCACCATCTATTGTACCCCCAAGGGAGTGGAATTACAGACTAATGATGATGACGCTACCTTTAAGGTCGCGAATGAGCATGAGTGCATAGATATGTACCCGTCTTTGACAGTGGAAGAGCTTCCTTTTGATTTGAGAAACTCAGTTTCACAGGTGGTGTGGAACTTTTCTGGAGAAGACATAGGATTGATTAAAGGTGTTGAGCTAGTTAAAATTCAGGTAAAGGAGAATGTTGATTTCCCCAGAACCCCTCAGTATAATTTGACCCTTGAAACGATTGCAAAAATAAAGCCTGTGATTGAGTCCATGATTAAACAGGGAATACTGAAGGAGATATTGGGGAGTCCGTGTAACTCGCCAATCATGGGGTTGCAGAAACCGAGTGGGAAGTTCAGGATTGTACAGGACCTGCGCTGAGTGAACAACATAGTTGTTCCCTGTTATCCAGTGGTACTGAATCCATCTGTAATCTTATTTCAGATCCCGTGCCAAGCTGAGTGTTTCACTGAGATTGATCTCTGTCAGGCTTTCTTCTCAATACCTCTTCGTGAAGTGAGACAATTTTTATTCGCTTTCAGGCTGGAAAATCGTATCTTAACGTGGTGTTGTATCCCTCGGGTACACAGAGAGCCCATCGATCTTCAATCAGATCCTGAAAAAGAATCTTGAAAGTCTAGTGCTGCCGCAGAACTCTGTTCTCGTCCAGTACATAGACAACCTCCGTGTTGCGTCAGAGACTGAAGATGCGTGCGGGATTGATACCGTTGCCTTACTGAACCATTTGGCAGAGAACAGACACAAGGTGTCGCCAAATAAGTTACAGTATTGCTTGAACGAGGTGCAGTACCTAGGGCACAGGATAAAGAACGGTAAACGGAAAGTGTAGCCAGATAGGATTGATGCAATACTGAATATGACGGTGCCTTCAACCCAGAGAGAGGTCAAGATGTTCTTAGGGATGGTTGGCTACTGTTGTCAGTGTATAGCAAACTTCTCCTTAAAGGCAAAGCCTTTGCAGAGACTGACGCACAAGGAAGTGAGTGATCCGGTACCATGGGACAATCACTGTATGAAGGCTTTCCTTGAGTTGCGAGAGGACCTTTGTCGTGCTCCGGCATTGGGAATGCCTGACTACGACAAGTCTTTTTCGCTTTTCTGCTGTGAACGAGAGGGTTGTGCATTAGCAGTCCTAGTTCAAGATCATGGAGATTGCAAGGGACTCGCTGAGGTCATCCGTTCTGTGTTTCATCAGGTGCAGACTGCTGTGGTCCGACCTCCAGTGATCTCTGCCACAACCTGAGTCCGGGGGACTAGGTGCTGGTTCGGAAGCACGTGAGAAAGAGCTGCTTGGATGCTCGTTGGAAGTGACCCTACCAAGTCATCCATGTTACGAACACTGCTGGGAAGTGTGGAGGGTTACCGAATTGGATGCATGCTTCACACACCCGTCGAGTTCGAGCACCCTTGGAAGAAACAGCTCCTCTCCTTGATGAAAATCCAGCTGAAGTGGCAGGGCCACAGGAGAGGACAAGCCAAGCTGTGAGGGTGTCTGAAGAAGCTGGAGATCAAGCTGAGGAGGGTCACAGCGGAAGTGAATTTGAGACAGTCTTCAAAAGGGGAAGTGACTGTGAGAGTGACCCGAAGCCAAACTCAGCTGAAGAAAACAGTGAGCAAGTTGAGAGCAGGAGAACAAGCAGAGCAGGGGAGCAGTGGCCAGGAAGACAAAGGCGACTGAACCGGAGGATGGTTTCCGAGAGGGACCTTGCTCCTGTGTCTGAGGAGTCTGAATAAGACGGAGACATGGAAGGGCAAGTTTGCGGAGGACCGAGTAGACAAGGTGAAAGAGAGTGCTTTGTCGAAGGTACGTTACTCCTGAATGGACCTACCCTGTACCTGATGCCAGGCATATTGAGATTGGGGATGGGGAGGGCAGTGATAGTGATCAGTAACAGTCCTAACATCAAAGTGAACGTGCTGTTGTTGGTGCCGGGACTTGAGATCGAAGGTGTACTGACCATCACTGTTCCAAATCCACCGGTTTTAAGCAGAATTTGTCACCTGATTTTGAGTAGATTGCTTTTCCCTACATTTGACCCTGAAATATCAGCTCAAGAATCCATTGTTATTCGTCTTGAACTTTTGGAATATGTGCTAGAAGCATGGGCGTCCGCAGACATTTTTCCAGGGGGGGAGGGGGCAAAATGTTAACATCATCACCATCCTCCGACATGATGTGTGCCAGGTGGGGCACAAGAAACACTGGGGCGCAGAACTGGGATAGACTCAATTAAATGCCAGGAATCCAGGACATGTGACTGACCCTGCCACAGGCCAACAAACACCAACTGTAGGGAAAACGCTAAACTTTCTGACAAGATGCTTTATCTCTGTGTGCTAGGTGTGCAGACTTCCGGGTCCTCGATCCAACACCAATCAAGGCTGCCTTCAGCACGATTCGATTTTTATCAGAATACTTTAAAACAGCCTATTATTAAAGCACTAGATTAAATATATTATATGCACAGTGTATGTTAAGGATTATTTGTAGCACACATATTTACCAATATTGGCTTCTTGGTGCTAGAATTCATGATAACTTTTATCCAAAGTTAAAGCACAAAGTCAAAGTTAGTAATAAATAATTCAGTGATCACACACGCTAGTGATTCGCCAATGGGTGCTCCGTTTCCTAGAATTCCCCGGGCATTGCTGAATTTTACACACAATCAATTAATTTATACAAAATAAAATGTATGGGTCCAAATGTTAGCTATATTGATGAAAAGAAACGTAGAGCCCCTCTACGTGTAGTCAATGTCAAACTGACAACGTGCCCACGTTTAGGGATACAATAATGGCCAGCTCCCTTATGCGGAAGCCCGGCACCGTAAATGTGTGGCACATGCGGTGCCCGCAGCGGCGGCACATCACAGGTCCAGGGATGCTGAGTCTTATACAGTGGTCGAAGTGGGGGAAATAAAGTAGGGGAACAGTGGACGGAGAATGAAAGGGCGGGAATAACCCAAGGATTGGATCTGTGGGTGGAGCCAGAGGTGTGGCCAGAATGCGCAGACATCCTTATTTTTTGTATTTGTTTGGCATTTCACTGCCCAGTTTAATCAACAAATGGATACACATGATTATTTAAGGTTATAATGAGTTATTGACATTAAAATATATTCACAAAGTTGGATATGCTTCTAATCACAGAATGTACCAAATACGATAAAATGTGGAAACACAAGCCATTTGTCTCCGAGCCATGGAGTTTCTGTCATCAGCACTACTCCCTTTTTCCACAACAGCAGTTCAAACATGAATGGCAAAATATCCTAGTTTGCAAATGTTTTCTCTAAAATTATGGCTCTGCCATATTTGCCTCATAATGCAAGATATGCTGCAGGATCTGACCATGTAAACTAATAAATTGTTTGTAGCTCAAACATATCAAAAGTTAATAAAATGTGACTTGTGTTGCTGCCCAATGGATGGCCTATTGTAAAGGTTGACTGGTTGTCTTTGTATGTTACACTGGTACAAATAAGGAAAAATCTTTCCAGAGACTGTTAGCATGTGTACACATGTCAAATTAATCAAATATCTGAAAATATACTGCATTACACTGCAGCCTTTTTTTTAATGCATAATTTAGTCAACACTACGGCATAATGTTGTCATCCTTTGCTGCATAATTAATCCCAGTGGCCCCACAGCAGGCAGCACATGTTAAAAGTGCTTGTGAATGAAGCCAGCTGACTGTAAGTTTGCGAACTAAGGGGGTCATTAGGATGTCTGGCGGATTGCCTCCGTCAGGCTGGCGGTGGCTACCGCCAGCCTGGCGGAGGCAATCCGCCAGACATCCTTCCCTGAATTCCCCCCGCCATATTACAATGGCGGGGGGGACCGCAGCGGGAGAAAACACCGCCCGCCTGTTTTCCGCCCCGGTCGCCTTGCGGCCGGGGCGGAAAATGATTAATATGGTGGCGGTGTCTATTAGACACTGCCAGCCATATTAACATGGGCTGTGTTTCATGCTTTTCCGCGGCGGCAATGCCGCCACAGAAAGGCAGGCGGTGTTTACTCTGGGGACTCCCTGCAGGCCCCCAGAGTGAAGTAGAGTGGGGACATGCACACGGGGGGTACTTGTGGTACCCCCCCCCCACATTTACATAAACAAAGCAGCAGGCAGCAGAGACAATCAATATGTGTGTAAATCACTGTATAGAAAATGTTACATAAGACTAAGGACTACAAGGTGTAGGAGTCACATGACAACCATACTTGTAGCCTGTATAGTTTTATAGTGATTTGTCTGGAGAAACACAATACCCGGAATTTAAAACGTAATACCATGGTTGATGGTTCTCCTTAATAATCAGAATTGATTTCTGTCCAAAAGAACACTTTTTGGGACATTAGGATAATCAAAGACTGGGGGGAGAGGCGGGGGGGGGGGAACATAACGCTCTAATTTATACCTTGCAGTTTGTATGCAGCTCTTAGATGACAGTTAATAGCTCACTGTTCTAAATTAGGATTTTAACTTATAAACTGCAAGTAACAAAAGGATCTCTCTGACAAAAGCAGTAGACCTGACACTGACCTATTTACATTATGTGCACTTTGTGATCTGCATGGCGCATGTTATTTGCAGCCGGTACATTAACCCTCTGAGCTACCTTTCCATGAGTCAAAACTTCCACTAGACAAAATTCTGATCTCTCTCTCTAGGAAGAACATTAATCACCAGAGTCATCATGACATTTTTATTGTTGCCGAAAATTGCTGGAGGCCAGGAAGGAGGCAGCAAGCGTTTTTAAAACCATAATATACTTGCAAACATGATGCCTCCACCTAAAGTCAGCACCTGGTGCGGTCACACTGGTTGCACTGCCCTAGAGATGGCCCTTCTCAAGGGTCCTGTGACCTCATTGACTGTTGTTCTAGGGTGTGCTGCTTCATAGGCCTGCCCGCAAGACTAGAGGTGAACTTCAGTATGGATAGTGGTGGACAAGCCTTGAAGGTTAACCTACACTTGTAATGCTAGGGTCCACCTGCTGGTGCGAAGACACCAGGACTTCTAAGGTGTTGCGAAGCCTTCTAAGGTCTAGCATGTGATTGTGCTCTCGCAGGAGAGTGATCTGGTGGACTGGTTATTAAGTCTGAACCTGGTTCCCAGTTCCGAATTCAGCAGCTCTGACCATAGTGCCACATCCTCTCCCCCACTGAACACCGTACTGCCCCACTGAGAAAAACTCCCACTGTCTTCAACTACAACCCAATTGTTGCCCGCTATAAACACCTGGATGCGGCTCAATTTAAATTACGCACTAGTCAAGAGCAATATGCGGCCTACAAAAAAAAAAGTAACAACGTCCTGGAAAAAGCAAACACTTATAGAGAATGCAAAATTTAGCAAACCATGGGAAATGTAAGTAGGACCAACATGGTTACCGTAATGCTTTTACACTCACTATTCAGAAATCAGTGAGTGCTTTTGCCTGAAAAGTTAAGGACACGACTACAGGGCCCTGAATGGACCCATTTCATTGGCCATTGCTTATATCCTTACTAAACGTAAGCAGTATGGTAAAAAGACCACATCCCTGGATGCAGAGCCGCAGTACACATTTTGTTTTCCAATCCACAGATTGCAGTACCTCCAGGATTGGTGCACTAGTTCCAAGTCCAGGGAAAACAAAGACAAGAAAACAAAAATAGGGCTACACTGGCAAACTCTGTACTTCACTGGCAAACTCTGTAAAAGTGGCGCTAATGTGTTTCGGTGTGAATAAAAGCAGTTTGGCCAGTTTGCTACCACTCTGTCTTACTTTATTTAGTTATTTATCTATTTTTCATGTTTTTAACCTTTAATTCCCAATGTTGCACTTTGGAATTAAAATGTCAGAAAAATATGACATTTCCAGCAAAAGCGTCTTTCTTTTTTGGATCCATTTCACAGGGAAGCAAATAAAAGAAAGGAGAGGAAAGAGATTGAGAACCCCGTCTTGAAGTGACGGTTTTCATGGGCGTCCGCAGGGAGGTCAAGGAGGGTCGCTCCAGGGGGGGGCAAGCGCCCCTCCTTGCCCCACCCCCTGCGGACGCCCATGGCTAGAAGCGGTTGGAACAAATCTTATCATTGATGAATGAGACTTTTTGTAAATACTTGCTGTAAATAAACCTAGATCCGAGTGGAAGAAGAAGAAATGTAGGGACTTCTCATCGAGGATGGAGAAGGGTTAGCTTTGTCTATTGTTCACTGTAAATAAGGAACTGAAATAACAAGGGGACTTTTCAGCCTCTGAGGTGTGGTTCGAGGGCTTTTACAGGAAGACGGAGAAAAGACTCTTGAACACTGCTGTTGAACGACTATATTGAAAAGCAAGTCCTGAGACCATAGAGGCTGGAACCCCGAATCGTAGAGCTAGGTGCATTGTAGGCAGACTTATAGGAGGAGTTATACTCTTCATTATTCTAGTAGTTGTAGTCTCGTATTTAGCACCCCATGACCAGGCAGTAGAGTTTGAGGGTACACCTACACCTACACCTACTACTCCTAGCAAAGATGAGGTAAAGGTAGGAGGTGACAGAGCTTTGCTGCTAGAAGAAAGTCGTAGATTCAACGTAGATCTGTCCAAGGGTAATTTCAAGCTTAATGCATATTCAAAGTTGTTGTATGAGTATATTGATGCAATGGATGTGAACGATTGCTATGTGTGTATGCAATTGCTTACTTCTGTAGACGAGGGTATTAGATACCATCATCTTCCATTGACACATGGAATTTCATGTAGTTTGCTGCTTAGCATATTTTATGGTCGCAATCACTTTGAATATTTCTTTTCGAATTATGATGCGGTGCTTCCTGAAGTACCAGCCTATAAACATTTGAACAAATATGATTATTATAAGTCAGAGGACCGACTTGGAACGTATTTTATTCCGACCCAGGAGTTGGATACAACTTATCCGCACCGTCATAATCTGACGTGCTTGTTGTCAGACACAGAGAAGAAATTAATTGATCAGGTAGAAGATAGATATCGAAAACGAAAACAGTTGCGAGATTCAGGACAAGGCAAAGAGGATTGGACAGATGAAGAGAAGTTGCAAAAGTCTAAAGGGAGTTATGGTCCAATAGCTCTAGATGAAGTACAGAAAGGGAAGTTGTGCATTCACCGACCATAGATATATTATGAGAATGTCAACGTAGGTCACACCAAGTGTGAGCATACTTTCACTTTGGAGTATTATGCAAAGGATTTCTTGCAGAGTATGGTGCAAGTCATTCAGACTGTGTATTTTGTCTGTGGGAGGAATGCTTACGTGTGATTGCCTGAGAAATGGTATGGAACGTGTTATTTAGCAATCATTTTTCCTAAAATTTATCATACAGAAGATTTCGAACTGCTGGAGGGAGGACAACATGTGAGAGTGAAGCGAGGTGAAAGTGCAGGAGCCATAGTTGGGGATATTTGTGGAGCAATGATACTAACTTTAGGAGTGATCATGAATGATGTGAAAATAAGAAGGTTGGCGACTGTTGTTGATGAGTTGTCAATGACTACAGCTAAGTCATTAGTGTTGGTTGAAGGTGAGATGTTATCGATAAGGACTATGGTTTTACAAAACCGTCTTGCCTTAGACGTTCTTTAGCTAAAGAGGGAGGAGTCTGTAAACTTTTAAAAGTTCAAGAATGTTGCATTTATATACCAGACAATAGCAAGGATCTGGAGAAATGTATAAGCAACCTTACTGCGATTCATTATGAGATTGAAGACTTGACTGGAGAAACAGTGTGGAAAAAGATTGGAAAGGGTTTTGGAAAGGTTGGAAGTTGGTTTGCGAATCTTGGGAAAGGAGTTCTTGGTTACATCTTGAAGCCCATAATAACAGTGGTGTGTTGTGTGATTGGCTTATGGGGTTGGTTAGAGCGTACAAGTGGTACAAGTCAAGTCGACTGGAAAGGTCAATGAGAATGCAAGAGAGACGAATGGAGAGACTGCAGGACAGTCAATATCAAAGTCTGAAGAACATGGAGTTGCTCAGGAGAGGGAAGATGGCAACAAGCTCTGTATAAGTCGGTTCTTCCCTAACGATGGTGTAGTGTGTGATGACATGGGTCATCAAAGGGGGGAACTGAGAGAGCACTATGTTATTTTGAAATCTGTACGGGTGCACCATAATCCCGAGTAGTCAGTACCCATATATTTAGAGGATTCTACTAATGTAGTTTAGAAATGTAACATTAGGCTGGGAATCAGCACAATACTTAGTGATGTGTTTATTAATTAGAGACTAATGTAGAGTTTTAATCGAATTGCTGTGTTGCCTAATGTAGAAATGTAATCATATGTGAAATGTCGCATTACTAATGAAATACTTTTGAAATACACACATGCTTATTAATGAGTGAATTAACGTTGGGTTTTATATGAAAATTAGTGCTTACACCGAAAGTAGAATTAACGCTCTATAATGGTGAAATGTAATGTCATGTCGTATTAGAAAAGCGTTTAAACGTGCAAGGCTTGGGACATGCTGAAGACAATAGAGGCCTAACTGTATTTTCTTTTGTTAACTTTAGTCGAGAAGGAATGATTTTTTCTCTTCGGGGAAGAAGCTGTCCTCAGCAAATCCGAGATTGTAACTTCGAATGTTGCAGAGATGTTCCCATGTGTTTCAGCTTGCAGGTGCAAGGCCACAAGGCTCGTTAGGTAGAAGAGTCCATTGTTTAGGAGTTGGGATAGTAGGCACGAGTGCAGAGGAGCTGCCAAGGAATTTGGGAGTGCAACATTTAGTGAGGAAAGTGCCTGGGACCCAAGGACACACCAACAGACGCTGATGGAGAGGTGCCATACTGGAAAAGTTTGAAGATCTGTACCTGCCAGAGGAGTGTACCTCTGGGCGTGTCGACTGTTTTGGGAATTTTGTATTAGGGACAGCACCCGGGGTGGAGCGCAGATTTTGGTTAGGGGATTGACAGAGCAGGATGTTTGTAGAGGTAATTTGGTAAACTTAGGGCAGAGTGGGGAGTAGGAAGGAGCATCTTAGAACGAGCTCGATAGTTAGACCATCTGTTTAAAGAAAGTGAATGTACTTCTTTGGAAGTCCTCACTGCTGACACCTTTACTCTTGTCTGATGGGAATGTTAAGTAGGGATGTCGCCTTAGAGTAGTGTAGGGACAGACTAACCATTTTCTTTCTTTTTATAAATGCAGTCCAAACTTCAAGCAGCGACTGTTCTCGGTTGCCTAATGTTACTCAAACTGACTTTGCTTTTTATCCTGAGTTGTTTGAGAATCTTGCGTAGGATTATGTTTGTATTAGTGGCAGTTAATTTTTTGAACCTCTTGCTGAGATGTCTGCATGTTCAATTATTTTTGGCTTTGTAATAAATCTTTCAAAATTTCAGTTTGTAGTCAGTGGTTCTTTGAGTTAATTTGGATTTGATTGTAAAGTTGTTTAAAGTTACCATTGCGAGATCTTCCTTTACACTCCTAGAACAGGGAAAAAGATCCAGTCGACCTGGTTTGGGATTCTAGAGATGGGTAAAGATTTCTAGATGAAAATCCCAGCTTCCCCAACCACATGGTCTCAAACTTTCTATTTCCCCCTCCCAAACATTCAAGGCAGAAGTGGCAATATCAATCTACAACAAGCATTGGCATAGCCGATCGGTCTCGCCTTTGGGACCTTATAAGTGTTTAGCTATACAACAGTTGATGTTGTTGCACCAAGGATATTGTGTTGCATAACTAAATACTTATAAGGTACTAAAGGTGGGACCCATTGGCTATGACAATGCTTGTTCAGGAAGGGAGAGAGTGAGTGATCAAGTAAAGGACAGGAAAACAAAATGAAACCTAGCAAGTGAACAGCAGTTACATGCGCAATGGTTACCAGCAGCCATTCAATAGACAAATAACACTGTACCGCGGTACTGGGGTCATGAATGCACAGAACACTGTACTGCAGGTCAAGGCGATTTGAAATGCTAGAAGTTGTCACAGTATAGCCCCGCTAAAGCAGAGTCCTGTTACCACTGCAGACAAATGTCGCTCAACTAAGCACTGCCTGAGAGAAGCGACTATACATACCCCCTACCTCTCAAAGTTCAAATTAAGATTCATTGTAAAGTGCTTACAGCTTACTGTAAACAAAATCACCTTTTATACATGGAATAATTGTGCCAACAGCCACTAAACACAATCTATCAAAAAGTATAAATAAAACATATTAAAATGATATTTGTTAATATCCACCACAGATCTGGTGGTACAATATAAAATCCAACACTTAGGTGTATATAAAAAAAATAGTTCTGATTAAAGCTGTGGAAGAAAACAGTGTGATGTAAAAAAAAAAGATTTTTGTTGTACAGCTTCGAATTCCTGCCAGATTTCCTATATTGAATAATATTATACGTTTATTAAGTCATAACTATTGTAGTTTATTGAGGTAGGCAGGAAGAGTGCTGGAAATAACAATAATATTAATATTAAATCTTGCAACCGTTACAATACTTTTTTATAGGGGGTAGAGAAGTGATCAGCATTAACTTTGTGTAAAGCTGGGCTACTAAAGACAATTCTTTTTTTTTTTTAAACAGATTTTATTTGATAGACTGCACATATATTGCGACCCCCCACATGTCGGAAGCAGGTGGCCAGCAATACAAAGCATCATTTTCATGGCAAATTTTTAAATCATTGTATACGACAACAATATCTAACTGAAAACAGTGAAAGTCCCCCCTTCCCCCCCAACCCCCCTCTTACCTGGAACCCCCCCCCCCACCCCCAGAGTCACACACCCTGTCCCCTTTAGTCAATACTTGGTGGCTCATATCAGTATCATCCATAGATCCATAATTGTAGCTCAGCACACATTCCCCACTGTAGCCTCACGCTCTACCGGAGGGTCCAGCCACAAGCCCCTGTAGTCGGCCAACCTCTTCCAAATCCGATAATGTTTTCGCTGGCAGCCCCGGGCTTCAAAGATTGGCTGCTCCAAACCCATGCAGTAGTCCAACCCCTCTTCCACACCGGAACGGAGGGAGCTCGGGGATCGTTCCATGCTTTTGCTATATCCCTTTTAGCGAAGGTCAAGACTAAGACCAACAGGTGCCTCTTGTACCTATTTCCTCCCACCCCTTCCATCACATGTAGCAGACCCAGTCATGCTGTTCGCGGGAGTTCCCACCCCAGAACCTCTGCTAGACAACCCCACACTCCTCCCCAGGATCTAGCTAGTGAGGTGCAGTCCCACACCATGTGTAGCAGTGTCCCCACTTCCCCACCACATCTCAGGCAGTTCGGGCTCCTGATAAGACCTGCCTTCCACAGCTGCTCCCTAGTATAATAAATTCTGAGGAGATATTTAAATTGAATAAGCCTCAATCTCATTGCTATCGCCGCACCTCTAGGACCCTCCAGTGCCTCCCGCTAATCCTCCTCCTCCAGTGCCCCAACATCCCCTTCCCACGACTCCCTAAGCTTCTGTAGTGTTGAGGAACAATGTGTGGTGAGAGTCTGGTATATGCATGATATCTTTTTGTCCCCCAAGTCCCCCATGAAAACCTTGGCCTCCACGGGACTAAACTCTGGGAGAGAGTCCAATCCCACTAGACTCGGTGTAATGGCGTGGCAAAATTGCAAATATTTGAAAAATTGGGTCCGGGGCATACCGTATTGCACTCGGAGGTCCTGAAAGGATTTAAGCGTAGTACCCGACATGACATCCCCTAATCTCGAGATCCCGATGGCGACCCAACTCCCGAATAACTGAAGGGACTCCAGAACCGGGAAACGTCTATTCTGCCACAGCGGGGTCTCCGCAGTCAGTCTGCACCACCATCCCATACGACGCAATGTCTGTCTCCAAATCTGGTATACCTGCGGAGTTGCCTGTGGGAGCCCCCTGCGAATGTGTGCCGCGTATAATATCTGGTGTAAAGAGTTGTTCCCCATCAGATAGCGTTCCAGGGCATATGCTGGGTCCCCATATCCCCGTACCACCAGTCATTTGGAACCAGGAGATGAGAGGCCTGGTAGTACGACAGGACATCCGCGGATGCAAGACCCCCACAGTACGTTGAGAGAAAACACGTCCGCAGCGCAACCCGCACCACACCCCCCTCCCAAAGGAATTGGCCCAATGCTGAATTCACTTGACGGAACCACTGGGGACATATAGGTTAGGGATGATTCTGCAGTTGATAGAGTAATCGGGGGAGTGCTACCATTTTAAAAATGGCAGACCTGCCGTATATAGTGAGAGGCATACGGGACCAAGTCTTCATGTCAGTCCGGACCCTATCCCATACCGGTACTACATTGCGCTCCCAGGAGACAGCGGGGACCTTAGAGAGAAACACTCCCAGATATTTGATACCTCCAACCGCCACTTGTAGCTCCGAAGCCCAGTCGCCCACTCCCGCCCGGTCCCCCAGCACCCACAGCGTCGATTTAGGGGGGTTAAGGTATAGGCCATAGGTCTCACCGAAGATTTGCATTATTTCAAGAATACGAGGTCCTGGCCTATTTAGGTTAGTGAGGAAGAACAGGACGACGTCCGCATAGAGGGCTATCCTACCAGACGGACCCCGTTCACACTCCAAGCCGCTAAGTTGTGCGTCCATACGGACCCAGGCCGCCAGGGGCTCCATTGCCAAGGCAAATAGGTACAGCGAGAGGGGACAGCCCTGCCTGGTTCCCCGCCCGATTACAAACTTAGTAGAGATGGCCCCCGCTACTCTCACTGAAGCCGTCAGGTCCGTGTATAACAGTCGTATGTAGGACAGGAACCGAGGCCCCAAGTTTAGCCTGGGCAGTAGCGCAAATAAATAGACCCAGCTTAGGGAATCAAAGGCCCTATCAATATATGCTAAGAGAAGAGCCACCTGCACCCCAAGGCCCCGGGCCGCCGCCACCACCACGTGCCCTACGGATATTGTGTCTAGTGGCCCTATGCGGCATGAACCCAGCCAGGTCAGGGTGGACGAGGCCCGCCATATGGGGCAGAAGACGATTGGCTAGTGCTTTCGCCAAGATTTTGGCCTCGACGTTCAATAGGGAGATTGGCCTATATGAAGCATGTTGGTCCGGTGGCCTATCAGGCTTCTGGAATACCACTATTTCTGCATGCCTCCAATCTGCAGGAAGGCGGCCACGGTCCCGTGCCTCCTCCAACGCCGCCCTGTAATGCACACCCTACTAAAGACAATTCTAACCTAGTTTAACCTGATGGGCCTTCAATAAAAACTGAACATTGTTTCCTGGCAATATTTCATATGCAGAAACTCTTTCCAGAAAATCAGCAATGGCCTTGTTTCTCATCACTGAACTGCACTGTCGAGTAAGCACGACCAATAAAAGGATGTACCCTTTTAATGCTGATCCATCCATGACATCCGTTATGCTATGTTAAAAGAATTTGTAGAGCGCACGTTCATCGTATGGTTTCATGGCGCATCTATAGCAGACCCGGACTACCCCCACCTCCCAGGTTCTCTAGCCTCCTGCGCCTAGAAATTCGAAATTGATGACGTTAAGTTGCTTTAAGAACTATTAGCCCGCTTCTGCCGTGGAGCAGAGGACCAATAGCAAGATGTGAATGCAGACCCAACTGATTAAAAAATAGCATTCTAAACCCTAAATGTCCCTAGTCTCCATGTAAGGAAGAAAGACAGGAAGGAATGTAGAAAGAAAAAATAACAAGGAAAAAATTCTGGATGGAAGGGTGTAAGATAGAAAACAATGTATGAAGAAAGAAAGGAAAGAGTGGAGAAAAGAGACTGGAAGAAACGAAAGGTGGAAGCTAGAAAGGAAAGAAGATGGAAAGAAAGGAAAGAAGGGAAAAAGTAAAGGCACAGTTTAGACCTTTATTACTTGAAGGTAGGAAGCAAGGAAAGGTTTTAGTGTCAGTAAAAATTGGGCGCACTGCTAGAAATCAAACGCGTATGAGTGTGCAAAAAAACAACCATGGGTTGGGGGTGCAACTGAGTGAATGGAAACTTATGAAACCACTCAATAGTCTAACCAGTAAACCGGTGAGACCCAACTTATAGAACAAATACCCTATGCACACACACTAGAAAGTACATATGATAATCATATCATTGGGTAAGTACAAAGTCCCAAAAGGTAAGGTGGCAGAGAGACGAAGAAGTCTTGTATAGGCTGAAATCTTCAGTTCTTTTTTTTTTTTTTTTTTTTTTATGAAAATAAAGAATTGAAGATTTCAGCCTATACAAGACTTCTTCGTCTCTCTGCCACCTTACCTTTTGTGACTTTGTACTTATCCAATGATATGATTATCATATGTACTTTCTAGTGTGTGCGCACAGGGTATTTGTTCTATACTTGAAGGTACATACAGAAAGAAAACCCTTAGATAACCAGTCTTCGCATAAATAATACCAATGGGCGCTTGTTTTTTTCGTTGCCAGCCATGGGTTGCAAATTGCATCAATTTTGAATGTTTTATCCTCAGCCAAACCGGAACTCAGTATGCCTTTTAGCGTATTTTAGAAACGGAGGTCAAAAGTCTTTCTCACTCACTAAGATGCACACATTTATTTCCACAGTGTAAGTAAGGCAACAAGTTCCGCATGTTTTCATTTGTGCGGAGCCGTCTACGGGACTCTTCCCTGCACCAACCCTGGCCTGAGCCGAAGCGCAATAAGAGCAGGAACATGACAACTTGGTAGTCGAGAAGCCACCACCCTCGAGAAGTTTATAATAAGAATGTTCTTGCAAGAATTTTCTGGTGCTGCACGTCCAAATTATTTTTCCACTAAACGGAGATGAGGCAATTGTTACTTTTCAAACTCTTCTTCACAGTGATACCTTAAATATATATATATATATATATATATAATTTGTATTGCTTGCGCTCTATACCACTTTGTAGCATTTCACAGCACTAATTAGTGTACAAGATTGACGATGTTCATTTAAAGGTGAAACTAGCCTGAACCAGGGCTGTGCCCAACATGCATGTGCACACAGCCCCAGGAAGGCAGGCTCTAGGAAAGGGGGGGCCGCTCGGCCCCCCGCACGTATGGCGGGGCGCCGGCCCCCTCCTTCCCCTGACCTCTATCGTTGGTGGGGCTTGCCCCTGCCGCGTCTTGATGACGCAGCAGGTTTGCCCCGCCACCGATTGGTGCTGGCTTCCCGGTTGACCCGGAAGCAATAGAATTGCTTCCGGATCAAAGGGGGGGAGCCAAGGGGGCAGACCAGTTGCAACTGGTCTGCCGCAGAGGGGTGAAAAGGCAACTGCCAGCGCTTGGGGCACACCTCTGCCTTCTGCAAACAGAAGCCAAAGTGCGTACGCTGTGGAGGAGAGCACACCTCTAACCAATGCACTAGGAACCGGGAAACTGAACCAGCAAAATGCGCCAACTGCGCAGAACCACATCCAGCAAGCTACCACAGCTGCCCCTACCTCCAGAAGGCAAAGAAGGAATGCCAACGCCAACCCCCACAACCACAAAAGACTTCCCTACACTCAACAACAACGGACCAGGGGCAAAGGAAGACTTACAAACCCTCAATGACACACAGGATCCCAAATGGCAGGCCAACCAACAGCCATAGCAGCGCGCGCATGGATGGAAGATCATACGCAGAGACAGCTAAACCCAAACAGGACAGCCCAGCACCAACTGCCACCCCAGCACCAACTGCCGCCCCAGCACCAACTGCCGCCCCAGCACCAACGACCGCCCCAGCACCATCCTGTGAGTTAGGATCAGCCATCAACTGGCAGGAACTCATCGCGAAGATTGCAAAAACAGTCGCAGACATGAACATCCACCCGGTGGTGACAATGGTGGCGAGCCTTATCGCCGGACTTTTCCAGGGCGAAGAAAACACCAGCAATGGCAGCAAAATCTAAAAGAAACTCCCTCTTCGTGATGTGGAATGCTAATGGCATTCAGAAGAAAACTGCAGAACTCCTGCACCTGATGGAAACCATGGACATGGATATAGCGCTTATCTCCGAGACCCACCTCCAAGGAAGCCAGAAGCTCAACATAGCAAACCACAGGGTATACCGCACAGATCGCACCACTGGAGCCAAGGGCGGAGGAACAGCGGTGATCGTCAGCACAAAAGTGAAGCACCACGAGATCTCTTTACCACCAGTTGGGAGCATTGAAGCAACTGGCATACAGATCCAGACATCTGCAGGCCCGTTGCGGCTGATCGCTGCCTACTCACCCCCAGGCAAGCTAGTCCCAAAGGACCTGGATGCTTTATTGGACCCAGCATCCCCACACTAATTGGAGGCGACCTTAATGCCAAGCACAAATGCTGGAACTCTCGGACGGGAAACTGCAAAGGACACGCCCTACTCGCCCATTCAAAGAAGGAGGACTTTGTAGTGGCAGGCCCGACTCAACCAACACACTATCCAGGCTCTGCACTATATAAACCGGATGTTCTTGACATAGTGGTCATGATGAATCTCTCTCAGTATATGGAGCTTGAAACCCTAACAGCGCTGACATCCGACCACAACCCAGTGTTGATCACAGTTGGAGACGTACTTGAAGACCAGCAACAGGGCATCAGGCACAACTTCAAGAAGGCGGACTGGTGCCTATACAAGAGATGCCTGGAGGAGACACTGGTCCCTGGTCCCCTGCAAAGCACTGAAGACATTGACCAGGCGATTCGCCACTTCACAGATTCAATCCACGCAGCTATTGAGCGCAGCACTCCGGAACAGAAACTACAACGATGCTCAATCTACGATCTCCCGAAGGGCATCAAGCAGTCAATAGCTGAGAAGAACAGAGCCCGCAGAGAGTGGCAGAGGAACCGCACCCCGACCTGCTGAAGAAGTATAATGAACTGACAAGACAGCTGAAGATGCAAATAAGCCAGCACAGAGGAGAAAAATGGGAAGCAGCTACAGCTAACCTAAAGGACTCAGACAACTCTCTCTGGAGAATGACCCGCCGCCTGACTGGGAAGAAGGAACCAAACCCACCGATCCAAGGGAAGACTCACCTGGCATGCAGCAACAGGGATAAGGCTGAGGTCTTCGCTGACACGCTGGAGGAATCCTTCAGGCCCAACCAGGCAAGCAAACTGGCAACAGAAGTTGAGCAAGAGGTCGCCAAGCATCACCGGGAGCACCCACCAGAAACAGAAACTGCACACTTTGAGGAATGCTCAATGGGCGAATTACTGGCCCTGGCAAAAACACTAAAAAACGGCAAGGCACCAGGGAAGGACAGAATAGTCAACCAAGCCATCAAGATGCTCCCAGATACCGCAGTTGAGCACCTTGCTGAGATATTTAACGCATGCATGCAGCACCAGTATTTCCCAAACGCCTGGAAAGAAGCAAGAGTCGTCGTATTCCCCAAGGCTGGGAAACCACTGCGAGATCCTGCAAACTACCGCCCCATAAGTCTGTTATCTGGCCTATCAAAACTCTTTGAAAAAGTTATCCTCGCCCGTCTCGTGGATTTCGCGACAAGCAACAACCTCCTTGCTAAAGAACAGTTTGGGTTCCGGAAAGACCACTCAACCAATCACCAACTCCTCAGAGTTGTGGACATCATCAGCCATGGATTCAACATCAACAAGTCTACCGGAGTAGTCTTTCTAAAACTCAAGTCCCGAAAAAGTTTACATGAAAAATCGTCTTTAGTAAACTACAAATGGTCCCATATTAGTGTATCAGTCAGGTAAATACAAAACTTATTTATACAGAGATCTGTATAAATAAGGAGGAGGGGGTCCTCACTAACCAAAAGAGGTGAATTTGTGAAATGCAAATCCAACGTATGGTCTGCAGAATGTGTGGGGCCCATATTGGGACCATTTGTAGTTTACTAAAGACGATTTTTCATGTAAACTTTTTCGGGACTTGAGTTTTAGAGGGTCTATTCCAACATTCTATTGTGTAGCGCAACCTTTGCGTTTAACTATATGCATTTTCAAAGGGGATTTGCCATGTGCTTAAAACTCTAAGATGGTGGTCACATTTGCTTGTTTTTGAACGTGCTAGATAGGTTTGTTCTTTGCCGATTAAGAAACCCTTTCCTCTTTTGCGCCCTGATTCTAGAGTGTTTAATTTGACACTTTTCTGTGTAACGCCTTTATGTGTGTATTCCATGCATTTCACAGGGTAGTTTTACGTTATGCCCTGAATTTATAGAGTGCATATGGATATTTTTGTTTCAGTGCTATTTTCGCATTATACTATATTCACCTTACAGGGGACCTGCTATGCGCTTAAGAGACTTAGCGAGCGGTCATTTCCTTTCTCTTCTTGCATAAAGCTCATGACCGGATTGTATTCAGTAACCAACCGTGCAAGACTAATGCTTATATGTCTGTACAAAATATCTCCATTCTAAACAATATTAAACGCTTAAATAACATTAAGGAGGTGATAATTCGAAAGGGATTATCATTAGAAGTGGAATCTTGAAATTTGGAAACTCTGTTTAACATCATGAATGTATAATTCTCTACTATACTAATAACAAGTGTAGAACAGTAATTCTGTCCTACAATTATTCTTATCTCCATAACAATAGTTGTTTCTACTCACACAACAGACATTTTCTTATCCCACTCTAATACTTCGTAAATCCTTCTCGCAGGCATGTACTTCATTCTTCTTCTTTTTCTGATTGAAATATAACGAACTGATGGTATATCTTGAATGCATAATCCGCCACTATTATACTTGAAGTAAGTGTCTACTATATATCTCCTGAACTATCAATATTGTTTAACTTTGTAAAAATTCGGTGTCCTAAATAGAAAAGTTTTTTCTGTCTTTCTACTGTTTTTTAAATTATATTTTATGATGAGTACAATATGTCAGGAATCACAATTAGATAATGATTTTTCTCTCATAAATACGTGTTATGTGGAAAGTCTGTAAGAAATAGAGGGTCTTTTTGACTATAAAGGATTCCAATATGTCCATGTACATATTATTGAAACCTGGATATATTTATTTATAGAACCCTATTGAATATACAACTCTCAAGACGGACGGGACGCTGTGTATAAAGATATATTTGAGTCAAGGTATTTAAGACCTTTTTGTAATTTTAAAATTTGTACACTGAATAAATTCACATGTTAAATTAAGTAGGATTTTCCTAAACACTCCCTTTTTTCAATTCTCCTTTCAAGGTTAGGAGATAAGCATTTATTAAATCAAGCTCTTTCTCTTTAATCCTTTTGTCACAATATATGTTCTCCCTGAAATGAAGATATATCCAATCCAAGTCTATTTTGAATAATGTATACCTTAAAATGTCTGGTGCATCATAAATGTCTTTTCTTGTTAAAATTGTGTGTTTTACTTGTCTGTGCACGAACTTCTATATCATGTACATATGTTTATATATATTTTTGTATCTTTTTTAAATGTAGCCCTGAAGAAGTCCGGTTTCGGACGAAAGGCGTTGGCTATTGTTTTTATCTGCAAATTTTGAATAATAAAAGAAAGAATAAAGAAGAAAATTAACTTGGAACTTTCTTGGGAGAACATTTGGATATCTCTTTTGTTACAAAACAAATGGAAACTAAGCACTAATATTGTGTTCATTAAATTGTTTTTGGTGTGCATGGTCAACTTGTGGAATTTGATGTATAAAACAAATGGTATATGATGCATAGTATGGCAGCAATGGACAGGAGATGGGGGAAAGTGGACCAGATAGGAAAAAGCGTGGCTGAGCTTAGACAGAGGTTTAATGATCAGACTGGGACATCTGGGAGGCCCAAGCGAATAATAGTGCCCCCGCAGCCTAGAGGGGAATTGGATCCTCTGCCCAAGCAGGCCACGGCCAAGAAGGGTAATGGTTGGGTCCCCAAGCAACAGGGGGAGGGGGGTCCTCCTGGGGGGGGGTCCCTAAAGGGGGGCTTATACCACAGGTGGTTCCTATACCTATTCCCCTAATCCCGGCAAGTGTACCTGTAACACCGGCACCTGCCGCACTGGTGCCAGCACCAAGCACAGTGCCTCTGGTGGTCCCAGAGGTAGTCCCGGTGGTACCCAGGTTTAACCCGGCACCTATCCGTTACCCAGCACGGCACCACCCATCCCGGTTTCAGCACCTTCAGCCATTGGTCAGGTCCCTCCGGAGCGAGCAGCACAGATAGCGGCAGTGCTCCCTTGGGTAGGGATAGGGGAAATGTTACCTTCAGTAGGCGTGAAGGAGGTGGGGGAGGATCCTTTGGCAGAGCGCATAAAATGGTGGCAAGGATCATGACTGCCTCTGGTAGCGGGGGTGGGCCAAGTGCGTCTATTACTCCACAAGCAACATGTCCAGGCAGCGACTACTGAAAGGACAAGATTGTAGAACCAACGTGAGCCGGGGAAAGAGGTAAGGATGTGGCATTACCACTGCTAGGTGAAGGTACAATACCCCCCAGGAGGGAAAATTTGGCTCAACATGTAACACAAGAAGTGAAGGATTTGATTTGGGCGGGCAAATATGTCAATATGTTTTCTTTGCTCGTGGATAATGGAGTATGTGACAAAGAAGAAAGACTGGATTTCGCCTAGCGAATGGCGGGGAGAAACGGCAAGATTCAGGGTGGAGGAGACATTGATCAACTGGATTAGAGCCGTTTCTGTGTTTATGGCGATTACAGTCGAGCGTTCCCCAAATTTGCAGGCAGAGATGGCATGTTCTTATCTTATCTTATCTTAATGGGGTTTTGTATAGCGCTCTGTCACCATAAGTTTCTTGGCGCTGATTGAGTGCTGAGAGGTGTAGGCACGGGGGTCTAGCCAGACTGTGTGAAAAGGTGAGTTTTCAGGAGTTTTCTGAATTCCAAAAGAGAGTTGGAAGATTTGAGCGAGAGGGGCAGCGGGTTTCAAAGGTTGGGGGCCAAGTGAGCGAATCTACGGCCACCAAATTATTTAAGCTTGATTGGGGGGGTAACTAAGAGCTGGTGATGAGAGGACCGTAGGTTGCGTGCCAGACAGTAGGGGGTGACCAGGGATTTAAGAAAGGCGGGAAAAAACCCGAAGACAGCTTTGAATGCCAGGCAGCCGATCTTAAATGCAGCCCTCCGTTCAACCGGCAGCCAATGGAGTTTGCGAAGTAATGGCTTCGCAGACTGCCACTTCGGGATTTTGTAGGCCAGTCTGGCCGCCTGGTTCTGTACTATTTGGAGCCTGTGAAGAAGGGATTTGGGTAGGCCATGGTACAGAGAGTTTGAGAAAACCAGGCGGGAAAGCACCAGGGCAATCAGGACTTGTATCAGAGCCTCGGGTGTAACGAGGTGGGAGACTTTCCTGATTTTTCTGAGCTGGAACATGCATGACACGACAGCACCCATCTGAGGCTTGAGGGAAAGCTGTGTCGATAATGACCCCAAGGCTCTTTGCTGACTTGGCCGGTGCAGGCGGGGAGCCAAGCTCCACCGGCCAGAACTGTGGGCCCCAGTAGGTGGGGCTGTTGCTCGGGAGAATTAGCTCTGTTTTCCCCGGGTTCAGCTTGAGCTGGTTAAGATTCATCCATTGTTGGATGTTTAGCATAACCGCTTGACAGTCAGAGGCTGCATTTGGAGTGTTGAGGGGGAAGATGATTTGCAGATCATCTGCATAGTTGAAGACGGTGATGTCCCACCTCTTCAGGGAGTGAATAAGTGGTTGGAGATAAAGATTGAAAAGCAGAGGGGACAGGGATGATCCCTGAGGCACTCCGCAGATGGATGGTACCTTGGCGGCCGTGAAAGGGCCTAGGCGGACTGCCTGGGTTCTGCCTGACAAGAAATATTTGAGCCAGGCAGAGGCCAGGCCCTGGATGCCAGCCTGCTCGACACGGTGGAGAAGGATGTTATGGTCCACCGTGTCGAACGCCGCCGACAGACCTAGTAGGACGAGCGCCTGAGGTGCCCCTTTATCGGCATTGCCCCTTAGAGAATCCATAACTGCCAGGATCACAGCCTCGGTGGAGTGGGCTGGTCTGAAGCCGGCTTGGTTGGGTTCAAGGTAGTTGGAGCACTCGATGAATTGAGAGAGGCAACTGGTGACGTGTGCCTCCAAAAGTTTGGATAGATAGGGCAGAAGGGAGATAGGCCGATAGTTGGCAAGGTCCTCTGGGTCGGCACCGTTTTTTTTTTAGCAGAGGCACCAGAACAGCCTCCTTAAAGGAATTGGGCACTGTGTAAGTATGAGCGCAAAATCCGTTCCGCTCGCGGATTTTGCGAATTTTCGGTAAATTCGCGATCCGCGAACTCCCGCGAATTTACTGCGAATTCGCAAATCCACGAGCGGCGGATTCCGGGGGCAAAAGTTGAAGCCTGGCTGGCCTGTCAACTTGTAACTATTTTAGGATGGCGCCGGCAAGCTGCCAGCGCCATCCTAAAATAGTTACTAAGTTAGCTTCAACAGGAAGCTCTAACAGATAAAATAAAGCAGGTGCTCGCACCTGCTTTATTTTATCTATTAGAGCTTCCTGTTGAAGCTAATTTAGTAAGTATTTTAGGATGGCGCTGGCAGCTTGCCGGCGCCATCCTAAAATAGTTACAACATGCCCTAATCGTGAGCGTCGTCGAGGCAGGTGTGCCTTCTTCACAAATCTACCGTGGAAAATCAGCTGTGATGCTGGATAGAGGCTTTTGCATCCTTGACTTTCACGAGCGCAATACCCGTGCTGTTTCTGTGACCAGGAGCTTATTTCTCTTCATCTGCTGAACTGATCTTTCTCTGACCTTTTATACACACAAGAAGCATGTGTGAACTCGCATGGTAGCCCTGCCCGTTTGGCCCCGCCCACACACTCGCGGTTTGCAACGTCTTCCCGCCATTCACCCACTATGATGGACAGCTCACTCAAGGGACCCCTGCGCCCGTCGGGCGATTGCATAGTAACACACACATGGTCGCTCGAACTAGTTGATGCTCAAATTCAGTGACTCATTCATTAGCTCAAAAACAATCGTGAGCGTCGTCGAGGCTGGACAGATGTGCCTTCTCTACCGTGGAAAATCAGCTGTGATGCTGGATAGAGGCCTCACTCGCATGGAAGCCCCGCCCCAAATCCGCGGATCCGCAAATCCGCAAAATCCGCGGATTTTGCGGATCCACGATCCGCAAATCCACAAAATCCGCGGATCGTGGATCCGCAAAATCCTCCCATGCCTAGCACTGTGCCCGTCTCAAGGAAGGTGTTTAACAGAGGCAGAATGCAGTCCGGCAGAGCCAGGCAGATGTTGCGAAACACAGAGGGGGGACAACAGTCGTTGGGCGAGCCCGATTTGACTCGAGCAAAGGGTAGGAAAGCTTGATAGTGAGAGTGGGTTTCCAGAAGAAGAGGCTGATATGACAGCAGAGGGAGCAGGGGGAATAGTATTCTTAATCTTGGTGATTTTATCGATGAAGAAACTATTTAGGGCATTGCGGGACTCTTGGGTGGGGGTCTGAGAAGGGAGGGTTCTAGCGTCGGACGTGAGCTCACTCATAACTGTAAAGATCTCCTTGGAGTTATTAGGGGCAGTGAGGATCCTTTCAGAGATATGTGAGGATTTTGCTGCTATGATTGCAATTTTGTATTTTTTTCATGCGTTACGTCTCCACCTACGTTCCATCTGGCGTAGTTCAAGTTGCTGAGTTTTCAGGGTGGTATTAAACCACCTAAGAGATTTTCTGTGCCTGGAGCAAGGGAATCTGGAGAGGGGGGCGAATTGGTCGCTGGCCTTGGTGATCCAGCTGGAGAAATCCTCCTCCAGTGTGTGGACAGTCGCGGCACTGCGCGGCGGGGGGCGAGTATCAGCCAGGAACAAAAGAAAACCTTGAGAATCAAGGGCGCTCCATTTGCGGGCGGCCCCACCTCTCAGAGGAACAACCTTTACACGACCCCTGACAGTGATCACGGTGTCGATCATATGATGATCTGACCAGATACAGGGAGTGATCACGGGACAGGAGAGCGTGTGGTTGTGGGTCCAGATATGATCTAGAATATGGCCCCTGATATGGGTGGGAGAAGTGATGAGTTGGGTCAAGTTAAGGCTAGAGAGAACTTCTAACAGCTCAGCCGCATGAGGGCCAGCGTCGCAGTCGTTGTACCAGTAGTTAAAGTCGCCAAGGACAGCGACTCGGGCAGAAGAAGTGATCAGGTTGGCTAGCTGTTCGCTGAAGGCGACGGGAAACAGAGGCATAGGGTGGGGGGGATAAAGAACAATAAGGGTAAGAGCTCTCTCTCCAGTTTCCAGGCTGATGATGAGGTTGTCCACATCAGCGAGGATAAAGGAAGACGTAGAAATGAATTTGAACTCCTTTCGAATGACAGCTGCCACCACTCCGCCAGCCCGACCAGAGGGTCATTTCGTGCTGAGGATGTAATAGTCGGGGGGCAATGCTGCCAGGATGTCGGGGAGAGAATCGTCAGTCAGCCAGGTCTCAGTAATTAGGAGGATGTCAGGTCTTTCATCAGTGAGGAGGAGAAAAAGGTCGGCCTGGTGTTTTACAAATGAGCGTGTGTTTAAATATAATACACGGATATGCGTTTCAGTAGTGCTGAGGCAGGCTGGGGGCTTGCGGCTAGGACGTGGGGGTGAAGCTTTACGCGCAATGCCAAGTGAGGAGGCACGGTCTCGGCTTTCCGGAGAGAGAACGCAGTGTGCGGATTGTAGTGTCCTAAGGGCAGTGGGAGAATAAGTGAGGAGAGTGGCAGCATCCCTAGCCCCTGGGCCCGTCCGGCCGCGGACTGGCGCAGACGGGCAGGACTCTGGCACGACTCCGGCACAGGTCCAGCGCGACCGCTGAACGCGTCCGCTGAACGCGTCCACTGTACGGAGGCATGGACGTCCCCTTTTATGCCCAACTAGACCGCGAAAATTAGAGCCACACATAATATGGCCGCCGCTAGTCTGTACCTGGGACCAACTCCACAGCGTCAATACTCGTCTGGGAGTGGCCCAGGGCAGCGGGAAGGAGGGGGAAGAAGTCAGCGGTGAGAAGCTTATTAAATCAAGCAATTTAAGGAAATGTTGCGAGTGAATTTAAAAAGCGCCGTATTACACAGGTAAACGAATTACAAGTAAGATTAAAACAGAGCAACACAACCTCCCGGCTTCCGCCTCAGGAGGGCCACAAACACTCAGTCAATCGAGCGCCGGGTCAGAGGAAGCCCCTTTTATGCGCAACTAGAGCGTGAAAATTAGAGCCACACACAATATGGCCGCCGCTAGTCTGTACCTGGGACCAACTCCACAGCGTCAATACTCGGCTGGGAGTGGCCCAGGGAGGGCAGCGGGAAGGAGGGGGAAGAAGTCAGCGGTGAGAAGCTTATTAAATCAAGCAATCTGTTACCAGAGTAGGATCACATCTTTCAGTGATAAATATGGAGGGGAAGGGTGGAAGGACTATAACACGAGTTTTAGGAAGGCTAAAGAGTTTTACCCCTCACTTTCCTGGGATCGGGTTGATTCCATTTCATGGTGTAGCCAGTTTACAGCAGGGCAACCTGGTGGGGCGGGGCTAAGTTGGACAGAAGCTACCCCTCCAAACCCCAACAGCCCTTTTGGCAGGCAGAGGGTGGTGACACGGCCCCTAAGACAGGGAGCAGTGGGGGGCGAAAAGGGGAGTGCTGGGATTTTGACAAGCGTTCATGCACCAGGGCACAAGGCACTTGCAAGTTCAGGCACGCATGTTCCATTTGTAACCAACCTTCCTACCTAGAAACAACTTGCAGCAATAAAGGTAACACCTCTAGAAACAGAGGAAGAAAGAAACAGGACTAGGGAGGGAGGGCGGTTGGTATCTCATTCACCCATTGACGTGCTGGCTATGACTCCTTGGCTGAACAGGTACCCAGACCCTGCCTCTGCGAGGATGTTGCAAGAAGGTTTTTTCGGGGCTTTAGGATCCCAGCGGTGGGATACACAGGAACAGCAGAGTGTAGGATCCGACTATCTGTTAGGGACAACCCAGATGTGGCAGCGACAAAAATTGCTAAAGAACTGCACCTAGGCAGAATAGCGGGTCCTTTTAATCACATCCCTGTGCCTAATTTGGTTTGTTCGCCTCTCGGCGTGGTGCCAAAGAAGGAGGAGGGCTAGTTCAGGCTCATTCATAACTTGTCAGCACCTAGGGGTGCATCTTTAAATGACGCCATCAATGAAGACATTTGTAGGGTTAGGTATGCGTCCTTTGACCAGGCAGTGGATATGTTGAAGATTCTGGGACCTGGAGCCTTGTTGGTAAAGTCAGACATTGACTCTGCTTTTCGGCTACTGCCGGTTCATCCCCTAGATCAGCATCTGCTAGGTTTCTCTTTTCAAGGCAAATTCTATATGGATAAGTGTATGCCCATGGGCTGTTCTGTTTCCTATGCCTACTTTGAGAAATTCGGTTCTTTTTTGGAATGGGTTTTTAGGCAAACAACAGGACACCACCATTTCATGCATTAACTGGATGACTTTCTCTTTCTCGGGCCGGCGGGCTCGCAGGAGTGTGCATGGGCATTGCAGGAATTTTGCGTGCTCATGCGGGCCGATAGGGTCCCGCTGGCGCCTGGGAAAACTGTGGGTCCAGCAACCACATTAGAATTTTTAGGCATAGACTTGGACTCAGTCGAGGATTGTTTCAGGTTACCAAAAGACAAAATCATGAAATTTAGAGCAGCTCTCCAGCAATGTCTGACCAAAGACAAAGTGACACTACAGCAGACTGTGGGCCAGTTGAATTTCGCACTGCGAGTGATACCCATGGCACACCCATTCTCCCGCTCAATCTCTCAAACCATGACAGGTCTGCGGGAGAAGCACCATTGCATGAGACTGCCGGCTGAGGTCCGCCAGGACATGCATATTTGGATCGCATTTCTGAAGGGCTTCAACAGCAGAGAAGTGTGGTCCGGTCCCCCCACTACGTCTGCAGAGTAAGGTTTATGGACTGACGCGGGCAGTGTGGGATTAGGCGCCATACTTGGAAACAAGTGGGTGGCACAACAGTGGACGGTTTGGTGGGAGGAGAGCGGCCTGACAACTAATATCGGTTTCTTGGAGCTATTTCCAATCTGGGTTGCATTAACAGTTTGGCCTGATCAGTTGTGTAATCAATCTGTAATCTTCTGGTCAGATAACATGACGGTAGTTCAATGTATGAACCAGCAGGCGGCACGGCGTAAATTTATACTTCGCCTACTGAAAGAAATTGTGCTGGTTTGCATGAAACTCAACATACAGTTTAGGGCCAAACATGTTCCAGGGTGTTAGAGTGCGTCAGCTGCATTATTTCTCGCTTTAAGATGCAGGTAGTCAGGGAACATATACAATCCGCAGAGGTGACGCCTACACACTTCCCAGCAACACCCCGGCAAATTGGTGCCCTCAGCTACAGAACCTAGTGACAGCTAGCCTAGCGCCCAGGACCAGAACCGCTTACGAAGGGGCGTTTTTGTCTTATTGCTCCTTTCTGGGACAGGATTGGGCGGAGAGATGGGATCAGGCAGTGCATTTCACTCAGTACCTAGATGCATTACATAAGAAAGGGCGCTCCGCAGCGACAGCTAGCAGGCACGTGGCAGCTGTTTCTTTCTTTGCTCAGATCAGGGGGGCCAAAGATCCCACAAATAGTTTAATCGTGAGGAAGGCACTAAAGGGGTGGCGGCGTCTCCAAGCAACCGCCACGGACACAAGACAAATGATATGTTTAGAACGGCTGGCTTCATTATTGAATGCCTTGTCTGGCATCTGTAGTTCATCAGGGGAGGTACTGCTGTTCAGAGCTGCCTTTACATTAGCCTTTTATGGGGCATTCCGGGTAGGGGAACTGGTGGCTAGCAATAAGCAGGACATGCTAGGTAGACTCAGGCTGGAACATACAAGGATACTAGGTGATACGCTGTTGATCACCATACGTAAATCAAAAACTGATCAGGAAGCCCGTGGGGATGGGCTGGTATTCCTTCAGGCACGGACTACTCCTTGCTGCCCAGTGTTCCACGTAGAGGCCTTCATCAAACAGAGAGCAGGCGCAGCGGGGAGCATTGTTAATGCATGCAGATGGTACCCCACTTACCAGGTTTCAATTCCAAAGGGTATTGGCTATGACAATGGACAGGGCTGGTTTAAATCCGAAAGATTTTGGGACACATTCATTCCGAATAGGGGCTACCACTGAAGCAACTGCTAGAGGGTTACACGCTAGCAGTGTGAAAAGAATTGGGAGATGGTCTTCCTACTGTTACTAGCGTTATGTGCGGCTGCACATGTTGTGAGGTGGCAGTATAATTTACGCTGACGCCTGTCTTGTTTGTTTGCTTGTAATTCAGTTTCTCGAGCCTGTCACGCAGGGCAGAAACTGCCGTCGGATCATCAACAGCAAGTATCTTCATCGCGGGCGCACCCAGGCACAGATAAAGGAGACACAAGTTGTATGGATTGTTGTGCATTCATTTGTGAAACGTGTTAAATCTGTTTTCTTTGCAGGTAACTATAGACAGAGGACGGAACAGGGAGGTTTCAGGGTTTCCTTTCATGGTAGGTGGGGTCTCTGCCTCAGTCAGTTTAGGGGGTTCTTTACGGAGTTGCTTGACAGACGCACCCTGCCGCCCACAGTTCTTATCTTACATTTGGGCGGAAACAACCTGGTAAAATTGGGCAGGAGGGTCCTGATGGAAGAGATAATCTCAGAGGTAAGCTGGTTAGCCAAAACACGCCAAGTCTGCACCATAGTTTGGTCTCAGATGATTCCTAGACTTAGATTGAGGGGGGGACTCTATCAATGCGATGAATCACTCGGTAAACAGGATCAACAACAAGAAAGAGAAATAATTTCGGTCACCTCAATTACAGAACATACCACATGGGTGTGTCAGGGGGGGAACAGTTCTTCTTAAAAGATGGGGTCCACCTGACTAGGGCAGGAACATCTTGGCATGGCTAGGGGGGTTCTAGGTAGGCATGACCTTTCAGAGGAGGAGGATAGATGGGGGCAGATAGGCGGGCAACTATGCTGGCCTGTGGCGGTAAGGTCCTGATCGGTGAGAAGTCAATTTAAGGTCCCTAGAGGGCGGCGCCATTCTTGAATGGGGTCGCCCAGGGGAAGAGACTAGCGGTCTCTCCTAGAACTCCAGGGGCGGTACATCCGCTTGGTTGGATGGGTGCAGGGGAGGGGGGAGTCACACTTTCTTTGGACTGGTTAGCCACCCTGCACGTGCACTATGATGTCATTAAACGGTGCAGAGTGCAAGGGCCCCCCTTTGGTTAATGGAGTTCATGGAGCGTACAGGGGTAACCGGGAGGGGGGGAAGTACCCTCTCGGTAAACGGGCCCTCTGCGCATGCGCACTCATACGTGAGGGCGTAGCTGGCTGATAAGGATCTGACACCGGTGAGCGACCTTGCCGTAGGCCCAAAAATTAGATATGCAGAAAAAATTAATAATGTGTAATTATGATCCAACATATTAGATTCGGTTAGGAAACATTCTGTATTAGAAATGTGTTAAGGTTAGCCCTTTGATACCTGCCTACATGGCTTGTAATCTAATGTCAGTAGTTTTTCTGCATAAATGATTGTGTGAACATTGTTTATTTCAAATTTTTTAATTTGTTTTCATGTTTTAATAAATACGGCCGGGTGGTCATGAGACCCCCGCCTACCAAAGAAACTCCTCTCATGTCCAATTTCTATATAATTGTGGGAGTGCACAAGACTGGGAGGGGGATGGTCGGTAGTCCCTGACCATAGTGAAACATGTAACATGGGAGGAGGGGTTTACGGCGACATCCTATCAGGCAGATTTGTGGTGTCTCGGGGCTCGAAGGGGACATGAAAGCGAGTAAATATGTCTGTTTTATTATGTTTATTGTAAGAGTGTGAGCATCTGCACACTCCAGAATCCATCTCAGAGGGGCTAAGGGAAGCCGAAGGTGTTTCAGGGCTTTAAACTCTGAGCATATAAATATGTGTTTGTTAGCCAGCAGGCTGGGGGTGGCCTGTCTCCTAACAGTAGCTTGTAAAGGCGAACCTAACCACGTGCCCACTGATGGCAGATCTATGCTAAGCCACTTGCAGGTAGTGTTTGAAAAGAAAATAAGCAGTATTTCATCGGAGCTGAGAATCGCTAGTGCGCACATATTACTAGTGTTACAACCCAGTAGAGAATTTCCACTGCTTGTATTTAACCAGTTTTTAACGCAGCCGAGCAGTACTAGTTCGCATATATTACCAGAATTACAATCCAGACGAGAAGTGCCACTGCTCCTATTTGACAACCCAGTCTCGAAGTTGTAGAGATGAAAAATAACAAAGTTATGATGAAAAGAAGAAATGCTTCGTGAATATTCCTTTTCTGTGATTCACGAAGAAAAAACAAAATGGTGGCATGTAGCTGACGTCATCACGTCAGGAAGGTGAAAGGGTAATACCCACAATGCACACCGCTAATCCTTAGTCAGGAAATGAAGATGCGTAATAGTAGCGCGACTCACAGCTGTAGAATGGAGTCTCTTCGGTGAACAGTCACGGGACTCGCAGCCGTAGAATGGAGTCTTCCCCGCGTTGCTAAGTTGCGGTGTTGTGGAAGTACAGGCGCAGCGAGCGCAAGATTCAGCTAGGGTTTGAAAAATGCGCGAACTAACGGTGAGAGAAACAAAACGTAAGTAAAACGTTTTCTTTCCTAAAGTTAATCGCACAAAACTCACAGTTGTAGCCGACGTGGTTCTTCAGTTTAGGAAACACTGATAGAATGTTTCTCCACTTCTGTTTCTCCGCTTCAAACGATTCCGGTCTTGAAAAAAATATATATATACTTCCAAGCAAAGAGAAAACAAAGAAACACTGTCCAAAGGCACAAGTCCTGGTCCCATAAAAAACACCACGCAAATGAAAGTACGTGAATGGAAAGAAAAAAAATCGAAAAGTGAACGTTGTTTAAAAATCCTTCTTCTGGTTTGTACGACTTGGTTCCCAAACGTCGCCAATAATTATGTAGAGATGAGTCCACACAAGGAGTTCCACCAAGTAGTTTTAATGTAGAAGGAAAACAACTTAACATCCACAGGAGCATCCAAAGGAGGCAGGCAGTAGTTTTACCAGATCTCCACCAACTGAAATCATTCCTGACACTCATACATTCTACATGACATGCAATAATTCTACAGGTGACATCAGGTGACATCATGTAGGAATACAACAGAAGTGGCAGTACTTGTATCAATATTACAACAACCCAGATGAGAAGGTCACAGCCAACCAGCTGAGCAGTACCATTGGCTCTGTATTATCAGTATGGAGAACCAGCTGAGAAGCGTCAGTGTTCTTGTATTACAGTATTTCAGAGCCCAGAAGTGCCAGAAATCATATATTATCTGTATTACAACCCAGGAGAAAAGTGCAAGAGCTCATACAGATTCAGCATTGCCAAACAGCTGAGAAATGGTGCTGCCAATATGTTATCAATATTGTAGAGAGGCAGAAAAATGAGGGAATTTTCAACCTGTCCTTGAATTTCAAGTGCTTGTAAATGTATACTATCAGCATTGTAACCGTGCCGTAAAATGCTTTTAGAAACTGATCAACAAATACCAGTACTCATCTTAAAGTACTGAAGTTTGAAGTTTATTTTATTATGCTTGATTAATTAAAACCACTGCATACACTAATTCTTTTAAAATAGAATATCTTACTCTTTGATGATAAAAACATTGTTAAAAAATTCTCCGATATTTACCAAAAATAAGTAATGAGAGTAAATAAAGTCACTCAGGTCCTTGGAGGAAATGCTCAAATTATTAAAACTTTCTGCACATTGTTCATGTTAGACTATAAGTTTTGTTTCAACTGTATCCATTCCAGAAATTATGTCTGTTCTTGTAGTAATTGGTCCTTGGCCAACTCAGACTGCTGTTTCAATCTTTTTGCTGTTATATCAAGGAATTTAGTTAGCCAGCAATTTAGCTGCACCAGCTCTGGGTTAAAACACAACATTATCCATACTGTCTAAACTCTGGCTTTAGCAAGGTTATCCTTATGTCTCTTAGCTTTTTACAGATGCATATAACATGGGTAACGTCCTTGACACCACAGCCGCATAAATGACAAGACTGATCTCCTCCTTTTCTCTCCCAAGGAGGTAGGAAGGATTAAAGGGCCCAACCATTTTATTCCCATTTTCAATTAGAGTTGGGGTTTAAGTGATTTGTATGTATTTAGGACCACCGAGCCATGAGATCGTTTGACTAATGTTTTTTTATCCTCTATAGCAGACAATAAGCGGATTACCTTGTTGTAGCTTTTTTAAAAGCAAAATGATTAATCGAGGTGTTTCACAAGTCTGTTAGACCTAAAAGTTTATTGTATTCCTGGAGGTACTCACTTGCTGGCGATTTTCCTGAGCGAGACAGTTCCTTCTTGAGTTGGTCATTCAGGGATCCTTCACCATCGCCTTTGATCTTATGCCAACATTTCACATATGCTCCCCTTCGTTCCAATGACTGTTTTTGAAGCCCAGATTCTAACCGTATTTGGGCTGGGGAGACATTTCTGGGGAGTAGTAAGATCGCTCGGTAAGAGTTGGATATTATATTGTTGAGGATTGTTGCGTCTTTTCCCTTCATCGTTCCTCTCCCGTAAGTTATTGTTGGCTCAAGTTTCACTTGCAGGACCCTTAGCAAAGGGTCGAGCGTCGGGTCTGGCAAGAACTTCTTCAGTGGCTTTATGGCAAGATAGGTCATTACCCCCTTTCTCCGCAAGGCTTCTATTTGCGGTTTCGACAATTTATTTTGATCAGGTATTTCCCCTAGATACCTGTAACTTGCTACTTGGTCCAAACAATGGCCGTCGAGAAGCCAATTAAGATGTTTCTTCTTATGATAGTTGACTGCCATATTTTTTGTTTTATTGAAGTTTATTTTTAGTGCATTTTGTTTTGAGAATCTGAGTTGCGTTCAGTAGATACTGAAGTCCAATTGGGGTCCGCCTTATCAGAACTAAGTCATGCACGTATAACAAGTTTGACAACGTCATGTTTCCTTGTTCTGGTGCATGGGCTACGCATCTATTCAGCACCCCAGGAAGGTCCGCTAAGAAAAGATTGAAAAGCATGGGGTCTAGAATGCACCCTTGCTTTAGCCCTTTTGTGGTAGGGATTTTTTTTGTTGTATATGTAGACCTTCGCCAAGCTTTATCCTGACCCATGTGTTAGTATGCAGGTTCCTTAATTGGTGTAGGAGAGAGGAAAGTATCCCCCAGCCGTCCAGTTTTTGCCAGATTTTTGTTCAGTCTACATGGTTGAACGCAGCTACAAAGTCTATGAAACAAAGAAACAGGGGGTATTTTCCCTGTTTAGCTGCATCCATGAGCAAGGACAGAGCCATTATGTTGGTTATTGTGCCTTGCCCTTTCCGAAACCCTGTTTGCATAGGCGGGATAATATGATTCTCATTAGCCCAAGTGGCTAGGTCATTTAAGATGAGCCCCGCAAAGTATTTTACCTCAATGTCTATCAGGGCTATCAGGCGGCAGTTTTTCGGCTCAAACCTTGCACCTTGTTTATAAATTGGGCTTATGATTGAGCCTCTCCATGACTCAGGAATTGAGAAATTTCGAGCAGCATTCTTGAAAACTGGTGCAAGTACGTTGCTCCAATAGTCCAGGTCATTTTTGAACAACATTGGCGGGATGCCATTAAGGCCCGGTGCTCCAACCAGTCTGCCCCTTTCTATTTGTTTCTTTATCTGTTGAGCTGCTTGTCTGCTGTGCTCCTTCTCAAATCTCAATGTATCATTTTGTACATAAGTTGAATTTAATACCCTTTGTTGTTGGATTGACACTATACTATCCCTTTCCTATTCTATCCCTTTGGTGAAGCTGTGCATTGTTGTAACAACTCCTTTGCGGTCCTGCTGGAACTTTGAATTCCCAGTTGTACGGGTGGGGTAGCTATTTGCTCTGTTTCGTTAAAATTATTAAAGAAGAATTCTACCCAGGCTGGTTCGGTAATGTGAGAGTTGATGCCGAGATGGTTCGGCCGATGTAATTCATTTACAGATTGCCAAAACTTGGAACTATTTTTCTGTTTTGCATCGTAAAGGAGTTTAGCCCAAAATTCGTTAGTTTGCTGCAATTTAATTATCTTATTAAAAATAACTCATCACAGAGCTAAGGAGTGGCGAACACAGGGCTGGTCCCTGTGTAGTCCCGAAGAAGTGCTTGGGGTATGCACGAAACATGTTGACGATAGGAGTTGATAGGTACACCTTGACACATTACGTTTAGGGCGCCCTATCTTTCCACCCCGTTTTTAATACTACCACCTAGAGGCAAGAATAAAGTTTATTGTAAACCTACTGGGCAGGTATTTTTAAATACATCAAGTAGTCCACTCCACAATTACATATGCACCACACATAGTCTTTTGAAAGTGCTCCTACGTAACTCGCAAGTCGTAGCACGCCCCAGCCCGTAGAGGACTGGGATGGCCCCAATGATGAAGCATGTCACCATGGGACAACCCTGGTGAGTGAGGGGACACCTAGAAAAGGAGCAATTTCTCCTTTTCTGCCTAGTATAAATTTTCCATGACCGACCCCATTGAGTGTTGGGTATGGTTTATAGTAACTAGCAAGGCTCTCAGGAATCTGGTAACAGAGACCATTTGTTGATTATAGTTTTTGGAGGGTGAGCCTTAGCTATTGTTTTCCCTCTCTTTAGTGTTGACACGTTGCAGCGCGCAGCTGCGGGAGATTTTCAAGCACACCTTACACTGTGACACAGGCCCCCCCCATTTTATCGGTTGACACACCATTACCAGGAAATAGAACACATAGGAGAGACCATCATGGCTGAAATTACAGGACTCTCATTTACTGAAGATGAGGCAGATAGGATAATAGCATCTATGCTCCCTCATTCGAGTACACCCTACAAAGACACGAGTGAGGCCCAACAATGTTGGGATGAATTAACTGAATTAAAACGTAACTTGGTAAAAACCATAATACATGGAATTATGATGAGCGAATACCATAGGGCCAACGCAGCACCACGTGGCCTGATAGTAAATAATGAACCGTTCATCTTTCAGGACGATCTCGTCTTTAAAAAAGATTGGTCACTAATTAGCTGGCACTGCACTAGGGACTGGCTAGTCCTAATTGTGAAAACTGCAGCACGCCGAGCAGAGACATTGAAAGTTGAGATCCATGACCTTGAGATCAAATTGAAATCTTACCAATAACCAGCGGAACTCAAAAAGATATTGGACGAACTGAATACGTCCATGACTGAATTTGAAATCTCACTGAAAGACACGAAATATGTGAAATTCCATAAAGACAAGAAATCTTTCTCACATGAGAAAGTATATCCATACATTAAGGTGGAATATGTACCTTCCGGAAGAAACCCCAGCTACAGTACGGACAGTGGGGGTTCAGACTCAGGATCTGATTCTTATGACACAACTTACAACCGAAATCAGCCCAAGAACAGGCGAGGCAGAGCAGGAAGGATGGGAAATAGAGGGAATTTCTGGCAACCTTACCAGGGACCACCACCACAATTTTTCTATGGCCATCCGCCTTTTCAACAACCTTTTCCGCATCAACCCTTCCCATTTTGGGACAACACCCAGATGCCAGGTATGCAACAGCAACCTTTTTAGGGAGAGGCAAGAGACCAGGAAGAGGAAAAACCAGAGGG
Source organism: Lissotriton vulgaris (assembly GCF_964263255.1). Classification (NCBI taxonomy): domain Eukaryota; kingdom Metazoa; phylum Chordata; class Amphibia; order Caudata; family Salamandridae; genus Lissotriton; species Lissotriton vulgaris. The sequence continues at coordinate 1,675,420,836 of NC_141693.1, read as the reverse complement.
CAACAAGTGCAATGGGCACAACCACTGGAAACCGGCAGAACACCCACGAGGAGTCAAGGGCCGGTGACGACACCGTCAACCAGCAACATCTGAGCCTAGTGGTTAACCTATCAGAAAAAGTCCTGTTACCAGACCAAAATACGGTGTTAGAAAAGGGTCTAGGTTTCGGCCCTACAACAAACTTGGACAAATTCAAGCTATTCTGTGAACTGAAGGAGTTCGTTCGCAGTATAAAACTACAAGTCTATTTCAAAGACAAACCACAGTCAGTGGGAACTGTAAGTGATACAGGACTGAAGAAAAAATCTTCCTTCACCCCACCGGCAGCAAGTCTACCAGTAGAACTGCTGGCTTTCGAAAAGGCAATCCTAAAGGATGTGATGGATCTGGATACTGGATCACTGAAAACATTCTACAACACTAGTAGAACAGAAAAGGAGGCAATACATGAATTGGCAAACGACACGAGCAGCACAATAAAACCGGCTGATAAAGGCGGAGCAATAGTGGTACAAAACTCAACAGACTATCAGAATGAATGCCTTAGACTGTTAGCTGACCAACGGAATTATGAAATCCTAACAGTGGACCCAACAGAACGTTTGAGAATCGAAATTGCAAGAATGGTGGAAGAATGTCTGGTAAACGACTGGCTATCTAAAAAGGAAGCAGATTTTCTGGAGAGTAAACATCCAAGGACTCCGTATTTCTATACGATTCCAAAGATTCACAAAAGACTAGTAAATCCACCCGGGAGACCTATTGTCTCTGGGATTGGGTCTATTTTAGAGCCCTTGTCTAAGTTTGCAGATGCCTTTTTAAGACCACTAGTGCAACAAACAGAGACATATCTGCAAGACACCAAATCAGTATTATGCCTCATCAAGGACCTCACTTTTGACCCTACGACACAAATAATGGTTGGGCTCGGCGTGGAGAGTCTTTATACGAGCTTGCCCCACAGAGAAACATGACAGATTTTGGAGGAAATTCTATGTGAAAATGAGTGGCAATACAAGACACCAAGACATGTGGTGTTAGAATGCTGTCGCCTCGCACTGACCGAAAACTTCTTCCTTTTTCAGCAAACCATGTACAGACAAACCCATGGAACTAGCATGGGAAGCACATTCGCGCCGAGCGTGGCAGGATTATATGTCCACCAGCTAGAGAATAAAAGAATTCTGACTCCCAACAATCCGTTCTCGACAAAAATCCAGATGTGGAGACGTTATATTGATGATGTCATCCTCATCTGGAATGGCAATGAGATGGAAGTAAACCTCTTTCTAGATTGGCTGAATCTGCAAGACCCTTTTCTAAAATTTACCTCTACAATGAGTAGAGACCAGTTGGTCTTTCTGGACTTGAACATTAGAGCGGACAGAGGTAAACTAACGACCACGACACACTTCAAACCTACGTCGAGAAACTGTTTATTAAACTTTGAAAGTTTTCACCCTCAACAGCTCCGGGAGAACCTGCCTTTCGGACAGTTTTTACGCCTAAGGCGAAACTGTTCGGAAAAACGAGATTATGAGATCCAGGCTGAAGAACTGTGCACGAAATTACGCCGGAGACAATACCCACAAAAAATTGTCTCAAAGGCTAAAAAGAGAGCATCGAACAACAATAGAGATGCACTCTTAGAAACAAAACCCAGAGAACAATCCACAAGTAACTCTGAAAGAAGACCCATCTGTGTTACTACCTATACTGTAGCCTCACAGAAAGTAACAAAGATTGTCAAGAAACATTGGAAAACATTGAATAGTGGTGGCCTCAACCTCACTCAACCCATGTTTAGCCACCGAAAAGGAAAAAACCTGAAAGATTTGGTAGTCCACACACGCCCAAAAAATGTGGAGGGTCCCATCCGACGCCTACACCCACTGCCTTTGGGACACTATCCGTGTTTCAATTGCAGTGGGTGCCATCTAACTAGTGCGACCAAACAAGTAACATGTAACAACGGCTTGATTTGGGATTTGAAGTCCTTTTCCAATTGCAACACAACAGGGGTTGTGTATATGATCACATGTAGTTGTGATTTACACTACATTGGTATGACCACCAGGAAGGTCAATACAAGGATGGTGGAACACTGCAGCAATTTCAGATGCAAACATTCCAATACAAAAATGACCACTCATTTCTTGGAAAAAGGACATACCCCCAATGATATGCGGTGGGTGGTCCTGGAAACACAACAACCACATGCAGAAATGGAGAAGAAACTACTTGAAAAAGAACAACGCTGGGTTTTTAAACTTCGCTCTCACATAGTGGGTCTGAACGATGACATCCCCTGGGGACAATTCACTTGATATGCATGAGTTTACCCCAGAGTCATTAAGCCGTACCTGTAATGAAATAACTGAACTAAACAACTGTGGGCGTTCTTTACAGACTAACTGTGGGTGTTTCTCTACAGACTAGAGTGTACTACACCATTACCAGTCTGAGTAAACCCTAATATATTCTTAGTACATTAGGGCTACTTAGCAGATGTTTTCTTCAATTAAATCAATAAAAACAACCAATAACCTATCCTCGGGAATGAGTTAAAATGACTTCAAAAATGTAAGGGGCCACCTGAACGTATCACCGACCTCAAAATATGATATGTAAATAATTTTGGTAACATACGGCATTGTGTCTGATAATATAGAATAGGTGATAATACAAGTTCTAAATTAATTTCTGGACATACAAACTCCCCGTAAACATAACTATTGCCCTTTTGAAGTAACGAAACAGCACTTCATTCTCCTAAGATGGCCGCCACCCGCGATTGCTCAGGGCGATCCACAAACGCACCAGCTCTTTATCGAGCATGGGCGCGTATGCGGAAGTAACCGGGATCGGGAACTTCTTTAAAAACAAACTCAGCCCCCGGTCGAGTAACATTCGGACCGGAGGGACACAAGTAGGTGCCTATAAGAGTGAGGTATCCTCAAAGCAAGTAAGTGAAAATCGGACTAACGAAGGGTGTTAACCCTTACATTTAACGGGTATGATTACCATCGCTAAGCAAAAACAACCCTGTGGCTGCTATTTACGATATCCCATCTCTCCCACCTTTTCTTAGATTTGCTGGGATACTGAACCCCTCCGAGTACATGGGGCACAGTTAGGTCCCATGTCATGTATGTAAAAACATGTATGAGAGTGTGTGATAGATGAATGTCTGGGTGTGTCACAGGAAGGTGTTTTATCACGTTTTGATGCATGAGAACTATCACGTTTTGTGCATGAAAACAATCACGTTTTTTACATGAAAAAACGTCCGTCAAGGACCACAGGAACTGTAATAACGTTTTCCGATGCAACCCTACAGTATGGTCTATGTGTGTTATGTTTCGGGGTAACCTACCCCATGAATTTTCAAGTTGTCTTTTATTTTACAGGAACCACGTGTTTGGATTAAATACGTAGGTATTACTGCATGCACTAATTATAGTTTGCTGCAATTTAATTATCTTATTAAAAATAACTCATCACAGAGCTAAGGAGTGGCGAACACAGGGCTGGTCCCTGTGTAGTCCCGAAGAAGTGCTTGGGGTATGCACGAAACATGTTGAGGATAGGAGTTGATAGGTACACCTTGACACATTACGTTTAGGGCGCCCTATCTTTCCACCCCGTTTTTAATACTACCACCTAGAGGCAAGAATAAAGTTTATTGTAAACCTACTGGGCAGGTATTTTTAAATACATCACGTAGTCCACTCCACAATTACATATGCACCACACATAGTCTTTTGAAAGTGCTCCTACGTAACTCGCAAGTCGTAGCACGCCCCAGCCCGTAGAGGACTGGGATGGCCCCAATGATGAAGCATGTCACCATGGGGCAACCCTGGTGAGTGAGGGGACACCTAGAAAAGGAGCAATTTCTCCTTTTCTGCCTAGTATAAATTTTCCATGACCGACCCCATTGAGTGTTTTATAGTAACTAGCAAGGCTCTCAGGAATCTGGTAACAGAGACCATTTGTTGATTATAGTTTTTGGAGGGTGAGCCTTAGCTATTGTTTTCCCTCTAACTCCCTCTCTTTAGTGTTGACTGAAAAAAACCTCAGCTGCCTTGTGTGGTTTTCTGCATTTATGTCTTCTCTATCTTTGCCTTGTGATGCGCAGGCTACCTTTGTTGAGGTTGCTAGGATGTGTTTTAATGTGGAACTCTCTCCCCAGTGAGAGAATGTTGTTCTTTAAAACTTTTATAAGTTGGCCTTGACTGTTGGTCGCTGAGGTCCCTTATATGAGATGTACAATACACTTCTCCTGATTCTTCAACTACAATTTGTCTCCTGCCTGCTATTTACTCTTTGGAGAACACCTCATTTTGGCAACGAGTGAACCTACTTCTCTACCAAACAGTGACCTCAACGCAACTCAGCCCAACAATTAAACCCAGCAGCTTACAAAGATTTACTCTGGGCTTGAAGATATAAGGTTATAACCTTAATTCTTTTGTGAAGACCATCCAGTGTGGTGCTGTCTTGGATGTCTTTCATTCAACGTGAGGATCCTTCACCGGTGATTTCTCTGCTTCGCTGATGCTGTCTTGCTGAGGAGCGCTTTGGTGTGCTACACCCAGGAGTCTCGCGATAGGGTCTTGTTCCCTCTGTTTATGGCACCCGTTTAGTTCTGCCTGACACTGGCATTATAACGCGCTGCCTTGCGCCGCCTTGGGCCTCCTCGCACTTGCTCCTGATTGCCAGGTTTGCCTGACTTTCTGTTTGTTGCCTTTGAGGCTTACCTCCAATCGTCGGTTTTGCCTGATGCTAGCTATGCGTCCCGACGTAGTTTGCCTGGCCCTGCCTGACTCTTGCGATTGCCTGGTGCACTCTGATGCAATGTAGGCACCATTTTGTTTTTCAAACGTGACGTTGCCTGGAGGCTTATGTTTGCCTGGCACACTCCGATGCAAAGTAGGAGCCATTTTGTTGTCCTGCCTGACTTTGCCTGGAGGCCTATGTTTGCCTGACCTTGCCCGGAGGCCTCTCAGAACAGGCCTATTTCTTTATGTTCGGCGCTGATGCTCACAGCTTTTATGTTCTATTCTTATGCCTGCGTTGATGCGCACAGCTATATTATTATCCTCTTTACTTGTTTAACTCTTTTTCGCAAAGTACGTCTGGCTCACACACTTCGATTTTTTGCTTGAATTTGGCTGACCTTGCCTGGATGCTTGTTGGAACAACCTTATTTCTTCATGATCAGCACTAATGCACACAGCTCTTATTTATTACTTGTACACCTGCGCTGATGCACACAGCTTTTCTACTTTACTATTATTTTTGCGCTGAAGCGCACAGCTGTAATTCATCGTGCTAATTTTTCTGATGGGGCACACAGTTGTCAACGCTGATGCACACAGCTGTTCGTCATTACTCTTACTCCTGCACTGCTGTGCACAGCTGTAATTCATTTTGGTTACCTCTATACACAGCTGTTTTTGTTAAGATACTCACAATTGTTTACGTTGTGCTAAACTCTCTCATTAATTTTTAGACATGCAAAATGTCACTGCTGCTCCATTTTTCTAGCTGCACCTGGTAAAATCCTTTAATTTCATGGATCAAATGAAAAAAGTGTTTGCTAATTATGCTAGGGTCTGTCGCATTTCTTAAGTGCATAAAGGAAAGCCTCTTTGTTTATGCATTGTCTGGGTTGGGAGGGTCAGGTAGTTTTGAACATCTCCCTGAGCTTCTGGACAGTGAAGCTGCTGTTTTAAATGAATATGAAATATGTGTTAGAAAAAAGGACATTTATTATCTTCCCAGAGTAAGTATGGTTCTTGAGCGTTATCATTTTGGTAGGAGAAAGCAAAGACAAGAGGAAACTGTGGAGCAATATATCACCATTTTGAGAAAATGAGCTTCCACTTGTTGTTTTGGTGCAGCCTTGGAGTAGAGGTTGAGGGATCAACTTATGCTTGGATGTTTTATTGATAAGGCCAAGGACAGTTTATGGCAAAAAGATAATCCCTCCTTACAAGAGGTTATTACTATCTTAAAGTTACATGAGTATTCTAAAGCTTGTGTCGACACCATTAGAAAGGAGTGCTAAAAAAAAGGTTCTGTTGAGAAAAATGAAAAAGATGTGGTTAAAGAGGTTAGTATCAAACCTCCCTCTAAGAGTGGATCTGATGTCCAATTGCAGGTCTTATTAGGACACATTGTAAGTACTGTAAGCACTGTAAGTCTTGGAATGTCACACTGTAAGTCTTATTAAGACTTAAAAAACTGTTTACAAAGTGAGCGACGGTTCCCTGACAAACATATTGCAACGTGTCCCTGTCACTGCCAGTCATCTTATGAAACCTGCACACATTTCACAGAATTGTTGGCATCTTGCTTTAGTGGCCATTAGTATGCCCCATGAGCAATCCTCAGAATCACAGACCACAACATGTGAACAGAAACCAAAATAGATGAAAGTGCATAACACGTCTGGATTTTTTATGAGCATAAACATTACAGCAAAACAAAGTGACCGCAATTATTGCAAATTTGTAGACTGAATAAGTGAGTTTTCTACTTGATGGCAATTCTTTGACATGCAAGGCAGTATTCTTTGTCCTGAATTCTTGGTTAAACCCCATGGCTATTTATTACTTCTGAATAACACAACAGACACCGGTCATGAAACTCCTCTTTTTGGACTCTCTGTGCCCTGGAGAGGAATCCCATTAGTTGAAGATTTCAAATTGGGATATGGAACTGACTAGACATTTCAACAGTCTATCGTCTTGCATGCTATTTTCCAACCAGGTGCATTATTGAATATACTGTGTTTGATATTGCAGCAGAATTCCCCTTTACCACAGAAAATAAAGATTTTGGAGCTGCTAGTGAGCCCGGCTCTCAAATATATAGACAAAAAAAGAGTGGTTCTGATAGGTCTTTGGTGTCAACCAAAGTTTCTAAGAGTTTTTCACCTTCTAATAGCACTTCATTTCAAGGTAAATGTTTTAGGTGTGGTAATCCTGGTCACATGGCCAACTTTAAAGACTCTCCTGGATGGAAGGTTTCCTGTTCCAATGTGGCAAGAAATGTCACTTTTCACGTTGCTGTAGATCCAAGAGGGAGCAGAAGAAAGTCAGGGAAGTTGATGTTTACAAGCAAGATGATGAGGTTGTTGAAATTTGGCAAAGTGCGTTGACGCGATTGCGGAGCCCCTAACGGAATGAGAGTGGGCGAGAATTCACAAGTGTCCAAAGTGTGAGTTCTAATGCACAATTTATATTAGCCCAATACAACTTTGTATATCAAGCTGTACAGTAGGAGTGATGTGGACTTTCCATGCTGTCTCTTGTCTGTTCCCTCCCCTACAGTAATAACCAAGTGGTCCGAACAAACAGATGGAGAAAAGGAAAATTATGAATAATAAAGAAAGAAAAGTTGAGATAACCCCACCACAACCGCTTATATTGTTACTCTGTTAGGTTCCAGGATGTTCTTGTCTGTGTGGTTTGAAATGTTTCCATCTGGGGCTAACAAAATAAACAACCAATCATGCTTGAGCAATAATAGCCTCAGAGTAGGCCAACACAATAGCAAAACGTCAGCAACATCTACTCAATACAATACTAGTATCTGGGCCCTCCTAATCCAGAAAACTACTGACCTGTTTCACTGTTGCCACTGTTGGCTAAAGTTACAGACAAAAATGTAAACCGTCAGCTCTCTCAGTTCATTAAGACTAATGATCTTCTTCATAGGACACAGTCGGAGTTCCGCCCATCCTATAATATGGACTCGGCCCGACTGCTAGCCTTGGAATCTATTAGTCAAATCTTGGATGCAGGGAGGAGGAGCCAAGATGGCGGACGGACAAGACGTCTGAGCTCCCGGCTCCGCAGCCCGTCTGCTGAATACATGCCATCCTGATCTTTAATCCTGCCTACGGCGCGAACAAATATAATCACGAATGCGCCGACACTTTCCGCATTCCTCCGATGTCCCCGCCGGCTTTTTTGTTCGAGGATTTATAGAGTTTGCCGACTTTGGACTTTGCCCATGCACTCTGGCCCGACCACCGCCACCGGACACCGCTGATCACGTACGGTGATACGACCTGGGGCAGGACCGGCATCTGGGGAAATGTTACCGGCTGTGGAATGGGCGGCTCGGCGGAGCCCTCTTAGCGACGGAGAAGATACCTGTGTGGTTGGATCCGGGCTGGCGATATCTCCTTTGTCATGCTACCAGTGGTCAGAGCGGTATCCATTTTGAAGCGCCTACCATCCGCATTGCTGTACAGCCGGGGGCTCTCACATCGTGCGAGCCCCTTATTGCGAGCAGTATCTCTTTTTGCCTTCAATATTCTCCCTCCGCCCTATGGATTCGCCATCCCCCCTCCGATGTGTGCCTACTGCAGAGATGGTGCCGGCGCCGGTCTACCTTGCCGAAAAGACGGAAGCCTCCATATCCCTGACGCTAGCTGCCCTGCCTACCGTCGAGCTGGAGGGTGCCCCGGTGGCGCCTTTGCATACTGCTGCCATGCTGAAGCGGGGAGCTGTCCTGACCTATGGTGATATCCTTCTAGCCCTGGAAGACTTGAGGGCGACATGGTGGCAAAACACTCGGGAACTGGAGCGGAAGATTGATGTCGCTATGTCATCCAGGGAACTATTGCGATTGTCTGACCCCCCAATGCCTCTCAACCCACTCGAGGTAGATACAATGTGGCGACAGGGGGATACTGTGGAACGTCCTCTCCCTGGCTACAGTGTCGAGTGTTTTTTGCATGACAAAGCTGCAGATACAAAGTTCCCTTCCACTCTAAAAGCTGAGACTCTGCCTCTGCAAGTGTTGCCACGGCTTCCCCAACATCGCCGGAGTGTGTGCCGTTCTGTGGGGGAAAAGGTGTTTGCCACTTTGGACGTGGTGATGGTCGATGATTGGGAACTCTCGCTTCTTCTTCCTCTGCTTCTTCTATGCCGGGAGCGGCCATCTTGCTCCTTTGTTCTGCCTGAAGTACATTTCCAGCGGTGGCCATGCTTGGAGGGGTTTCAGCGTTCAGGCCAGGGCTGATGTTGCCTCCCTTGATGATCCTGCTTGACCGCCTGGCATGACCCGGACTTGAATACTTGTCGATGTTTTTGATGTGCCGCATGCGTGTAATCCGCTATTGTAGACTGCGGGGGTGGATATGTGGGGCCACCTAAGATCGGGCCAGGACTGGGCGATTTCCTTTAGTGTGCTGTACGTATTGGCGGGCGGGGACTAGGATGGGACTGCTTTTTGTCGGGTTTATTCGCACATTTGGAATTGAGTCTCCCCACCTGCTGCTTACTTGCTACTTCATTTGTGCTGATGATACTCAGGGTGGGGGATACTTACGGGGCTGGTGGTGACCGGGAGTATGCTATATTTTCCTCCTCCTGCCTTTTCTGGGAGTCGGCGACTGGGATGTACTTTCCCACTTGCCAGACTCTCTTTTCCCACTTGGGGTCCTCTTGGGGCGACAGGCATGCCTATTGGGGGGGGGTGGGCCGTGGCCTTCCGCTGGTATGCAGGGTGGGGGGATGGGATGTGTTCTGTGTCTTCTCTTTGTCTCTATGGCCCTCTTTCTCTTTCTTTCTCTCCTCTTCTTCGGTTTCTTTTTCTTCTATGTTCCTCGGGGTCGGGGTCCAGTGTTAGTAGGGAGTTTATTGTGTTCTATCATTCTGTGGTATAGCGTTTGCTCTTAGTTCCTGGATGGCGGCCTCCTATTTCCTCACAAATGTCTTCCTCTATATCGCCTCCTTCTGGGTGCTCCTTAAACGGTATGTCTATCCTGGCCAGTGATCTGCTTCGACTCTTTTCGTAGTTTACTACAAGTACTCGACAAAATTATAAAATTAAACCTTTTCCTATCCTGACATTATTGTTCTATGTTCTACCCGACACTTCTCACTCAGAGATTGCCTTAACGGCGTTCTGCCTATTGGTTTTTTCTCATATCCTTTTCTAATATGTCATAGCGGCCGGCCTCGAGGGGTTGTAGGCAGACGCTGTGTATTGTGCATTTCACAAAATAAAGGTTTTAAAAAAAAAAAAAAAAAATCTTGGATGCAGGAGACACTGCCTCTCTTTTGATGTTAGACCTCACTGCGGTGCTCAACACTATATCGCACAATCTGCTCATTGAGCGTCTGTGGAGATATGATGTTAGAAATATGGCCTTACGGTGGGTGGCTTCCTGTTTTCACGGACGCACGTTCCAGGTGTGTCAAAAATCACACCATTTGAAAGTGTTCAGTCTGCAGCAGGGAGTTCCTCAGGGATCCTTCCTAAGTCCAACATTATTATTTTTTATATGCTCCCATTGGCTAAGATCATTGAACAATATAGGTTCACAGTAATCACCAATGCTGATGACACTCAGTTAATCATCACACTTTCCCAGGATGCTTCAACCATGGCTACTTCTCTGAGGTCATGTTTTGAAGATGTTGCTAGGTGGATGGAGCAAAATGGTTTAAGCTGAATGTATGGAAAACGAGGTCTTGATCCTGGGCAAACAACTGAATATTAGGTTGGCCGCAAAACCTCAGCCCGTTACCTAGCCCTAAGCCCAAGGTTAAAACCCTTGGTATAGGGTTTGACCAGAAACTGTATTTTGACAGCCAAATTACAGGATTGGCTGGTAAATTCTTTGGAGTCCTCAAAACCTTGAAAAAGACCATGGGTGTTCGCCCAGAAACTGCAAGGAAAACTGAGGTCCAGGCATTAATTATTATGAGGCTGGACTACTGTAACGTGTTCTATCTGGGGGTGTCTCATTCTCCCATGATGCGTCTTCAATGAATGCAGAACGCGGTGTCTTGTTTGCTACTCAATCTTCCGAAGCATGTCTCCATGGGATCCTTACTTGCTAAATTACATTGGCTCCCTGTGAAGCGGATAAACTTGTTTAAGGTGTTGCGCTACTGTTATAAAGCTTTGACAAACAGTGGCCCTCGGTACATACACCCTTTCATCCAACCCTTTACTCATCAGAGGAAACTCAGATCCTCTGGGGCGAGTATGGTCTGTATCCCAAAAGAGAGAGGAGTGTGCCTTGGTGGCAGTGCTTTTATCTTTTTAGCTTAGAAACGCTGCTTCTACCTGTATGACACCCCGCGTCTGAACTCCTTTTTGTAATGAGAGTTAAAATGTGGCTGTTTAGATAGAATTGATATGTTGCTTTTGCGAGTGCGCAGCACTTGGGAGCCTGGATTGCAGAACTAGTACACTTCTTCTTGAAGTAGCCACGCCGTTCAAGTTTCATTTTATTATTACTTGCACACAGTGGCTGATTATGAGGCGGTGACTGTTTTATTGCATTTATGTGGTATTTGTAGTTAACATTTGATTTAAGAGATATCCGGGTTCTACGTGCAAAAGTGGACACATCCTTGACCTCATCTTCCCAACCTCACTGACCCATTGCAAAGCTTTCGGCTTTACCAACCATCTTGCCATGCCTACCTCCCTGGTCAATGTCTAATCAACAAACCAAGGTCAACCCAAAAGAGAACACCAAATCTTCAGATCCTTCAAAGACTGCTCCACAGACAAGCTAAAGCTTGAACTCATCGACCTGCCAACTCCATGTCCAATACCAACACTTTTTGAAACGACTCCAGCATTTTTCTGGAAAACGTGAATATCCACGCTTTAACTAAAACATGCATGTAGAAACTAAAACCTTCAGCATCCTGGTACTCCGAAGATCTCACTGGCAACTAATGCCCTATCCACAGACAAGAAATAAAATAGAAGAAAAATGGAACCTCCAATGACCTCTTGCTTCTATAGTCCCTCCATGCAAGACACAGACTACTCACAAAGTACTACACCCAACACCATCAATAAAGCTTCCAACAGTGACAGAATGCTCTCCAAGAAAGTCAAGAGTGCATCAACCCGTGCCTGATCATTTTTCCCTACACTCCACAGATAGGTTCAATGCCATCAACCAGTGAAACAAATTTAGAAAATTCAACAGCACATCAACAACACCAAGCCTAATTCTCTTCTTAAACCCCACCTCTCTCTTAGCATCCCACAATATTTATCCTTACAGTCCTATGTCTCGCAGACCTTGTTGAGATACTCGCATCCCTCAATGGCATCCCTATAAAGATGCTGCCGCACCCTCATCCTTCATCAATACTCCTTCTAAAGAATCTATTGTACACCTACTCACCATTGTCAATCCTCACTCAAGTCATCATCCTAGAAGCTCTGAGGACAGGACAGATCCTCCCACTCCTAAATAAACCTACACTAGACCGTGATGATCTTGCCCACTAGCAGCTCATCACTTACCTATCCTTCATTGGCAAGATCATAAAAGAATCAGTCTACGCTCAAGACTAAGATCACATAAACCCCTACCATCACCTGCATGACTACCATTCTGGCTTTAGGTCAATCTGCAGCATGGAGACAGCACCCTTACACATTGTAGACAACATCTTCCAGACTACAGGTATAGATGACCCCTGACTCCTGTTGCCAATCTGGCACCATTCACCATTCCATCTACATCCATAGCAAAGTCTTGAATGGAATTCATGTTTTCATTGGTCCTCCTCCTACCTTTACAACAAAAACTTGTCTGATCACATGGGCATCTCTAGGTTCTAGAAGAGCCCTATAAACCTTGGAGTCCTCCTGGGTTCCACTTGTACCTACATCTCTATGTGGAACTTCTATTTGGAGACCCTTTGGGGCTCAACTCACTGAAAACAGCATTACAATTAGGTATGCTTATGATGCACAACTCTGCTTGAAAGTCTCCTCTGCTTCAGACATCCAATGCCCCAGTGATGATGCTTGCACCTCGTCCAGACCTAAATGTCCAGCACCTAACTAAAGCAGAATCCCATCAAGACAAATTCTTGTTCTGTGCCAAGAACAACACGCAAGAAATAGTACAAACCTGGCTCAATGACATGAACGTTAACAGCTATGAACCCCAACTTTCACCCAATGCCAGGCCACCATGGACACCAACCTCCCCTCAAGGAACACACTGCCAACACAACAAAGGTTGCCTGATATCAGCTTATTTAATGAAGAAAATAAAAGCATACCTCCTACAAAGCAACTTCAGAACTGCTGTCCAAATGCCCTGCTCCAAAGCCTCCCACACTCTACACTTTACTTCGTCCTTCTTGCCACAGCACATCTTGTCCAGATCCTGATGAAATATGATTGCATCATCTCCATCTTGAGGGAGCTCCACTGGCTCGCCTTGCCATCCTACACCATCCTCAAAACCACCATCATAATTTAGAAAGCCATCACTACCTGCAACCATGTCTGTCTGTCTGATATGCTCATCATTTGTGGTGGCTCTCCGAATAACTACTGCCTGGACACCATCAGACTGGAGACTAAGAAGTGTAAAAAAGGAAAAACAAGGCATAATGCCTTTTCTGTCTGTGCATGTAGAATCTGGAACAACCATGAGACAGTGTTGAGGGCTCTATGAACTGTGCACTCTACATTGGGGTCGCAAAATTGTTGAGTGCACTAGAGGTAAAAGTAAGGTTGTCCAGAAAATGTGCAACGGCTGTGCTGTAGGGATTTCTCATACCACGTAGAGGACTTTCATTCCAGTGTGCATTGATGTAGATCCTGAACTGAAGTTTGAGGGGAGAGCCCACAGGGTGTTCTAGAGTTGATATGATTTGCTTGTGGGTACTAGTTTCTAACCCTCAGTCCAGCCTTCGCTGGCACCTTTATTCTATATTGTTTTTTTCATAGTCGCTGAGCTTGGGAGAGAAGTCAGTCAGGACCTTCAATGGTAAGATTGAGAAGGCATGTGATGCCATTGGAATTCATGTAGAATAGTTTCACTCCAATAAATAGCCTTTGTCAATGACAGAATTGTTGAATAAAGCATGTGTATACCATAAAAAACACCTTGTGTCTTTGCCTTGGTACAGCATTTAACATATACCTACCACATCACCCAAAAGTCCTGTTTTTGTATTTCACAGTAAGTTAGGTGCTTGAAGAGGTAGCATGAGCTGTCTGTGTTCATCTAAGTAAATTCTTCATTTCATATTGCAGTGAAAATGAAGAAACCTATTCAGAAACGTATTATGTCAGTAGTACTACTCACATATCTCAAAATAATCACAAACCAATGGGTGGGGATGTCTGCCAGGGTGGCAGAAATCTCTATATGTGTCTATGTTTTAGTATTAAATGTGGGAGGGACAAGAGGGTGTAACTAGAAAATAGGGAATAATTACTACAAAATGGGAGGGGTTTAGGGCAAATGAACAGACGGTTTAGGGAGGGACAGGCTACTACAAACACCTACCTACAAGAGCAAACCAGTTTCTATTCACAAAATATTCTAAAGTTACTATAGCTATAAAGGTGATAAAACAGTAGTAAATGTACTTAGCCCACCCTTGCAATAAGTCAGACACCACACATGGCCACTCACAGCTATTGCAACACACACCCATAGGAAGTTAGGAAGGCCAGGGCTTAAAACAATACCACATGGAAAATAATGTTAAAAAATAAAATAATGTTGACTTCAAAATAATCACAACCGGCCAGGCTCTTGAACAGGATAGATACAGACCATCAACTGGCTCTGTCAACCCTGTGTAGCATATCCCATCAGCAAGAAGTCCTTTATGGATAAAATAATTGTGGTTGCACACACAAGGAGAATAGTTTCAAATGCAGACGTTTATATACATTTTAACAACATTTAATACAAATTAAATAAAAATGTTATTGGGTATAGGATTTGTTAAATTATTCATTAATAAGTACTCCTAATAAATTCAATAGATATATGTAATCTAATATCTAACATACATTTAATTTAGAGAGCTGTAACATTTTTATTTTATTTCAAAATATTTTAATGCGTTTTTTGAAGAATAATAATTCAAATATTTCCCCTCATGCTTTCCCTCAGCCACAGCAGCTGTAATCTCCACCTACATGTCAAACGTTAATAGTAACTTTACACTTGTAACGCTAGTTGTAGGAGGCTCAACCAGGAGGTGCAGGCATGTAGGGCTACCCCTACAAGTACATCTATGCTCAGAAATGGTGAATAGCAGACAGTGTGGATTCACACCTAGATGTAATAGTAGATTTACATGTGAGTAAATATACACAATTCAAATATGTGTGTTTCTTTATTCTGCGAGTTGGGGTTAATCATCCAAATGCCTGGCTCTGGAATGATGTGTCTCTTATGAAAACTGATCTTTTCTTACGTGTCACCATTCAGGGATGTTTTCAAGGAAAGGTCAAGCCATGTGAGTTTAGCTGGTGTAGATGCATTTCACACATTTGGCCTCATGGTTCTCTTTCCTTTGAGCACACAGTCATGTACCCTTTGTAGTCTGATATGGTGATCTGTTCCTCACCCACCATCCCTCACCTTTGTAGACTACCCCCACTGCACATTAGCAGCTGTAGGATCGATGGTCTCAGGTCTATAAGAAAAATGTTACTTTCTTTTAAATACTGTGAGAAAATCTGGTAGGTTTGTGAAGGCTAGAGCAAACAGTATGCTTTCAAAAGTTCTCAGTCACTTGAATCACACTCCACATCAACGAAGGCTTTTTGTCCAAAATTAGAAAATCATTGTAAGGTATCCATTACTTTGCAAACACAAATAGACGACCAAATCAAAATTCTTTTAGAAAAAGTCTTCATTGATTTTAGTGTCCAACGCAGTTGGTACCACCAACAGAAGCTGCACTCATGAAAATGAAAAAAAAATTTGTGGATGTGACTGACAAACATTGACATTCAGATGGAGATGCATCCGTAAGCCCATAACAGATATATGATCACCTTCCTATGTGGTTCCTAGTGTTCTTTTAATTAGTCGTATTAAAAGAATGCAACTTAATCAAATTATATAATTGGTTATGTTATAGGGCTATTTTCCTACAGAAGAGTTAACTTTACCATAGAAAATTTCTAATGAAATCTTGCAAGATAGCGTGTGGTGAATAATTCGTCCAGTATATAACTACTTCAGCTATGCTATGATGTCCTGGAATTTGGAAAGGAACTTGATCACACTCTGACCAAATGTGATTAAAAATCCAAATGCGGAGTGCACATTGATGAGCTGGAGCAAGATGGATGCTATGAGTGTTGGTGTTTGGAAATATGGTGTTTGGATAGTTGATAGAGATTTTTGGACAGAAGGATTCTTGGTAGTATTTTGGGTGCAAGTGGTGAAGGATGGCCACAGATATAGCGGTTGGGATGAGGGAAGACATTGTGGCTCACTGGGGCTGTATTGAGCAAACTGATCACTGGCCTTTCACTTTCACTGATCACTGGCCTTTCACTTTCACTGATCACTGGCCTTTCACTTATCACTGGCCTTTCACTTATCACTGGCCTTTCTGTCACATAGAAATTCCAAAACTGCAAACACAACTTTTTGTTGCTTAATTGGCCCCCACATTCGAATTTCGTCAGAAGACAAAAAAACAATGACTCGATGCCAGGCTTGTGTTATCTGTGACCTGTCACAAATGAGCAGTCAGTCAGCCCTGCTGTTAGCCTCAGACTCTATTAGTCAAATCCTGGATGCAGGAGACACCGCCTCTCTTTTGATGTTAGACTTCAGTGCAATCTGCCTATCGAGCGTCGGTGGCGATGTGTTAGGAATATGGCTTTATGGTGGTGGGTGGCTTCCTGTCTTTAGGGACGCAGGATCCAGGTGTGTCAAAATGTTGCTGAGTTTGGAGGCCACGTTTTGCTAGGTAATGTGATTCATGTGCGCAATATTGGAGTCAGATGGCAACCATAGATCACTCAATGCCTGGAGAACTTTAGAAGCAGTGTTGCATAAATTAAAATGCGCGCTTCAAGTTTCACTGAGTGAGTGACGTGTGAAAGTCTGACATCCCTCCCTTCCGACTCAAGGAAAGGGGGTGGGAGGTTCTTGCTGCCAAGAAAACATGCAATTAAATGGTGCACTTTATAGAACAATTTTGTAAAACATTCCCTGAAAGGTTATAGGTATTATGGCAATTCAGATGATATTGCATTGCAATTGAAGGTATCCATCTATCAGTTTTAGAATATTAAAATATTTGTTGGATCACATTTACAATCCAACTCCTTTCCCGTCTTGCCTCTTCTAAGTAGATTCTCAGTCACATCAACATATAATGCCTTGGAATCTACTTTTAGTGGTCGGGTGGGACATTGAAACGCTGTAGTTACAACCCTTACAATCTCACGCCTTCACCTGTGGCGCTGTCCACAGGTTCACCCGTTTCACAGGGTTAGAAAGCTGAGGTATCAGTAAGGTTCCTTTCATATTCCGATACCAAAAACAAGTGCCTAAGATTACACTAATATCATAGGCTTGCAATCTGGCCGCAGGCACCAGCGGTTTATATACTGACAATAACAGTGCACAAAGCTGTCAATAAAGATCATTAAATGATCACATATCAAGCATGAAACAACTGCATAGCATAAATAGTAAGTTTCCCCAACAAAACATGAATTAGGCACTCAGAATAATAATTTCTCTATTTTTGGTAACTGAATATGTCTCCAGTCACCCCACCAAAACGAATCAAATTTTCTAAATGTACACTTACATGTTAATAAGACATGAAATCATGTAAAAGGGTAGTCAAGATTTTAGAAGAGGTGAGACTATGCAGTGCACCAGTTTCCGAAGGCAACCAGGACATTTGCCCCAGCATGATTTGTGCATAATGCTGATCATTTTTAAATTGATCATGACATTAATTGGGAGTCAATGGAGAGGTTTCAGGGTTAGCATGACGTCTGATGCCCCCCTAGAACCCTGGGATTCAATAACATACGAAGTTATTTCTGGCTGTTGAGACAAGGAGAGATGAGGATCCTGGTTGGTAGGCAAAACGGATTGGGTGACTATGAACTGGCCCCTCCTACTATTATGAGTTCAGTCTTTGTTCCCTTTAAGCTAAGGAACTTTTACTTCTTCCACACAATACTCAAAACATGGTGCTGTGCAATCATACTTCTCTGCACAGTTTTCAAAGTTGATGTGCATGTGAGTATTGTCCACATATAATGTCAGCTGTTACTCCGCAGGTTATTGATTACTTCAGGAGTTATTATATTGTGATCATTACATCAGCAGTACTTTCACATTAAAAGTTATTGCATTGGAGTGCCCTTTACTTTGCAGGTAAGTTCTTAAGTATAAATTTAAACCAAATGTGTATATATATATATATACATAAACATACATTCACACATAACATTGTGACTCTAAAAATAATGTAACTCTTTACTTTAAACGTAACTATGTATGTCCCAGAATACATTTAAGGCTCTGGTTATTTTTTTTTAAAGCCTTCCATGGAACAGATGCCACCTATCTTAAAAAACGATTCAGCCATTATATGCCCACCAGGACACTGAGATAGTGCAACACCGATCCCCAAAGCTTGTCTGGCACGCAGAGGCGGCAGATCTTTTGGCTTTTTTGGGAGCCCACCTCTGGAATAATCTGCCAGCAGCTCTAACAGTGCTCTCCCACTTCAAAAAATGGCTGAAAACTTGGCTATTAAAAAACTTAGGCGTGCAGGGTATGCACTTTGCTAACTTGCCAGTGCCTGGACCGTCTGGATGGAGTAGCTGCACACTTTACAAATACGGGTCATTCATTCATTCATTTTAATTATATCAATATGTATTCTTAACTAAATTTATACAACAAGTTTAATATGCCCATATAGTTGGACCCGGGTCCTTTCTGCGGGGTCAACATAGATTTTTGCCTTCCTTTGCTAAGCCCATTTTTTGTAGACTTTTTGTACTCTGCACACTTTGCTCCTGCTAAACAGTGGTAAAGTGCTTGTCTTCTCCCTCCTAAACATGGTACGAATGGCCTACATTTCATTATTGGTTCCTAGAAAATTGTACTGCGTGTACCCAAAGTCTGTAAATTAAATGCCACTAGTTGGCAACTCTCATTGTGCCTCCCAGTAAAGTAGTTCCTTAAAACATGTCTCAGGAGGTGGCTTAGCAGGTCCGGCTGGACTGTTCCCATGAGGAGCAGGGTCAAGACTGATTTGCATATGGCTGGGTCCAAACTGGGGTGGGGTAATGAGCAAAACAACAATGAATTAAACCCAGATCTTTGTGACTGGGGGTGAATGTTTGCATTGTTCAGCATTCTGTCCATCATTTGTTCATTTTGCTTTTGTCCCCCTAAGTGGGAAGGGTATTCCCAGACTTGGGTACCATGCTCGCTGCCCCACTACACTCAACCCAGCCTGGCTGATGAGAGGTGATACCCCAAAACCGGTCCCAGGATGTTTGTTTACAGTCCAGGGTGGTCCTGGATTGGCAGTTTGGGCTGGACAGTTCCCATGAGGAGCAGGGTCAAGACTGATTTGGATATGGCTGAGTCCAAACTGGGGTGGTGTGGTTATCAAAAGAACAATGAATTAAACCCAGATCTTTGTGACTGGAGGTGAATGTTTTCATTGTCCAGCATTCTGTCCATCATTTGTACTTTTAGTTTTTGTCGCCCTAAGTGGGAAGGGTATGTTCAGACGTGGGTCCCGTGCTCACTGTGCCACTGGGTTCAAGCGAACCTGGCTGATGAGGGGTGATACCCCGAAACCGATCCCAGGATGCTTGTTTCTGGTCCATGGAGGACCTGGCTTGGCAGTTCAGGCTGGACTGTACTCATGTGGAGCAGGGTCAAGACTGATTTGCATATGGCTGGGTCCAAACTGAAGTGGCATGGTGAGCTTAAGAACAATGGATTAAACCCAGATCTTTTGATACTGGGCGTGAATGTTTGCTTTGTTCAGCATTCTGCTCATTATTTGTTCTTTTTGATTTTGACATGGCAGAATAAACAATTTTTTGCAGGCCGAACCCTTACTTTTCAATACTTATAATTCACTCCTAAGGTAGATCCTAAAGGCTTATAGGGCAGGGTGCATGCTATTTAAAAAGTGTGCTGAACTGTCCTGACAACGAAAACTTCTAAAGTCGTTTTTTCACTGTTGTAAGGCTATCCTTCCCTTATACTAACACTGGGTTACTTTATTACACTTAATTTGCTATCCCTCTGTGAGCTAATAAAGAAATACTTCTTCTGCTTGTTTAAAATGTAATTTAGAGAAAGAGAAAGAGATTGAAGTTTTGTCTAGTGTCAGCTTTGACTTGCCATAAAGTAGCGCAGAGGGTTACTATGCCTGCTGCAAAGACAAGAGCTGTATTTTATGTGGCTATCTGAGTGGTTTGGTAAAGATAGCCTTTACCAATTAAAATGTGTGTCAAAGAGGGGCTATGGAGAGATGAAGGGCACTTGTGCTGGGTGGTAGTGAGTAAATCCGAGGAAGTGGTCATGGGGGGTCCAAAGAAGATTGTTGAAACAGGCGCCACAAGCACTAAAGCTGGCACTGTATGCAGTCCACACCTAGGTCTGTATGTCTTTGGCTCCCTAGACAGTTCGGAGCCAAGTGCACAGGAATGGGCACAACAGCCCAGAAACAGATGAGGGGTAGATAAAGAAAGGGACCACCACACACAGGTTGGCACAAGGTAAAAAAAAGGGGCACCCTCAGAACCTCTCCTTAGAACCTCGGCCTGTGCACAGTTTAGAAAAAGGACTGCCCTGCTGTCTAAAGAAGGATGACTGGACCTGCTTGCCTTGAACCCAGGATACCCAGAATTGACTCCAGGGATCAGTTGACTGACCTCCTATTTGAGCTAAAGGGACACAACAAGCTTCAAGCTCCTGCAACTGCCCAGCTGGCCAGCACCAACTGGACCTATCTTGAGCACTGCTTCTCTCCTCTGCTGGAGTGAGTCCTGAGCTCCAAGAAATGCCCTCCAGGACTTGGGCACTTGGCTGACATGAGCGTGTACTCCTCCTGTCCCTAAAGTGAACTCCAGGTGAAAATCCAGAAGTTCTGGGCTCTCTGGGACTGTGAGAGAGTTTGTTGCATCAGCAACGATGGCTGTGTCTCCCTCCAACATGAAGTTCTGACAGCACCCTGCAATTTGTGTAAAAAAGTAACCGCCTGAATCTTGAGTCAACGCAAAGCACCAGCCACGACCTGCGCCTTGCCTGACAATGATGTCCTTGAGGCCCCCGCTAATGCAAAACTATAGCTGAGGCTCCTCAGATGGACTTTGACTGGGACAAAGTAAACTCTTCACCCGAACTAACGTGGCCCCTTTATCCGACCCATGCCCTCTTGTGGTCGGACTAAACTTGTTACTTTGACCAGGTCAAGCTTGACCAGATATCCGTGAGTAGCGCTTTGGGCCTTTTGGCACTATTTTCACCTGAAAAGGTGAATATTCATAATTCTGGTTCTGCGTATTGTTGTTTTGTCATTTTGGTTTCATTTTATTCACTAACATTATCTCTATTGTTCTAAATTGGTTTGGGATTTGCCTTGTGTTTTGTTTCTCACTTTATTAGTCATTGTGTGCTGCATAAATACTTTACACATTGCCTCTAAGTTAAGCCTGATTGCTTTTGTGCCAAGCTACCAGAGGATTATGCACCATTTACTTAGTGACTTTTGTGGTTCATGCTGACAGAGATTGTTTTTATTGCTTGAGTGGGGCCCTCCCCACCCCCACCGCCAACTAATAACCCAATTTCTTAAACATTTGTATTATAATTCCATTTAATGTAATTATTTAATTCAAATGTAACTAAATATTTTAATAATTGTGCTCTATACTAAATTCATATTACTTGTATTTTAATTCAATTTAATTTAATTTTACATTTAAATTACCGAGTCCTAACGAGCCCTTATTACCTGTAAACACTATCTGTCCCTGAGCAAAAAACCTTCTTAATATCCATATACACTACTCATCCCTGTGTCCTAAAACTCCTTACTTACCATCCCTGAACCCTAAAAACTCCTTGTTGGCGCTATTCACTACCCATCCATGTTCCCTAAAAACCAATTGGTTAACCTTTATTAACGGTACAAATTTAAACCATAACCCCATGCTCTAATGTTATTTTTTAAGTTACTTATTAAATACTTTTTGGCTTAACAATTACTTACATTTATTTTAATTTATTATTATAATTTTAATTGATATAGATATATATGGAATACAGCATTATCAACACAGTCGGACTCACGCATGCCATTACAATGCATGCATTACCACACTTGCCTTTACCATGAATGCCTTTTCAACAAATTCTGTTGTATAGGCAGTAAAGGAATGTATGTGGTAAAGGCAGCCAGCACTCTTGATTCGGTGCGGAAGGTGGTAGAGACTTGGGGGGACTTTTTGCCCAGATGAGAATGGAAGGAACCAGAAGGATCGGTACGCGGTTTGGTGAGTAGTTTTCTGTTTTTTGGATTGGGATCGGGGTAGTTTTCAGGGCTGCGACCGGGTTTTAGGGCTCAAGGCGGGAGGCCAAGGTATTTTTAGGGCTAGGGTTGAGGTCGTTTTTAGGGCTGCTTTCAGTGCTTAGGGCGGGAGTGTTTTTAGGGCTGGGGACCATGGCCTCCGAAGAGGTATTAGCAATCCCACTGTGTGGGACTTACTGGAGGTAACAAGAGGGATAGTTGGCCCCCAAGGATATCCTTGGGGGCCAACTATATACAGGTAGAGAAAGGTTTTTCTTTGTGAATTCTGATTTTCCTCTGTTTCTATACCTACATTAGTTAGTCAGGGGTTCCCCTTTGTTATATTGGATAAGTACTCGTACCAGGCCATGCCCACTTTGCCCACCACACTACAAACGCGCTCCCTGGCACGCTCTTGGATGGGAATGAAGTCCCCTTCACTGCTGGGGGTCCTTTAGGGGCCAACTAGCCTACCTTTTACATCCAGTAAGCCCAACGCAGTGGGATTGGTGAGAGGTAGACAAAAGCCACTCTGCAAACACGCCCCCTGGCCCTTTTGTAAGTTGAGGGATTAAGTCCCCTTGAATCCTGAGGGTCCCTGGGGTCCAAATAGCCCACCAGGTACCTCCAGCAAGTGCCACAGAGCTGCATTGTAGAGAGGTGTAAAAAGGGGTGTGGCAGGGACCACAGGCCTGTGGCGCTTACTGGAGGTAACTGGTGGGTTAGTTGGCCCCAAAGGACCCCCAGTATTAAAGGGGAATTAATTCCCCAATTTAAAAAGCCCCACAGGGCATGTTCGCAGAATGTTGCTGGGAGGGGGCGGGGCCTCCGGCACAATCGCAGTCTTTTCTTTTTTTTTAGAATGGGGGCTGTGTGGCCCCCTTCTTTTCCCTTTTGTTGGACCCTGGAGACTCCATCCCCCAGGGCCTGACCCCTTTAAAAAAAAAAAATAACGGGAAGGGAGTGGCGGGGGCACCCCTCCCGTGGCCAATTGCGGACCCGGGGACCCCATCCCCAGGGGCATGGCCACAATATTTGGGTTTTTTTTATGGAGGGGGGCTGCATTCCCCCCCCGCCCCTCCTGAGGCCTCCATTGGTTCCGGGTACCCCATCCCCCAGGGCCAGCCTTTAATTTTTAGAATGTTTTATTTATTTTAGGGATGGGGGCCACGTGGCCCCTCTCCCAGGCCACTTCTAGCCCCGGGGACCCCATCACCCGGGGCAGGCCCTATCCATTGTGAAACATGGGGGGGAGCCCCAATGCCCCCACGGTCCCGCCGGCTCCCCACATCCTGCAGGAGCCAGCATTGCTATTCCACATGGGGAGCTGCTGACATGCAGCTCCCTGTGTGGAAAAGCAATCTGATTTGTTTTTATGAAGCGAGAGCAGGCTTCCCTGCTCTCGCTTCAATGAAGCAAAGCAGTTTGCAATGACAGAGTGGGAGCCGCACTGCTCCCGCCCTGTCATTGCAAACAGCAGTGTCCCGGGGGTGGGCACCCCGGGACACTGCAGGAGCCGGGTCCTGGGGGGTGGCGGTCTATAGGGCCATCAAGGGCTCCTGGAGGTGGGCTGCGCGGCCCCCCTCCCAACATTGGCAAAGCCTCGGGGAGGTGGTGGTCCCCGGGGCTCGGGGGTCCCTAACGGACTCCCGAATTTACATAGTTAGTGCCCCGGGGAGGTGGCTGTCTCTGGGGTATGTGTGGGGGCTCGAGCCCCCAGACACAGGTTCTAATATTTAAGAAAAGCTTCGGGGGTGGCGGTCCCCGGGGCTTGGGGGCCTTGGAGGCCCCCCACCCTTTTTTAATAAAAAGCCCCGGGGGGTGGCGATCCCTAGGGCTGCGGGGGCCCCCCTGGGCCCCTGCAATCACAATATGGCATGTCCCGGGACATAGCCTGTCACGAGATGGCTGCCAACACTTCCTGGTTTAGAGTGTTGACAGCCAATTAGAATAAAGCTCGTAGTCGTGAGGGTCTGCGTATCCAGCGCGCTTCTATATATCAAAACTTTTATTTTTTTATTTTCTCGGCAACTACTGAACGGATTTACACCATTTAAAAAAAAGTCTCTTTCTGAACCAAGGGCTACCTTTTTGCCAAATTTGGTGTAATTCCATTCAGCAGTTCGAGCTGTAGCCGTGTCTAAAGTTTCTTATGGGAGATTGATTTTCCAACCTCTATTTTTTTAATTTCTCAGGAACTACTGAACGGATTTACACCATTTAACAAAAAAGGTCTCAGCAGTTCGAGCTGTAGCCTTGTCTAAGGTTTCCTATAGAAAATAACATGGAGAAAACACGCTTTGGGATCCCCCTTTTTTCTCGGCCCCTGCTTGCCAAATCATCCCGAAACTTTTAAGACAGGAGCTGACCGGAGCTCCCCACGAGTTTTAAAAATTTCCCAAAGATTCGTCATCCGCACCAAAGTTATTGGGAAAACAAAAAACACTTTTCCTATGGAAAAAGGCCCTAACTACAACTATCTACTGGCGACCGCGAGTACAATATATATCTATATATATATATCTATATCTATATCTATATATATATATATATATATATATATATATAGAGAGAGAGAGAGAGAGTGAGAGAGAGAGAGAGAGAGAGAGAGAGTATAATATACACACATATATATACTTTTAAGATTAGGACACTCTAAATTAACTAATCTGCAAAGTAAAAGACTGAAAACTTACCAGCCACGTTAAGACTCCGGATGTAACTCCCACAGTGTAATGACTCCTGATATAGTGGCTGCGCTGTAAACATAGGCTTCGTCCTGGATTTATTTTACCTGATGATAATTCTAAAAATATATGCTAAATTCCATATTTGTAAAGCGTGACGTACCACCCTCAAGGGTATCCAGGAGCTGGAAGCCGTCAGAGAGTTTAAGTGAGCTATATAGCCTAGAGTCACATGATGCCGAGCTGAGCCATTGTCGGACATAGAACCGCGAGCCCTGTGCTCCAGAGTCAGCCGCTCTGGTCGCTGCGCCACACCTCTCCCACTAATTTTTTAGTGGATCATGTAGCTACTGAAGAGTAGAAGGGGAACTGTGTGACCTGTCTCACTTTGATGGCGTATAATTCCAACACATTAAGGGAACACAAATGTGAGAAAGATTCATTACAACCTCACAAAGAACTTACATTTTTCAGATTTTAGTAACTGTGGCAAATAAAGATGAGTACATTTTGTCCAAAGTTACACTGAACGTCCTGTTACACAGCCAGGATCTGTTACAGTGATGAATTGTTCATGTGTTTCCTGCCACAGTCATGCGGCTGTAATTGGCAGAAGAGCAACCCCCAAAATGAGCACCGTGATCCATTGTCACAGTACTGTTTCCAGTTCGATCTGCAGGCTGGTGCTGCTTTGGTGCATTGCGTGGGAACAGCAGGTATCTTTGTAGTCCTCCATGACGCCCCTGGGAGGGTTCTCTGTGGCGGGAGAGGGCATGGTATGCTCCAGATTAGATGGGCACTGGGCGCATCCAGGCACGTTGTTTAGTGACTGGCAGGGTAGTGCCTTGTGCTTTCCGGCCTGTAGTGATCCTCCAACTGATGCCCTGTGATTGGCAAGGCTCATACAGACACTGTTAGTGGTATGGGATACTACTCCTCCATAGTGGCAACTACCACCTGTGCTTGTGACGCGGGCTCTCTGCTTGATGTCGAGGTTCAAGTTCCTTCTAAACCAGGCTTTCTTTATTTCTGCCTGTACCTGGGGAAGAAAAAACACAATCAAACAGAGCTGCTCAAAGTTGTAATAAGGGGAAAATGATTGTCTCACCTAAATGGAATTAAAGACACAAACATGTCTCTAGACCAGTCCACATCTGATAAGAGACCTCTCCTCTGCAAACCACCTCCCCGTCTTTCTCCCTTATATACCAGGGGAAGGGATAGAGCATGTAATGTCCACCCATGTCCACATCCTCTACTTCTTACTCCCTCCCTCCATAACTGCTTCCATCCACCAGGTAGAGTTCCCTTCCTACCTTGAGTGGAAGTCTGGGTTCTAATTTGGATAGAGAGATGAGTATTACCTCATATTCAGTTATAAGATTCTGCAAGCTAGTAATTGTTAAACAATTGGACAATAACCTCTCTACCAGCATAATGTATGCTGTTTCTTTATTCTAGTGTTGGAATACAAGCAGAATTAAACAGTGCAAAGAAACATCTTAAGAAGATATTTGGTAGGAAGCAGTGTCTACTGCAACAGTTGTGACGGTTTTCACAGAAAGGTTTTGTGAGAAACTGTTTTGCAACTGGCTGAAACGACCATGTGCTCGTAGTATGTATATTGTTTCGATTGTGTCATTATAATGTATTCACAGGATAAGCCCCTTCTTAATTGAAGCTAGAAAATTCCCCATTGTGCTCTACTGGAAACTGAAATATCTGCATGCATTATTCCATATCATTGAATGCTAATTCAATTAAATCTTCATCACGTTTAGGTAGAACCTAAATCAGCAAATATCAATAGATTGAATGGCATCAGTGTTATAAATTGGTTAAAATTGATGCCCCGATCTTTATTACTGGTCTGTCACCAACGCTGCAGTATGCATTTATATGGTACTTGTATAACGGAAACCTAGCTGAAGGGCAGTGAACTATCAAAATAGACATTGCATGCACAATTTATCACTGTTATACGACATGTACTTCACAGTGGGTGCCTCCCACTACAATAGTAAGCAAATATTCTCATGGACACTTCTAAGCGTGGATTCCTCACCGTGTGAATAATTCCCATGCTTCAGACTGGATCAAGAAACGTTTAGAGCAGTTCTCCTGCGTGCCACTAAGTGGTGCTGTGCGGCTCCGCACCAACATCGTTCACTCAGAAAAGGACAAGTGGAGCCCCATGTAAGCAACACCCATGTGCCCTGACGTCAGTTCCTTTCTTTCTGCGAAGCCCATCCAGTGCAGTTTAATTTACATTCTGAGTTTCGTAGTCGTGCTTTTACAATAAGAAGGAAAACCTACAAGTATGACAATGCTAAGGGACAAACGCTTAAATAAGAACTTCACTCTCAATATGGGGGCAGCTTACAATACATGTCAGTCTATGTGCCACCCTCACACTAGCTCCATATACCTCAATTTCCTCACACTTCACATGGGCCTCAAGTTTATCCCATTTTCCATGTGCCCCAAGAGCCTCACACTGTTTTCCTATCTGCTTCATGCTTTTCACACCAGTCTTCCATGTGCCTAAGACCCCTTCCACTCTCTTCATGTGCACCAAGCTCCTCACACTGTCTTCCCTGTGTACCCAAACTCCTCATACTGCTTTAACATGTGCCTGAAAAAAGGCATCGCGCAGGTCCCTTCGGCGCAGAGGGGCCCCAGCCCTTGAAGAGACCACCCTTCAGCCCAAGGGTGATTGATGGTGGTGCCTGGGATCAGACCACGACTCCAAAGCCTGAAGAGGAGGGGGTCAGGGTGTTTGGAAGTGGAACAGAGCCGGAGGCCGCCAAATCCCTGCTAGGGGCCGCCACGCAAATATGTATCCATCCTCAGAGGATTATTATATTATGGATATATATTGACATAGTGGCCCCTGGGGTTTGGTGGCCCTGTGCAGGTGAACAGCTTGCACATGCCTAAGGCCGCCCCTGGTGGGAGGCTATGTTCCAGATTTTCTGCACTTCACTGGTTCCCTCTGCACCTTTGGGCCCAAAGGATCTATAGGGGTCTCCAGTCAGACTTCCACTGGCGGGTTTGCTCTCAGCGCCATCTATGCCCCTTGAGCCCGTATTGGGTTCAGCAACCTCGTCTCCGTCGCCATCGCCACACTGCACACTGGTTCTGCTTGCATCAACGCTGCTGCCAACACTTGATGCCAGATGACGATATACAGCCTATTGTACTATCCAACTCCGAATTAAATCCGCCACGACTTCGTATGAAGTCACGCCCGGCGTCTACTGGAGTGCAACCATTTGCCAACACCTCTGATTCATTCTGATACACTGTCTTACTACATGGTAGTGCCCAGATTTTACATCATATTTTTGGCACCGAATCGAGCAACAATGATGCGGATAGTTATGTTCATCTAGTATGAAGATCTTCAGAATGCCAGTGGGCTTGACACTTCCTCTGATACTGTCCTTGTGTCTCCCCAGTGGCATGGTATGGATGAAAGCACCTTTTTCGCTGCAGTGATGCAAAGGGCAGCTGAGGTGTTACATTTACAATTGTGAAGCATTGAAGTGAAAACTAACACATTAAGTTTTATAAACTATCAGACTCTCAATGAGCCACTGCTGCCATCTGACAAGTTACTTACTGGCACCCTTCAGGGTACCTGTGCTAAGCCTTTGCTGGGGTCCCCAGTTAATAAACAGGTTGCCTGCCACTGCTGTCCTGCATCTGGCGATCCTGCCTTCTTAACACGATATCCCTCTCGTGAGAGTCCCACCAGCAGGGTCGCCCCCTATGCCTTCCCTACCACTCCTCCTAATGTGAGCCCAAAATAATAGAAATCTTTGGGAAGAGAATTTTCTTCTCCATGAAACTTGCTCTGAGATTAATCAATGCCATTTACCTCCTTTGCCATCTTTCCATGCCCTTTGGTATATGGTGGCTTAAGTTCCACCGGCTGATCGGAACGAGCTGTGGTTATCTCTTACGCAGTCTATTCAGTACAGCAGGGATGTAGCAAAATTTGGCTTAGGTTCAAAACTGGATGGACTGCCTGGGACGTGCCATGGGTAACATGGTACCCTCCGGTGCCACACCTGAATGAGGTTCACAAGCTTTTTTGGGGACATCGAAGCATATTTAATGGACATGCCTTTTGACAGATCATGAATTTTTATTGATAAAGCAAACTTGGCCTTGGTGAGTATTAAAGAGAGCAGAGCCACAGCATGGTTCCCTGTGCCTTGGGCCTTTCTGCTCCCACAGGGCAGTTCTACTAACAATTTCAACCTCTCCTCGGCTACGTTAGATGCTTTTCCATCTATTGATGCCAGACTCCTATTACAGCACAGCAGGATTTTCAGGCCTGTCATGGCAGAGTCCAACAAAGCAGCAGAGACAGTAATCACCCAATCCCTTGCCCCTCCAGTGGCCACAACTGCAAAACCACTTAAGTGTGTCCTTATCAGCACACAGCCACCCTATCAGAGGCAGGGTCCAAACTTTCCTCCAAGGGTGGCAAGCAATATTGACAGGCAAGTGGGTCCTCCAAATTGTTGATCGGGGCTATAAGCTTCCATTCCTTTCTACCCCGCCACACCTTCCACCGACTTCAGGACTGCTGAGGACTAACCATCTGTCCATTTTACAACACAGAGTAGCTTTAGGCCAAAGGGGCCATAGGTGGGATTTTGGTTTTGGAAGAGGGAACTAGGTGTTATTCTTGCTACTTTCTTGTGCCGAAGATGGTTTGAGGCTTTCGTCTTATTTGAGAACTTCACCCAGTCAGATCCTTCCTGCTAATGACAAATTACAGATGCCAATGCTAGTAGAGACTGGATGGTGGCATTGGAGCTGGAGAATGCTTATTTTCACATCCTTGTACTGCAGACCCACAGGCACTTCTAAAGTTCACAGTAGGCTATGAGCATTTTCAGTTCTCAGTGCTCCACTTCGCTGTCACCAGTGCTCTTCGAGTATTCACGAAAGCAAAGGCATGGCTTTAGCACAACTACGGAGGTCAGGGTACCAGTCTTCCCCCTACTACGACTGGCTGTTGAAGGCCAGCTCGCCCCAGGCAATCTCCAGATAACAATGAACCTTTTAACATCACCTGACTCTTTCGCAAACGCTTCCTTGGTACAGCTTCGGGCCTTTCCCCAAGAAGGGAGAGTCCAGGACATTAAGGCTATGATCCAGGAATCCAGGACAGAGGCAGAAACATCAGGATCTCAGTGCAAATGACTCTGAGGCTTCTGGGATTGTTGGCCTTCTGCATCCTGCTAGTGACACATGCCAGATGGCACATGCAGGCTCTGCAGTTGGGCATAGAATCCCAGCGGGCAACATCATGGAAATCTATCAGATCCTGTCCAGATTTTGGAGGAGACTGCAAAGGATCTACAGTGGTGGCTACTGGACCACAAGTGTGGCAATGACACGCCCCTCTCCTTACCCCACCGAGAGCTCGTCATCGGTGAATCACTGCTGGGTTGGGGGGTCCAACTGGGAGAGGGGGACATTAGAGGCTTCTGGACTTTAGTGGAGACACAACTCCACATCAATGTGTTGCAATTGATGGCAGTTCACGTGGCATGGAAGGCCTTCCTGCTAATCATTAAAGGAAGGTTGGTGCTGCAACAAGCATGGCACTGTGGGTTCTTGTGCCCTGTGTCCAATGGCGCTGCACTGTTAGAAGTGGGTGGACCGCTAAGGGATTTCTCTTGTGGTAAATCACCTGGCTGGATCTTAAAATGCAAGGGCAGGCAGACTCGGGTACCTAGCAGATCACGAATGGCAGCTGCACCTGGAGGTGGCCCTGGCTCAATTTTGTTTTGCCACTACCAAGGAAGTTCAATGTAATCACTTCTATGCACTGAAATTTCCAAAGAAGCTTTCGCTCTGAGATGCTTTCTAGCTAGTGTGGAGCTCAGGACTCCTGTATGGCTTTCCGTCACTATGCTCTCCTGCCCTGAGTGTTGAAGAAGATCAGGAATGATTGGGCTCAAGCCATGCTAGTGGCACCGGATTAGGCCAGGAGACTGTGGTACCCAGAACTCCTGAGTAAGAGCATCTGTCCTCCAATCAAGCTGTCCCTTCAGGAGAATCTTCTGTCGCAGTAGGAGGGCAGGGTATTGCAACTAGGACTGCGCCCTTTCCACCTCCATGCTTGAATATTGAGCGGCGACAGTTCACCTGCTTCAACCTGTCCCTCAAAGTTGTTGATGTCCTCTTAGCGATGAGGAGACCCTACAAAAAATGTTGGGACAATTTTGTGGACTGACCCTACATACGCAAAGATGTCTGAAGTGTTGCTGTTTGTTCTGTGCCTGTTCCAGCAAAGACTTGTTTTGGGCACAGTTAAGGGCCACTTATCAGCTCTTTCGGCCGGATAAGCTTTCTTTATTCAAATCACCCACTGAAAGGAGGTTTTTGAAATGTTTGCAACTTTTGTTTCCACAAAAACCCTTTGTGATGCCCTAGTAGGACTTTAATTTAATCCTCACTTTCTTGATGTGTAGCCCTTTTAAATTATTGCACCGTTGTCCCTTGAAACTTCTGACTTTAAGGACAGCCTTTCTTATCATCATAACATCGACTAGATGTGTGAAGCAACTTCGGGCTCTCAGTGTAAATCCACCATACACCACATTTTTTCATGACTAACTGGTTCTAAGGACCTGCGCTTCATTTTAACCCAAAATAGTCCATCGTTTTCATGTTGGTCAGTCTATCACACTTCTGGAGTTCTTTGCTTGGCCTCCCTCCTCTTAAGGAGAAAGAGAGACTACACTGATTAGCCTCTAAAAGCGCGGAGAGTTTCTACATGAATTGTGCCTAGAACCATTGAGTGGACGATCAGCTCTCTCAAGGGTTTTCTTCAGCAAAGAGGAACAAGCATTTACAATGCAATAGGTCTCGCAGCATTAAAGTATGAGTTATTGGCACTGTGTATGACAATGCGTTGCATAACATTTTTAGCAAACTTTGAATTGGTGAGCAGTGAGAGTGTGCGCAAGAGTATGCTGTTCTTGAAAGCACTGTGGTAGAGAGTGCAGGAATTTGGGTGACCTGAGCAATGTGGATGATGCACCTCACGCACAGGGCTGACGCAGTTATTATTCACACAACTCTGATGATGCACCTCACGCACGGGCTCACAGTTGTTATTCACACAGCTCTGATGATGCACCTCACGCACGGGACTGACGCAGTTTTTATTCACACAGCTCTGATGATGCACCTCAGGCACGGGCTCAGAGCTGTTATTATTCACCCAGCTCTGATGATGCACCTCAGACTCAGGACTGACGCAGTTATTATTCACACAGCTCTGATGATGCACCTCAGGCACGGGCTGACGCAGTTATTATTTACACAGCTCTGATGATGCACCTCAGGTATGGGTTCACAGCTGTTATTATTCACCCAGCTCTGATGATGTACCTCAGACACAGGACTGACGCAGTTATTATTCACACAGCTCTGATGATGCACCTCAGGCACGGGCTGACGCAGTTATTATTTACACAGCTCTGATGATGCACCTCAGGCACGGGCTCACAGCTGTTATTATTCACACAGCTCTGATGATGCACCTCAGGCACGGGGCTGACGCAGTTATTATTCACACAGCTCTGATGATGCACCACAGGCACGGGCTGACGCAGTTATTATTTACACAGCTCTGATGATGCACCTCAGGCACAGGCTCAAAGCTGTTATTATTCACACAGCTCTGATGATGCACCTCAGGCACGGGGATGAGGCAGTTATTAAGCATTCACAATGCAATAGGTCTCGCAGCATTAAAGTTTGAGTTATTGGCATTTTATATGACAATGTGTTGCATAAAATTTTTAGCAAACTTTGAATTGGTGAGCAGTGAGAGTGTGTGCAAGAGTATGCTGTTCTTGAAAGCAGTGTGGTAGAGAGTGCAGGAATTTGGGTGACCTGAGCAATGTGGATGATGCACCTCACGCACGGGGCTAACGCAGTTATTATTCACACAGCTCTGATGATGCACTTCACGCACAGGCTCACAGTTGTTATTCACACAGCTTTGATGAAGCACCTCACGCACTGGGCTGACACAGTTATTATTTACACAGCTCTGATGATGCACCTCAGGCACGGGCTCACAGCTGTTATTATTCACCCAGCTCTGATGATGCACCTCAGGCACGGGGCTGACGCAGTTATTATTCACACAGCTCTGATGATGCATCTCAGGCACGGGCTGACGCAGGTATTGTTCACACAGCTCTGATGATGCACATCAGGCACGGGCTAACGCAGTTATTATTCACACAGCTCTGATGCACCTCAGGTACGGGCTGACGCAGTTATTTTTCACACAGCTCTGATGATGCACATCAGGCACGGGCTAACACAGTTATTATTCACACAGCTCTGATGCACCTCAGGCACGGGCTGACAGTTATTATTCACACAGCTCTGATGATGCACCTCAGGCACGGGCTCACAGCTGGTATTATTCACACAGCTCTGATGATGCACCTCAGGCACGGAGCTGATGCAGTTATTATTCACACAGCTCTGATGATGCACCTCAGGCACGGGCTGACGCAGTTATTATTCACAAAGCTCTGATGATGCACCTCAGGCACGGTGCTGACGCAGTTATTATTCACATAACTCTGATGATGCACCTCACGCACGGCATGGAGCAACACACCTTACTAGCAAATCCCATCACACACACTTGATCAAGAACCCTACACTCAATACGTCAAAACATAAATATGGGTAGATGCTTGAGTACAGGACTATATAGATCATATCAAAAGCAAGTTGTTTCTAGGTGTCAATGCCGTGCTGGGAGATCCCCGCCGCTCGACATGCGTGGCCGATAACACAGGCCAGATGCCAACCCACAGGCACCCCAAGGCTCGGACCTTAAGCCGTCTGGTATGCTCTCCTGCACCTCCACTGGATGTCCCTAGGTACCGCCGCTATGCCAGTTGAAGTAGAGCCAAAGCGGGATGCAGGGCAGAGAACAGGACCCCCTGAAGCACGAAAAGGGGCGAGGGGCCACGGACAGATCGGTGGCACCGGGAACCCCCCTGCACTCCCCGCCGTCGGTAGAAAGTGCATCCACCTCCTCACAGCTTCACGGAGTCTCGGTGGGGGCTGGGCAATAGGAGGTCAGCAGCTGCCTCCAGCTCCCGTCCAGGCCAACCCCGCAGGGAAACAGTGCATCCGGAGATGAGGGGGCCCCAGCAGTGACTTGGCAGGTCCCCGGATGCCAGTGAAATGGGGGACACCCCCGCAGTCCCGCAGTGGCAGCAGCCAGGCCTTAGAGTGACAAACAGGTCCAGAGGCCCTCAAAGGGGTGTCTCGGAGGTCGATGGTGGAGTGGAATAGCCGTCAGCAACCACGGGCGGTGAGGCTGCAGTGGTAGCTCGATCAGCTGCGAGGCCGGGTCAGCCAGGGAAGGAATCCCAGGGAAGCCTTGCCCACAAATAGGGCCTCAGGTAGCAGTCACAGCAACACAAGGGGGTCAGGAGCGCCTGGGATCAGCAGCGACAGCAAGCCCAGCTGGGCAAAGGAGGGGGCCGTTTCAACGGAGATACATGGGGCGCGTCACAGCAGCAGCAGGACCCTCGCCGGAAGGGGGCCCGTGCCGGTCGTCAAGGCCTGTGAGTCACAGGAGGCCAGCAGTCAGTCCAAGCACTGGGGCACAGAAGGGCCTATGCTAGAAAATACCCGCCTTCACTTACCAGCAAAGGTGGAAGGAGTGTTCACAGTGAATCGCCGCCACATCCCTCACGCTATCGAAGTAATCCGAGCAGATGGTGCACAAGGCACGGATCGGCATTTTAAACACTAGTAGTGTCAGCGCACCAAACGGGGTTCTATTGACTCCTCCACCGCTCTTTCACACCACTTTGGGATCCCCTGTTTGTATTTCTTCGGGGTTCTGTCAACGCGCACGCGTAGCTCAAGTTTCACTGTTTCCTATGGTATTTCAAAAAGTTCTGAAAACGAAACCTATTGTGGGGCGGGACTTCCGTTTCGTGCACGTGGAGTTTTAGTTCTGCTTTCCTGCGGCTTTGTGCACGGCCTTCGCAGTTTCGATAAACTCGTGGTCACGGCCTGTCAGCGCTGAGGCTCCTGAGCTCCCCAGCAGCAGGCTCAGGCATGCAGCAGAGCAGGAGGCAGGCGCCCAAGCACAGAGGAGCGGGGGGAGGGAGCACAGCAGCGAGGCGAACGTGGAGTGACGGCCGCCGCCGCGCTGTGATTGGCCAGCGCCGGCCCGGAAGAAGAAGGGACGTCCTCCCGTGGCCCAGGGCTCCCCTGGAGTGTGGAGAGCCCGGGGCTGCCAGCCAAAAGGGGACACAGCTTTGCGGGGCTCCCATGTACTGGAGGGAGCCCCGGCAGAGGAACCAGCAAGCATTGTTGGGTAGCGGAGGGGGCGCGAGGCACATTGTCAGTGCCTGCCCCCACCGCGAGAGTCACAGACATCCTGCCGCCATCAGAGGAGCCCCCCCTAGCAGCCGGTGAGTATTTAAAGGCGGGGGGAGAAACAGGCGCTCGCATCATCTCCCGGGGGCCCACTAACTATATCAGAGAGGTGCCACGGAGGCGGTGAGGCTGTTTAGGGGGGAGGGCACAATCACGCCTGTGCTGAGAGAGACAGGAGATGTTGAACGCGCGCGCGACCTGATCGGATTACGGCAGGCGGCGCGTGCACATCTCTTGTCGCTCCCTGTACATTCTTGTTAGCCAAAATGATTGCAATAGAGTCTCGCAGCGACGATCGCTTTGCGATCGTTTCGCAGGTGCGAGACCTAAAAAAGCAGTGCAAAAATATACTACTTGCTCTCAAAAATCTTTCAAGCTTATTCAACCAGGGCCAAAGCTACTACTGCTGCATTAGCATGCAGAGTACCTGTCCTGGTCTACCTGTCGGATGGCTACGTCAGCTTTGATACACAACTTTGCGAAGTAATATTGCTTTGACCATCCGTTGAGAGGCACATTTTACCTGTTCAGTACTGCAGGACATTTTGGGGTGAGCTAGTTCACAGACCGACCACCTTGGGAGGGACTGCTCTTGCATCTATTCACAAGTTGAGGAACCTGCAGTTAGAAATATCCATCAGAAGAACAAGTTACTTAACCTCCAGTAAAGATCTTACTGGTGGATATTATAACTGGCAGCAGATTTCTCACTGATCCGCCTACCTCCCTGTTCAGTGAAGTTTACCCTTTTCGAACTAAAATGGTCTCAATCTAGAGATCTGCCCACTGGTCATACCAGTTTGCCATTGGGCTTTGTGTCTAAGAGAGCAGACAGCCTAGAAAATAACCAAAGTCAGCGTGCATGGGTGGTGCTTATATGGGGTTCCACTTGTCCCCTTTGAAGCAGAACGATTTTGGTGTGGAGCCACACAACTCAACTTGTAGACTGGTCAGCATTAGGGTGGTCTTACCACAAACATTTTGCTTTCACTGTCCTATTTTTCTGAATTAGTTTTTTTCTGGCTTCAGGACTCTGTGCACTATACCACTGCTAATCAGTGCTAAAGGGCTTGTTTTCACTCCCTAAAACATGGTAAAATCAGCTTACACCGGATTGACATATTGAATTTACTTATAAGTCCCTAGCAGAGTAGCATACCATATATCCAGGGCTTGTAAAGTAAATGCTACAAGTGGACCTGCAGCATTTATTGTATCAACTAGTTAAGTAGCCCCTTAAAAATTGCTCACAGCCCTGCCATTGCATCCTTTATGCAGTTTTAAACTACCAACTCGACTTGGCAAAAGAACCTCTTTGTCAAGCCTTAAACTCCCCTTTTATTACATATAAGTCACCCTTAAGGTAGGCCTTAGGTAGCCCATGGGGCCGGGTACATTGCATTTAAAAGATTGGACATGCACTTTTAACTTTTACATGTTCTGGTAGTAAAACACACACATTCATTTTTCACTAGTGAGGCCTACCTCTCATAGGATGACATTGAGTTGCCATATTACATTTAATAAGTGCTAACTTTGGATTTAGAGCAAGTAGGAAAAGTTTGGCGTTTGAGAAATGTAATTTAAAATCATATTTAATGATGAAGTCGGATTTTAAATCAACTTATTTAAAACCCAACTTTTAGAAATGTGTCATTTTTCTGCCCTAGCTATTTGGTGCCTGCAGCCTATTCCTGTGTCACATGACTGGGCGAAGTTGGCAGTTGGACTTTGTATATTCCTCCCAGACAGCCACAAAATAGAGAGATTAGTTGTGCTTGGATGAGCCATCACTGAAAGGGTGGGGGTAGTAGCTGGCCCTAACCCCACTGACAATTCAAAAGGCTGTGCCCTGCCTTCACATAAATTACTTCATACCAGCCCACTGTGCCTGCAGCCAGGCTGGAGCAAAAGCTGGGGAGGTGGGAAATTCCAAACACTTCTTAGAGAATCTCTAGAAACTAGACCTACTTCAAAGAAGGCACCAGCTGTAAAAATATGACCTTCAGACCCACTCTTCAGTTCACTTTCTGGATCTGGGGTGGAAGGACTCTCATAGGACCGCCTGCTGCTGTGGCCTGCTTTTTACTTCAAGTGGCTGCTTTGCTGTACCTGGAAGGACTACTCTCCTACCTGAAGCCTGCCATGACTCCTAAGAAGTCTGCCCTGCTGCTTGAGCCCTGCTCTTTTACTTGAACTCATTATTACCAGAGTGACTCTAAGGTCTAGTTGGTTGGCCTCTTCATCCATACCTCAGGGACAGAAAAAGCTCCAACCATCTTGACCCGCAACTGGACCCAGTCCTGACCATCCACGTGGTGCCTCTCCAGCCCTGGACCCTTAGAAGTGGTGCTAAAGGTACCCAGAAAGTCAAACTTGGGAAAAGTTTTAGCTAAAACGTACTCTGAGAATCGCAAGGAGACCTGGACCTACCTACTCGTCAATCTGCCCAAGGTGCTTTGCCAGTCAACCTGACTTTGCAGCAGCTTCTGCTACTTTCTTCTCCACAAAAGCAAATACGGTTCAGCGGTCCTTTGGGAAGGGGTATCCGGCCACATGAAGCACTCTTGGGCTAAAACTTGCATCTTTGTCCCTCTGAAGATTTATGACTTCCAAAAAAGAGACTAAATCTGAACTTAGAAATCTTCACTGCAGCTACATCCAGATGACGATACCGCTCCTCAGACACCTCCTGCAGCTTTGCCCCGCATAACTTAATGTTCTCAGACATTTTTCCACAAAATGTCTTCTAATTCTTCTAATTCCGAAGGTTAGTGCCGACAAGACCCAATCCCATTTCCTGTATGCGACACATGCTCCATCGAATTTGGCCACATTTTTTTACCTTGATCTCACGCGACTCAATGTCCGCGGTTGGTGCTTTGATCTTTAAGATCCTAGTTTTTACCTTAA
The DNA here is from genome assembly GCF_964263255.1 of Lissotriton vulgaris. Lineage (NCBI taxonomy): Eukaryota > Metazoa > Chordata > Amphibia > Caudata > Salamandridae > Lissotriton > Lissotriton vulgaris. The sequence goes on along the minus strand of NC_141693.1, from coordinate 1,675,382,405 downwards.
ACTTATAAAATTCATAACCTGTTCTATTGATTGGATTTTTGTTATTTTGGTGTCAAATAATTTATAAAAATGTACTTTATGTTTCTAAATTGATGAGGGTTTTTTCCTGTGTTAAATTGTGATAGGTTCTCCGCGCACACTCTGTTATAATCACTTAACTAACTAATCTAAGTTCATTTAGTGCTACTCCATCAGTTGGACCTTGTCAGAGTGCCATGAATCATAAGTAAGTAATTATTTGGTTAGGAAACTTCTTCCCTGAAGAATGTGCGCACTTGTTACTGGGAACGATGACAGTTCCTTATCGATACTCCAAACAACATTAGAAACAATTATAAGCCGACTTGGCGTCAATCAAATCTTCTTTATTTTCAGAAGTAATTCAATTATTCGAGTTTATACCAATCCACTATAATTTCTGTGGACATCACATGAAATTCTCAATCCATAAATTTAATCAACCCAATGCATTTCGGGTCACTCCATTGACCCTTCCTCAGGGGTCTATAAAAATGATAAACAAGAAGCTAATTAATCCAAAAAATACCTATGTCTATTAATATTTTACATGTACATTTTTTATGGTTAATCAGTTAAAAACCTACTCAGTTTAATATCATACTAACACAGTATGTCTAAACATGTCACCCAACATTATCATGTCATTGAATTCTTATACATAGGTTTAGATAATTTTAACTTTTTGTAACCTAGTGCTAATCGTAAATCACATTATTGGCATTAAGAAACCAGTAAAGTGTCAGTGTAAAACAATATGTTGTGCTAAATGTATTAAAGATACTCATAAAATATAGCAAGGTCTGCCGTCTAGGTATAAATTCCTGATGTGTCATATGTACTCATTATTTAAAAGTTATAGTGCCCGTTAACAGGGACGGTTCTCAATGATTATAAATTCTCACACTCTAAGCTGTGTTTTCACTTTATTACTGTTTGTGTGCTGTATTAATACTTTAAACATTGTTTCTAAGTTAAGCATGACTACTTTAGTGCCAAGCTACCAGAGGGTTAAGCGCAGGTTAATTTAGGGACTTTAGTTGTTCAACCTGCCAGAGACTGTAGCTGATGCTTGAGCAGGGTTTACACCCCTCTCAGCCAACAACCCAATTTCTCATATTCACCTAGCATCGTGCAGGAGAACTGCTCTAAAGGTTTCCAGATCCATTCTGATGCCTGATATTATTCACAAGGTAAGGAATCTGCTGTTAGATAATGTAGCCACCAGAGAGATCATTAACAAAGGTAAGTAACTTGTTCTTCATTTAACAAATCAATTCAAATTAAAGAAATATTTTTACAATTAAGAACATCAGAAATTGTAATTTATCTTGCATTAAGTATTATCCATAAACCAACCCCTATTTTAGTTGTGAACACAGATTCTGCTCGTCGTAAGATCCCTCCACTTAGCAACCACAGCTCTGCAGGATAAACTTACCTCTCCATTGCAGAAGCAGTAAATGATGGCCACAAAAAATCCCTGCAAAGAAACAAAATCTCCATTATTCCAGCTGACCCTGAGAGATGGCCGATACCTGATACTTCTGCAGCAAAGTAACGTTAACATCACTCTTTCAGAAACCTTACTCAGGTTACCCACTACTGAGGTGATGTGAATGGTCAGTTTCAGACCAGAGCAATGAATTTCTTTGGGATGTCAGGTTCTTTCAAGCCATGGTAAAGAGGTCCTTCCGACTTTGCGCTTGTGTCTGAGGATGAACATTTTCTAGGGAACTGTTGCAATGTGATTTGGAATTGTCAGAATGACTTAGTCATAAGGGTATTTACTGGAGTATCTCTGTATATTGAGTTAAAGACCACAGAGGAGCTAAGTCCTATCTATCTTTGTCACAAGGAAATAGCTGTTGAATTACAACTAGACCACCAGTGAAACATTGTTAGGAACACATAAATTAACCAGAAAAGGCGAAAAGCTGCTCACAAGAGAGGGAGGCTGAGAGAAACAATCTAAGAGGTTCAGAGCCTCCCCTCTCTTGACTGGTAAGGCGTGTCCTGCTGGCTGAGCCTGGCAGGGGGTTACCACCTCACCTTCAGACAAAAGTCCTTAACAATCACCCACACAGATTGTTAGGTGAAAGGTGTGATTCTATAGCCTGGCATGCCCACACCTGAAGAATACCCAAATAAGGCCCATCAAGTATGTCCATAGACATGAGCCAATGGTGGTATCATGGGTCTTTCTGCTCACCTTGCTGCAATGTTAAAGTCAGCAACTTCAGATGCCAGTTTATAAGGCCCACTTGGGCAGCTGAAATTGATAAGGACTCCCCAACCACAGCAGGCAAAAGACCCCTAGGACTCTTCGCCAGCAGACTCCAGAGTGTTCAGTCTCCACTTCCCACAAAGTTGATCTCTAATTCCACGACTTTCCTTCTTTTTGGAGCATCCTCTTATTAACAATTTCATGTTTACAAGTATAACGGAACTGAACGTAGGTGAGATACAACATGTCAACTAATAGAATCTGAATTATTAAGTGCAAAGCTTTTTTGATATAAACTGACAAAGTCATAAAACATAGCAAACCCCAGAAAGAAACATAGGGTTGGGATTGTAGTGAGAAGGAGTATGTCGTTAAAGGAAAAAAGGCAATGTGCATAAAGATGAAAATGCAGATATAGATTGCAGTTGTCATGAAAAAGGATACATAGCACATTACCATCTTCAGGCAGCAGCTAAGATAGCCACTTACATTGCTGCAACCATCCGACAAAGGGAACCATATATTTCTAGATCAAGGGAGAACCTCGTGGCTTCTGGAAAAAGGGGGTCGCAGATGTGAAGCTGGTATTGTAACTTGTAAAATATGTTCGCAGTTCGCCCGTTTTACCCATCTCTCAACCAGCCACATGTCATGGTTCTGGTGTAAAATTCTTCTAGTGTCTTAGAATACCGATTTCTGCTATTTACCTACTACCTACCTTCTCTAGACTTTGCCACTATTTGGCATGTCATGCAGTAAGGCCAACGAGATGTTTACCTGTAAGCCATGGTTGCGGATGCGGATGACCTTTACAGTAGCCCAGATTTATGACCAGTACACCCAAGCCTAGGGCTTGACTTTGGCACGTGACACGTGGATTATGCCACAGTTTGGCTTTCTGCACATCCAGCGGTTCACATCCAAGTACAGGCTAGCTGATTTCAAATGGAAGGTTATATATAGAGGAGGGTGTTTCACGAAGGCCCTTGAGGCTTAAGCATAAGGGTTGACTACACATCATTGCTATATGTTTTTGTGTCAATCTTTTTCCAGAGATCATGTTTCCTACGATCTTTAGGCAATGTATCATTTGCAGGTAGTTCCAGTGCTGTGAGGATTCTGTATGGAGTGCAGCTCATGCGAGGATTCGAGAAAATGCTCAGGGAAAGTGAGACCCGCAGTTATCCACGATTGCCATGTCCGGGCATTCAATTTTTTTTAAAACTGAGCTTGGTTTGTAATCACTTTCTCTTCGTCCCTGAGTCATTGGTGTTTGAAACCCTGCTACTACACCAGCAAAGGATAGAACTGTAATGGCCATACCTGTGGCAACTGGCCCCACACTGCCTGTTCTAGCCTCAACGAAGCTGCAGTGTAATGTCAGCAGTTCTGTAAAGGGCGTCTGACACCCCAAAGGGTGTCTTGGCACTACGGATCAGCAAACCAAGGTGATTCTGAGGTTTTAAGGAGAAGAGCCAGGTTTTTTGCTTCTTCTGGAATTTAAGCTGACATAGAGTCTGAAGCAGAGATGGCAAATTATGACAGTGTTTTGTTCAACCACCAATTCGGATAGTTTAACCCACAGTGCCCTCTAGGAGATGCACCCATTCCTCTGAGGGAAAGCCCAAAACATACGTTGTGCTTCCCTATGACCCACCTCCAGTGGTGCATCTGTGCATGTGGTCGACAAGACTACCAATTGCTGATATGGAAGGAACCACTTTCTCCTGAAAGGGGGAAGTAGAAAATAGTGTTCTAGGCGAGAATAATTAGTCCACTGCATGACTGCCAATCATTTCTAGAACATAAAAGTAATGAACTGCATTGCATAATAATCTGTTCCTACTGATCAATTTAAACACATGATTTAGGTTCATCGTCTGAGGACAAAGAATGAGTCTGAAAGAGCAGGAGTGGTTCCTTATAAACATGCCCTTACCTTAGTGCAACATCTTTGTTCTCCCCTACCCCCGTGCAACTACCATGGGCCGGGCCACTAGTGCATCTTTAAATGGCACTTGCAGCTGCGTACTTACTCCAGTGGTGGTGAGCCACGCGTAGCTTCTTTTCCATTGGAGAGAGCTGGCTGGCATGCCTACTTCCATCACTGCTATCGGGGCTGAGGCCAAACATACACTGTCTCCTTTGCTGATATTGAAGGGATTGAGCTTCAAGTGCCTGCCTTGTCCATTTCCTGGTAACAGCTCAATTTTAAATGCATATTGTAGACCCACTGCGGGCTGGGCGGGCTGCAGTAACCAAAGGAGGTTGAGACTTGGCACATACAACCCTCACCGATTGCAATCAACTCCCTCAGGTAAAGGTAGGCTACGTGATCATTTACATATTTATTGCGACACCAGAATTAGCGCTCCTATTCAGGTTGTTTGGCCCCTTACTTCCCTGACGCAAGGCTAGCTTGAGTCTGGAGTAGGCTTTCTTGCATAACACTTGCAAAGGCCATTGCCCCTGATAAGCCAGAATTGGCTTCTGAGGTCAGGTGGTGTCGGTAATAGTCCAGCTCCAGATTTGCTCCTAGAGATAAATATGAAATCTATTGATTGGAGCTTCCATTTGCCTTCAAGGACTGGCTTGGTTCATCTGACCGTCAGAGGATGGCTTGATTTTCGGAGAGAGAAGACTTACCAATGTAGTCTAATTTGTCTAACTGGTGGTACACTGCTGTAAGGTGCCTGGAAAGGAAACTATTCTTTTCTATGTTTAGTGAGGAATCTGCCACAGTCCACCACTCCAGCGGTGTGGGCCATACCATCCATGAGGCTGACTCTGCTGGCCAAGGGTCATTCAGTTGCAAACAGCTGGTATCTGAGTTTTCTCCATCGGAAGTAACGTAGTAATCAGTTGCTTTTTATGCTTTTTTGGATCACCTACAAGAATTGTCTGTTTTTCTTTAGACTGCAGCATTGTTTATGGTTATTTGCTGCGATGAGTACGACAGCCAGTTACAGTTCTCTCTTGCAAATCTCCTGAACGAGCTTTGACAAACTGCTCTAGCTCCCATCTGTAAGTGTAGCATGAAGCCAGGGAAGTTAGGCCGGCTACTCTTTGCCCTGTTACGACCACTATTCGGTTTGGACCCCAGTCCAAAAACAGATACTCGAATGGAACCACAAAAACCAGAGCTTCGGCTTTGCAAAAAAAAACGCTAAGAAATAAAAAAAGAAACCTATTATTTTATCACCAATATTTCCCATCGATTTTCAAACGTATTCGTAAGTTATAAGCACCAGCCACATTAATACCAAAGCGGAGCCCGTGCTTGAATGTCCAGTAAACTCCCACATTTCTTTCCGTCTGTAGGGACATCTTAAGGATTTTGGGGGCCTTGGGCCAAACATATTTTGGGGGCCCCTGTTCAGACGAGCTTTGAATTTATGATCCAATTTGAGCCCCTGTTTCCAATGCAGTTTCCATTCACTCAGCTGGGTTAGCGATCCAGTTTGCATCATAGCCCTTCGGCTATATATTCCCAATGTAAATGGACGCACTCAGCTGATAGCAGTAGGATTTATTGTTTACTGCCCTGCTACTAGGTTTTTAAAATTGTATATGTGTGGTTGAATTACTCTGTGCTTTTTAAAAATGTCTCCTACCTACGGGCACTTGCACTTTACTTGATTCTGCGTGCCTGCACCTCCTTAGCTGCTCCGATTTACATCTCGCTTTTCCTCCAGTCCTGGTCCGCCGCAGCTGATATGCCAATCGTGCGGTGGGCTGGGGCTACTATCGGGCTCCTCACTTCTGCCCACGCAGTTTCCACTTTTTCAGCTGCGTTTGAGAACCAGTTTACATTACAGGCATTATCCTATATATTCCCGATCCAAACAGGCGCGCGCAGCTGACAGCGGTTCGATTTAGTGTTTCCTGCCCTGCTACAAAAGGGGGTGGTGATAGCTGCTTAAAGCTAAGCAGTTTTTCCCTTTTGTACCGCTTTGTTCGCCATAAGTTGACAGGGTATGCTCAGACGTGAGTCCCTTGCTCGCTTTGCCACTGGATTCAAGCAAGCCTGGCTGAAGACAGCTGTAATGCCAGAAACCGGTCCTAGGAAGCTTTAATCCGGTCCAGGGAAGACATGGCTTGGCAGTTCGGGCTGGACTGTTCCCATGAGGCACAGCGTCAGACTGATTTGCACATGGCCATGTCTGAACTGGGGTGGCAGAGTGGGCTAAAAAACGCTGATGGATCAAACCCAGATCTGTTGACTGGGTGTGAGTGTTTGATTGGTTCAGATGCTCCGTTCATCACCACCCCCTTTTGTACCGCCGTGCCCGCACTGGAGGCAGATCCCTCTGCTTTCTAGGCGCAAAATTGTGGAATATCCTCACTGAGTCTTTGAGAATAACCACAGATCACTCTCTTTCAGGAATTACTTAAAAACCTGGCTTTTTAATAACTAAGGGGTCTTTTACGCACGTTTTCCTCTCGCTGTCATGCGCCAGGACACTCTAGTCTGAATAGCTGCGCGCTTTATTAAATACACTATTTCATTTAGTTAGGTCCCTGACAGTGTAAAAGAACACAAATTCTAAGGACCTTATTTATGAGGCCTTGCTTCACTTTAATGCCGCTGGTGCATCACTTTTTGTGACGCGCTGGCAGCTTAAAAAATGTGCCATGTTGCGCCCTACTTACAAACCTGCACCACATTATACCTGCACCAGGTATAATGTATGCAGGGTGGGTGTTGCCCGCAAAAAGCCTCGTAGAAGTGGCACATTGAAATCTATGAGAACTCAGTGCGCCATTGCATCAATATCTTACACCTGCCTCACAACAGGTGTAAGACTGATGCAGGCAAGACCCATGTGAAAGGACACATTGCTGGAGTTGCGTCTATTTTCAGACACACCCCAGCAATGCATCACTTTTGCGCCCTCAAATACGTCAGATACGTCAGAAATACTTATGTATCTTTAACTCCTTGCGACATGAATCGTCATGCAGTAAATATGATGCATCCATCATGTTGCAAGGAGGGCGCACTAAGAAGTTACGCATCCCTGTTTTCTCACAGCGTTGCATCACTTCTCATGAATAAGGCCCCAAATGTGTTTTCATCTAATATTCAGGGATAGTTATGTGTGTTTTCAATATTGTAACACAGCAGTAGCTCAATAATATTACTGAAAATAATCTTTGTGACACCCTCCCATTTCTTATATGTTATGCCTTGTTTTGATCCAAAAGAAACTTTTTTTCATGTATATTGCATGAAAAATAAACACAACGTTTCTCTGCGAAATCATCTCGTTCCTCGCCGGGAGAACCCAGAGAGTCCGACTTCCCCCATTCAAATCAGAGGCCACCGAAGTAATCTGCGGAGTACCACAAGGTTCATCACTCAGTCCCACCGTCTTCAACGTTTACATGAGTCCACTCGCATCCATCGCGCAACAACACAACCTTAACATCATCTCCTACGCTGACGACACCCAGCTGATCCTTTCCCTCACCAAAGACCCTAACACCGCCAAAACCAACCTTCACGAAGGCATGAAAGAAGTAGCCGAATGGATGAAAAACAGCCGACTAAAACTTAGCTCAGACAAAACGGAAGTCCTCATCCTAAGATCATCTCCCTCCGCCTGGGACGACTCATGGTGGCCATCGGCCCTGGGCACAGCACCCATACCCACAGACCACGCACGTAGCCTAGGTTTCATCCTAGACTCCTCACTCTCGATGACCAGACAAGTCAACGCCGTCTCATCCTCTTGCTTCAACGTACTTCGTATGCTCAAAAAAATCTTCCGTTGGATCCCCTCCGAGACTAGAAAGACTGTCACCCACGCACTGGTCACTAGCCGACTGGACTATGGAAACACCCTCTATGCCGGAATAACAGCCAAATTACAGAGAAAACTCCAACGCATCCAAAACGCATCAGCCAGACTCATTTTGGACATCCCTCGCCAAGATCACATTACCGGTCACCTGAAAGACCTCCACTGGCTCCCCGTCAACAAGAGAATAACGTTCCGTCTTCTTACCCACGCACACAAGGCCCTCTACAAACTAGGACCCGAATGCGTCAACACACGACTGTCCTTCTACACACCCACCCGCCAACTAAGATCCTCCACTCAAGCCCTCGCCGCAGTTCCGTGCATCTATAGATCCACCATGGGAGGAAGATCTTTCTCCTACTTGGCGGCCAAGACCTGGAATTCTCTCCCCACCCACCTCCGCCTTACACAGAACCACATTTCCTTCAGAAAGGAACTTAAAACATGGCTATTCGATAAATAATGCATCCCCTCTCACAAGCGCCTTAAGACCCTCTGGGTGAGTAGTGCGCTATACAAATTCCTGAACTTGAACTTGAACTTGAAATGGCTGTACTAGACTCTCACACATCAGGTACATAAAAAATAAATGAAAGGAAAACAGTATTTAAAACAATTTGTTTAAGCAATATTCAAGGTCATTAGGGCAAAACTCTGGGAAAGGGAGCTGACTCTGTCAGGGGGCCCCCTGAAAGGCCGGGGCCCTGGGCCAGAGCCCACTTTGCCCATGCATTAAAACGTCTCTGTCCGTCTGAGGTGCCTACCATGAGGCTGGCATCAAAGTGAATGCATCGATTTCCGGGCGATGCACTACTTGGCCCCACAGATCGCTCCTCTTGCCCCTGTCGATCTCTTGCCACCCTATTTTCTCTCTAGATTTGAACGGCTCTCTGCATGAACAGCGCCGGGCTGCGGAAGCCATGCTGAGAGGGTTGGCACTTCGGCCTAGGACAGGTGAATAGTTCTTAGGCATGGGGTGATAAGCACTGCCACACTGGAGCGTGTTCCTGCTGAGTCTTGCGGCGGCTGAGAATGCTCCAGTGGAAATTACACTTGTGGAGGAAATGACTCACTGCTTTTCACAGGATTTTATGTTGGCGCCATTTGATAAGGTATGAAATTAGTTTTCGTTCGGACTGACACTCTCGGAGGATGGCGGGTGTGCAGCTTCAGTTATTTAGGCCATGAAAGAGCACCAACTCTACACTACACCAGGCCACTACCGTCCCTCAGGGATGGCCCTAACATTCTAAGCACTTTCTGTCACAAAAGTTTGCCCAATTCTCATTTAAAATTCTGCCTCGTTGTGTTCATCTAATGCCATACAATGCAAATAACAAACTGACTTGTGTAGCTTTGGTAGAAGAGTTGTTAGAAAACTAATGGAAACTTTGCAGTGAATGTGACAGCAGCAGTAGAAGAAGCAGAAAACCTATAGAAAGTAAGGAGACCCCAGTAGCAAGAAAATCAGGAAAGACATAGGAAGCTCAGCGACAGTAGCAGAAGGAGATTGGGAAAACACTTGAGTAGTGAAGTGAGATTAGAATCCCATAGCGGGTAGGGTGGTAGGAGAAGATTCAGAAACCATGGTGGCTGAGATATGAGGATACGAATGACGATACTGACGTGCTGTGGATCATGAAGGAAGCGTGAAGTGTGTCCTCTGATGAGCAAGCACAGATGGGACCAGAAACAGACCTGTGAGGAATTGAAGAACATCTCGTAGTGCATCTGAATCTGCCAGAGGATGCCCATCACGTCAGTGTAAGGCATGGCCATGAACACCACATAATGCACCCCAAACAGGGGCATCAGGACCAGGGTGGATTTCAGAAGCTTCCTGTGGGCAAGGAACAGACAGGACATTCATTATTGTGTTATTTTACACAGGTTACAATCGCGGTAGAAAAAACAAGATTTCTTTGGTTGTTTTAGCACATTCCTTCTTCTGAGGTAAAAAAAAAAAAGAGGAGCTTCTTTTTGGATAATTGTGGTCCCACAAACCACTGCCTACTTTTATAAAATGAAAATACAACAAAATGAACCTGCAGCTGACTCTGCGCTGAGCACATCAATCATAAAGTCCCTTGTTAAGTAAAGTCCTATGCCAGCCCACCACGGGACCTGCTGTATCTCGGTCCTACTGGAAATCCGGAAGCGAAATTAAATGCAAGAGTGGAGGCAGCACCAGGGATGAAGTCACAAACTGTTCACTTTATTTCAAAAAGTTATTTATTTTTCCTCATAAAAACACTCAACAACAGCCAACGCGTTTCGCTCCTGTAAAAGGAACTTCCGCAGGGCAAAAAAGTGTATAATTCGATTTGTAGAGTGGACCCAGAATACTAGCCTTGGACGTAATTGTCCCAATCCTTTTATTTCTTATTCCTTCTTATTTTTCAAGAAACAATACCACGATCTATCTTTCTCGAAACTGTACACAGGCGTAGTTAAACAAAAAGGGTATATCTTGTACAGGCTGAAACCTCCAACTCTAAAAGGCCACCACATCTGTCACACCGTCGTAACGTCGGGAAGCAACAAGTCCATGGAAGTATTGTAGAAAATGAAGCTAAGATTTCAAGTCCCGCAGTAGGTGGTACAACTTCTACCCGGGGCTTAGGGTTGAATGCGCTGAGTTACATAGAGTATTGTTCCAAAAAGAAAGATGGATGAGCTACAGCAGTCGACCCCACACAAAGGTCTGTGCTGTGGGTCCTTATGTCAATAACTACGGGAAATCATGATAAATCTCAGAGACATGGAATCCAACTAACGCGCAGAATCACGGCGTCATGGTCCGAAGGTCTTATAAAATTAAAACTTTTCATTTTTGTTTTTGAAACTCTTCACGTTTTCCTTTAAAGAAAATGGGATGGTGGCATGCTGACCCCAGCAGGCCACCATCCCTGTGATTTTTGCCATTTCCATGGGGTCGCAAATTGCGACCTACCTCATAAATATTCATGAGGTAGGTAATTTGTGATCCCCTAGGAATCGCAAAAAGTGTTCAACCCACTTTCATGCATGCCGTTTTGTGATTTGCTAATTGCGAATCACAATGATTCGCAATTAGGAAATTGCAAAACGTTTTCTTCATGCATCTGGCCCAAAATATGTTAATGTTTCGATCTCCGAGGTAATTTGAGGAGCTTGTCATCAGGGCAGGTTAAGGAAGTTTAAGAGAGTATTCTTACTAGTAGGTCGAAAATAAGACAAGAAACTAAGGGCCTCATTCAGTATATTTTGACGCACGGCGGCACAATAAGCCTTCCAGCTGCGCTGCAGTGCGTCAAAATAAAAGGACAGGAATGCGCCGTATCTCCAAGATATGACGCATTCCTGTCTTTCTCCCCTGCGACGGTACACAAACAGCAGGCATGCGCCAGCACAGACACCCTTACGACATGGTGCAAGGGTGCCTGCGCTGCATGGAGGATTGTTGTGGTGCAGGAAGGGACACCTTCCTGCACAAAAACAATAATTAATGGCATTTTGCTCCTTCTATGTGTGTTGCAGAATGCAGCCCACATTGAAAAAGCAAAAAACAAGAAGAAATAAAAGTATTTTGCCTTGCTGTGCCACTCCGACACCTCCCTTGGGAGGCGTAAGATTCTGACGCCTTCCCAGGTTTATGTCACTTTGTAAATCTGGGTATGTGTCAAGTTCCAAGATGTTGCTTACGAACAGTCCCAGCAACACCCATGGAACGCACCTTGCACGCAGAGTAATGCCTGAAAGGGGCCTATATTTACAAGGCCATGATAAGTCATGCAGGGTGACTTTACATGGCCTTGTTGAAATATGGGCAGGCACATTGCGCTTCTGAAGTGTCTTAAAACGTATAGGCTTGCAAATGAGGCCCACAGTTTCAGATGTATGACAGGGCACTCTTCACTTTTCCCTGTAACTATGTTTTGGCTATTCACTTCATATAACCTGCTATTGATCAACAGTAACTATATATTAGTACCAATGTCTAAGAATAAAATCTTAAATTTCCTTAATCTTGTCTTGATGAATTTGGCAAAAGCGCACCTATTCTGCATGCAATTTCCCATTTATTGCTGGAAACCCAGAACAGGAGGTTTTACGGCACTCAGAAAATATCTCACCTGAGGCATTTGTATTTGTTAGGTGCAGTAAAGGCCCTCCCTCCCCCGTACCAGCTCACTCGTAACTTAGGCCTACAAGGCCAATTCCAGTGATAAGAGAGAACTGTAAGGAAGAGAGAACATGGTTTTGGTTCTTTTCATATTCATTATGATACATAATAAATACAGTTGTAGCGGACCCCAGACTATTACCCTCTAGTAAATGCCTGGTAGGGATAGTGGAACAAGCATTTGCAATGCATTAGGTCTTGCATTTATGCGAGTTTGAGCTATTGACATTGCAAATAACAATGCCTTTTATTTTGTTCCTAAAACATAAATAAAAGGCATTGTCATTTACAAAGCCAATAGCTTAAACTTGCGTAAATGCGAGACCTATTGCATTGCAAATGCTTGTTAGAATTGCGGTGCTGAGCACCAGCAGGACCTGGCCCACTTAAAGCCCTGCTTCTTAACCTCATAGATGCTAGTAAACATCCCTCCCCAGTGCTGCGCTGCCCATTGGAACTAGTGCTGAATGGACGTCCAATGGTCGTGCGCAGCACTGGGGAGGTAGTGCTGCCGTCGGCCAACGCACCGACGCAGCACTTAAGGGGTTAAGATTCGAACAGCACCTCACAGCAAATATCAGCGGCGAGTGTATAACCAGCAAAGCCATTTTTCTGTCAATCTCAGGTGTGAAGGACAGCAGGTACCAATGTAGCTACTTTCCTTTTGTGCATTTATTGAACTGCAGCATTTGGTACATTCAAGAGACAACCCACTGTAATGTACATTTAGAGAAATACATCTATCAACACACAATTATTGTAGGCGGCTGTATATATGTAAATATATATGAGGTAAACTCCTTTTCGCAGTTTCTTCTCCCTGCGCTTTAAGAACGGAGGACGGACCACAGATGCGTGCAACAAAGTTTATTCTGCTCGATTACACCACTTCAACAGCATATATTACATATATATGTATATATCAAAACAATACCCTTTCAGGTTGGCTTAGTTGGTATTTTACCAATTCAAAGCAGTAATACTGTGTCTGGAGTGGTAATTGGCTTTTGTCATTTTACAGCTTGGCATGGACAGCACTGTGCTAGTCCTATGCTTAAAAACTTGCTGTAGAAATCGCGAAAAGACTTTGTCCCTTTCTAACTTTCATAGGAAAGCAGACATTTGAGGTGAGCAGATCTAGCGTGCTGCTGGTGTTGAGAGTGCTCTCTACAGGAGCTGCTTTCCACCTAAACTTGAGAACTACCCAGAGTTCTATACTCACACATACACAAACATATATATATTTGTTAATATTACGGTTTAAAAAAAACAGAGAGATCAGTCCTTCTTCCTTGTGCCCGAACAAACTGCTCTGCTGAAGGGCCGCCATCAGAGGCCAGCGCCGCGGTTTGTGGTGCTGGGTTATCACGGGCAGTGCCCTGAGACTGCCTCTGGGCTTCGGGGTCAGCCATTCATTGTGTGTACAATATTGTCCTGTTGGCAAGGATTCCCGGTGGCCATGTTTGTGACTGGCCTAATTGTAGTTCAGCAGCCAGCCCGTGTATTAATGAACCCTTAATGAGCTGCAGTGAAGACTGAATTTAGCGGCGCCGCAATCAGACCGCATGAGTGGCTATTCCGCGCTGTACATCTGCAGCATTGCATGGGGAACGGCTAGGTTTGTACTAATTCAAACCTGCAGCCTCTTTACTAGACTCTTGGTACCTGGCCCCGTTATCTCTAGGGCCAGGTGCTCAGCATGCTGAAAGATAACTTATTAGGATCTGCTGGAAGAAAGGCAAATCCTGGTTCATTCTTAAAGAAGGTTTCCGAGTATGTTTCTGCCCTTTGTCTAAACTCCACGGTCCCAACTAGCATTTACAATGCAATAGGACTAGCATTTACACAATACCTATTGCTTTGCAAATGGTAGTGATCACGGACAACGGGGGAGGGCAGCGCGAACAAGGTGAGTGCAAAGGCATGACGACAATGGGAGGGACGGCTGGCAGGGTATTTGAAGGGTTGGACAACGGGAGGGGGAGAAGGCACGAACAAGGGGAGTGGGGAGTAAAGAAGGCACCAAAGCGCCGCGTGCCTGCAGTAGGACTGACGCCGTTGTCAATAAAGTAAATAGCGCTCATCCACTAGATAAAGCATGCTGTGTTAGGAGGGGAGTAAAAGGACCAGTCTTTATGGGGGCAACAAATGGAGACAGGGTGGTAGCGAGGCGGGACTAACAAGCCTCATAATGAATCGGAAGCCAGCGTTTACCAAGGACATTAAATCCAGCCAATTACAAATATGGGCGGACAGTGGGAGAGGCTTCCATAACAGTTCCACAACATACCCTACTACTGCATGCCTCGCAGAGCGAGCAGTGTATTTGCGCTGCAATGCTAGGCTCGACCTAAAAATAAACATGCAGCATTACAGGTTCCATATATACCACATGCTGAAACGGGGAATTGCTTTGTAGACCCAAAGTCAAGTATGGGGGCTGAAGGGGACCGAAGGACTCCATATTAGTTTTTGGTCCATTCCACACCAACTGCTTCACACTTCAAAAAATATTTCCAATTCACTTTGTACAAGAATGCCCTTGCCTTTGTGAGCGCCAGAAAGAGTCTATGAAGGGTCCTTCTTTGAACTAGCACATTTCTTATTTCCTTATAGTTTTCACATTAAGCATTTGAAAAATGAAGTCTAGAACAATTCATACTAATAAATATTTATTAATACGTAATTCATAATAAAATGTATTCCATCTTTCCAAAATCACTGCCATACGAGGTATCAGCCTAACTTAATACATTGGCCTCGAACTGTCTGAGGCTTAACTCGGACAAGACCGAGATCATGACCTTCGGCAGGCTCTCCCCGGAATGGTCTTCCATCTGGTGGCCTGAAAAGCTGGGCCCTCCACCTGTCCCAGTGGAAAAGACCAGAAACTTGGGAGTGATCTTTGACAGTAAGCTGTCCTTTGACCTTCACACCAATAAGGTTGTTTCGTCAGCATTCTTCATTTTAAAAAAAAATTAAGAAATTACTGCCTTACCTCCCTACCTCAGCTGGAAAAACTCTGGTCTCTACCTTAGTTTTTTCAAAAATAGACTATGGGAACGCTCTCTTTTTACATACTCAGAAGCGTGTCCTAACGAAGTTGCAGTCTATCCAGAATGCGGCTGCAAGGATTCTCTTAAATATCCCTCGTCGCAAACCCACCACCCCTGCCATCCGCCACCTCCACTGGCTGAGAGTCGAGAGCCGCATCAAATTTAAGGCCCTCTGCATTGCCTATAAGGCAACACATGGCATAGGACCCAGGTTCCTTACCAAAGCTTTTCAGCTTTATACTCCCAAGAGGCAATTAAGATCCGCTAACTCCAGTCTCCTCCCTGTACCGCGTACAAGAACTGCCACCTGGGGAGACAGGCGTTTCTTGGTGGCCACTCCAAAACTTTGGAATCTTTTGCCACTGGCCATTAAGACCGCCCGAACCTGATGAGCTTTCGCAGGCTCTTAAAAACATGGTTGTTCAACCAGTAAGATGATGGCTGATTCTAGTAGCTTCACAGCGCCGAGACACCCCAGGTTATTTGTTGCGCTATAAAAATCTCGAAAATAAAATAAATAAATAAAATACATTTTCCTATAAAACGTAGCCACAACTATCCAGTACCGTAATTCATAATAAAATGTATTCCATCTTTCCAAAATCACTGCCATACGAGGTATCAGCCTAACTTAATAAATTTTTCTATAAAACGTAGCCACAACTATCCAGTACTAGCTTCAGTTTCTCTGTTAGCTGTCACTGATTCATTGACCAAGAATTTAACTTTTAACCATCATTTGTAATTCAGGGCTTGATCGGTGCTGTGACTGAGTGGTTTCATGTGAGTGGGGCTTAGAAGCCTATAAATTACATACCAACACCAAGTGCTATCTTCATAGGGCCATTCAAGCGAGGCAGGCCATTCGCATTTTTTCATTTTGACCGCTTCATGGAATAGTCTATCAAATTAATCATCAAGCAGGGGTGAGCACAGCAGGCAGTACCACAGCCTTAAGACATAACATCCCACCTTCAGGAGAACGGAACTTAACACTGAAGACCAATCTGCATTACCATACCTTACACCACAAAATCTCTGTATTTTTAATGAGTCTGGTTTGGACTTGGTCTATACTCTACCTGAGATCCTCACGCCTGCACACACTCATAAATACTATATGGGAACTTGTTCTCCATGCTTCTCCGGTAAAGGTAACCTAGTCAAAAGGCAGTGGAGCACTGTACATGGTCAAAGACAAGCATAAAATCAGTGAGTAATTAAAAAGGAGGCTGGGATATGGACTGTTAATGCATTCTGATATATTGTTCTTTAAAGAATTGAGTCTTCAACTGTTTCCTAAATTGGAGCAGAGTCGGGGCGGTCCCGGTGGATATAGGGATGTTGTTCCAGATCCAGGGTGCATGGGTAATAACTGCCTGCTGTCTTGTGTTTTTTGTTTTTTACAGTACTACTTTCTGAAAGTCTGATGGTGTCTTGGCTGTGGGTGTGCTGAGAACCACCAGAGATGGTGCGCTTGTCTGCAAGGTAAGCATGGGTGTTGGTTGTGAAGGCTTTGTGAATGATGCATTTGTGTTGTTAAGATGGTTCAGGCCAGCTAGGGAAGCCAATGGAGTTCCACCAGGTCAGGTGAGGTGGTCATATTTCTTTAGGTCCTGGATGAGACATGCTGTCATGTAAAGGGTACCCCTAAGGGGTGTCAATTTGGAATCTGACATGTCATGGACTAGTAGAGCATTAACACGTTAAATGGTAGGGCATTGAATGGGATGCTCCATGTATTATCCGAGGGAATGTAAGCCATGCCCACTAATATAATGCCCAATAACAGAGTTTCACACACTGAAATTCGTGCCTGTGCTTAATTTGGAGGGCGCAAACTTGTTATGGCAATGAGCAATGGTCACAAAGCCCAATTGGTTAAAGGTGACTGTTGGAACTGGCCCTTCTTGCAGGGTCATCCCCAAACTTTTTGCTTCTTCCTCCATTATTTTTCCTGACCCGTGGCTGTTGGCAATAGGACTCTGAGCACTTTACCACTGCTGATCAGTGCTAAAGTGCATACGCTCTCTGTGTAAATTGTTATTGTCATTGGATCTACATGATTGGCATATTTGTATTACCAAGATGTCCCTAGTAAATTGCACTGGGTGTGCCAGGGCTGGTGATGACAAAGGCTACTAGTGGGCCTGCAGCTCTGATTGTTCCACCCACATGAGTAGCCCTAAAATTGTGTCTCAGGCCTGCCACCGCAGTGCCTGTGTGCAGGTTGTGAACTGCCATGTCCTCCTGGTCAGTATCCCCACTGACCGGACCTAATCCTTCCCTTTTTGTGTACATTGGTCACCCCTATGGAAGGCACAAGGTACCCCTCTGGGCAGGGTGCAGTGTATGTGAAAGGTAGAGCATGTACTGGTGCAGGTGACATGCTCTGGTAGTGAATTACAGCCATTTTCGTTTGTCACTATTGTAAGGCTATCTTGCTCCATAGGTTAACATGGGGGATGCTGGCTACAGTGGCTACCAGCATTTCTTCCCATAGGAACCGGATAGGACATAAGAGTCTAGTATCCCCGAACTCAGAATTTAATAACAAATCTTTTAGGAAAGGTTGTTATTAAATCCTGTGTTTGAGAACAGTACTTTTAGAAAGTTGCTGTTCTCTTGTCTGACCCTTCTGTGTGCCTGGGCCTGTTTGTGTATTGACTGTCTGGTTTGAGAGTGACAGGGGCTGGGGATTCCCCAGGAGGCTGGCTGAGTCAGCCCTAGGCTGAATGACTGCATTTGCAACTTGAGTGGTGGGAGGAGATAGCACCTGGGCCTGAATAGGGCTGTGCCTGCCTTCCACAATACTGGCTCCACCTCCTGCTGCGCAGCTGACGACCCTGCCCCTCACTCTGAAAGGAAAGGAGAAGCCAGGAAAACAAAGTGCTCAAGAAACACCCAGACCTGGTTCAGACCGGGCTCAGGGCCCACTTGCACAAAGAGAACAAAGACTTTTAGAGGTATAAGTACAGGACCCCTGACAACAGAAAATTAGATCATCCTGGAATCAAGAAGGAACCTCTGCCAAGGAGAAAGCTGAAACTGAAGAAGGAAGATTGTCCAGCTGTTGCTATGCTGGATTGCCCTGCTGTTGCTTTGCTGCCAAGGAGAGGGGAAGGACTTTGCTTTGTGCTGTGTCCCCTTGCTTGAAGGAATCTCCAAGGGCCTGAGATGAGCTGACTGTTTTGAAGTCCCAGGAACAAAAGGACTTCACCCCCAGCTTCCCCTGAGCTCTACTGAGAGAGTTCTGTCCTTCCTGGAGTGCGTGGGCCATGTGTGGTGCCTCTGGTAGTTGTACCTGTGCTGGGAAGCTGGAAACCAAGCTTAAGAGACTTTGCTATAGAAAAGTTATTGCATCGCTTGCTGCGGAGCGCATCCCCGACAGTGCAAGGAAATTCCCGCCGCTACGAAGGTCGAGATCATCGCAGCGCCTGTTGCAGCTGTAAGAGCCGTCGCATCCTTCATTTGCGGGACGCACCCGATTGGTGCGGGAAGTTTAACATCGCTGCGAGTGTCATCGCAGAGCCTGCCATCGCTGGGTGAGATCGCCGCCTCGCCTGATTGCGGACCGCATCACGTCGCTGCGAGAGTCATCGCCGAAGCCAACGCATCGAGGAGCTGCGAGAGAGAAGATTTGTTTTCTGGAAGCCACGCTACTCACCCCTGTCACTCCGTGTTCCAGCACGCTGCTGCTCGCCGGACCCGCTGCGCGGGTCCCGCTTCGCGGTTATCAGCGGCTGTTGACTGATTACAAGGGGCATCACCTGGTGACCAGCAGGGCTGCGAGGGAACAGCGGGTGGACTCCACGGACCAGGAGTCCCCGCGCGCCCGTTCCCAGCTGGGCTCCTCTCCCTGCCGGCCCCGCCCCCATCACTGCAATCTTTAAGAGGCTCCCTGCCTTTTCATCGGCGGATTTGTTTTCTGGAAGCCACGCTTCTCACCCCTGTCACTCCGTGTTCCAGCCTGCTGAGCTGGGTGAGATCGCCGCCTCGCCTGATTGCGGACCGCATCACGTCGCTGCGAGAGTCATCGCCGAAGCCAACGCATCGAGGAGCTGCGAGAGAGAAGATTTGTTTTCTGGAAGCCACGCTACTCACCCCTGTCACTCCGTGTTCCAGCACGCTGCTGCTCGCCGGACCCGCTGCGCGGGTCCCGCTTCGCGGTTATCAGCGGCTGTTGACTGATTACAAGGGGCATCACCTGGTGACCGGCAGGGCTGCGAGGGAACAGCGGGTGGACTCCACGGACCAGGAGTCCCCGCGCGCCCGTTCCCAGCTGGGCTCCTCTCCCTGCCGGCCCCGCCCCCATCACTGCAATCTTTAAGAGGCTCCCTGCCTTTTCATCGGCGGATTTGTTTTCTGGAAGCCACGCTACTCACCCCTGTCACTCCGTGTTCCAGCCTGCTGAGCCGCTGCGCGGGTCCCGCTTCGCGGTTATCAGCGGCTGTTGACTGATTACAAGGGGCATCACCTGGTGACCGGCAGGGCTGCGAGGGAACAGCGGGTGGACTCCACGGACCAGGAGTCCCCGCGCGCCCGTTCCCAGCTGGGCTCCTCTCCCTGCCGGCCCCGCCCCCTTGGTGTCCCAAGCACACCTATAAAGAGGAGTGGACATACCCGCTGCGCGGGAGGGCGCCGGGAGAAGCCCGGGACAAGGGCGGGACCGTCTGTGGCCGTCCGGGGCCGAAGGTGGCCGGGCTGGGCTAGGTGATTTACATCTTGCTTGTTGTATGCAGTGTTTTAGTATCCTTACATTGTGGATAGTTAGCAGTGGTTTATAGTTATTACATCAAGCACCTTTATTCTGAACTATCCTCCTTTAACATGAGCCACTCTGCTCCGCCTGGTGTGAGTGTCTCTGTTCTGGGCCCCCTAGATAAATTTTTCAAGAAAAGTGCAAAGGAGGTAGATATGGACTTACTTCTTGCCGAAAGAAGAGCTGAGCGCAGACGCTCAATTGAGCAGTTAAAGAAAAACCCACTACCAGTTTTTAATACCACAAAAGAACTTCCCGCCCAAGGCTTGAGCGTTATTGACGCCGACGCGACTGATCTCAACCTTACCCCTAGTATATTTAGGTTTCCTGCTATCTCTCCGCCCTGTAGTAGTGCCACCTGCGGAGGTCAGCTTGTTTGTCCTCCTATCGATCACTCAAGCATAATTGAAACAAACATCCCCGAGACTTCCATCAGGGAAGTAGAACCAACCCCCATGCTGTCCAACTTGTCTCTGGTCTGTATTGATCCAGGCGAGATCATTCCTGAGACGAGTGGATTAAAGCCAGGAACCACGTCAGACAGAGCTACTAGGGTTGTTCACTCCCCACCAAGGAAGAAAAGGAGAAAGGGAGGGGTAAAAAGGAAAGGGCGTAGCTGTCAGACTCCACCACCGCCCCGACCTAACCCAAATATTGAGCCTGTTCCACCGCCCTTAGTAGAGCCTCTTCCCTTGGACACACGTGATCATGTTTCCTCAGAGTTAGTAACTGTAGGGGTAAGTGAGGTGTCCCTTGATATCTTGGAGAAGCTTATAAAATCCTATATGCTTCCCCTGTTAGAACGTGTGAGGACTATGGGTGAAAAATTGGATCGCCTTGTGGCGACCATTGAATCTACACACACCACTGGCCTGGATATGAACAAGGGCCCTTCCACTAAACCAGCCGGTTCATCTCTTGCTGCTGGCAAACCACCTAAAAGTACCAGCCAACTCACCACCAATATTTCTAAAGCAGTCACCATTTCAAATAAAGCACCAACGGTGGTTGCGAAACCCACTTTAACACTACCCCCCGCGACAGCTAACCCCAGTGCGGTAGTCAGCAAACCATTGGCTAAAGGTTCAGCACCGCAGACAAAGAAAGGGATGGGTAAACCCGCTGGCGCAAACGGTAAAAAGAACAAACCCTTACCATCAAAGAGAAATGTAGACTTGCCGCCAGACTCATTAAATTTTGTTATTGTTATGACAGGTGTGCCTCCAGTTCAGGAAGGGGATAGAAAAAATGACGAAAGCCTAAAAAACAAAGTCATCTTCTGGCTAAAAACTAACAGACCCCTTCCTCCTAACCTTAACGGGGATATCGTCACGGTCAGAAGATGTCAGTGGGTTGGGGTGCGCCCTAAGGATATTGAGGGGGACATAGTGATCATCAACTTTAGGGACCATCGGGTTGTATCTCACCTTACAGATTGGTATGTGGGAAACAATGAGGGAGGAATTTCCACAAGGAATCTAAGTTATTTCTACCCCGAAACCCTGATCAACTCAAATAGTCAACCTCCTGGTAGAACTAACAAAAACACTAAAAGCCTCCTCAAATGGTCCAACTTCACACCAAGTTTCCATGTACCCCACTTCAACCCAGAGGCGCTATATCGCTCTTATATCCAATCTACCTACAACTGCCCAGTACAAACGCCGGGCTGGGCTAAGCCATATATCCAGCCCTCTGGTCCCCCATCACTTCTGGAACTGCCATTTGCAAATAATCCCCCGGTTCCCTTGGCTCCCCCAACACCTACCTTTTCACAGTTTCAGCAGCCTCCCAGTTTATTTCCTGTAAATCCCTATACCATTAGGCCTTCCCACCCCAAAGACCTTTGGAACATTCCCCTGAGAAACTTATATGATCCTCTCTCTGGGCTGTCGTCCAATGATTGACAAACAAGAGAGAATAGTAACGATGTCCTGTACAATTCGTGTGTGGGAGGTGACTTGAGTATCCTCTCACGTACTGTTGCAAGCTCTAAAGTCTCACTCCAGTGTTGTGAGGAGGGAAGTTTAACTCACCAAAGTGAGCTGGTCATACCTACACCGTCTCTTGACACACTGTACTCTAAGGTTGCTTCTCCCTCAGGCTCTACTGCAGTGCAAGCAACCCAGGATGGGTTAATAAGTACGAGAAGGAAAGGGTTGTTCACTGAGGTATCTCCATCTGAAGAATCTTCCCTTCAACCCTGTGAACCCCCCCCTTTAGATACATTAGTCCCGTGTGTTCAAGCTTGTGTTAAGGGTACTACTTTGGGATGTTGGAATGTGGCTGGTATAGAATCCTGTTTATGCGTACCTGACTGGGCTGACTTCATCAGTCAAGGTGATGTTTGGTCTTTTCAGGAGACTTGGTCAACCCATCCAGTTTTTCTTCCAGGTTTTCTGAGTTTTAACAAACCCGCAGTTAGAGGCCCAAGAGGCAGGGCCATGGGGGGCCTCACTATTTGGGTTCGCCAAACTGTAGGGGTCTCTGTGAAGGAAATTTATATTGACTGTCCTGATATCCTTATAGTTAACATGAAATTTAATAGCGGGCTGGATATTTTGTTGTTTAATGTTTATGCCAGAGGAACCCCTGGTGGTCGTGTATCAGCCACCCTAACATGTTTAGATGAATTCCTTGGCTCTACCCAACCAGTGGGTCATGTGGTTGTAATGGGTGATTTTAATACTTGCTTCGAACCTCTAAGCAGGGAGGATGGGATGCTAACTGAGGACGAGGACATGATGTGGGGTATTCCACAACTCGAGCTTCCTCCAATTACTAAGTGGTCCCAATGTGCCATTTACATCAAAGGCCTATGTCTGAATTGGGGGTTGCGCGCCCTAAACGGTCGTACAAGATCGGATAGAATGGGCAACCCTCATTCTTCAATGGCAGGCATAGTAGTCGCATTGATTATATCTTAGTCGATACAACCTTGTGGCCCTTGGTAACGGATATGTCAATCAGTCCACGGCCTGAAAGTGATCACGAACCACTCATCGCAGAACTGAAGGACTTTAGTTTTGCCGGGCCGGATGTGCGACATTCTAATCTCGTTCAAGAGGCCGTGGTATTAACTAACGATATGAGGAGGGTTCGATGGCCAAAGGTTGCTGTAGACGTGAATGCACGTAGGGAAATAAGAGCTCTGGTTTCCGGTTCCCTTAGGGAACTAGAGAAGTGTGACGATCTGAACCGGACAAACCCCAATATTTCAGACATTCATGCCAGCCTGTTTGCATCCCTAAAGACACTATTTGTTAAAATTGTAGCCAAAAAGGGCTTAGGAAAAGCGAGAAAACCTGTGAACTGGTTTAATGAAGAGTGTGGCAAATCCCATTCAATCTTGTTTAAAGCACTAAAATCTAGGAACCCAGCCCTAATCAAAACTAGCAGAAAGGCTTACAATGAAGCTAAACGGCGGGCCAAGGCCGCATGGGATGTTGAGCGCTGGGCCCTCCTTGTTGAGGCCTGCGGCTCTGGGAACCTCACGCAATTTTGGCATCTCCTCAAATGGGGACAGTCCCAGGATGATCGACCCAGCCCTGCTTCCGTTGATCAACTAAAATGGGTGTCCCACTTTGAGGAACAGTTTAGGTGTCTTAGGGAGGGGGAAGCTCCCATTAGTTGGCCACTGACCTTTGATACCCTTGTGTTTTCAGCCAAAGAGGTTGTAAACGTTTTGAATGCCATCCCCAGGGGCAAAGCGCCCGGTCCGGACTGCATCCCAGCAGATATTTTCCAGCAGGATCAAGACTTATGGGTTCCTTATCTACTGCATTTGGCAAATACGTTGGCTAGGGGCGCCAAGGTACCTGTCTCATGGGCTGGTGCCGAGATCTTGCCCATCTTCAAGAAGGGTGATCGGTCGGTTCCATCCAACTACCGGCCGATCAGTCTTATTGATGCGGTACAAAAGATAGTATCTCGTCTTGTCCTCTCTAGGGTCCAGGCATGGATTGAGGAACATAACGTACTCACTCCTCTCCAAGCAGGGTTTAGACCCCACGTAAGCACCCTGGATCAGGCTTTCCGCTTTATGCTTCTACACTGGAAGACGGTCACCCTTGGTAAAGGAAACTTATTTGCGGCATTCGTAGACCTTCGGTCTGCGTTTGACCTTGTCCCGAGGGCTGGGCTCTGGAATTGCCTTCTAGAAATGGGTATGCCTCCCACTTTGGTCCGCATTATAGTCAACCTCCACGCAGAGACTTATGCCTTTGTGAGGTGGGGCAAACCTGGTGAGGTGACTAAGACCTTCCAAGTGTCGAAAGGTGTTAGACAGGGATGTGCTTTGGCACCAACCTTGTTTTCTCTATATATTAACAGAGTTATTAAGTACTTTGACGGATTTCCCACTGATGCCCCAAGTTTGGCTGGCATGAAAATCCCCCTGCTCATGTTCGCTGACGACACTCTCCTGATTTCACGAACCAGACAGGGCCTCCAGCTTGCTCTGTCGAGGTTTGAGAGTTTCTGCAGCGAACATGAGCTGGAGGTGAACGTAGCCAAAACCAAATTTATGGTGATGAGGGGGCACAAACTGGTCAAGGCTAGGGTTACAATGGGGGATACCCCTCTGGAGCAGACCAAGCACTTCACCTATCTGGGCGTTACCTTCAGTGACACCCTAAGCTGGACTCACCAGATAGAGCTCATGACCCTGAAACACCAACAGTTGGGCGGAGTCCTGATTCAGGAACACAAAGGGTCATTCACGAAGCCCATGTCACCGCTGATGAAGATCTATGGTGGAAAGGTTTTATCAGCGGTGTTATATGGCGCAGAGCTATGGGGTGGAAGTAATCTGGAATCCTTGAAACATGCCCAAAACAAATTTTTAAGGATGGTAACAGGTCTGCCTCAGTCAACTCCTCTAATCCCTCTTTTATTTGATCTGGGCTGCCACTCAGTGGTCGATTATGCAAAATTTCGACCATTATCATTCTGGCGACGCCTGTGGACAACGCCGGAATTACACCACTACGCAGAAGCTTGTCTGGAGGTAAAAAATAGTCCTGGAGCCACTAAAATCGGTTGGTTCAAAGATCTTAGGGCCACCTTACTATCTTTGGGCCTCATTGAGTTGTGGTCTACGCCCGAGACAGCCAAATTTCCATCAAAAAATGAGCTCAAAAAATGTTACTGGGAATGGGTGATGCATAACATTTTCTCAAAAACGAGCTCGAGCAGTCTTGCTGGTCTATTTATGGTACATAAAGACTCACCCAGGTTAGAAAGGTACTGGGAAACCATTACCAAACCTCTGGACCGTGAACTCTTTTTTCAATTTAGATGTGGTTCTCTTCCCCTAGGGGACTTCACCAAAAAGTGGGGAACGGATGGTATGGGGAACTCCCTCCCTTTGACTCTGCGACACAGTAAGGACCTTCTTGCCTTCAGGAAGGCATTTAAAACTTTTCTTTTTTCCTAGGCTTATGGTAAACAGTGATTGTATTTCTTTTATGTATTGTTATGTTGACTCTCTCACCAGCGCCAAGAAGCCCTCGGGCGTATGTGCGCTTAATAAGTAATAAATACCATAACATAACATTGTGCTAACTGTCAGGGCACTGGGGAAAGTCTTTCTCACTTTTTGTACGTGTGCCCACTATACTCAGCCCCCAGAACCAAGTGGCTCAAACCAGTGTGTAGACAACTAGGTACCAGATCGGCAGCTGAAGCCTTGAGACTGTTAAAAACCAATCTGGATCCACTTATTGTTGTGGGGGTTGCTAAGTTTCTTGGGTGGGCATGGGTGATCAGATGTAGGTTTAT
This sequence comes from Lissotriton vulgaris, assembly GCF_964263255.1. Classification (NCBI taxonomy): domain Eukaryota; kingdom Metazoa; phylum Chordata; class Amphibia; order Caudata; family Salamandridae; genus Lissotriton; species Lissotriton vulgaris. Next base: position 1,675,356,589 of record NC_141693.1, on the reverse strand, counting down.
TAAACACAATCTAGCGGAGACTGCCTAAACTTTTTGTATATACAGTGGTAGTATGGTTATGTACGACACCTTTTAAATTTTTGTATAGCTCTGTAAGAAGTCAACTCGATGTCGATGATTTAATACTGGTTTTATATGTTATTGTGTACTTGTATTTATGTCTTTTATGATGAATTAATCGAATAAAGACTTCTTGAACTGAACTGAGAAGAACACCGCTGGTCCGCGCAACGTCGCCCCGGAGATCGTCGCAACTCCAAAGATCGTCGCATCGTGCCTTTGCGAGAACAAACTTCCTATGGAACCTACGCACCGGAATCCATACAAGTGGCCTTCCTCCCCATACAGACCGGATTCATTGCAACACGCCCGCTGCTGCAGCGGGGCTGTCGCAAACGCCTCCCCAGGGTCTCAGGAGCAACGCATTGCTTGCTTACCACCACACCAGCTTCTGCTTTTGGAACTTTGTCGCAACTAAAGGTACTGTGAGTTAATCGTGACGCAACTGTGAACTTTTCACGTAACTGTGGATTATTTTATCGCAACCTAAAGAACTTTGTATCGCAACCTTAAGAACTCTTTTGCAACCATATTCTTGAACTGTGTATGTTGGAGTTTTGTTTTTTGTCGTTTTGGTCTTGTGTAGTTTAGATTAAATACCTTTATTTTTCTAAACTGTTGTGGAGTCAGTTTGTGGTGTTTTCACTGTGTTACTGTGAGTGTTGGTACAAATACTTTACACATTGCCTTCTGATTAGCCTTGACTGCTCGTGCCAAGCTACCTAGAGGGTGAGCAGGGGTTATCTCAGAGGGTTTCCTCCTTACCCTGACTAGAAGCAAGGGTCCCTATTTGGACAGTGGTACCTACCTCTGCCAACTAGAGACCCCCAGTTCTAACATTGTTGGTCAGAGGTGGGGATTTGAACTTGTATTTGTACTAGACCCACAGTGATTGGTGTACATCGCTAGTGAGTGCAGACCACTACGCCACCACAAACTGTTTGTTTTTTCCGGTGTCCTCATGGAAGTATTTTTTGGATATTGAGACTCTGGCTAGTGTTGCACCTGTAAAATCCTGCCAAAATGGAAGTCAACTTTTTCCACCTGTGCATCTACACAGAAGAGGAGATAAAAGCCTTTTGCAAGAAGAGGGGGCTGCCCGTGGAGAAAGGTTCCACAAGGAGGGATCTTGAGGCATGTCTGTATTCCCATGAGGCCAGAATTTGGGAAGCAACATTAGAAGATGATTCTGAGGAGGAGGACTTCTCTGACAGTGAGGAAGAGAAAGATGAGTGGCTCCTTGCTGCTGGACAAAGGTGCAGAGAATTAGACAGGCTAAACAAGGAAGGTATGATCCGGTGGGCCTTAGCCCAGAAAGAAAATGGGACGCTAAAGGAAGGAGCTTTGCTAAGTTGGAGGTGGAGTCCAGCTCAAATGGTGGCAGCATGATTATGATATCTAGTGCGGAGAGAAAGGTACAAACACCCAGTGATTTGGCGCCTGACTTGAGGGAGGGGGTCAACATACACCAGGGGGTTGAGGTTTATGGTGTAGTTCCAGTGGAGTGCAGTGTCCGTGAAGTAGATTGGGGGACTGGCACAGGGGACCATATTCCTAGTGGTGGGAGGGACACTCTACTGACTCTAGATGAGAGGTACAGGGAGAGGGGTTCCCCCATGGTAGAAACCTTGGTGTGTGTGTGTGAAGATCAGCCAGAAGAGTGTGGGTTGTGTGACATAGACAGTCAGATACTGTCTTGCCAGTCTCAGGAGAGTGGTGTGGGGTACTTGTGTGAGGCACTGGAGGGTGAGGCAAAGAGTAGCTTGGTTAACAACTGTGGGGGGCTGTGTGATTCCTTTGTTGGAGAGCATATTTTAAGTCCCTGTTTTCCAGAGCTATGCCAACACCTGGTGGAGTGTGAGTTCTCTGATCCCAGAGAGCTTGCGTTGGAGGCAGACCTTTTGGTGGATTTCAGAGAGTCTGAGGAGACATTGGGGAGTGAACCCAAAGCGCAGGAAACAACGACATCACCCCATCACAAGACCTCTGCAACTCCCTCGCTTCTTACTTCCACAACAAGATCGCCGACATACACAACAGCTTCAACAACCAACCAACGCACACCATGACCGAACAACCACCCCCCACCACCACCCTCCACGCTTGGACCCCGATCAGCACCGAAGACACCATCCGCACGATGAACTCCATCCACTCCGGATCACCGACCGACCCCTGCCCTCACCACATCTTCAACAAGGCCAACGCTGTCATCGCACCCCACCTGCGAGACATCATCAACACATCCTTCGACACCGCCACCTTCCCCGAGAGCTGGAAGCACGCCGAACTCAGCGCTCTTCTCAAGAAACCCACAGCGGACCCCACCGAACTCAAGAATTACCGCCCCATCTCGCTCCTCCCGTTTCCAGCCAAAGTCATCGAGAAGACCGTCAACAAGCAGATGGCCGCCTTCCTCGAGACGAACGGATCCCTCGACCCCTCACAGTCCGGCTTCAGAGCCAACCACAGCACCGAGACCGCCCTCATCGCCGCCACCGATGACATCCGAGCCCTGATGGACAATGGAGAAACAGCGGCCCTCATCCTCCTAGACCTCTCCGCAGCATTCGACACGGTCTGCCACCGCACCCTAGTACGGCGCCTCAACAACATCGGCATCCAGGACAAGGCGCTGGAATGGATCATCTCCTTCCTCGACGGAAGAACACAGAGAGTCCGCCTACCACCGTACAAGTCAGAGGCCTCCGAAGTCATCTGCGGCGTCCCCCAAGGATCATCTCTGAGCCCCACCCTCTTCAACGTCTACATGAACCCCCTCGCGGCCATCGTACGCAAACACAACCTCAGCATAATCTCCTACGCCGACGACACCCAGCTGATCCTCTCCCTGACCAACGACCCCGCAGCCGCCAGAGCCAACCTGCACGAAGGGATGAAAGAGGTAGCCGAATGGATGACGACCAGCCGCCTGAAACTGAACTCAGATAAGACGGAGGTCCTCATCCTGGGCTCCTCACCCTCCGCCTGGAACGACTCCTGGTGGCCCCCCGCCCTGGGCACCGCACCCAAACCAACTGACCATGCTCGAAACCTGGGCGTCATCCTGGACTCCTCCCTCTCCATGACCAGGCAAGTCAACAACGTCTCCTCGGCGTGCTTCAACATCCTACGCATGCTACGGAAGATCTTCTGGTGGATCCCCACCGAGACCAGGAAGACCGTCACCCAGGCCCTCGTCACCAGCCGACTGGACTACGGCAACGCCCTCTACGCCGGTACCACCGCCAAGCTCCAGAAGAGACTCCAGCGGATCCAGAACGCCTCAGCCAGACTCATCCTCGACATCCCACGAACCAGTCACATCTCCGGACATCTGAAAGACCTTCACTGGCTCCCCGTCAACAAAAGAATCACCTTCCGCCTCCTCACCCACGCACACAAAGCCCTACACGACCAAGGCCCGAGCTACCTCAACAGCCGAGTCAATTTCTACGCTCCCAAACGCCACCTCCGATCAGCCAACCACGCCCTCGCCGCCGTCCCCCGCATCCGAAGAGCGACTACAGGAGGAAGGTCCTTCTCCTACCTAGCCGCCAAGACCTGGAACTCCCTCCCTCCCGACCTGCGCCTGACCCAAGACCACCTCTCCTTCAGGAAGAAGCTGAAGACCTGGCTGTTCGAGCAGTAGCGGCACCCCCCCCCCCCCCCCCCCCAGCGCCTTGAGACCCTACGGGTATGTAGCGCGCTTTATAAGTGTCAATGATTGATTGATTGATTGATCCCAAAAGGAGTGGCTTAGATATCTTCCAGACCTGTGAGGTGGAAGAGGTTCAGTGTAGCCCAGTTAGGTCCCAGTGTAGTGGGAGGGGTGTAGGGGTGCATGTCCGGTCTCAGTGGAGAAGGAATGAGTGTGGGACGGTGTGTCTCACGGTGCCCGAAACCCAGTCTCAGGGCCTGTATGGTTCCTTAGGGGAACACCAGGTTGGGGACCTAGACTGTACTTGTAGGCCATTTGAGGAGGATCGCCTAGTGTCTGTTGAACGGGGAGTGCCTGTAACCAGGCCTCCGTCAGTTCTGGTGTCTGGCAGTGCCACTCCATTTGGGAGGGTGCAGAAGTCCAGACTGGGGGGTGAGAGAGGGAAGGAGTCCCCAGAAGTCCTGGTGTGCCAAGCAAGTGCACAATCACAGGTTTTGGTCCCTGGGTTGGCAGACAAGGTTCAGGATCTGCCTGACCTGGAAGGAAGGGCATCTGTAACCAGTGCCCTGACCAATATGGTTCCCAGGGGTACCCATCCAGTAGGCAGGGTGCAGCGCTCTGGAAGGGGGTGCAGAGGGAGGGAGTCCTCGCTTCTTACCCCGGTACAACCTGAGGGGTTAAACCCTAGGTTGGGAGACCAGTTGCTGGAGGGAGGTCCTGAACTGGTAGGAAAGTTGTGTTCTTGGTTTTCTTGGTGGACAGGGTTGCCCCTGAAAGAAGGGCAGGAGTCTCACCCTGGGGGTGGACTAGGCCACACCCTTGTGTTGGCCAGGTGGGTACTGTCTACCAGTGTGGGCACATCAGTGAATTAAGTCCTGGTGCGCCAGGCAAGTGTTCCACCGCAGGGGTTGGTCCCTGGGTGGGAAGCCAGGTTCAGGTGTTGTCTGACCTGGAGGCTTTGGAGCCTAGGTTTGAGGGCCAGGTCCGGGGTGTCCCCCCTGACCTGGAATACCAGTTGCAGGATAGAACTCCTGAACTGGTGGGTGAATGGTGCAGGACACCTGCCACAGGTGCCCTGACTATTCTAGAAGGGGTACCGCTCCAGGTTGGAGGGTACAGAGCCCCAAGGAAGAGGATGACCGGGGGTGAAGAAGCCCACCTCAGCCTCCTGTCCAGCCACCGGATACAGGTCCGGGGCTGGTGGGGCAGTGCCAGAGTGTCAGACCTGACCTAACAAGAGAGGCAGTGGACAAAGGGTGTCAAGCACCTGGGGCTACTGTCCCCCATGCTCTGACGCCACAGGGGTTTGAGAGCCATGAGAGGCATGAGGCCTGGGTCTCATCCCTGATCACTTTTGGAGGTCAGTGTGGCTTGCTGTCGGTCTGTTGGGACTCAACTGTGTGGAAATTAAGGTTAGGTGCTGAACAGGTGATGTCCACAGGTGAGGAGAAGGGTTCCACATGGATTGGCATGGTGGACCCTGAGAGTATGGATGGAGTGATCCAACTAGGTTCAGGAAGGTGTAGAATAGAAGGTATGCAACGGTTACCACGCATATTTTACAACGCGGTACCGTTACAACGCTACTGTTACCACGCAGGTCATTACAACGAAATGCGCTGGGGGGCGCTCCAGGATAGTAAATACTTTAATTTACTATCCAACTCCTTTCCCTAGAGTCCACGGGGACTGGAGTTGGAATAGTAAATTAAATAATTTACTATCCAGTGCCCCTCCACGCAAGTCGTTGTAACGACTTGCGTGGTAAAAGTAGCGTTGTAACGGTACGCGTTGTGAAAGTACGCGTGGTACCGTCATACATCCAGAATAGAAATAGTGCCCTGCTGTTTGGACCAGGTTCCGTGTTCTATCGCCTTAAGCAGGGAATCCCATCGAGGTATCGTTTGGTCTACCCTGGCTTTAGGCTGGAAGGAGGTTGTGTTGAAACTGGCCCTTCTTGCAGGGTCATCCCCAAACTCTTTGCTTCTTCCTCACTTATTTTTCCTGACCCGTGGCTGTTGGCAATAGGACTCTGAGCACTTTACCACTGCTGATCAGTGCTAAAGTGCATACGTTCTCTGTGTAAATTGTTATTGTGATTGGATCTACATGATTGGCATATTTGTATTACCAAGAAGTCCCTAGTAAAGTGCACTGGGTGTGCCAGGGCTGGTGATGACAAATGCTACTAGTGGGCCTGCAGCACTGATTGTGCCACCCAAATGAGTAGCCCTAAAATAGTGTCTCAGGCCTGCCACCACAGTGCCTGTGTGCAGTCTGTGAACTGCCATGTCCTCCTGGTCAGTGTCCCCACTGACGGGGCCTAACCCATCCCTTTTTGTGCACATTGGTCGCCCCTATGGAAGGTCCAAGGTACCCCCCTGGGCAGGGTCCAGTGTATGTGAAAGGTAGAGCATGTACTGGTGCAGGCGACATGCTCTGGTAGTGAATTACAGCCATTTTCGTTTTTCACTATTGTAAGGCTATCTTGCTCCATAGGTTAACAGGGGGGATACTAGCTACAGTGGCTACCAGCATTTCTTCCCATAGGAACAAGATAGGACATAAGAGTCTAGTATCCCTGAACTCAGAATTTAATAACACATCTTTTAGGAAAGGTTGTTTTTAAATCCTGTGTTTGAGAACAGCACTTTTAAGTAGTTGCTGTTCTCTTGTCTGACCCTTCTGTGTGCCTGGGCCTGTTTGTATATTGACTGTCTGGTTTGAGAGTGACAGGGGCTGGGGATTCCCCAGGAGGCTGGCTGAGTCAGCCCTAGGCTGAATGACTGCATTTGCAACTTGAGTGGTGGGAGGAGATAGCACCTGGGCCTGAATAGGGCTGTGCCTGCCTTCCACAATGCTGGCTCCACCTCCTGCTGGGCGGCTGACGACCCTGCCCCTCACTCTGAAAGGAAAGGAGAAGCCAGGAAAACAAAGTGCTCAAAAAACACCCAGAACTGGTTCAGACCGTGCTCTGGGCCCACTTGCACAAAGAGAACAAAGACTTTTAGGGGTATAAGTACAGGACCACTGACAACAGAAAATTAGATCATCCTGGAATCAAGAAGGAACCTCTGCCAAGGAGAAAGCTGAAGCTGAAGAAGGAAGATTGTCCAGCTGTTGCTATGCTGGATTGCCCTGCTGTTGCTTTGCTGCCAAGGAGAGGGGAAGGACTTTGCTTTGTGCTGTGTCCCCTTGCTTGAAGGAATCTCCAAGGGCCTGAGAAGACCTGGCTCCCTGTTTTGAAGTCCCAGGAACAAAAGGACTTCACCCCCAGCTTCCCCTGAGCTCTACTGAGAGCGTTCTGTCCTTCCTGGAGTGCGTGGCCCATGTGTGGCGCCTCTGGAAGTTGTACCTGTGCTGGGAAGCTGGAAACCAAGCTTAAGAGACTTTGATACAGAAAAGTTATTTCATCGCTCGCTGCGGAGCGCATCCCCAACAGTGCGAGGAAATTCCCGCCGCTACGAAGGTCGAGATCGTCGCAGCACCTGTTGCCGCTGTCAGAGCCATCGCATCCTTTGTTTGCGGGATGCACCCGATCGGTGCGGGAAGTCTAACATCGCTGCGAGTGTCGTCGCAGAGCCTGTCGTCGCTGGGTGAGATCGTCGCACCGCCTGCTTGCGGACCGCATCACGTCGCTGCGAGAGTCATCGCCGAAGTCAACGCATCGAGGAGCTGCGAGAGAGAAGATCACCGCTGGTCCGTGCATCGTCGCCCCGGAGATCGTCGCACCTCCAAAGATCGTCGCATCGTGCCTTTGCGAGAACAAACTTCCTACGGAACCTATGCACCGGAATCCATACAAGTGGCCTTCCTCCCCATACAGACCGGATTCTTCGCAACACGCCAGCTGCTGCAGCGGGGCTGTCGCAAACGCCTCCCCAGGGTCTCAGGAGCAACGCATCGCTTGTTTTCCACCGCACCAGCTTCTGCTTTTGGAACTTTATCGCAACTAAAGGTACTGTGAGTTAAACGTGACGCAACTGTGAACTTTTCACGTAACTGTGGATTATTTTATCGCAACCTAAAGAACTTTGCATCGCAACCTTAAGAACTCTTTTGCAACCATATTCGTGTATGTTGGATTTTTTTTGTCGTTTTGGTCTTGTGTAGTTTAGATTAAATACCTTTATTTTTCTAAACTGTTGTGGAGTCAGTTTGTGGTGTTTCCTCTGTGTTACTGTGAGTGTTGGTACAAATACTTTACACATTGCCTTCTGATAAGCCTTGACTGCTCGTGCCAAGCTACCTAGAGGGTGAGCAGGGGTTATCTCAGAAGGTTTCCTCCTTACCCTGACTAAAAGTAAGGGTCCCTATTTGGACAGTGGTACCTACCTCTGCCAACCAGAGACCCCCAGTTCTAACAGTGACACTGCACATATGATACCCCGCTCTAAACACCCACCCTAAAAGTTCTCATGCTGTAAAGCACAGGCTGCAGCACCTTCGTTCCTTTGAATGGTATTAAGGAACTATGGCCTAGATGTAGGTAATAGCAAATTACGAATGGTAAATACCGAATTTTACCGATTCGGTATTTACTATTCGGTAATTGCTATGTAGGTAAAAAGTCGGTAAAAATACCGAATCAGTAAGATTCGGTAATTACCGATTCGGTAATTACCGAATCGGTATTTGCCATTGATTCCTATTGTCCTTGAAACCCATAGGATTCAATAGCAAATACCGATTCCGTAATTACCGAATCGGTAAAATTACCGATTTTACAAGGGGGACAGGGTGTCACTTCGACACCCTGTTGCACCCCTGTTACTGGCTTGTGTGCCATATGACACACATACATGCCCTTAGGGCATGTCTGTGTGCCACATGGCACAGGTGTACATGCCCAAATGTGCATGTACACTGGAATTCGTTATTTACCATGTAATAGCATTACATGGTAAATAACGAACCGGTAATGGCCTGTGGCACTGTTTCCAGTGCCACCCACATCTGTATTTACCGATTCGGTAAATTTACCGATTCGGTATTTTACAGAATCGGTAAATTTACCGAATCGGTAAATATACCGATTCTGTATATTTTAAGACCCCTACATCTCCATTAGCAAATACCGGTCCGTAACGGCCGAAATCAGCCGTTACCGACCGGTATTTGCCGACCTACATCTGGCCCTATACCCTGACCACTGGCCGTCGTTCCACTCCAGGCGGTTGAAGGGCATTAAGATGCTATCTTTTATTGGCATAAGGCATTATGATAAGTGGAGTAATGACAGCTGAGGAAAATCTGTAGTAGATCATCATATCTTCAGAAGAGCACGCAAACCTCACGTCAATTCTGCTCCTTCTTACATTAGGCACCAGTTGAATTGTGTTTCGGTGAGTAGATGTTACTCTTCAAAACAAAAAACTAGGAATACCTCGAAGATGTAACGGTGGCAAAAGCTTGCCCTCTAGAAATTCCTTCTAATGTAAGGTAACATTTCATTACAGTATGTTTCATTCTGCAGGTGAGGGGTGGCCTGCAGTAACTGTCAAGGGCTCACTGTCCTGCTTTTTAGCAAGCAGGCAACCATGGAGCAGAGGTGATGTTAGGATCACATTCTAGGCCTCCTTGACCACAGATGGCTGTAGAACCCACTTGGCCTTGATTACGTTTTGGTCTTTAGGGTTCCCAGACAAAAATGGAGCTGTACAGCAGCTACAGCATTGCTTCCCACATAATCCCTCCATATGTGTCTGGTGAAGCAGTGTCCATTCTGAGTATTGCGCTCGACCATACCTCAAGTGACATGGTGTAGGTGCACCTGAAATTAACAGGTGCAAGAATAACAGTTTTACTGGGTACAAACCCTCTAGGTACATGCTTTGGGCACACATACAGGCCAACCCCTGCCCTGGCTCCACCAACACCAGAAGGAGCAGGCAATGCCATAGCCTTCCATGACTTCAACGCCCTCTCCACCCATCGTAAAATTTGAAATTGTGGATCCAATATAAGCCAAATACCAACTACTACAATGTCCTATGGTACTAGTGAAGTATAACGAAAGCTACTCCCACTATTGCACACTTAACTCTGCTCCTATGTGGTGCACACTCACCTGTACTGTTGCCTTGGGTCCAATTTTCCTGTGTTAGTCTCCCAAAGCTTTGATGCCAAGAGCCTCACAATGTTCATAAATAGGAAAAAGTTTATCTGGGTAACGGGAGACAGAAAGAACAGAGGAAGTCAAGCCTGGTTTTGGTATCTCACATGGACAGATACTGTTGATACCTCATTTCTATTCATCGACATCAACCTTGCAATCCATTAGAAAAGACAAAGCAGTCTTGGAGAAAGGATGCAAACCATAGATTTGTTGGGCCTTCCTGATGCCATATTATATAATGTGCCCTGGAGGGCCAGCAGACATTTTGCAAACTGAAGTGTGGTTACTTCTGAAAATGGTGATACACCTTCTGCTCTTATGTTGTGGAACTAATTCTACTATTCTGTACTGAGCACTGTGGGATTGGAGTCATCGAGTGTTCCCACCAGAGTGGCAAAGCTTACCTCAATGAAGTAAAACCTTTTTCAGTTGTCACTGTTTGAAGTGTTTTTTTAAATTTTTTAAAATTATTTTTATTAGCATTTTATTACGTAACAACAATACAATCATGTCATCATCTGTCATCACACCCTCCCCACCATCCCCCCACCCACCGAGCATCACCATTAAAATCAGTATACGCCCGTTCGAAGCGAGAATCTTCACCAGAGCTGTCCCTGGGCCTAAGTCTGTATTACCATATTGAGCTTCCTTCCGGTGTTGCTGTGCCCGTGGATGCAGCCTCTCCCAATGTCCACCCTCATAGTCCTCCATCAAGTCCATGATATTTCCGTTATTTGCTCCAGACTCTGCCAAATTTCTTAGGGCATCCCCTTGCCTTGTATGTGACCCTTTCCGCTGCCATATATCTGCCATATATAGATCCATACCTCTCCGCCACTCCTCCAGCTGCGGTGGCGTGGCTGCCCCCCATTTCTTTGCCACATCCCTCTTGGCTACCACCAAAGCCAGGACCAAAAAAATCAGCACCGGGCGTGCTAGATCCACATCGTTGGTCATACCCAACAGGACCAGTTTAGGGTCCAGTGGCAGGGAAGTCTCCAGCACCTCCCCCAATTCTCTCAGGACCTCGGTCCAGTAGGCCCGGATTATCAGGCACAACCAGATTATGTGGTAGAAATCCCCCTCATCTAGGCCACATCTCATGCAATTCGTGTCTCCAGCTCTTCCCATTCTGTGTAGGCATACCCTATCATAATATGTCCTATGGAGTACGTTAAATAGAAGAAGCCTCAACCAGGATTTAATAGCTACCTCTCTTGGATGCATTAGAACTGTATCCCAGTCCACTGTGTCCATTTCCCCCACCTCGCCCTCCCACTTGCTTCTATGAGTATCCAGGTCATCGGACATGTTATTCATAAGAGTCCTATACGTAAGCGATACCGCCCTTTCCGGAATTTGTTCCTGTAGGAGGCGGCCCTCTAGAGGTGCATAGTCAGGGAGTGTGCCCTCTGGGATCCCTTCTGCCCGCCAGGCATGCCTCAGTTGCGCATATTTAAAGTATTGAGTGCGATGTAGGCCAAAGTCTGCCCTCAGTGCTTGGAATGATTTCAGTGCCCCCTTTGCAACGACTTCGCCTAGCGTTGAAATCCCTATGTCGTCCCACCTCTTGAACCCTTTCAGTTTGTTTAGTTCTTGCAGCCAGGTACAGTGCCCAAAAACGATTCAGAAAAGGGGGTGGTGATAAACAGAGTGTCTGAATTAAGCAGACCACTCTTACCCAGTCCAAAGATCAGGGCTTGATCCATCACCGTTATTTATCTCACTGCACCATCCCAGCTCAGAACCTGGCTATATGCAAATCAGTCTGTCCCTGGCCCAGTGCATCATGGGAACAGGGCAGACTAAACTACCAAGCCAATTCTTCACCAGAAAGGAGACAAGCTAAGCGTGGAAGGGTATGCTCAGATGTGAGTCCCTTGCTCACTGCACCATCAGGATTCAAGCAAGCCGGGCCGAAGACGGCTGTAATGCCAGAAACCGGTCCCCGGAAGCTTGTTTCCTTCCCAGTAAAAGAATTGGCTTGGTAGTTTGGTCTGCCCTGTTCCCATGATGCACTGGGCCAGGGACAGACTAATTTGCATGTAGCCAGGTTCTGAGCTGGGATGGTGCAGTGAGCTAAAAAACGGTGATGGATCAAGCCCTGATCTGTTGACTGGGTATGAGTGTTCTGTTTAATTCAGATACTCTGTCCATCACCACCCCACTTTTCTTAATCGTTTTGTCCACCATAAGCGTGGAAGGGTATGCTCAGATGTGAGTCCCTTGCTCACTGCACCATCAGGATTCAAGCAAGCCGGGCCGAAGACGGCTGTAATGCCAGAAACCGGTCCCCGGAAGCTTGTTTCCTTCCCAGTAAAAGAATTGGCTTGGTAGTTTGGTCTGCCCTGTTCCCATGATGTACTGGGCCAAGGACAGACTAATTTGCATGTAGCCAGGTTCTGAGCTGGGATGGTGCAGTGAGCTAAAAAACGGTGATGGATCAAGCCCTGATCTGTTGACTGGGTATGAGTGTTCTGTTTAATTCAGATACTCTGTCCATCACCACCCCCTTTTCTGAATCGTTTTGTCCACCATAAGCGTGGAAGGGTATGCTCAGATGTGAGTCCCTTGCTCACTGCACCATCAGGATTCAAGCAAGCCGGGCCGAAGACGGCTGTAATGCCAGAAACCGGTCCCCGGAAGCTTGTTTCCTTCCCAGTAAAAGAATTGGCTTGGTAGTTTGGTCTGCCCTGTTCCCATGATGCACTGGGCCAGGGCCAGACTAATTTGCATGTAGCCAGGTTCTGAGCTGGGATGGTGCAGTGAGCTAAAAAACGGTGATGGATCAAGCCCTGATCTGTTGACTGGGTATGAGTGTTCTGTTTAATTCAGATACTCTGTCCATCACCACCCCCTTTTCTGAATCGTTTTGTCCACCATAAGCGTGGAAGGGTATGCTCAGATGTGAGTCCCTTGCTCACTGCACCATCAGGATTCAAGCAAGCCGGGCCGAAGACGGCTGTAATGCCAGAAACCGGTCCCCGGAAGCTTGTTTCCTTCCCAGTAAAAGAATTGGCTTGGTAGTTTGGTCTGCCCTGTTCCCATGATGCACTGGGCCAGGGACAGACTAATTTGCATGTAGCCAGGTTCTGAGCTGGGATGGTGCAGTGAGCTAAAAAACGGTGATGGATCAAGCCCTGATCTGTTGACTGGGTATGAGTGTTCTGGTTAATTCAGATACTCGGTCCATCACCACCCCCTTTTCTGAATCGTTTTGTCCACTATAAGCGTAGAAGGGTATGCTCAGATGTGAGTCCCTTGCTCACTGCACCATCAGGATTCAAGCAAGCCGGGCCGAAGACGGCTGTAATGCCAGAAACCGGTCCCCGGAAGCATGTTTCCTTCCCAGTAAAAGAATTGGCTTGGTAGTTTGTTCTGCCCTGTTCACATGATGCACTGGGTCAGGGACAGACTAATTTGCATGTAGCCAGGTTCTGAGCTGGGATGGTGCAGTGAGCTAAAAAACGGTGATGGATCAAGCCCTGATCTGTTGACTGGGTATGAGTGTTCTGTTTAATTCAGATACTCTGTCCATCACCACCCCCTTTTCTGAATCGTTTTGTCCACCATAAGCGTGGAAGGGTATGCTCAGATGTGAGTCCCTTGCTCACTGCACCATCAGGATTCAAGCAAGCTGGGCCGAAGACGGCTGTAATGCCAGAAACCAGTCCCCGGAAGCTTGTTTCCTTCCCAGTAAAAGAATTGACTTGGTAGTTTGGTCTGCCCTGTTCCCATGATGTACTGGGCCAGGGACAGACTAATTTGCATGTAGCCAGGTTCTGAGCTTGGATGGTGCAGTGAGCTAAAAAACGGTGCTGGATCAAGCCCTGATCTGTTGACTGGGTATGAGTGTTCTGCTTAATTCAGATACTCTGTCCATCACCACCCCCTTTTCTGAATAGGTACAGTGCCACAACGGTGTTTGTCTAGTGGGCCTCTTCTCCCACCCCATGGTCTTGGTAGCACGGTTCCAGACCTCTAGGGTAAGGGTGGTGGCCGGCAGCAAACTCCCCCACCCTTTGCCCCCATATAAATAATAATTATACGGACGAGTAGCCATGGTGTGTCTCTCAAGTACGTATGTTGGGTGTATTGCCGGGGTGTTGAGCCACTCGTTGATAGGCACCAAGTGTTCTGCCCAATAGTAGGCCTCGATGTTGGGGAGTTAGATCCCTCCACTATACTGATGTCGTTGCAGGGTAGTCTGTGCCACCCGCGGCTGCTTATCCAACCACAGAAAGGTTTGCAGGTCCGCATTCATTTCGGCGAACACTCTACAGGGAAGGGGGTAGTACTCGTTCTGAAATGCATATAGGAGTTTGGGCAGCGTCATCATTTTAAACATGGCTGCCCGGCCCAGGATTGTAAGGGGAAGCAGGCGCCATCTGTCCGCATCCTCTATAAAATTATTCACTATCCGTTTTATATTCTTGGCGTAGGAGCGGCCGCTATCTGGCGTCACAAACACCCCAAGATAGGTGAAGCCCTCACTAGTCGTTTGTAGCCTCTCCGGAAGGCCTGTCCATTGCTCCCATCCCGAGGATCGTACAGGACTGACTTATGCCAGTTTATCCTGTACCCTGCGTGAGCCCCGTACCCTTCCAGCTCTGTAAACAGTGCCGGTATCGTGGTTTCTGGGTGCGTTATAAATAGGAGGACATCATACGCGTAGAGAGATATTTTTTCCTCTGTGGTATCCGTCGACCCAGTTGAAAACCCTTAATGTCAGCGTTTTGCCGAATTGCACCTACGAGCACCTCAATCGTCAGCTTAAAAAGCAGGGGGGACAGGGGGCACCCCTGTCTGATCCCTCGTCTCACCGGGAAATCCCAGGATAAAATCCCATTTACTCTAACCCTAGCTCTGGGGTCTGTATACAGCAATTGGACCCATTTCCGAAAGTTGGGACCAAAACCAAACCGCACCAGGACTCCCTTCAGAAACCAATGGACTGCATTGATTGCCTTTTCGGCGTCCAGGGACAGAAACCAGTAAGGGTCTCGTCTCTTGCCCACCTCCTGTAACCAGTTGTGGGTTCGTCTGAGGTTGTATCTAGTGGCCCTCGGAACCCGGTTTGATCCAAATGGACTAGTTCCGGTATCACCTTCCTCAATCTGAGAGCAAAAATGGTCACCAGTAGCTTCACTTCAATGAAATGGAGGCGGGAGCACCCTGCTGTTAGACCCCGTTGCATCTTGGTAAACGCAGTTAGTTCGCACTTTCGAGTCGCTGTAGTTTTTAACCATTGTTGGTTTTGGCAGTGCAGATATCTCTAGACACTAGTGTTTCAGGGTTTAGCCCATCGTCAGTAGAGAGCATATAGTATTTTAGAAACATGGAAAAAGTCTTTGGGGGTTGCTGAGAAGGAGCCCAGGTCGTCGCAGGTCACAGTACCTATCCGAGGCACACAGGTGCTACACCGAAGAGCTCGTCAGCTCGAAGCCAAAGAAAACAGGAAATGGAGGCGGGAGCACCCTGCTTGTCATCTCAGCGCTGTTAGACCCCGTTGCATCTTGATAAACGCAGTTAGTTCGCACTTTCGAGTCGCTGTAATTTTTAACCATTGTTGGTTCTGGCAGTGCAGATATCTCTAGACACTAGTGTTTCAGGGTTTAGCCCATCGTCAGTAGAGAGCATATAGTATTTTAGAAACATGGAAAAAGTCTTTGGGGGTTGCTGAGAAGGAGCCAATGTCGTTGCAGGTCACAGTACCTATCCGAGGCACACAGGTGCTACACCGAAGAGCTCGTCAGCTCGTGAGCTCGAAGCCGAAGAAAACAGGAAATGGAGGCGGGAGCACCCTGCTAGTCATCTCAGCGCTGTTAGACCCCGTTGCATCTTGGTAAACGCAGTTAGTACGCACTTTCGAGTCACTCTAGTTTTTAACCATTGTTGGTTCTGGCAGTGTAGATATCTCTAGACACTAGTGTTTCAGGGTTTAGCCCATCGTTAGTAGAGAGCATATAGTATTTTAGAAACATGGAAAAAGTCTTTGGAGGTTGCTGAGAAGGAGCCCAGGTCGTCGCAGGTCACAGTACCTATCCGAGGCACACAGGTGCTACACCGAAGAGCTCGTCAGCTCGAAGCCGAAGAAAACAGGAAATGGAGGCGGGAGCACCCTGCTTGTCATCTCAGCGCTGTTAGACCCCGTTGCATCTTGGTAAACGCAGTTAGTTCGCACTTTCGAGTCGCTGTAGTTTTTAACCATTGTTGGTTCTGGCAGTGCAGATATCTCTAGACACTAGTGTTTCAGGGTTTAGCCCATCGTTAGTAGAGAGCATATAGTATTTTAGAAACATGAAAAAAGTCTTTGGGGGTTGCTGAGAAGGAGCCCAGGTCATCGCAGGTCACAGTACCTATCCGAGGCACACAGGTGCTACACCGAAGAGCTTGTCAGCTCGTCAGCTCGAAGCCGAAGGAAACAGGAAATGGAGGCGGGAGCACCCTGCTAGTCATCTCAGCGCTGTTAGACCCCGTTGCATCTTGGTAAACGCAGTTAGTTCGCACTTTCGAGTCGCTGTAGTTTTTAACCATTGTTGGTTCTGGCAGTGTAGATATCTCTAGACACTAGTGTTTCAGGGTTTAGCCCATCGTCAGTAGAGAGCATATAGTATTTTAGAAACATGGAAAAAGTCTTTGGAGGTTGCTGAGAAGGAGCCCAGGTCGTCGCAGGTCACAGTACCTATCCGAGGCACACAGATGCTACACCGAAGAGCTTGTCAGCTTGAAGCCGAAGAAAACAGGAAATGGAGGCGGGAGCACCCTGCTTGTCATCTAAGCGATGTTAGACCCTGTTGCATCTTGGTAAACGCAGTTAGTTCGCACTTTCGAGTCGCTGTAGTTTTACACCATTGTTAGTTCAGGCAGTGCAGATATCTCTAGACACTAGTGTTTCAGGGTTTAGCCCATCGTCAGTAGAGAGCATTTAGTATTTTAGAAACATGGAAAAAGTCTTTGGGGGTTGCTGAGAAGGAGCCCAGGTCATCGCAGGTCACAGTACCTATCCGAGGCACACAGGTGCTACACCGAAGAGCTCGTCAGCTCGAAGCCGAAGAAAACAGGAAATGGAGGCGGGAGCACCCTGCTTGTCATCTCAGCGCTGTTAGACCCTGTTGCATTTTGGTAAACACAGTTAGTTCGCACTTTCGAGTCGCTGTAGTTTTTAACCATTGTTGGTTCTGGCAGTGCAGATATCTCTAGACACTAGTGTTTCAGGGTTTAGCCCATCGTCGGAAGAGAGCATATAGTATTTTAGAAACGTGGAAAAAGTCTTTAGGGGTTGCTGAGAAGGAGCCCAGGTTGTCGCAGGTCACAGTACCTATCCGAGGGACACAGGTGCTACACCGAAGAGCTCATCAGCTCGAAGCCGAAGAAAACAGGAAATGGAGGCGGGAGCACCCTGCTTGTCATCTCAGCGCTGTTAGACCCCGTTGCATCTTGGTAAACGCAGTTAGTTCGCACTTTCGAGTCGCTGTAGTTTTTAACCATTGTTGGTTCTGGCAGTGCAGATATCTCTAGACACTAGTGTTTCAGGGTTTAGCCCATCGTTAGTAGAGAGCATATAGTATTTTAGAAACATGGAAAAAGTCTTTGGGGGTTGCTGAGAAGGAGCCTGCATACTTGAGTCTATAGCAAATTCAAATGTGCTTTTTAATAGATCCACACTTCAGCCTGCCTTATAGTTCTCATCAGGAAGGCTTGTTTCTAGGCACTAGAATTTTATGACAAATGTACTCTATGACTTTGGATATCTAGCCATTTTCCGTTATGCCTTTTTAATAGATACTCATTTTAGCTTGCCTTGCAACATTTATCAACAGTGCTTGCCCCGACAGAGTGAAACCGGGTTTTCTTAAATGGGTTTTTACTTAATAGCATGAAATGATATGCATTTATTGCTTTGCTAAAAATACGCATTTATTGGTCCACTTGTGAAATAATAATAAACGTGCCACTTCAACATGATTTTTCGTCAGCTCATCTCATTGTTCCTTGTTTCTCAGTAAAGTGTTGTGCTGATGGCCTGTGACCACACCCAAAAGGGGCTTCAGGTCCCCTTTATCAGCTGGCGACCATGAAGGGACAGTCATGTTGGCAGCACCTGTCAACCAGATGACGGCCGTCACCACATTCCCTCAGAACGCCCTAAACGCACTAGCAACTAGTACGCAGCCGGCCATGCAGCAAATGCAGGCGCAGCCGGCCATACAATATGCACAGGCACAGCCCCAACAGCAAACACAGCCAGCAGTGCAGACCCCACCCCAGCAGCCTGTGCAGTATGTACAGATCCAACCCCAGCCTCCTGTGCAGTACGTGCGACAGCAGCCCCCAATACAATACGTTGCACTGCAACCTGCCTACGGTAATGGCCGACCACAGTATTACAACAATGACAGAAACAATGCTAACAAAAATACAGGCATGCAGGGAAGAGGTAATGGAATGGGACAACAAAGGGTCCAACTGCAGCCGAGGTCGCACACTTGCTTTTATTGTCACAAGGTGGGCCATATGCAGAAAGATTGCCACACTAGACTCCTAGACCAAGGCCAACAAACTATGTGTTCCACCCAACAAGCACCACCGCGATTCCAACAACAACCACAACAAATGTACCCTCAGCAACCCCAGATACTGTATGACTATGCCCAACATGCCCCTCAGCAAAACATGCAGCAAGTACAGATTGCCCAAACTCCACAGTCACCCCAACAGATGCAGGCTCCCATGCAGCAGCAGCTGACACCCACCTACCAAGGGATTCCCCAAGCCCAAAATGCTACACCCCAAGGTGGAGTGGTGATCACCCCCAATAATCTGTTCGCACAAGGCACCATCCAACAGTACCAAGCAGGAGGATATACTTGCTAGGACATTCCGCAGACAACTCTTGTGTGCCAGTTTTATCATGCATCATGAGCGGTGAAGATGACCCCACCGTCCTGGTCACAATAAATAATAGAACATATAGCTTCCTCATTGACACAGGCGCCACGTACTCCTGCATTACAGGCGGACCTCTGCCTATTTCTGATCAAGTAGCGGATACACAGGGATTCTCTGGGGCAATAGCAAGGGTCCCTTTCACCAAGCCAGTACCCGTACAAATAGGAGACCGGGTGCTGGAGCAACAAATACTGTACTCGCCGCATTCTCCAGTGAAACTTTTAGGGCGAGACCTCATGACAAAACTGAACATGACCATTCACTTCCATGAGAATGGAACAATGATTTGTTCTATACCAGGCACACCCCTGACAAGGATGATGGCACTCACTGTTGACTCTTCCTTGAAGGATCAAATAAGAGCTCGCCCTGTGGATGAGCAAGCGTTCTCCACTGCGGTACATATCATTGTAGCCAGCACACCAGAACTGCACCAGCGCACTGTCCAGCTTCCAAAAGAATTTCTATTTCGCCCACAGTCCCAGGACTCCCAGATATCTGACAAAAGCATGATCCTAGGCATATAAGCTCTCGAAACAACACCTACATATGGGCATTCATAGCAGTAGACGACAATATGTGCACCTGGGCCTGTGTAATTTTTATCAAGCCCGGACAACTAGTGCGAAGCATTTCAGATGAGCAAGTCTTTGGCGATCCCGACGAATATTCCAAAACAGAGATCATCCAAATGAATGACGTACCCCTCTCAGTCACAGTAGAAAAGAGAACACCCACTGCCCCACCACAGTATGATTCTGTGCGTGAAGCAGACTTGGCTCAAGTCCCGCCGCATCTGTGGACTACTGGCCACAATGACGTAGGCCTTATTCACTCTGCTGCTCCATTTAAGAAAACACTGAAACCAGGCGCAATTTTACCCAGAATAAAACAGTATCCACTTTCTAAGGAAGCAGAGAAGGGCATTGCCCCCACCATACACGCCTTGCTGGATCAGGGGGTTATATACCCCTGTATTTCTTGCTGTAACACCTGTCTATTTCCTGTTCGTAAGGCTAAGATCAATCAATGGCGTCTAGTACACGACCTGCGCTCAATCAATAACATAGTAGTTCCAGAGTTTCCCATCGTCCTGGACCCTTCTGTCATCCTCACAAATGTTCCCCCGAATACACAATACTTTTCCGTAATTGACCTGAAAAATCGTTTTTCAGTGTACCCCTTCACCCAGACAGTCAATAGCTATTGGCTTTTTTGTTCCGTGGGGTGCAAATGACTTACCGACGGTTGGCTCAGGGGTACTGTGAGTCCCCTAGCATCTTCAACAGAGTTGTCAAAGAAGACTTATCAAATTTCCAATGTGACAGCACTTTGCTGCAACATGTCGACGACATTTTGCTCTGCAGCACCACAGAACAAACAGTGCAGAACAGACACCATCTCTCTGCTTACCACCCTGGCGCGCAGGGGCTACAAAGTGGACAAAAACAAACTTCAGTACTGCCAAACAGAGGTACACTATCTAGGCCAGGTACTATCAGCATCAGGGAGACGAGTCACGCCAGGCAGAGTTGAGGCCATAAAGAGCACCCCAGAGCCTCAAACTGTGAAAGAAATGCAGAAATTCCTTGGACTTGTCAATTATGTCCGTCAATGGGTCTTTGACTTCTCCACGATAACTGCCCCGTTGCTGAAAGCAGTTAAAGCAGCCAAAGACAGACGTAACAAAATAGACTGGACACCTGAAATGACAGAATCCTTCAAACAGTTAAAAGATGAAATTACAAACGCACCAGCGTTAGGTACACCCAATTACACAAAAGAATTCTACTTGTTCACTCACTGCAATGGTCGGGTTATGACTGCAGTACTTACCCAGAAATACCCCATGGGCCACAAGCCCATTGCCTACTTCAGCGGCATGCTAGACTCAGTCATGAAAGGACATTACCCCTGCGAACAAGCTCTCGCTGCTGCAGCCTTTGCTGTCGAGAAAAGTGCTCCCATTGTCATGGGATCCTCGCTAACACTGTACA
Source organism: Lissotriton vulgaris (assembly GCF_964263255.1). Lineage (NCBI taxonomy): Eukaryota > Metazoa > Chordata > Amphibia > Caudata > Salamandridae > Lissotriton > Lissotriton vulgaris. The sequence goes on along the minus strand of NC_141693.1, from coordinate 1,675,335,798 downwards.
CTGAGCACGCCGTCTTTGCTATAATTCAGAAAGCCAAGACAACATTAACAACACAAAGAGTGTCAGGTTACGAAGTCATACTGTCATTGCCCTCTCTGAAAGTTGTCAAATGTCACAAAGTCAATCCTGCCACGTTCCTTGCCCATCCCATTGCAACCCCAGACGATGACACCCATGACTGTGCCACATACTCTCCAGATGAGTCAGGAGCAGCAAAAGAGGACCCCCTGCCAGACAGCACTGTATATTTTGTTGATGGGTCCTCTACCATTGACCAGGAAACAGAGATTAGGTACACAGGAGCCGCAGTAGTTAGGGCCCAACAGCATGAGTCCTCTGATTCCCTAGACATTGTACAGCAAATTGCATTGCCTCCACACTACTCAGCCCAAGCTGCTGAATTAGTGGCACTAATTGCCGCTTTGCACCACGGAACTGATGACCGCATCAAAGTGTACTCAGACTCTGCATATGTCACAACAACGACACACTCAAGCATCCTGCGCTGGAAGAGGCGCAGGTTTGTCAAATCTGATGGAACACCTGTGTGCCACAAACAATTGCTAGAAGACTTATTTGAGGCCCTTACACTTCCAACTGAGGTAGCTGTTGTCAAATGTGCAGCGCACACTAACGGACAGGACTTTATCTCCAGAGGTAACGCTCTGGCAGATTGGGCAGCCAAAGCTGCAGCCAGACCCCCCCTTCCTTTGACTACGCCACATTCTCAAACACCCCTATCTTACTTGCCCAAGCTGTAGCCCCAGCAGACCTGACAAACACACATGAAGATGATCTAGCTCCAGCACAGCACACAGACAGGAACAATGAAACTCTTGACACAAAGGCTTCCTACCCTATGGACAACACGCAACAATATGATTGCATTGCCCAACTACATCTCAGAGAAATACAAGAAAGTGCACCACATCGAGAGAAAGAACTATGGAAGAAGAGGGGAGTACAGCAGGACCCTGCTGATTTCATTTACAGGCAGACCATGTCTGGGAAGCCTGTCATGCCACAAGCCTTACTGCAGGTGGCACTGGACCAACTCCACCTTCCCGCCCATGTCTCCCGAGATAACATGTCCACAACGTTGCAAGCAGACTGATTCGTTCCCAATGCCCACAAACTAATACAACTCTTTGTTAATAAATGCCTCATTTGCCAACAGTATTCACCAAACCCAACACTCAAAACAGTCGCTTCCACCATCCCCAAGCCCTCTGGCCCCTTTAAAGAACTCCACCTCGACTATGTCGATATGATCGATTGGTGCCAAAATTACCGATATCTCATTGTGGTGGTATACCCTTTCTCACGCTGGATCGAAGCTGGACCATGCGTCCACTGCGATGCCAAAGCAGCAGCCACATTCCTACTCCGTGACGTCATATCCACACTTCAGCTTGCCTTATAGTTCTCATCGGGAAGGCTTGTTTCTAGGCACTAGAATTTTATGACAAATGTACTCTATGATTTTGGATATCTAGCCGTTTTCCATTATTCCTTTTTAATAGATACTCCTTTCAGCTTGTCTTGCAACATTTATCCGCATTTTGTCGTCCAGTGCTTGCCCCCGACAGAGTGAAGTCGGGCTTTCTTAAATGGCTTTTTACTTAATAGCATGAAATGATATGCATTTATTGCTTTGCTAAAAATACGCATTTATTGGTCCACTTGTGAAATAATAATAAACGTGCCACTTCAACATGATTTTTCGTCAGCTCATCTCATTGTTCCTTGTTTCTCAGTAAAGTGTTGTGCCGGTGGCCTGTGACTCACAATTGACGTGACCACACCAAAAAGGGGGTTCAGGTCCCCTTTATCAGAATGTCTTGGTCCCCAGTTGAAAAAACGCTCCCCTTACACTGCTCTCTGGTCGGGCCCCACTTACTGGTGTCCGTAGGTGCCCTTTGTCAGCCTCTGTCCCTCGTGGCGCCGACGCCGATGCCCGGGACTCGCCCCTGTCAGTCCGGGCCCGAGGCCTCGGTCTGGTGCTTCTGCGGTAGGCCTTCTCCATCGCGGGGACCGGGCCGCCCGGTCCCGACGTCACCCCCGCTTCCGGCGGTGTCAGGCCAACAGCCCATGGCTGGCGCGGTGCGTCTCCCCCTTCGCGGGGCACTGTCAGGGATTTCCAGTCGCCCACTCCGTCCGAGCGGCCTCTCTGCTGGTGCTCCGGCCGGCGCCCCCCATCTGTCGGGCCTGCCCCTCAGGACCAGGCCCCCGTCTCGGGTCTCTCCTGTCTCTCGGCATCTCGTCGCTCTGTCCCCGGGGTCTCAGCCGCACCTCGCCACCCTGTTGGGCTTACTGGACGTCCCGGACCCCCGCCAGTCCGGATGTCCTCAGGGCGCGCTCCTCGCGTCTTTGACGGGGACTTTCAGGGCACCGCCATCTTGAGGCCGCCTCCGCCTGTCTCCAGTGGGCCGCAGTTCACCGTCGGATCTCGGGGATCTGTGGACCCTCCGCAGCGGCGCCACCCTCACCACGACAGTACGGGACATTCCAGTCACCCGTGGCGGCATTTAGGGGACCTCTGGATGGTTTTAAAGCACATCGGATCAATGTGGCTCGCCGGAGCTTCGCTGTCGTGCGACTTATTCGGCCATGCTGTTGGCCACGCCCCCCTGTTTGAAGTACTTTTATAGTCAGACCCACTCACATGCTCATTTTTCAACAAGAAAATAATTATGTACATTTTATAACAATTCTGCTTAGCAAAATAAGAATATGTAGATAGTGAGACTCATTCTTGCCTCCTGATTTAAAAGAAATTTGTAAAGAATTAATTTTCTATCTTAATTAAGAGATTTCCAGAGGGGTACTGGTGTACTAATTGGCAGATAACCAAAACTGCAATTGGTTTGCTACATTCAAGTTAACTATAAAAAACTAGGTGGGTAGCAAACAAAAGTGTGCGCCTTTCTACGAGTTTCAAAACTTTCGGGACATATTTGAAAATATTATATTTTGTGTTTTTTGTGTCAAGAGCAAATTTGGTGTAGGGTATTAGTCGTTATCTTACAAAAATCAACTTCTCAAGCTTCAAAGTTTAAAAACTTGTCCACTAAGTTAGGGTTGGTCTACAATTGGGACTCTCTAATCTAGCCTTTTAAAACTACAAAATCTTCCCATAGAAACAATATTTTACTTAAGTGTTCCTCCAAGCCAATCTGCTCTGCATCAAAAACTCTTATAACCTCCCAATTACATTGGTGGGGACTTTTGTGCTGAGAGAACAACTGTTGTCTCTGCACCAAAATCCTGCAATTATGACTTTTTACCCGTTGTACTTCTTCAACTTGGAGTTACCAGGTGCCTTACTAGGCAATTTTTCCTAATGTTATCATAAGAAAGCTGCAATTTTCCACCTGTTATGAGCAGGTGGAAAGTGTCAGCATGAGTGCTGAGGGGGGGTATAAGGAGGATTGGGGAGCAGAGGTGCTGTGCACATTTGTGCCTGCCCAGGGGAATTGGAACTAACGCTGCTGCCTGCAGCCTCTGCCATGCAAGACCTGATGTATCTGGGCCCAGGGTTTTCAGATCTGATCATTTCAGTCCTGGACACACTTGAAATCTGAACACTCTTGAAATAGCTATTTGCGGTATTTCATTCATAGTTATTGCTGCGGGTGAAATACCTCAACTTGTAATGAGAGCCTAGATATATATCTTGGACATTGACGTATCTGTTGTCAACCAAGCCACTTACTTGGCCATTTCACAGCTAAATTCTAATTTTTTGTGCACTTTTCTCTGATGCTTTCCTTTTTGAAGACTGCCCTAGGCATCGACAGTTCTGCAGACTGTTGACAACATCTATTTTTAAGTAACCTAACTTCTGCCTACTACTATGGACTGCTTATAAAAGCCAAGCACCAAGGTACTACAATTTACACTGTGATCTTATAAATCCATCAGTCACTCATTAAATTTACTTGGTCAAACATATGAATTGCAAAAGCAAAATTCTTGCCATAAAGTTCTAATTGATGTGGATGAGTTCCTCTGCACGAGCTATGCAACAAAGAAAATCTGTCCCACCGACCTCAGTCTTTTCAACTTACCACAATAGCTACCAGAATGGGGGTTTGATAAATCCACTTCATTTTCCCAGCACTAAGGTCCCAGCATCTAAAATATAATGAAAAAAACCCAGAGATGGGGCATAATTTGACAATAATGTTATAGACATTAGTGATGTTCGATTGAAAATAAGCACACGTCAGAGCCTTCTAAGTCAATCGCATCACAGACATTGCCTCCTGGGGCCAATCAGAACCCTCAAATGACTAAGCACTATGTAAATTCACTCACTCCTCATAATTCATTAGAAGTATACATCTAGCAGAAAACCCTTCTGGTCATGCCCAAGGGTCCCTGCTAATGATTGCTACAAAGAGGTATTCAGAGGGAAGCTACAATGGGTCCGGTCAGTGTAGTCAGCAGAATTTCATCACATTTAAGTTTAAGATATTGTTGGTGCATACTATCAGTGGGTAGTGCCAGGTGCCTCTTTGAACCACTCACTGTTGCTATATCAAGTTGCCTCTACTTACCTATATAGCGTATACATAAAAAACTAAATATTATTGGGAAAGTCTCTAGTTTACGATTACCTACCATTAATCTCACCAACATCCTCTGTCCCTAACTCAACATTCACCATACTCCATCAATCATTCCTCGTACTACCTCTTGTATCATTATCTTTAATGAGTCCATTATTCTTTGTTGTTCTTTAATACTCCATCGATTGTCCATGCTTATCCATTATCCTCTAATTTTACCCATTTTCTCATAAACTCATACGCTCTTCCACCATGCTTCATCATCTATTTATTCTCCACCTTTCATCATCTACAACTTCATTTGTCATTGAGCAATTGTAGTCTTTCATTCTCCATCATCCTTCCTACATCTTCTTTCAGTACAGGTTTCTATTCTGTTTCCTCAATTTAACATCATCAATCTACTTTTCTACATAATTTGACATTTAATATCCTCTTTTTACCATCCACCTTGTACCTTCAATGCTTCTTTCACAGTCCTTTGTCATTAATTCTACAGCATCTATCACTTTCATGATGGTAGTCAGTATTTCCACCTTAACTCTGGATCACTCAGCCTCAATGGTCCTCCATCATTCATCTTTTGTTCTTCAATACTACATCCCATAATCACTGTCTGCCATCCATTGTTAGTGAACTTTCACCATAAGCTTATATTCGAGTTGTTATAAAACACATGACATTGAATCCTTCATTCTCTGTGTTTTATCATTCATTTCCCATATGTCATCGCCTACTCTTTATCATGACCTTATGTGCTGTAATCTTCACCCGCTTTGGTCATTAACTGAATACCATTGTTTTACTTTGCCACTCCATCATCTCTTTTCAATTCTTCAGCTATTATATTATTTCTAATGTTATTTTTAACTCCATATAAAGCATGTCACTGTCTGCACTTCTATACCGTTCTCCCCCCATGTTTCATTCTCAAATCTTTGAGCTACCTGATTTACCTTTCAAATTCAATCATCAACCCCTTATATTTAATCATTAATCTTTCAAACACCATCACTCATCTTTCATCCTTCATTACACACCTGCTATACTCTCCCGCCTATCCTTCATCCTCCATCCCTCATAATTTATTCTTCATTTTTTATCTATCATAATCCCTAAATAATCACCCTCCATCACCAAACCTTCATACTCAATTGGTTGTTCATATTAACTATCTCTCAAACACTATTTTGCATTATCCATAATCCATCACACCCTTGATACTCCATCTCGCTTTGCATTCCCCATCATCCATTCTGCATCCTACATCACACAGTATTCATCCTGCATCACCCACACTGATTCTTCATTACCCATATTCATTCTCCATTACCAATCATTCACACTTCATCATGGATTCATCATCCTTCATTTCTCATCATTCATCCTCTGTCACCCCCATATTTCATCTCTTTTGCTTCATTAGCCATTATTACCCTCATCCATTCTTCAGTTTACGTCTTTCAAAATCCATCTTTCATCCTCTGTCACCCAACGTTTAACTCCATCGCCCATCAGTCCTCATCCATCACCTCCTTGGAGCCTTCATCATCCATACTTCATCCTCTGTCAACCACTTTTCAACCTTCATTGCCCATCTTTTGTTCCCTTTGAACTATCCTGCACCCTTCATGCTCGACTTCACATCTTTCATACATATCCACCCATTGTCAATTTTCATACCCCCTTCTAAAATGGTACATTCTTCTTCATCCACCTTTCATATACATCACTGTTCTTTAATTGTCATCACCCATTTTTCATTCTCCATAGCCCAGCCTTCATCCTCCACTCTTCATACTCAATCAACCATGCTTCACTCGTCATTACCCACCTTCCATCCATTAACCATGTACCATGCTCCTTGCCCTACTTTTCATTCTGTTTCATAAACCCCTTTTTCATCTTCTATCATCCATCCATTACCTTCAATCTTCCACCCTCAACCCTTCTTCAACTTTCATCATACATCTGTTATCTTCAGTTACCCATCCTTAACTCTACATCATTCATTATTAACCCTCGTTTCCCCTGTTTTACCCATCTTTCACATTCCGGCATCCATACTTCATTTTTTATTCATAATCCACCTTTCAATTTTATCATTCATTCGTTATCCTTCATCATCCATCCTTCACCCATCATTCATTTTTCTTAAGCCATACTTCACCATCTGTCATCCTTGCTCTAACTTCCATCACCCATCTTGCATCTCCATTTTCCATCTCCCTAATGTTTCCGTCACCTTTTATTCTAAATGGTAATCTTCCAACATCCATTCTCTAGATTCAATACCTACCTTGTACATCCTTCATGGTCCACCTTTTGTTATGAACCCGCTACATCCATCGTCCAGCTATATAATTCACCATTAATAATGTACCTCCATCCTCACCAACATCATTGTACCTCTATCAATCCTGTCATCCTTTCTCTCCCCGTCTCAACTGCTTCAGTGATGCTCCTTTAACATTCACCTCTATACGTTTTCATCTTCCTGCATTTGTAAAGTGAATATTTGGCCTGAAAGTCGACAGAAGCCTACAGCATTCAGTGTAGTGTCATCTGCAATACTTTTTGATGCATACAAAATTCAAATTTAAATGCAGTCAAATCTCAAGCGACAAATATACACTTTCCCATTAAACTGTTAAAAGACAGAGTCATGTTGATATATTTTAGATTAATTTTCAGTCTATCTGGCCAGTTTTTCAAACAGTAACACAAGCCTCAACTCGACTATTAAATTAAGTTTAGGATTCCGTTGATGAGCTGGTGTTGATGATTTGACACGGTCTCTCTCATACATTAGAGTGGGAGGTCTGGCAGTGGAGTGGATTGGCTCTGTCCTTGACAACAGAGGACAAGTCGTCTCGATGGCACCTTATTTTTCTGCAACAAGACTCTTAACTTGCAAGTACCTGAGGGCTCATGTTTGAGCTCGACTTTATTCAATATCTTTATGTCCGCATTTGCTTCACTGGTTCATTTAATATTAAGATAATTTCCTATCCAGATGTTCTTTTGACAGTGGTGCCTAGAATTAAGCGTTCAAGGAGAGGCGGCTCCTCCTTTTCCTTTTTGGCTTCTCAAGCCTGGAATTGGCCCCCATTTAATCTTCGTGACATTCAAAATGAATCAGAGTCCAAGTAACTTTTAAAATATTTTTGTTTACCTCACCTTGAGCACTTTGGTTAGCATGATACCTAGGTCCCTAGCGCTGGGACGCTCTTTGAGTAATTGTGCGATCAACAAATCCTTTTTCATTCATTTATTTATTCATTCAGCTGAGCCACAGAGCTCTGACAAGCAAATGTCCATCGTATATCAATCCTAAGAAGAGTCTTAGCACCAATCCAATTACATTTAGTTTTCATGTATTCCTCGAGTGAGTGTCACCTGGTCCACAGTGGCTTACAAGGGATTTTCCCACTTATTGTCGACTATAGAAGTTCTGCATATGGCTCTCTATAGCCTGTCCACTGAGCAATGTCTTGGATTGTTGAATACTCCGGTTCCTAGTTCTCTGGGCAGATGAAGTCCAGAAGAGAAGTGTGTAATCTAAGTGCATACAATATCTGTTAGAATTGGGGCTCTCTAGTTGGCACAGGCAGGTACTTGTGACAAATAGGGACCCTCTCCTCTAGCCAGGATAAGGGGATTACACTCCTAAAATAACCCCTGCTCACCCCCTTGGTAGCTTAGCACGAGCAGCAAGGCTTTATTTCAGAGGCGTTGTAAGTTAAGCATTCGTGACCACATACAGTAACCCAGTGACAACACTACAAATGGACACCACACAAGGTTTTATATCAAAAATAAGTATATTTTATTTAGAGTTACCACAAGACCAATAAGCAACAAAAAGAATCCACAGTACTATTAGATTTCAAGAGTTCTGGTTAAAAAGGCTTAAATCAAGGTTCTGTGCGAGTCGGTAGCCCAGACGGGCTACAGCATTGTTGAAAATAACACAGAGTCTAGCAAATCCAGCAGACCGCGTCGGGACGGGCCCACTCCAATGTCGACAGACTCAGTCACAGTACCTTTTACTTGAGGCGGCCGGCATGGATGTGCGAGCCAGTTCCGGTGATCGCCGCGGTGCAGAAAGGAAGTGTTGCAGGACGTATAGTCCCTTGATGCGGTGCAAGCAGCGGGCTGTTGACAGAGTAGGTGGATCCAAGGCATGCGTTGCAGGGCGAGACAGTGCTTCTTTGCGGTGCTTGCAGCTTGCGGTGCGGCGACAGAGCCGGAGTTCGGGAGCTGGCATCGATCCATCCGGACAGCGGTGCGAGTTGGGTGGTGCGTCGCGAAGCATGCGAGGCGGTGCCCAACTACGGTGCGGTCACAGGACTCGGAGTCCGCAGCAGGGAGCGCTTCGTTCAGACCAGTACGATTCAGTGTAGTGAGGCGTTGCACATTGATGTGTCCACCAGTCGTGGTACAGGCTACGGCTCGGTGACGGCATTAGGACGGAGTCGTGAGTGCAGAGCTTGCGTTGTTCGAGGCGGACATTGCTTGATGCCGTGCCTACAAGACACCGGGCCGGTCATGAGAGTCCGTCACAGCTCCCTACCTCTGTAGCCACTTGTTTCCAGCAGCAATTCACAAAGGCTGGTGAAGTCCACTGGTCCTGGGACTTCGGTCAGGGGGCAAGCTCTCTTCCAAGCCCTTGGAGATCTTTGCACAAGTTGAAAGAAAAGTCCACAAAGTTCTTTCTCCTCTCTTTGGCAGTCAAGCAACCACTGCAGGCCAATCCCCCAAGCAGCACTTCAGCTTGGGAATAGTCTCTCCTCAGCTTCTTCAGGTTCCTTCTCCCCAGCAGAGGTTTTGTCTTGTAAGTCCAGAAGTGATCTAATTTCATGGGATCAATACTTATACCCCAAATCCTTTGTTCTCTGAGGGAAGAGGGGCCTGTGCCCAGTTCAAGCCAATTCTGAAGCACTCTGTTTACCAGACTTCTCCTTTCCTTTCCTTTCACAGAGCAGGGCAGGCACATCAGACGCAACACAGGAGGTGGAGCCAGCATTGTGGAAGGCAATTACAGTCCTCGAGCACTTTGTTGACAGTCTTCCTTCTCTTCTTTCAGTGTGCAGGGCAGAGACATCAGACGCACCACAGGAGGTGGAGCCAGCATTGTAAAGGGAAGGCCCAGCCCTATTCAGGTCGAAGGTGCAACTCCTCCCTCCCTTCTAGATGCAGATCTCCCTAATCACCACCAGGCTACCCCAGCCTGTCTCTTGGAATCCCCCAGCCCCTGTCACTCACAAAACCAGACAAAGGAATGCACAACCTCGCAGAGGCAGGCTCAAATGGTTAGGCAAGCAAATACCTACTTTCTAAAAGTGGTACTTTCAAACACAGAATACTAAAATAAACTTCACTAAAAGATGTATTTTATTATTCTGTGTTTGCAAGTACCACTTTTAGAAAGTCCAGGCATACTAAACTCGAATTTCTACCATGGTCTCTGAGTCTGCTAGGATTATAAACATGTAATAATCTGGCAGCCCATTTTGGCCTATGGAGAACAGGTAGCCTTCCAATAGTGAAAAACGAAAATGGCTGTAATTCACTATTTGGACATGCCACACACATCAGGGTTTGTCCTACCTTACACCTACAATGGGCCCTGTCCTTGGGCCTACCATAGGGGTGACTAATATGAAGTCAAGGGAAGGTTTAGGGACTGGCAAGTGGTGCATTTGCCTAGTCCGCATGACAGTATGGCAGACCTTAGACACGTTTTACAAGGCCGCTTCCGTGGGTGGCACAACCAGTGCTGCAAGCCCACTAGCAGCAGCATTTGGATTTACACGCCCTGTGCACACTCAGTGCAGTGTACTATGGTCTGTTAAGTAAACCAAACATCCAATCATGGAACCACTAATCAATATATCAATTTACAGTAGGGAGCACTCACACTGTGGCACTGGATAGCAGTGGCACAGTGCCCAAAGCATCTAACACCAGCAAAAACACCTGAGGCAACAGCAAAAAAATGGAAGGGAGACCCACGCAAATGGTGCCAGGTCTAACAATATCCTAACAGAAAGCATAGTAAGAAAGGCAGACTCCATCAGGATTTCCTTCTTGAAATGTAACACTACATTTTGCTGCTCCTCAGATCTGACCCAAGGGGTCAACAATGCATAGAGGTCTGGAAAATATGCAGCTTCATTTAGTAAAACCCTACAAAAGCCCTTCTGCTTCAGTCTAATGAAAACAAGCTTGGGTGTAGAAATATTCTGGGGAGAGGAGTCCTCCCAATCCTGGGCCTCATCCCACTGTGCTGAAGTCCCGACTATCAAATTTCCAGAATATCATAGCCAAAATATTGAAGACTAAAAAATTGAGTCTGTAAGGAAATTCAGGAAGATATAGATTTTGTATTCCTAAGTCTGCATCTACGTAGGTTGAATATATATATATATATGTATTGTCACAGTACATATTTGTGGTGTGGATATTTGTGCAGGCTAAAACTAAAGCTGTAAGCACAGTAAACACCTATATGTAATCTGAAACTGGAAGCAAACACTGTGTGTACCTCATTTCAAATATAATTTGGCACTTGCAATGAGGCAGTTTGAACTACAAGATGATTGCACTTGGTATCTTCCCATTATAATATAGCATAACATAACATGACTTAACGTAAGGATAAGAATAGGGCTCAGGTATTGTTGGAGGAGTATGGATTTCTTTAGAGGAGCAATGATGTACTGTAGGATTTGTTGTCACCTGCCAAGTAAAACAGTATTGTAGTAAATACGTACTGTGTGTCTGCCAAGGATGCCCTCACACTGGCCCACACCGACACAAACACAGCTGGAACACCTGGACAGAAGGAAGGAAGCAGGCCCGATTAAAATAGAAATAAATAACAGTGCAGGGGAAATGCTTCAGTGATTACAGACGGTGTTCTAGGTCCTGCTTAATGGTGAACCCACCTCTTTCTTTCTTTACTTTGAGTTATTCCTACCAAGCATCACCTTCTTGCTTTCTTTTTGTTAACTCATTCTGTCCTCTTTTGCTTCTTCATTTTTCCTTTCAGTTCAAAGAACAAGAGCTACTGTTGAGAGTAGGAGGAGATGTGCATACAAAGGAAATATCCTAGACTGGATCTCCTCCTACCTTCAAATCATGTCCAGCATTATGTGACTCCATCCTTTCTTGTCACTTCCTTTCACCGCCAACTGTGGTGTAACTCAAAGTTTGCTCATCATCCTATTCCTGTTTAATCTCTACCTCAACCTAGTACCAGACATCATCAAATCTTTCAACGTAATCTGCTACAACTATGCCGATGATACACACATCCTAAAATTGTAAAAACTAGGTTAGAGTCAACAGGACTTTACAGTTGCCCCAGAGCCTATTATGAATGGATGCTGAGTAACCACCTTCTACTTAACTCTTCCAAAACCAAGATGCGCGCCTGTGTAGAAAGAAAGAACTGTGAACAATCATGTGGCCCAAGAATTTCACCTCCCGTATAAAGTAAAAAAGAAGAGAGTGGCCTTGAGCTTAACCCTTTCCTGATCCTTCAAATGAACTAAGCAGCCGGTTGCCCCTTCTTCACCACACAAACTCTTCAATGCATGTGACCTCATCCACACTTCACTCAGAAGAATCCTTGTCATGCCCCAACTTGGCTTGTAAATGGGGTTTACCTATGGCATTTACTGGTGGTCTTCTGAAACCTTCGAGAATCAAAACGCTCCAGTCACTTCACTGACTCCCTTTGGCCAGATGATCCACCTACAAGACACTCACATCAATCCAAGGCTAGGGCCAATTGTTCATCTCAGTAAAGTTCAAAGGATAATCACAGAATAGAAAACACATTATAGACTAGCTCCTCGGCTGATCGTCCTTCTCCCCAACAAAAAGCAACACATTAGTGGAACGTAATTTATGCAGGCTGCAAAACTTTGAAAATTCCCTCCCTGCAGAGACAAGACAGAACCAAGATCGCTTCAATTCAGGCAGGAAGTCACAAACTGGCTCAATACTAGTGATGCCAATAGCCAATAAACCAAATTCTATTTTTCAGAAGTAAATTATGGATATCAGATGATTTGGAACACATCCAACAAAAAACTGGAACCTATTCCAATTCAAGGATGGTAGGCAGTGCCACACACAAAACTATGTCTCACTATACTTCATTTCACTCCAAGCATTAGCACAGCTAAGCAGTGTCAGCAACACAAGCAAGTGTGATGTGCTGTTTATTATGCACATCAGCAAAACACTGCTCACATAGGTGACTCTTATAACATACACCTGTCAAACCATTGTTGAATTCAAACCTATAAATAAATGATTAGCAACCATAACTCAGTCCTTTTTCTCACCTTATTCTCTCCAATATTCGCTCAAGTGCAATGATTGTTGTTCGGATTAGTGTATCATCATGGTCATCAGGCACAACACCAAAATGCTTCCCGCATAAACAACACCGCAACTCAACATTCTTTCATCAATCATTTTCATCCTTAAATGAGCATTGGCACCTCGTCAGAGAATGAAGCACAGTTTAAATCCAACTAAAGCATTAAATACTATGCATGGTTCTTCCCTCTCCTATCATTCCTTGGTTCGTCCTTTATTTTTTCCATCCTCCAGCTACCAACCAATCTCCCTCCTCTCCCACAGCATTCCTTTTTCTGCCTTACCGTCTCTTCTTGCAATTTCATTTCTTTATTCCTATACACCTCCTTTACTCAAAGCCTCTGTCTTTTGTTTATCCCGTCATCCCTCCCTCATTAGTTTCTCTTTGTACTTTATCTGAGGTTATGAATCCCTTCTGTATCTTTTCTACATTAAAACTTTTCTTTTTCTCTTCATTTGAACTTTCCCTCCCTTATCTTTACTCGCCCCATTTTTATCTCCCTTTGACATTATCCATTTGTTTTTTCTTCACCCTTTCATTATCCACTCACTCACTTCTAAATCTTCCTGTTCTTCTGGCGAGCCACCCCACTTACATTAAAATAAACCCTCCAACTAAAACATCTAGTTCTGTTGGCTGACATACCTTCATGTTAGGTTGACACAAGCCATAGACGCCAGGCAAGGCACATATACTACAGAGTAAGGCAAACTACCCACAGTGATACACTGCCTACCCTATCCAGTACAGGGCTACTTTTATCACAACCGCAAGGGCAGACGTAGATACACAGTCGTCAATATTATCTGGGAATGTTTTTAAGGACTTTCTTAACAGCGTTCCAGGCTCTCCTTAGACAAGGGTCTTATGAGTTCCAGAATGTAATTGGTTGTTTTCTGTTGCTTGTGGAAACATGTATTTCCCTGTGAAATTCTTCTATTTGAATTGAAAAAACATACAAACTGGAATATAATTAAATTACAATTCCCTCATTAGTTTCAAACTCCTATACAAATACATAGCAGTTTGGGTTAATACACTTTCCGGTGTAATGAGCCAGCTTCCTAATTTCTTAGTACACTTTCTTGAACAGTTTAAATATAAGACATGGACAGGAGATGCAAAGGGATCTTGGGTTCTAGTTGGTGCCTCCCAAGCAGATTCTGGCGAGCATGACGCTGCAGTGGTAGGATAAGCGCCCTTCCTACTCTTCTGCTCCCACGTGCTACTTACCCCAGCCAATGATAGTCAGAGCCCAGAAGTAGTTCTTGTCTGATAGGAAAACCATGAATATGAGGCTGTGTAGGTAGAGCCCTTCCACCAGAATCCAATAGTGGTTGGTCGCCAAGAAGTAGAGGAACAAGGTCACAGCCAATTTGCACCCCACCTGAGGTGAAACAATACATTAAAAGGAGGTTAATCGAGGCTCTGGCACATACATTATAATTAGATTAGTGGAGGCTGTGCCACATGTTTCATCATCTTACCTGTTTTGCAACTTGAGGGTCAAACCCATTTTAATGTAGATCTCTCACCTCCAGCAGAATCAATAGTAGATAATTTTTTTTATTTGCATGCACCGCTCTTGGCTGCCAGCTTTGTATGATGGTTTCCTCCAACATGATTACATGTATTTACTTTGATGTCTTCCTTGTGGCCAACTCAGATCATGCATGGACTTGCATTGCTTTGGAAAGACTCCCTGGCTTACTGCAGTACCTGATCTATAAAATTCAGCGATACACTGTGACAAATGTCTTATGCTAGCATTCCTCTCTAAGGCACAGATATTGGGTGTGCTTTAAATAGTCCCCCTACCAGGCCATCACCAAGCACAGTCCCTCTGGTTTTCAAAGATTATAACCAATAATACCCTCCTTACGCAACTAACCATGATTTATGCTACACATTTATATTAAAGAAAAGTCTACTGCCCTTAACATTCATCACTGGTAAATTTATTTACAATGGTGTTAGTGTGCCTTTCATAAAAAGAAAGCACAGACAATAAGCCTGCATAATTATACATAAACACAAGCACATGCTCAAATATTTTGTTTATTTAAATGGCTCTTTAATAGTTTTACATTTTAAAATAGTCATTATTACAGTATCATCTTGCCACGTCTACCAGTTCACCAATATGATACAAAGCTTGATCAACGTTTTTAACCACCGATCAGTAATAAACAAAACATTCCCTAGAGTACTTATGTTGCACTTTGCTTATGATGTACTAAACATTTTGGAGCAATAACCGGATCACAACGCTTACAATGGTATCCGCATTTGAGTGATGTGTTGACCCGCTCATGAAAATCCCATTATTATTACACTCTTTTATCAGGTGTCTAACCTCGTAATTGGCTCTCTTCCTATCATCCACCTTTCACATCCACAGTCACATATAATACTGCATGCTTCATTCATCCGTGATGTCTTTCTTTGTGTCTGTACATCAGATTTAACCTCAAAAGCTAATGGAATTGTGTCCATACATCTGCTGAATCCCCCTGCCATTATTCCTAAATTGAATGAGGAGTACAACCAATCTGCCAAGGAGCACTTACATCTTGCAACCACTTCTTAACATCTGGTACCCACATCATTTCCACCCAAGCACAACATTTTTCTTGGTGGTTGTGATTGCTACGTCAACAAATCATGAAAGACATGTTTCAAGGTTTTTGTTCTCTTCATTTGACTCGATGAGCATTGCAAAAGGCAGAGAGCTACAGTTCTACTCCAATTTATTTCATGAGTCCATGAACTTCCTCCCAGTACTGTTGTATTATGGAACATTCCCATCCCATTTGATAAAAGTTCGTTTGCGCCTCCTGACATCTTGGCCAGAAGTTGGGGACACCTGGGTGCATTCTAGGGATCCTTAATGTGGATAAGATTGGTTAAATAAATAAGCAGAGTAAATTTAAATCAATGATTCCTCATCACCTTTTTTCTGTAGTCCAATATTTTTACCCAGTCCTTGTCCATAATCTCCTTTCCCAGTTTCTGCTCCCATTTCTCTTTCAACTGTGGTGTGTATTGCTGAATACAAGACCTTATTCCTGAAAGGAATGGACGTGTTACTACAGATACAGCATTCCCCAAGTTCTGTGTCAATAGACGGTCATCACTGTGAAGTATCAGGGTGCCTAGATTATTAATGCATCAGATTCCCACTTGAGAGGTTGGTGTTGTGTTGCTCTAGACTATTTCAGCTCTGTATGGTGTGCACTAGGAGTAGCCATGACATTTCCCAATTGACCTGTAATCCGGAAATTGCACCAAAAGGCTGTAATATTTCCATTATATCAGGCAGACTTGATTTACGGTCATCTGCTTAGAGCAAGATTATGTGTGTGTCTCATGGAAAGCATATTTCCTATTCCTGAACCCTTCCTAAATAAAACACAGGCCAGTAGCTTCATTGCAAGTGCCTCTTTTAATCGATCCTTGCTGCAAACATGTCTGACTGCCCTGTTAGGATCCTTGCCACTGGTTCCATATACAGTAACTTGCTCCATCTCAGTACTGCAAACAAGAATGGCCAAAGCAACGTATCAAAGGCCTCAATATCTAAGGAGCCTCATGGCCAGTGCTTGGGGCTAGTACAGAAAATAGTCTTTTAATATTTATATGTGTGTTATATCCAGGGATAAAGCAATGTCGGTCCAGGTGTACCAGATCTCGAATAAGCTATAATCTTTCCAAGTATCTTAAACTCTGAGATTAATAGGAATAGTAGTCTTCAGAACTTAACAGTCAGCGGGTCTCTTCCTGCTTTAGGTAATTGTGCCCCCCATTGTGTTCTGTAGGATATCCTTGCCAAATGCATTATTATACATAGCTAATAGTTTTGTGGCTAACTTTAATTTATCGGTCTAGTAAAATTTGGGGTGGTGCTCGTCAGTCCCTGGCCTTTTGTACTTAGCTAACTGGTCTATGGCTACAGTTATTTTCATTATAGCCAAAGGACTTCTAGGTTGTTGCTCTGAATTGTCGTTAAATGGGGTGTGAGTCGCTCTTGTAAGTAACAACCAACCAATGAGTTCTTCTTCCGGTTCATGGGGTATCGAGTAGAATATTACATATGCCACTAAGGCCCTGTTGATTTCCTTTTGTGTATGCAAAACATCACCCGTCTTAGACCTAGTAGCACATATGGGTTTTCTTTCCGCATCTGTGTGTATTAACCATGCCAGCAGGCCTCCTATTCTATCTCCCTCATTCTGCTTTCTGGACACGTATTCTTTATAATTTAACCCCCCCTTCCACAATCTCTCTACCAACAAAGAGTATTCTTTTTCCATTTCAATTCTTCTTATGACATCTTGGATCCGTTACTGCTTTCATGTCCAAGTAACATTCTTCGTCTTCTAGTGTGTGTATTTTCTGAGTGATAGTTTAATGTCATAGATGATTTTAAGCACACAACCCTAATGACAGCCTTAAAGACGCCCCACTCAATTGTTGTCTCCCCTACTGTGCCCTCATTTTCAACAAAGTAGTGATCTATATGTTCCTCAACCAAGGATGGTAAGGATGCCTCTAGTAGTGCCTCCACTTTTAAGAACCATTTAAGCACCACAGGGCGGATCCTGCCTGTGTAATTTATATCTGCAGTAGGTTGTGATCTGACTCTTTTTGGCCAAGGTCTAATGGATTTAATCTCCATCCTCCATCCTCCTCCTCATACTTTCCAGAAACCTATAAACTCTTGTGATGGGTTCCACCTATCTTTATTGATATCTGAAACTGTATTATAGTCACCCCCTTCTCTTGGCACTTCATGGATTCTTGCCAACATTGGATTCAATGAGTCAAAGAATTGAACCTGATTGGCGTTTAGTGCCTAAATGCTTGCCGAAGTCCTCGCCATCTAATTTTCCCTCTCATATAGTGAATCTCACTGCTTTGTCTGTGTACTTCTGACACAAGCATCCTTGTGGGAATCAACAACACCAGTGAGCCCCATTGAGTATGCTGA
The DNA here is from genome assembly GCF_964263255.1 of Lissotriton vulgaris. NCBI lineage: Eukaryota > Metazoa > Chordata > Amphibia > Caudata > Salamandridae > Lissotriton > Lissotriton vulgaris. The sequence goes on along the minus strand of NC_141693.1, from coordinate 1,675,317,833 downwards.
ATATGTGAAGCCCACCAGTGTCCATGTTATCTCCTGTGCAGGTTCTCCATTTCCGCCCTGGTGAAACAGTTCTCCTATAAACATGCATTATGTATCTGCCTATGTTTCAGTTATGATAACACCTCTTTGGCACCTGGTCGAGGCCCCATGCCCCTCATATTTGAGGCAGTACAGCTGTAAGTGTTGCACATGTTATTCATGTGTGTCTAGCAGCCAATGAACCTGCTCTTTTCAAGAGTCTGGCATGCTTCTAAAGTGATACCCTCGTTTTATCCGAAACACTGACACAATATCGAGGTACAAAAATATTGTGACAAAAATATTGAAGTCAAGAATATCGACTTCCTATCTACATCACTGTAAGTACAAAAATATTGAGAAACAAAATATTGTCAAAAATATCGTTGTTGAAAATATCGTTTTTTTAATGTTAAAAAAATGATGTAAAATGAAGTAAACAATACATATAATTAAATGAAACATAGTTAAAAATATTCTAAAATCTTTAAAAATGATAACTAATATATATAGGGCCTGATTCCGATATCGCTGGTAAAGCCCTGAGGCCGACTCACGCCCGTAGAGCTTTCCGACTGACTCGTGCTCCTGGGCTCCTAGCGACAGAGTATGATCGCTACAGCGCTGACGGACTCGGGTCGCTCGGAGCCCCATTGATATCTATGGGAGCCTGGTGAACATTGCATACATATGCTCCTATAGACAAAAAAAGCAAGTTTCAGACAAAGGCGCCCCCTGTCGCGGGGATGCCTCCTTCCCACCTGCACCGTGCATGCATGTGTAGGGGGGACCATTGGGACCCCCACAGTGATCGAGTCGTTGGACCGCCACAGTCTGCTTCCGGGAGCTTTTTCGAGTCAGAGGGTCCAAGTCGATCCGGCTGCTCGACACGAGCATCATACTTAGTTGTTCGGGTGTCGGACCCATTGAGCAGTACGCGCCGATAAAGTTGGAGTCGTCCGGACGGTGTCGCTGACGGGTACGAGTCTGTCAGAGCGCGAGGTGATCCTCTCATCGTACTTCCTCGCTCTTAAAGCAATAGGAGTCGTCCGGAAATCGCACATACGAGATGGAATCGCTCCTGACGGATGACGTCAGGAGCCCCTCCGAGCGAGATTGGAATAGGGTCCTTAATGTAAAAATAAATTAAACATATACATATAAAATAAATATATATACTTACTTAATAACATTCATAAATAATTATTTTAATAACTTATACATTGGTAACAACATTTGATAAATTATAAATACATATATATACACATGCAACAATATTATAAATAAAAATATAACAATATATATAACAAATTAAAAATTACAATATTTTTAATCTTTTTTAAATAAATTATACACTACATTAACTAAAACAGTAGAGAACATATTGGATAGCGGAGGGAATACAATTACTATTCCAATTCCAAAGAGTGCAACAGTAGGGAAAGTGTTGGATAGCGTAGGGGTAAAAATTACTATTCCCACTTCAGTCAGTGGAACAGTAGGGAAAATGTTGGATAGCGTAGGGGTAAAAATGCTATTCCCACTCCAGAGAGTGCAATAGTAGGGAAAGTGTTGGATAGCAATAGGGTTAAAATTACTATTCCCACTCCAGAGAGTGCAACAGTATGGAAAGTGTTAGATAGGGAAAGGGTTAAAATTACTACTGCCACTCCAGAGAGTGCAACAGTAGGGAAAGTGTTGGATAGCGTAAGGGTTAAAATTAATATTCCAACTCCAGAGAGTGCAACAGTAGGGAAAGTGTTGGATAGCGAAGGGGTAAAAATTACCATTCCCACTCCAGTGAAGGCAACAGTAGAGAAAGTGTTGGATAGCCTAGGGGTTAAAAATACTATTCCCACTCCAGACAGTGCAACACTAGGGAAAGTGTTAGATAGTGTAGGGGTATAAATTACTTTTTCCTCTCCAGTGAGTGCAACAGTAGGGAAAGTGTTGGATAGCGAAGAGGTAAAAATTACTATTCCCACTCCAGTGAATGCAACAGTAGGGAAAGTGTTGGATAGCCTAGGGGTTAAAATTACTATTCCCACTCCAGAGAGTGCAACAGTAGGGAAAGTGTTGGATAGCGTAGGGGTCAAAATTACTACTCCCCCTCCAGTGAGTGCAACAGTAGGGACAGTGTTGGATATCATAGGGGTAAAAATTACTATTCCAACTCCAGAGAGTGCAACAGTAGGGAAAGTGTTGGATAGCGTAGGGGTCAAAATTACTACTCCCCCTCCAGTGAGTGCAACAGTAGGGACAGTGTTGGATATCATAGGGGTAAAAATTACTATTCCAACTCCAGAGAGTGCAACAGTAGGGAAAGTGTTGGATAGCGTAGGGGTAAAAATTACGATTCCCACCCCAGAGAGTATTACTGTTGGGAAAGTGTTGGATAGACAAGGGTTACAATTTACATGCTTATCAATTACATATTTTTTAATTAAATAACAAATTAATAATAAGTTAACAAAAAAGTTATTATGAATACCAATAAATTAAAATTAATAATTACTTTAGTAACATTACATAACTTTCCACCCTATTCCCCAATAAACCCACAACCCACTCCTTAAATAAATGAACACAAGTAATATAATAAACAATTAATCAATTAATAAAAATGTATGACCAATTATTAATTATTTTCTATAAATTAATTATGAATATCATTAAATAATAATTATTAGTTAATGTATTATAATCAGGGTTCCCGGTTTTATGGTATTTATTTTTTGGCCATTTCCATCTGTATTTATCCATATTTATTTTTGGGCCCCTTTATCTGTATTTATCCATATTTATTTTGTGTTTTACAAAGAAATAAAGTTGTAAAACTGCACATTTCTGTATCTATTTAACTGATAGATGCGCACTCTTACTTTGAGGTCTGTTGTGTTTTATCTATTTAAGCTGCTAAATATTACGTAACAATACATCCACTGGTAAATACTAGCATAATACCATAAATGTATGTTGACATATGCAGTTATTTAAAGAAATTTCATCCTGTTCTTAAATTTCCCATGCTGCCCATCTGCTTAGTTGCTGGCTTATAATTCATGAAAGACAGCTCGTAGAATAACTTAAAAGAAGCACAAGTTTCTGTATTTATCCACTTTTAACCCCTTGTGTGCTCCCGTTGGCCGTTGGCCGACGGGAGCACTACCTCTCTAGTGCTGCCGTCGGCCAACGACCAACAGAGCCCCGCCCACCTAATAGAGCGCTCGCACTGCGGTTGAATAACTGCCGCGGTTAAGGCGTTAAAAATAAATGCAGACAGAAAACACATTGTTTTCTGTCTGTTTTTTCATGTAATAATCAATAAAAACGGAAAACAGGAAGCCTTAATTATAATTAATTTGCTTCCCACCCTATTCCCCTACAAACCCACAACCCGCTCCCAAAAAAATGAACACAATATAATTATCAATTAATAAAAATTAATTACCAATTAATAATTAATTAACAATAAATTAATTAACAATATCACAAAATAAAAATTAATAATGTCTTAATTATAATAAATTACTTCCCACCGTATTCCCCTATAAACCCACAGCCAGCTCCTAAACTAAATTAACACAATTAATATAATTATCAATTAATCAATTGATAACAATTAATTAACAATTAACAATTATTAACAATAAATAATTATCAATACCAAAAAATAAAAATTTGTATTTACTTTATTATAATTAAATTACTTCCCACCCTTTTTCCACTATAGACCCACAACCCACTACGGTACTAAAACGCACAATTTACTTGAAATTTTTTTACTAACTTCTAAAAATGTAATACATATATTTTAAAATAAATACAAAACATAACATAAAATGTGGAGCACATACATATAAAATAATATAAACACCGATATTATTAACAACAATATTTTTGCAAACAATATTACTAACTTCGATATTAACAAAAACGATATTTCTTACCTTAAGGTCGATATTCTGGTCACCGATATTCTTGATGTCGATATTCTGTCCCTCCGATACTTATAACTCTATATTTCTGTGGGTCGAAAAAAAAAAACCTCGATATTAAGTCTGTGCACCGTTTTATCCCAGTCAATCAGACCGATCAATGTGTGGCTTATGCACACCTGTGACCAAATTCACTTGCTAAAGTGCTTTTGACACAGGTTTTCCTATTGATACTTGCAGTGTGTACTTCAGCTGATTTGTTGCCATTCCCCAAGGCTGAAGCTCGTGTAACTATATCCCTATGTCAGATCACCAATAGCTTTTATTTCCAGTTGAAGGTTGTGGGGTGCATATGATGCACTCAGTTGAGTACTGCTGCCTGGGCCTCCCCTCCCCCCAGCAAAACTCAAACTAAATCTGGAATGTCTAACACTTCTGTTTCCATCCCATCCCAAATGTACCAGTCACACATCGTGTCTCCATCTGTGATGCCATGGGAGGCAAGGAGAGTCAGTATATTTGTTCATCGAGCTGGCGTTGTCCCAATCTTTATCATGCAGTGTGCTCTGAATTCAGGGGAGTTATCATTGGGCCACGCTCCATTATACCTGATGTGGAGGCTCTTCCAAGTTTTCGTCTTTATTCATAGTGCAGTGGTCAGAGTCCGATGCCAATGCCAATTCATGCCAATCTCTGTATTTTGAAATGTCTTCCACAAGTCATGTTTTTTTTTTCGCCATTTGTTTCTTGATCGATCAGACCAAAGATTTCTTTCTCTTTCCTTCATCTTTTCTGTAGGGTTTGCTTTCTTGATGTGCTTTCCCACCAGTGTCCATCTTAGGCATCCCAGCACTCTTCATCCAAGTCCATGCTTTGTCCAGTGAAGTGGAAAAAGTGTGACGCTCCAACACTGTAATCTGCAATTTTGCTGGGTACCAAAGAGCATGTTGGACTTCATGTTTCTGTAGCACTTGTTTAATGTCCATAAAGGATCACCTCTGACATTGTACCTGGGTAGTGTAACCTGGAAAGATATGCAATTTCTTATTTTCCATGTTCCCAAGTTATTTGCAGTATGTGATCAGGGTCTGAACATTGAGGAACCTGGTCACCATAGGTCTGGGAGGCACTCCAGGCACCAGTGGGCATCCCCTCATGCAATGTGGCAATTCCACCAATAACAATTGCGGGGGGGGGGTCCCTCTCATAGATATTGTCAAGCAGCTATTTATAGAATACTCACCCGCCTGCATTTTCTGCACTGCTGCATAGAAACCTCAAGACCACAGTTAGCTCTTTTACATTTGCCTGCAGGTCACACACAGTGGGGCAAAGAGAATGGATTTATTCTCAGTCAGTCTGCGAGCTTCTTGTGATTGCTGTAAGTATAGGTCTATTGCGACAGGGTTTATTCTCGAATGTAGTTTCTGTATTCTGGATAGGTTGTAGGATGGCTTAACATTTTTCAATGTGTCACTTCAGGGTAATCTCCACTGTCTTTTTTTTTTTTTTTTGTAAATCTGTTTATTGCACAAGAAAGCAATCCAATTATTACATACATATGCAACAGCGGGAAAGAAAAAAGAAAATCATACAATAACCGAAGAAAAAGTAGCCATCAACGTACAAAGAATGAGTCAAGTCGGTAAAACTGCGAGCACAGTCGAGCAGATCAATCAGCCCAAGAAACAGCTTCTATCGGGTCTAGCAGAGCCCTACCAGGAAATCGCCACTGCCTTTCGTACCCCCCCAATCTGGGGACCGTTAAAGTCAAAACAATGGGAGAGTGGTCGGACAGGGTGCGAGGCAACGTGGAAAGGCCATCCACCCAGCCCGCAATTCCCGGGGAGAGGAGCCAATAATCGATTCTAGTGCTTGTATTGTGGAAGCCAGAGTGATGCGTGTAATCGGGTGTGTGGTGGTGCAGTCTAGCCTCTATGTCCACTAGGGAAAAGTGGGAGCAAATTTCCTCCAGCACTGCGCGGGCCCTGGGTTTGCTGTCAGGAGAGGGAGAAGTACTGTCCCTGTCAGGATTCATTAATATGTTAAAGTCTCCCCCCAGAACCAACAAATCAATGTCTGAGTGAAGCAGCGTCATATGCAGGTCCTGGAAAAAGGCCGGGAATCCACATTGGGGCCGTAGACTCCCACCAGTGCGATCTTATATCCAAACAGCACTCCCATTATAAGCACATATCTGCCCTCCTCATCGGTTTTGCTGCCGGTCATTACAAATGGGACACGTTTGTGTACAATAATTGCTACACCCCTAGCGTATCTACTATAACAGGAAAACACTCTGTGCGACCCCCAACCCCTGGCCACTGAGACCACGTCCGACTGCACCAAATGAGTCTCTTGCAAAAAGTGGATATCCACCCCATGTCGCGCCACATAGGCCAGCACCTATCCTGGCCATAACTCCACAGTAAAGATATTCTTCAGCAAGTGTGCATACGACAGTCTACTCCAATGATACTCGCAACTACTCACTAACATGTATGACAACTGAAACAAAATATATCCCAACTAGCACCCAGCACCCAGCCTCCCAGAATCCCCCGAGAGGCAATCCCCAGACAATTGCTGAACAATAGTGCAATTTACAAAAATTAGTGACCGTTCAAAGAAACAATATTGCTGCAAAAAAAATATGTTAAAGCCCCAGAAAATATAAACAACAAGGCCTGTGCCATCGGGGGTAGCAACGCCACTCCAGGCGGGCGTCCCAACAAGCGGTTTCCGAACAGGAGACCAGTCAATAAACGTTGGAAGGACCACATCCAATAAACAGTATTACGAGAAGGGTGCAAAAATTAGTTAACGCTGAGCGGTCAGCCCTGGCCAGTTTCAGCAAAAAGGTCAGCACTGGATTGTGTGTCGTTACGAGGTGGAGTATTCGGCGCGGAACCAGAAGCTGCCGATGAGCCCTGCTTCTTGTAGCCATGGCAAAAATCTTGCGCTTCAGCAGGAGAGTCAAAAATGCGGAATCTGCCGTTCACATCCACCTTCAACCTAGCTGGGTACAACATACCGTATTTCAGTCCTATGTTCCGGAGGGTGGATTTAACTCCGTTATACTTGCGACGTGCCTCCTGGACCATCAGTGTGAAATCAGGGAAAAAGGACAGCTTGCTGCCTTGCCACTGTATTTCCCCAGCCTCACGTGCCGCACGTAACACTGCGTCGCGGTCGCGGAAGTTCATGATTCTGGCGATAATGGGTCGTGGTAGTTGGCCAGGGCGAGGTTTAGGCCCCAGAGACCTGTGTGCACGCTCAACAACAAAGCCCGCAGTGAAGGTGTCTCTGCCAAATAGTTCGATTAGAAGAGTTTCAACAAAGGTGTCGAACCGGCCCGTGGCCGTCGTCTCCGCCACGCCAAGAATGCGAATGCTATTGCTCCAACTACGCGCTTCCAAGTCTTCATTTTTGATGGGCACGTCTTTAAGTATTTTCTCAACCCGCTCCAGTCTCTTAAGCGACTTCGAGGAGCCATCTCTATGTCCGATATCCTTGATTCAGCCACATCGAGCCTTCTGTCATGGGCCTGCACCTTGGAGCCCATGTCCGCTAGTTTTTGCTCTAGGCTGTCGAAGCAGGTGTCAAGTGCTTTGAAGCCGGCACGCATTTCACCCATAATGGTGGCGACCAGAGCCGCGGCGTCCCCCAAGTCTGTCGAGTTGGAAGCTCCGGCTGCCGAACCAGGTGGAGGGTCCGTAGCAAGAAGGGGGGTCTTATCGAAGCTAAGCTTCCTCTGGTTAGGGTCTCTCTTCCCCATCTCCACGGTAGTCCCGAGGGTGTAATTGAGTTGGAAGAGACGGTGCGGTAGCTCGTTAATGGGGGAGAGCAGCAGAGTAACACCAAGCTCCAGACAGTTCCACAAACAGGTAGTCCTCGGCGTCCGACTGTGAATTGCGCTCAGTCGAGGTGAATAAGAACCAGGTCAGCCTCTCGTGCGGAGAGTTATGGCGTCGGGCTGAAGCAGGGGCCCAGTTCCGAGTTGCAGCATGGGCCTAGTTACAAGTACGAAGTGCACCCACAGTATTCAGTGGAGCGGGGAGTGGCCCTCTCCTGTCGCTTAGAGCAGGAGGAATGGAGGGATTCGAAGATCTCCACGAGTGCATCCGGGCGGGGCTGCCGAATATCACTTAGCAGCGCCCCCCGGCCACCCAGCCGCCGCACTCCCCCACCCCCGTCGTCCCTCCGCGAGAGTCCCCGTCCGCCGCCCAGCACCCGGCACAGGCCCGCAAATCGAGGCACCCCCTAGGCCAGTGGGCCGAGATCGCACCGGGAACCGGCAGCCCAGGAGCTCGAAGCTGATGGGCAGCGCGCGAGAAACCCCGCAGGAGACGTTCGAAAGGGCGCACTCACCAGTGATCCGGCGCAGTTAGAGAAGATGGCGCTGAGGTCCGAAGGCCCTGCTTCTCCTCCACCGTGCACACTCTGCAGGCCGCTCCCGCGCTCTCTCAAGTCACCCAGATGGTCGGGCGACATCAGTGCTCGGATCCGCAAGGATGTGGGGAACAGGAGTGGCGGATTACATCTCAGTCGCCGCCGTCAGGAGCCCGCATGGAGGAGCTTCACGGAAAGGTGGCCATTCCGATCGCCGCTGCGGCCACGCCCCCAATCTCCACTGTCTTTAGCATAGCCTCTGCATTTGTAATCCCTTTCACGAGTGGGTCAGTGAACTGTTCTGCAGACTGCACAATTAAGGTGTGAGAAATTGGGTTGTTGGATGAGGTGGTGAAACCCCACTCAAACAACAGCCACAGTCCTTGTCAGGGGCGACTGCTAAAAGTCACAAAATTAACCTGTGCTTAACCCTCTAGTAGCTTGGCACAAAAGCAGTCAGGCTTACCTTAGAAGCAATGTGTAAAGTATGTATGAAGCACTTAAACAGTAATAAAGTAAAAAAACGCAAGAAAAATCTCTTACTAATTTGGAAAAATACAGTAAACTTTTATATCTCTATCTGGGTATACGCTGGACTTGCATGTCACTGTATTTGCTGGTATTTCTCAATTCTTAATTTTATCAATAACATAATTGATACACAAAAAGAAATGTATAAGGCAGCAGGGATGGGGTACCCTGATTCCCTAGAATCAGGACCCAGAGTGCGGTTCCAAAGGGACAAGACAACACCCCCAACTCCGCCCGAGGTCAAGTTTTGAATTATTATAATTTTTTTTTTTGCTACATTGCATCCTCTGAATCTTTTTTCAAGACCTGATGGAGCCAGCAAGGCCCTACATTCCCACTGGACTCCAGCGGATTTGGGAAACAATTTTTGTGTCAACCAGGCGATTGGCGCAGGGCATGGTCACGCACAGCCAGTCTCTCACCAAACCCTGCTAAACAGAGCCTTAACCCTATACAAACGTATTTACAATAGGCCAGTCCCACACTAAACGCTACTAGCAGAGCCTAGGCTCTGACAGAGATCTTCATGGCAAGGCCAATCCCTCCTCCTGCCTAACTACGCACAGCGTTGTAGTCACTTATTGGGCAACCAAGTCTTTCTTCAGTAAAAATAGCAGTTTTGTGTCTTTTTCTGTCCGGACATGCATAGTACATATTCTGCCTTTAGGACTTGATAGGCCTGCCAGAGGTGTGACTTACACACATGTCCAGAGGAAGTGGTGGCTTTACCATTGCTTTCAATGGCAAAGTTGGCCTAGCAGTGCACAATGGCTCTACCAGTCTGCTTTGGCAGACTGGGGGACTCGTTTTACTTGGGGGACTTCCAGGTTGGGACAATCAGTGCTGCAAGCCCTGGGGTACCTCATCGCAGAAATTTGCTGCTATTACAAGAGGTGAACATTCTTATTAAGAGATTGGAATATTTCCTATCAGATAAGTGGCTCTCAAAGATCTCTAAGAATGCTGCAGACGCAATCAGTCAGACGTCATAATTGCCTGACATGTGGCTAACTCTGCAAAGCAAGCTACTGCAGACCCTGGTCTGTCAGGGACACTTTAGATTTCTCAACAGACCAGTTTGTCCCCTGTGAGAAGACTCCTTCTGACCCTGATGTTAGATTGTTGCCCATGCATCTTGCGGTAGTAACTGCCACAACAAGAAGATGACATAAGACAGGACTGAATGCTGTAAGCATTTGTGAAATATGTGGAAATTGAATACTATGAAGAAGTGAGCAATTGTAGAGTCAGCTCAATTTTTATTTTTACACAAACTTCATTAATATGCCATTTATGTCCACATTCTCTCCAATATAAATCTCATTCAATAAGGTCAAATCGGTATGGCCTAACTTGGATATCCACCAGGCATCTCCTAAAATGTTTTGGAGCGCATCATTAGGAGTCAGTATCTGAAGTACAATATTAAGATTGATACTTGCCATTGGTGGCCTGTGTCCTGCTGAGTGGCCCAACTCACTCTTTGCACCATCGATTCTGACCTTTGCAAGCTCTTCAGGCACAGAGTTTGAGTACAGCACAGCGTCCTTCACAAAGATGCTCGAGGCACGACAGATGAAGGATGCAAAGAGGTGGATGTGAATATAGTTCCTTGTGCAGTGCAGACGCCTGGGGGGAGAAGGAGGGAGAGAAAAGAGACTCGGGGATCAGAGGCAGAAGATGTGCAAGAGAGGGAGGAGGTGATAGTGAAGGGTTAAAGGTAAATGTTGCTGGAGAGAAAAGACAATATGAAAGAATGAGATGAGGTTTAAAATTGTCAAAATCCCTACCATACACACACACAGATATCCCTACATCAATCTCAACTGGTATGTCATCTCTTAATTAATCTAAAGTCCACTTCCCAAATAGATGAGGCCTGGGTCACTTTAGTACCACAATTCCAGTCCTAGCATATTTTGGAACAAGTGCTTGAAAGGGGTTACTGGGGATAGACAAGTAAGGGCTTCAGGTGCAGGTTAATATTATGTAGGGTGATATTTGAAAAGGTTGAGATTTTTTGTAGTTGTTAGACCTCTTTCCCCAAACCTTTTCCCTACTTACCTCAATTTTTCTGCTGAAATTCGTTTTTTTTGGCCTTAGGACTCTGTGCACTTTACAAATACTGACCAGTGCTAAAGTGCTTGTGCTTACTGTCCTAAAGATGGTTAAATTGGATTACACCTGATATATTTAATTTACTCATAAGTCCCTTGTAAAGTGGTATACCATATACCTAGGACCTGTAAATTAAATGCTACTAATGGGCCTGCAGCACTTGTTGTGCCATCTACTTAAGTAGCCCCTTAAAACATGCCCCACACCTGCCATGGCAGCCTGAATGCAGTTTTAAACTGGCAATTTGATTTTGACATATAACCCTTTTGCCAAGCCTTAAACTCCCCTTTAATTGTATACAAGTCACCCATGAGGTAGGCCCCAGATAGCCCATAGGACAGTGTGCGTTGTACTTAAAAGTTTGTGCACGTCCTTTAAAGTGTTACATGTCCCGGAAGTGAAAAACCTAGTAAATGAATTTTTCAATATTGTGAGGTGAACCTGTCCAATATGATAAGATTGGGTTGGCTTGTTACATTTAATAAGTGCTTACTTTTTATTGGGACCAGGTAGGCATTTCATGTTTGTTATCTATGAAATTATAATAGGAAGTCACCTTTAATGGTAAAGTTAGATTTTTTACCACGATTTTGAAAATCTCACTTTTAGAAAGTTGGCATTTTCCTGCCCGTAGCCATTTGGTGCCTAAAGTCTCTCCTGGGTCCCATAACTGGATGTACCTGACATTAGAATTTGTGAATTCCTCAAAGACAGTCACACAATAGAGGGATTAGGTGTGCCTGAATGGGCCATTTGCTGGCAGGATGGGGATAGCTGGGCACAGCCATACTTGCAACTGAATAGGCAGTGCACTGCCTTCGCACAAAGGTCTTGTCACCTCCACATTATCTTTGCAGCCAGCTTGGAGCTGGGGGAGGGGAGTCAGTAAATTCCAAGTACTTCAAAGAGAAACGTCTACAAACCTCTCTCAACATTAAAAGAGGCACTAGGTATAATATTAGGGCCATCAGACCCACTCTTCAATTCGCTTTATGGATCTGTGGAAGGACTCTCGGAGGACTGCCTACTGCTGTGGCCTTCTGTGTACTCCACAAGACCGCCATGGTGCACCTGGAAGGACTGCTTTGCTGCCTGGAGCCTGCCTTGAACCTTCAGAGGCTAGCCCTGCTGTTTGAGCTCTGAAACTTCACTTGAACCCAAGACTTCCATAGTGACTCCAAGGACTAGTAGTTTGCTGGCCTCCTGTTCAGAGCCACAGGGACATAAAAGGCTCCCACCATCTTGAACCGGCACCAAGAACCAGTGAGTCCTGAACCCCCAAGTGGTGTCCCACCAGTCCTGGACCCTTGGTTGTGGTGCTAAAGGTGCCCAGTTAGCCAAAATCCAAGACTTAGGCTAAACATTTTTTTTGCTAAATACTGCTCAGAGAACCTAGGGCAAGGCCAGACTAAACTGCTCGTCGATCCGCCCAAGGTGCATCGCCGATCAGGCTGACTTCACACCTGCTCACACTCTGTTCTTCTCAGCAGCAGCAAATCTTTCTCAATGGTCCTTCGCCAAAGGGGTAAACGACCTCCTAGAATTGTCTTCAGGTACAGCCTCCTGCCTCATGCCACTGGAGAATTTCACCTTTCAAACATTTGACTACGTCTGAACAAGGAAATCTTCACTGCGACTTTGTCCTGAGGCTCTCCAATGCACCCTCCTTAAAGCTGACTGCAGCCTTGCCCCGCTGAACTTTACCTTCTCAGGACATTTTTCTTGAAAATTCTTCTAAGTCCGAAAGTAAGCACCGACCAGGTCCAGTCTACTTCTAGTATCCGAACCAGGCTCCATTGCAATACCCGGTCTCGCACGACTAGATGTCCGCAGTTGGCGCTTTGATCTTTTAGATGCTAGTTTTTATTAAAAACTTTCAAAATGTATAACTGATTGGATTTTAGTCATTGTAGAATGCTGAGTTTTTGTTGCAGTGCCCCTCCCCCCACACACACTTTTTGCCTGGTAGTTGATGCAACGTTGACGCACGTGTACTGGATTTCTGCTAACCAGGTCTCAAGTACCAGTGTTCTTTCCCTAAAAACTGTACAATTGTTTCCACCAATTAGCAAAACCTTTAGCACCCTCTGTAAATCCCTATTAAATGGCACCCTGGTACCTAGGGCCTGAGGTACTAACGGGGCCCTTAGGGACTGCAGCACAAATTGTGCCACCCTAAGGGACCCCTCACCAAGCACATGCAAGACTGCCATTGCAGGCTGCGTGTAAGCATGGGCGGAAAATCCGTTTCGCTCGCGGATTTTGCGGATTTTCGGTAAATTCGCAATCCGCGAGATTCGCGAATCTCCCGCAAAATCCGCAAATCCGCGAGCAGCGGATTTTGCTCGCACTGTTCGCACTGTTCGCGTGAGTTTGCGGCTTCCCAGTACAACTTCGCGCCCCGCGAATAAGTGCAAAATTGCAGAAATACGATCTTAGCAAAACTGAAACTACTTACCAGGTTCAAAAGTTCAGGCTCATCATTAGTAGCCATTTCCTGTAGTGCTTCCTGAGGGGCCCCTCCAGAGTTCAGTTGCCAGTTGCAACTATTATGTGACCCTGCTCTGAACCTCAGAATAGTTACACATATGCCACAAAGGTCCTGAACTACAGCTAAGGGAGACAAGCAGGAGCCAGGCTGGAAGTTCAAATCCTTTAATCAGCCCCTAATTCATTATTGTCAGTTGGGGCAGGGCAGGTGTTGTAACTAATTTTGCAACAATGAAAGCACTTAGCAAGTGCAAAAGATCACTAATCAGGAAGCACTAAGGAAGCAGGTGCCAGCTAAAAAAATATTCTGTGACACATTAATCAGCCCCAAATTAATTCAGGTCACTTGAGGCAGGGAAGGTGTGCTTGCGTTGCCACAATAATGTACACTGACTGGACAACCAGAGGGTGCTGTGATGAAACAGAGGGTGGCATGGGTGGGCCAGAGGGTGGCATGAGTAGTCAGAGAGTGGCAGTGGTGACAGAGAGTGGCAGTGATGAAGAAGAGTGTCCCAAACAGGCTGGACACGTAGAAACAACAAGTTCGCGAAACTTGCGACCCAACAGGTAAGTTCGCAATTTGCGACATTGTACAAAACCCTCGCGAACTGGCAGAAACCCGCGCAAACACAAAAAAAAACAAATCCGCAAATTCGCGAGAATTCGCGGATTTTGCGGATTGCGAGTTCGCAAATCTGCAAAATTCGCGAACGCGAGATTCGCAAAATTCGCCCATGCTTAGCTGCGTGTCTTGGTGCAGACAAAAGTGAACATGAGACATGTCACAACACCCTGTGTGCAATGTCCCCAACCACATGTAATATTTGTAAGTCACCCCTACAGCAGCCCTAATGCAGGGTGCTGAATATTACATATGAGTGCATACCTGCATGAACAGATATGCCCTTATTCTGGTGAGTCCTATTACTGCCAGTACAAGTAAACAGGGAAGCCATTTTAAAACTTGCTGGACATCGATGAAAACGAGTTCCCCAGCTACACAATGGCTTCTCTGAAAATAGAGATCTTTGGTAACAAACATTTCCTATTGGAAAACCCACACTGATACCAGTGTTGGATTTACCAATACATGTACTCGCAGCACTCCTTAGAAGTGCCTCCTGAAAACCTATCAGCCTGGTTTCTGCCAGTCTACCACCTAAGACGTAGTTCTGACATCCTAGGATGAGAGCCCTTGCTCTCGGGAGGCCAAGAACATAAGCCTGTCCGGGAGAAGGGTGTAACACCCCTCTCGCAGAAGAACTGCTGATTAGCCTCCTTGAGCCGGTGAGCTTCAAAGAGGCTGCCGGCTTTGGAATGTTAATCTGACTCCGCTCACAGGAGAGGAAGCCAATTCCCCCTGTCGAGAGCCCACTTGGCACATAAACAGGCAGGAAATTTAGCTTGTCAGGTAGGCGTGCCCCCTCCAGCTAGTACCACCACTACTACTGTGAGGTGGGCACGAATTTTCAGAAGTAGCGATGTTTGTGAAGGCATACTTAGGAATTCTCTGACAGGATTATGCCCACTTCCCACAGGAAGTGGTTATATAGGGGGCATAGTGACCCCTAGGGTCTGTAGCTCATTGACTACTACCCTACACTTCCCTAACACCCCTAAAGTCAGTATTTAGGGGACCCCTGGCACCAGAGATGCACATCCCTCATCGAAAATGGGGCCAAAGTCGACTCGCCCTGCAGCTGTTACTCCTGAAACTTGGGAGGACAGCCTGCCTTTGAAAAAAATTCAAGACCTCCCATGAGCAGCAGACCTATTCAAAAGAATCTCCAAAAGAGAAGCCTCTTAGGCCTCTGGAATGTCCAAAACCCGACCCCCAAAGCCACCGCTGCACCCGTCATTTCCGGTCATAAGTTGAAGTGAGCCACCAATGCCAACAAGGTTCCCCAGCCCTCCATAGCTTGAGTCCATCGTGATATCACCCCTCATGGAGTCACTGACATTTCCTGCAGCCTCTGCATGCAGCACCCGTTGACCGCAACTGCTCCTGGTAAGAAAACCTGACGCCTAAAAACACCTTTGCATTAGTCACCACCGGGCTGTAGAGAAGAGGACCCCAGTTGTCCCTACATCTCAAAGCACTCCAAGCCTTGAATCACCCCCATCCCCCCTCCCCCCCTGTTGGTTCACCCCGACAGGCTGATTGGCCTTCCAGCCAGAGCTTATAGCCTCTTTCAGCAGTGACCTATCTCCACTGAAATATATTGGCCTACCAATGCTGTTTAGCACCCTGCACCCGGCTTCCCCCGTCCTGCTGGTGGTGTAATGTTGGTGCTGCCTTGGACCTAAGCCACCACTCACTTTAACCCCTGGAGATTGGTCTTGTAGGTTGCTGTACTATACCTGTTTACAGAACTTGTTCTTCCTTCCGTAGGAAAACATTGCAGAACTCAGAAATTGCAGTTGTGACCTCTTTATAAAGATTTTTTATTTAAAAACATACTTACCTGAACAATTTATCTCTGATACCAAATAATATATAAAGGTATGGTACTTAGTATTTTTATAAATTGGTGTGGATCTCCTTGAGCCATGTTGTCATTTATTAATCATTGTGTGTATTTTGCAATTGTCTTGCACTCCTCTGGGTTGCCTAAGGCTGCTTGACCACACTTTCCCATAATAGAGCACCTTAAGATTGCATTGCAAGCCCCTGTCTACTCATAAGGGACCCTTTGTACTTTTTACATGGTATATGAACCTTTTAATATATCACATAAAGAGCCAGATTCCCATAGTTGTTTTGGGGTCAAATAATGGATTAAAATGTACTCTATTTTTCTAAATTAGTGTGCAATTTTTCTTGTGTTTTGTTTTTGCTTTATTGATCCCGCATCTTCTTTTCTGCTCGCCTGTGTCTGACTCCAGGTCCGAACAGGAAGTAGGCAGACAAGTTCCGACCCCTAAGCCAATCACAACGCTCTAATAGAGCATTGTGATTGGTTTGAGCACTGTGACACGGCGCTCAGCCAGGGGCTGTAGGGGTGGACATGTTCTCCATGCAGGCTGTAATGCAGTCTGCATGGAGAACAGGGGAATGCGCATGACAGTTTTGGGTGGCCCAGAAGGGCCGCCCAGTCAGTCAGGGCCCGATTCACAGAAGTAACTTAAGAAAAAATCCTAAACTTACTACCATTTTGGTATTCACAGTAGGCACTTACTCATTTCTGTATTCACAGAAGTTAGGAGTTCTAACTGTAGGACTCTTAAATGCCTTCTGTGAATACCGAAAGTCGAAAAGTTAGGATTTTTCTCAGTTTAGGAGTAGTAAAGTTAGGACTCCTAGCTTTAGGACTCCTTAATGCCTTCTGTGAATACCGAAAGTCTTAAAGTTAGGATTTTTCTCAGTTTAGGAGTCCTAAAGTTAGGAGTCCTAACCTGTGCGGTCCTTTACTGACCATTCACCTTGATCATTGAAACAGATGCTTTATTTAGAAAACAAAGGAACCATAACAGTAGCAGCATAAACCCACGTATGCATATTTAACTCCCTCTCCCCTTCCCCATTTCCCACCCCTGGGGCCCCCAATGCGTTCCGCAGCTACGACCGCATTACTGTGGTTGCACTCGTACCAGGACTAAAGCAAGAGAAAAGTGTTACCGGAATATCACGTAAGTGCATTGGCATGTGGTGTGTCTCCGCCTGTGAGGTCATTATCTACACCCCGGGTGTCTCCCATGTCTCTCCCAGTCCATTTGCTGAAGTGCACAAAGCATCTGCTCCCAGTGAGCCGCAATAGGCTCCTTCCGCAGCCCCAGTGTTTCCTCTGCTCGAATGGCAATCCCCTCTGCCCTAGCCCATGCCTGAAATGAGGAGCTCCACACCCTTGTGTGTGGTGGGTTATGTGCCTTCCACCTCTTCGTGTGAAGGCGTTTTGCAACCACTTGCTCCCGTTCTAGGAACCGGGACGTTACCTTGTCCTTAGAGGGTCCTCCTGAAGTGATGCAATATGTACTCAGGCCAATCAAAGGGTATGGTGCGACCTGTGCAATCCTGCAGCAGCCCACTAATTGTGCGCCAGCATGTATCCAGCCTAGGGCAACTCCATAGCAAAAATCCTGCCCCCAGCTCACTACACCTAGGGCACAGCGCATCTTTATGATGAAAGAACCTGTTAATCAGTTCAGGCGTGACGTAAGCCCTAAGGACGATGAATAGCTGTATTTGGCGTAACCGCATGTTTCTAGGGATACTCACAGGACTTTTAAGTATCCTTTCCCACTCCTTATCCACCAGTGACTGACCCAAGTCCAGCTCCCATTTGCGGCGGAGTGAATCTAAGCTGAAAGCTGAATGTGCCCGCAACGATGCCGTAAACCAGCAGACCAGGTGCCTATATTGCATGGTTAGATGCTGACTGGGCTCCGTGGTCACATCCCCCCATTTGGCAGTCAACCTCGCTATCAGGAAGCGATGCGCTAAAAACCCTCCAGGTGGGAGCCCCTCTGCCACCAGGGTCTCGTAGGGTATGAGCTCACCATCCTGGTTTAAATCTCCAAGTGTGCGAATATCAGCCTTCCACCATTCCACAAGCACAGGAGCCGTAAGCAGCCCTCCTCCACTGGGGGATCCCTCCAGGGGTATTGCAGGTGCGTAAGGGACAATAGTTTTGGCAAGATATAGAGCCCTTGGATAGCATTTGTATGTCACCGCTAAGAGGAGCGGCGACGGCCGCGCAACGGTAGTGGCAGGGTGAAAGAGTCTGGTTATTCGTTCCTGCGAGTACGGCCGCAGTGTTGTGGCCGTATCGTCCTGACCCTTATCTGCCAGCCAGCGGCCGACCCATTGCAGCTGAGCGGCAAGGTAGTAGTGTTTGAAACAAGGAGCAGCTAGGCCTCCCTGATCCGTCGGTAGATATAACTCCTCTAGTGCCAGTCTATGCCGAGCGGAGCCCCAGATAGAGTCCCGTAACATCTTAGTGAGCATGTTAAAAAAGGCTGCCAGAATAAATAGGGGCAAATTAACGAAGTAGTACTGGAGACGAGGGAGCATGACCATTTTGGCGAGTGCCACACTGCCTGTGGTCGTCAGCGGAAGTGTGCTCCAGAAGCGCACCTGCGATTTTAGCACCTGCAATTTTAGTGCAGTGACTGCCCTCCCCAGGTTCCCATCAAACAGATCAGTTGGTTAGCAATAGATCTGTATCCCCAGGTAATGGAAGGTACCCTCCTTCCATTGGACCTGTGTACCGCCAAGAAAGTACCCCGGGTCAGTGTTCCCCTCTCCAAAAGAGTAAAGACAGGATTTACCCACATTCACTCGGAGCCCCGAGACGTTGGCGAAGGTCTGCAGCAGTTGGGACGGCTGTCCAGGTATGTGCCCCACGTCCCTCACATACACCAACTCACTCAGTTAATTTGCCCCTATTTATTCTGGCGCCTTTTTTAACATGCTCACTAAGATGTTACGGGACTCTATCTGGGGCTCCGCTCGGCATAGACTGGCACTAGAGGAGTTATATCTACCGACGGATCAGGGAGGCCTAGCTGCTCCTTGTTTCAAACACTACTACCTTGCCGCTCAGCTGCAATGGGTCGGCCGCTGGCTGGCAGATAAGGGTCAGGACGATACGGCCACAACACTGCGGCCATACTCGCAGGAACGAATAACCAGACTCTTTCACCCTGCCACTACCGTTGCGCGGCCGCCGCCGCTCCTCTTAGCGGTGACATACAAATGCTATCGGAGGGCTCTATATCTTGCCAAAACTATTGTCCCTTACGCACCTGCAATACCCCTGGAGGGATCCCCCAGTGGAGGAGGGCTGCTTACGGCTCCTGTGCTTGTGGAATGGTGATATTCGCACACTTGGAGATTTAAACCAGGATGGTGAGCTCATACCATACGAGACCCTGGTGGCAGAGGGGCTCCCACCTGGAGGGTTTTTAGCGCATCGCTTCCTGATAGCAAGGTTGACTGCCAAATGGGGGGATGTGACCACGGAGCCCAGTCAGCATCTAACCATGCAATATAGGCACCTGGTCTGCTGGTTTACGGCATCGTTGTGGGCACATGCGGCTTTCAGCTTAGATCCACTCCCCCGCAAATGGGAGCTGTACTTGGGTCAGTCACTGGTGGATAAGGAGTGGGAAAGGATACTTAAAAGTCCTGTGAGAGCGTAGAGCGTAGAGCGGCACTTGGTTCGACCGCGTCCCCCAACGGTATGCCATCCCCCAGAGTCGCATGTATAGCAATGGCTAGGGGGATGGCACAGTAACGGGGACAAGGGGTACCCCTGCCTGGTGCCTCGAACCACTGGTATAGCATCAGAGATGTAGGGGCCCAGCCGTACTCGGACTGTGGGGTTTTTGTATAGTAGGTCGACCTTTTGGAGGAACCCCATGACCAACCCGTATCGGAGCAGCACCGCCGACAGGTAGCCCCATTCTAGGCAATCAAATGCCTTCTCCAGGTCGAGGATAAGACATCCCGCTCTGGGCCACTCATGCATGGCCTCAGCTGCCACCCGAAAGTACCTCCGTCGGTTCAGTGACGTGCACCTCGCAGGGACAAACCCATTCTGGTCAGAATTGACTAGGTGGGAGACCGTCGGTGCCAACCGTTCCGCCACTACTTTTGCAAGCATTTTATAATCTACATTATGCATCGCCAGGGGTCTATATGATCCTAAAGCTGTGGGGCCTCTGTCTGGGTAGGCAGGGAGACCAGGTATGCCTCCAGCATCGAAAGGAGTAATGGCGTCAGGGACTCACCGTATGCTTGGTAGTACTCAGCAGATAAGCCGTCCGGCCCTGGCGTCTTCCCAGGCGCCATGGACATGATCGCCTCCCCAATTTCCTCCAAGGAGAGAGGCTCATTAAGTGCCTCCTTATGTTCCTCTGGAGCTGTGGGTAGTTGGATAGAGTCCAAGAATCTCTCCAGTATATGCCTAGGGCCAATTCCTCTGGCTCTGTACAGCTGCGTGTAGTGATCGGGTAGCATCCCCTCTGCCGTGCGAAATGCATGGCTTCCCTCCTGCCTTAGCAGCCAGGCCAGTAGGTGGCCCGCTCTATCAGCCCTGGCGTGGGTTCCGGACGTGTGCCCTGTGTAATTGTGACATCGCAGACGTTCCAGAAGCTCTGCGTGCTGAGCGCGGAGGTCCAACAGTCGGCATGTATGTCTGCCCCCCCACTTCTCCTTCACGTTCATATTGTAATAGCTTGGCTTCTAAGCGTGAAAGGGAGGCTAATAGCGTCTTACGCATATTCCACGTGGCTCCCAGGCAGTGTCCCCTGACAGCCACTTTGTGGGCGTTCCATTCAACTAGTGCGTTGCTCGCCGTCCCTTTGTTAATATCGAAATATGTCTGAATAGCCGTTCCAAGGGAAGAGCGAAACTCTAAGTCCTCCAGTGCGCACGGCTCCAGTCACCATGTGTGTACAGGCGGGCATCCGCCTCCCAGCTGATCTGGAACCACACAGGGTTATGATCGGAGTGCGTCTGCCCCAGATATTCTGATTGCGCAATAAGCGGGAGCAAAGACTGGTAACCCACCATCCTGTCTAACCGGACATGCAAATCGTGGACTGCTGAATAATAGGAATAAATAGTCGGGTGGAGAATGCGCCACAAGTCTTGTAGCACCTAGTTAGGAAGCCAGTCCCCAAGCGCCTGTGCATTGGACACCGCTGTTGTCGCGCAGAAAGGGGGAAAAGATCTGTCCAAGTGAACAGCCAGCACCATATTAAAATCCCCGCCAAGCAGCCATGGTAGCCCAGCATAGGGGATCAAGACCTGTGACAGCTGTGTTAGAAAGGACTGCTGGTCTACATTAGGGGCATATACCGATCCAGGCAACATCACTTGACCATTCAATTTCCACCGCATAAGGGTGTACCTGCCCTCCCGATTGACTACCACCTCTTCACAGATGAAAGGAGTGCCTGCTCGTACCCAGATCAGTGTACCCCGCGCATGCGCTGAAAAGGTAGTGCCATATATTTGCCCTCTCCAACGCCTGTGAAGCCGGTCAAGCTCCGTCTGGGTCATGTGTATTTCCTGCAAAAGGGCGATACCCACTGAGATGCAGTTGGAGGTAGGAAAAGATAGAGTAACGCTTCGAAGGGTGTGTGCATGCCACGTATATTCCAGGTCACAAAATTAGTACGTGTCATTGTTAATCTGGTTAGTCAGTCACGGATTGGGGTGCAGGTCCGCACCAGGGAGTCAGTACCATGGTCTGAGGAGAGCACATCCGTGTGCTGCAATGTAAACAACATAACAACTGCACACAATATAACAAATGGGGCGTATCCCCAGAGAGACATCCGTCCAAACCTCAGAAACAACAGTCAATTGTGAGCTAGTCCAGTGCAGTTTCTAGTGGGGTGCGTTTGGTGATGATCGCTTATCTGCACTATTCCCCCCTTTGCCTCCGGTGTATACAGGAGGTGCATCAATGTGTCGTGATCTAGGCTAGCGCGCAGGTCCGGTGCGGGTCATGGTAGAGCGCCCGTGGCTCCAGGTGAACGCAGTGTCAAGCATCATACACCCCCCCGCACTCGGCAGGTTGTCCCCTGGTGTTGCGCATGCGCCTGTGTAGGCCCTGAAGGCACCCCTAGTGTGCAGTGTAGCTTAACAACACGTGCAGAGAAATAGGAAAAAACTGAAAAAATCAAATGTCTACTTGCGTAAATTGACCATGTCTAAGCTCAGCACAGCTTCATAATACCACATAATCTGGTCAGCAGTCTGTGGAGTCACCGCTGGCAGGTTCGAGTTCTCAGAAATTACAGTGGACGGAGATGATGAGCCACTAGTTCCCGGAGCACTTCGTATATAGGCCTCTATGCGGTCGCTGCTATGTACAGTCCCAAGGGTTTCCACCGCCTCTAGAACTTCCCGGCGTTCCATTCTGATTTGTCCGGACTGGGCGACTGGGTCCGGCCTTGCAGAATGGCACGTCCCTCGCCGCCTTCGTCGTTGGGGTCTCCTCTCCGTCAGATTGCCTTTATCCGAACCCGGATGTCGTGTTCCTGTCCACAGCCCTGACTCCTCCAGCCAATCCCACACTTCTGCTGGGGAGTCGAAGAATTGGGTCTCCTCTTTCGCAACCACTCTCAGCCGGCCCGGGAACAGCAGGGAGTAAGGCAACTCCAGCTCCCTAAGTTGACGCTTCACCACCATGTGGTTGCTTCTTCGCCGCTGCACAGTTGCGGTATAGTCCGGGAAGAACATAACTCGACTGCTTCCCACATTCAGATCACCTGACTTCCGTGTTTCGTGCAGCACCACATCCCTATCCCGGTAATTGAGGAGTTTGAAGAGGAATGGGCAGGGCCTGGCTCCTGGCCTGGGCTTCTGCGCCGGCACCCTATGCGCTCTCTCCACGACAAACTGCAGCGATAACGCCCCCTGGGGCAAGAGATCGCGCAGCCAGCGCTCTACGTACTGTTTCGGGTGTCTGCCTTCCTCCCCCTCTGGAAGGCCTACCATGCGAATGTTGTTGTGGCGATAGCGCCCTTCCGCATCGTCTATTCAGTCTTCAAGCGCATGGACCCGGTCAATCATGTCTTGTAGTGCTGCGGTGTGACTCTTGGTGCTGGGCTGAAGCTCTTGGATTGCTTGGCCATGTACCGCAACCTTCTCGGCCAGCTTACGATGATCTGCGTGGAGGAGGGTAAAATCCGATGTGACCTTACCAATCCTTGTTTCCAGAGACTCCTTGGTCTGTTCCAGGGTGGTGCCAATCCTTTCTACTGCTCCAAGCACAGAATCCATCTTGGCCGCGAGAGAAGCCGCCGGTGGTTCCATGTCCCCACTGTGGCGTGCTTGTGGGGGTCCAGATTCCCTGCACGTGTCTGTCCTTGCTGCGACTTGTCTCGCAATCGGCCCATCACGAGTTGTGTCGTTGGCATTCGCAGGCAGCCCGCAGTGTGAGGGAGCTCCAGCAGCAGCAGGCTACTGAACTAGGGCAACCGGGGGGTGTTGGGCCCACCTGCAGTCAAACATTCTTTGTGCCACTTGGCTAGCAGAGCATTCAGTGGACAATCCCCACAGTGGGTGACGTCGTGAATTCTACAGTCAGGTTCTCTGTGATCAGGCTGCCTGTCTCCGTAATTCGGAGAAAAAATGCCCACGTCTCACCAGCCACAAGTACCAGGGGCATCACCTGCAGGCTGCAATGTGTAATCTGCTCCCCCTCTGCGGTGCAGGGATCCCCTCGGTCCTCCTCAATCGCCCATGGGTGCCTCATTGCTGTCCCCACAGCTCTAGTGCACTCTTTGTTGTGATCGCTCATGTATTTCACTATTAGTGTCTGATGTATTCAGCACATGCGCTGCACAGCCTCGCTAACAACACCATGCAGATGCCCGTCTGTCTTACTGGAGGCCACTGAGTCACTGGACACTGCTCCCCTGGAGCACCTCTGTCACGCGCTGTACATTCTCTTTTAAGCTGCGCCCGGTAGAGCTCCGGCCTTCCCTTCCGTATTAATGCCACCAGCTTGTGTTCAACCAAGGTTCACACTCTTTGGCCCACAAGTAGGCGCCGCTCGCCTGGCAGTACACCAGCCTGTCTGGTAGTCGGCAGTGCCTAGGCTCCCCTGTTGCTCCTTGGGGGCCCAGCACCGCTCAGCGAAGTGCCTCGTAGTACCACATGTCGTAATTCTCACCGCCCTATGAGGCCACTGGTGGCTGCACCATCACCAGCTCCTCATTGGCCACAGTACTGGGGTCCACAGATAGGGCACCTGTGGCACCTGCTACCCCGCGCAGGAGATGAGCGCAAACAGGGGTATACTACCACGGCCACAACACCTGCCCCTTGGGCATTTCAAACTCTAGCACCGGGGCACTCACGTCGCCTGCAGCCCCAGGCACGTCTATCCTGTGTCTGTCCTTCTTCACAGGTCTCAGCACACCAGCAGCGGGCACGAGGGTCACTGCAGCAGGGGACCCCATCTCCTAATAACAGGGAGCTCCCCTGTGTCCTTATATGTCCCCAGAATCATTGTATTGTGGGCCTCCCTTAGCCTCGGCTCGCAGGGCCGCGGGAGACACCAGGTCCTTTCTTGTGATGACACCTCAGAACGTCACAGTGCCCACGGCACTCATCCGCCAGCCCTACACTGCCCGTAGCGCCTGGAGTCCCAGGTGGAGCGCCCGCAGCCCTGAGCAACATTTGTGGCGGGCGACAAGGACAAGAGCACACTGCCGCCTCCACAGTGCTCAACCGCCCAGCAGCCCCAAACACCAGCACAAGGGGCCTGTCTCCGCTACTTAGCCTCAGTTGACTTTCGTGGTCGCACTCGTTACACACCCGCACCTCCTTACTTTTCGCCATCAGCACTAGGGACTCCGCAGCAGGGTGCTGGCGCTCCCGAGGCTAGAAAGTGCTTCCACCTTCAAAACACACCGACGTCGGGGGATCCGCTGTAATCACCGGGTGAACATCTCACAACATGGCGCCATTTCCTCACACAAAATGTCCGCGCGCGGCCCGACCGTTAGCAGGGCTGCGCTCTTGTCATCCCTGGTATTTCACTGTCAATCACTCAATACAACCCTCCCCGGAGGCAGCACGCCCTCCGGTAGCAAGACTCGGGCAGCAGCATCGCAGATGGCACCTCCAGGAGAAGTTTCAAGGTTAATAGGGGATCAGTGGACGATGCACTAGCAAGTTGCGTCCGCCATTTTCCCCGGTTGGCCACGCCCCCCCACAAGGAAGTTACTTTAGTGCAGTAATCCCAGTTTACTGGGACACCAGAGTAACACAACAATACAAGGATGTTACTTTAGTGCAGTAATCCCAGTGCCCTTGGACGCCAGAGGAACACAACAATACAAGGAAGTTACTTTAGTGCAGAAACCCCAATGCCCTGGGATGCTGGAGGAACACAACAATACAAGGAAGTTACTTTAGTGCAATAATCCCAGTGCTAATGTAACTTCCTTGTATTGTTGTGCTCCTTAGGAGTCCCAAGGCACTGGGATTACTTCATTAAAGTAACTTCCTTGTATTGTTGTGTTCCTCCTGCTTCCCAGGGCATTGAGATTACTGCACTAAAGTAACTTCCTTGTATTGTTGTATTCCGCATGCGTCCTAGAGCACTAGGTTTATTGCATTAAAGTAACTTCCTTGTATTGTTGTGCTCCTCTGGCGTTCAATGGCACTGGAATTACTGTACTACAATAACTTCCTTATATTGTTGTGTTCCTCGTGTTTCCCAGGTCACGGATTACTGCACTAAAGTAACTTCCTTGAATTGTTGTGTTTCTCCGACGTTCAAGGGCACTGGGATTACTGCGGTAAAGGAACGTCCTTGTACTGTTACGTTCCTCTGGAGTCGCAGAGCATTGGGATTACTGCACTAAAGTAACTTCCTTGTATTGTTGTGCTACTCTAGCATCCCAGGGTACTGGGATTACGTTACTAAATTAGTTTCCTTGTATTGTTGTGTTCCTACTGCATCCCAGGGCACTGGGATACCTGCACTAATGTAACTTCCTTGTATTATTGTGCTCCCTCGTGTCCCAGGACACTAGGATTACTTCACTGAAGTACCTTCCTTGTATTGTTGTGATCCTCCTGCGTCCCAGGGCACTGTGATTACTGCACTAAAGTAACTTCCATGTATTGTTGTGTTCCGCCTGCATCCTACTTTAGTGCAGTAATCTCAGTGTCCTGGGAAGCTGGAGGAACACAACAATACAAGGACATTACTTTGGCTCAGTAATCTCAGTGCCCTTGGATGCCGGAGGAACACAACAATGCCAAGAAGTTACTTTAGTGCAGTAATCCCAGTGCCCTGGGAAGCTGGAGGAACACAATACAAGGAAGTTACTTTAGTGCAGTAATCCCAATGTCCTGGGATGCCAGAGGAGCACAACAATACCTGGACATTACTTTAGTGCAGTAATCGCAGTGCCGTTGGACGCCGGAGGAACACAACAATAGAAGAAAGTTACTTTAGTGCAGTAATCCCAGTGACCTGGGACGCAGGAGGAACACAACAATACAAGGAAGTTACTTTAATGCTGTAATCTCAGTGCTTTGGAACGCCGGAGGAACACAACAATACAAGGAAGTTCTTTAGTGCAGTAATCCCTGTGCCCTGGGACACAGGAGTAACACAACAATAACCACTGCAGAGGTAAGCATGCTAGTATGGGGACGGAGGCCTTTGCCCTCCAGAGTGCAAAGCAAGTTAGTAATTTTAGAATATCCCATATGCACATCCAAATGCAAAGCCCGCTGGAAATATCCCAGGACACCATTTGCAGGTAATTTCTTTCATACCATTTTCCCCACAGATTGAAGTACATGCTTGAACACAGACACTAAGTGCTAAGAATTCCAACAGGATATATAATCAGATGTGCATGGGTTTCAGCAGCGTAGCTGGGGGGTGGGAGGGTGGGGGGGCACTATTTTGAGGGCGGCGGCGGCGGGCAGCCGTGTGGCACTGGCCCGTTGTGGTGGGTTTTATAATTAATTTGGGGACACTCACTGACACTACTGTCAGTCAGTGTACCCAAATAAATTAGAAAGTCAATTTGAAGCGCTGCGCAGCAGCACCGCACGTGACTTCCTTCCTGCTTCCTGCTCGATGTGCCTCAGAATTAAGTTGTGGGAGGCTCCAGGGGCAAGGAGCACGTCTCACACACACAAAGGGGCAGATTTATGTTGGACTTGCACCACGTTTGCGCCACGCAACGGCGGCGTAAACGTGGCGCATCCCTGCGACCCATTTACAACGTGACGCATCTAGGCAGATGCGTCACGTTGTAAAGCCCTGCGTCACATGTGGGCGTTCCGGGGCAGGGTGGGCGTTCCGGGGCAGGTGCGCCTCGCAAAAGTGGCTGAGTGAAATCTGCAAGCAGGCGTAAGGCTTGACGCAGCATTGGACAGATAGGGCACCCCCGAGCCTTGCTGGAGCTGCGTCGCGCTTGCGACGCAACTCCAGCAATGCGCCACCTTTACGGCACAGATGCGTCACCGATCTGTGCTGTTTTTGCCCCATGGTGCGCGGCGCACCATGGCTGGCGGAGCTGCGGCGCACAATAACTGGCGCATCCCTGGAGATGCGCCAGTTATTGTAAATCTGCCCCACTTTATTTTTCAATGACGCAGCCCAGGATGATGCCCCACAGCTCATTAGAGTTGCAACATGAACAATTATGTTCTCATTGAAAGCCGTCACTTTACCAGACAGGAACGATGAATAATATTTCAGTAAGTCTTTGTTATTTACCCTCCTTAGTTTTGTCACGTAAAAGTTGTGAGTAGTAAGCAAGAGATTAATTTGAGTGGGCGGTTGGAACTAGGGGGCCACCCCACCACACTCATTCTTGGGACCAACAGTTATTTGTCCTCATCAAACATTTTCTGAGAGGGAGAAACACACTCGGGAAATGAGGGAGAGAAAAATGGGCAAAATACTCACCAAGGGAGAAAGTGGGAAGCTGAAAGAGTTAAATAAGAGAGCAGAGAGTGTTCGGCAGTAGATTAAAGAGTCATGCAGGGATTCAGGACTACACAGCCTTGGTGTCCACACTGACCTATTACTCATACTTTAGATTCACAGGGAGGTGCTGGATTCTGCAAGTTCATTATACCGTGACTTTATGACCCTACTGAGTTTATTTATTTCAATCCTTGGCACACTCTTTCCTTTCTCACCCAAATCCTTTCATAGTTTATACTTTTGGATTTTTCCAAGTGACAGAACCTTTCTGTCCCTTGTAGTAAGTAAATAACGGACTGTTTACACTGGCATACGTTCCAGCCTGCTAATTGGGTTTAGAAAAAAACTTAAATACATTTTTACTCTTACGTTTTTCACAGAGCTCTGTTTAAGCTAAATAACCTAACACCCTGCTGATGATGATGTCTTAAATAAACACGGGTCGAAATGTCGTTAATGCACTTTATAATTGGACCCATTAAATTGTTTATTAGTTATATATGTTACAATTAATTCACTTAGTACCATTAGTTTGGATTTGTATGGTCCATCGCTGGATCTCGCATGTACACACATCTTGCTCTTCGCGTAATCTTGCTCTGCTCTTCTTCTAACCTTATACAGCATTATATTATTTTCGATTGTTGTGTCCAATTGTACAGTCTATGCATGCTTGAAATTGTTATTTTTTTGTTCAGCACATCAATTGCATTTCAAATATATTCTATTTATACTATTTCAGAAGAAGTATATGTCCATTAATCATCTTTAAAAAAGAGAGCACTTGCAGTTCAAGTCTTCTCTTCTGTCATTTGTTGAACTCACAGAAAACCTCACCCTTTCAACAAAAAAAAAGAAATAGAGTGAAGTAATGGTAGCTCTCACTCTGCTAGTTTCTCATAAAATTAAAAGTGTGCTTGCTGCCTTTTAAACTAGCAGCGCCTACTGCACAGTCATTATTATCTTCAGCTGCCTGCTCTGTTACAAGATATAGTTTTGCAGTCACTCACAGCCTGTGTCTGCCTGTGTCTGTTGAATCACTCGTTTTCACTAGATAGGCCACTCCATATACAGCCGCACTAAAATCATGTTAGGCCGCTCGGGTTTTCTGAGCCACACTGTGTCACTTAAGTCAATAGAGCCTAGTGTAGCTCTGACAGCATGTGGGGGTCATAGTGTGATCTGTGCCTTAGGCAGATAGAGGTTCCCCAACTGGGGGAGGGGTGGGAACGGACATCTTAGGGTTAATGATTTTTATTACAGTTGGAGTCAAGTTACCTTTTGGAAAAAAACATTTAAACTCATTTATGTTGGATTTTTTTATTCAACCACAGCGTGCTTCCCTTGTCTTACTTGCTTAATGTTACTCTTGTGAAGGTGTCCCTCATTGTCATTGAAATGTCACTCATAATTTCACAGAAATTATGAAAGGTCACACATAGCAGTCTGAAACCTTGGCAGCTATGGTGCTTTCTTTGTTATGTGTAGAGGGAGTGGGTTGCAGGCTCTGGCCTTGGCCTTGGACACAGGGACAAACTGGCACAGTAACAGGGGCAGTGTTTTAAATGGGCCTGCACTTCAAAATACTCTTCTCCTCAGTAATGGAACTTTTGTTTTGCAGTTTTGTAACAGTACAGAGATGTTAAAAGTACTACAATGTTCCTTGTATATTGAGCAGTTTTTAAGCAACACACAGTGTCAAGTAAACTTTGGTGACTCATTTATCAGCTGGAGTGATATGGAAGTTTCATCTAGTGGCAGGTTTCATTTGTTTGAGGTAGCGCAGGTGGGTAATATCATAGCTGCCAAGTATTCGCATTGCTAATGTGACATTTCCATTGATGCAGTAACTTATGAAAAACATTCCACAGCGAAATGTGGCACTTCAAAAACATTTTATACTGTGTTAAAATTATGAGTTGCATATTCATTGTGCTTTAAGTAATAGCTGGGATATCGAAGCACTTTAAATACAGAAGCCGTTAACCACCACTCCTTACCCACCACCACCAGGAATTTATTCCTTTACAGTCTGGTTACACACATCTGTAGTGACTGAACTAATCAATAAAATATCATAATGCAAACAAATGCATTTCCTACTGATTACTTTAACTTGGATTTATCTTTAAACATACAGTGTGCCTTTATTTTATATGCAGTTACCTGAAGGTAAGACAATCGAAACTTGGGACAGAATATACATATTTTGTCCTTCTAGCTTTGGTTTTAAATTTCTGCCCCTCCCAATCCTCTTCCCCCTCATCCGGCCTGGTACTGCCCCAACTGCAGAACTCAAGTTAGTCTAGTGATCAGGTGCATTGGATTAATCTGTAGTATCCTGAAAGTGCTGCCAGGGGAATCGTGGTCAAACCCAGTGTGGTGGACCGGTCTGCAGATATTGCTGAGGTCATGGACGGGGCTGATAGGGGACAGGGGACAAGGGTCCTGCTCAAGCTGTGATGTTATGAAGAGATGTCACAAACAGGGTAGGTAGAACTGATGTAAGTTTTGGGTTTCCTTCTGCTTTTCCTTCAGCGGCGTAGCTAGGTGTGGGCGGCCTGCCCCAGGCAGCACTATTTTGGGGATGGGGCTGTCTAGCCCTGGACCGTGTTATATATGTGCATGTAACCTGCATGATCGAGGTAACTATTAGCGACTATACTACGTGTCTATTTGACCTCTTTCAGGTGCTCGCCGTCCTTTTTCCCCAGCACCCCCAAGGGGAGCGGCAATCTGATGGATAGCCCCGGGCGCCACAAGCTCTAGCTACGCCTCTGATGGGTTTACTAGCAAGGTGAGTTAAGCACCACATCACTAGCCTGTCTGCATCTCACCGACATTTCCTGGATAGTGATGAAAAGTAGAAAAGAAGTGATTCTGATAACATTTCTTACTTGAAATAGCAGAGAATGCAAACAGCCACAAACAGGGATGCGAGCGAGATGGAGTAGCCGACCGTGTAAATCAGATGCAGGCGGTCGAATACCTTCTGAAAGAAAATAAAAGAAAGGTTTTAATGAATGTGCAGCCCTTTTGTGCGCACTCAGAGCCTGAATGCTATACACAGGCAATTCTTTTAACTGGACACTGCAATGTGTGGGAAGAGAAAGCTGACACCACGCAGCCATGTCTGCTCTCTGACACCAACCTGGAGGACTGTCCCGTTAAATTAATTCACTTTACGCAAAGGAGATGCATAAAAAGACGCTGGACAGTGCAGCTCATCATAATAATGCAAAGTAGGCGAACACCCACAGCCCTGGGATTTTGTTTCTTATTTACATATTTCTCAATTAACATTTCCATCCCGTATACAGTAGGTAATTTACTGCTTTATGGTAAATTTGTTTCCAATGTGGGAATTGTGTGGAAATGCCGGCAAAAGTCTTGGGGCTGTGAGGGAAGGGCTATCTTCGACGTGCAGAATATTTTCACTGTGGAAAATAAAAACATTTGACAGTGCAAACGCACTGCTGCAAATAATTTACATGAGCATAAAGCACACCATTTACAACTACGCCTACTAAAATGCTTTCTCATGAGAGAAACTTAAAATTACCTAACAAAAGAATTCCAGAGCTTCTCTTGCACTAACAAATACAAATGGAATCCTCGAATATGTTAATAATCCAGTTCTTGCTGCAAAGAACTACGAAGAACTGAAGAAACCTGCAAAATCGATGTTTCGCCCTTCTTGCGGCCATATTTTCTGATAAAGTTGTCAATCAATCAATCAGTGACACTTATAGAGCGCGCTACATACCCGTAGGGTCTCAAGGCGCTGGGGGGGGGGGGGGGGGGCGCTACTGCTCGAACAGCCAGGTCTTCAGCTTCTTCCTGAAGGAGAGGTGGTCTTGGGTCAGGCGCAGGTCGGTCGGGAGGGAGTTCCAGGTCTTGGCGGCCAGGTAGGAGAAGGACCTTCCTCCTGTAGTCGCTCTTCGGGTGCGGGGGAAGGCGGCGAGGGCGTGGTTGGCTGATCGGAGGTGGCGTTTGGGAGCGTAGAAGTTGAATCGGCTGTTGAGGTAGCTCGGGCCTTGGTCGTGTAGGGCTTTGTGTGCGTGGGTGAGGAGGCGGAAGGTGATTCTTTTGTTGACAGGGAGCCAGTGAAGGTCTCTCAGATGTCCGGAGATGTGGCTGGTTCGTGGGATGTCGAGGATGAGTCTGGCTGAGGCGTTCTGGATCCGCTGGAGTCTCTTCTGGAGCTTGGCGGTGGTACCGGCGTAGAGGGCGTTGCCGTAGTCCAGTCGGCTGGTGACGAGGGCCTGGGTGACGGTCTTCCTGGTCTCGGTGGGGATCCATCAGAAGATCTTCCGTAGCATGCGTAGGATGTTGAAGCACGCCGAGGAGACGTTGTTGACTTGCCTGGTCATGGAGAGGGAGGAGTCCAGGATGAAGCCCAGGTTGCGTGCATGGTCTGTCGGTTTGGGTGCGGTGCCCAGGGCGGGAGGCCACCAGGAGTCGTCCCAGGCGGAGGGTGAGGAGCCCAGGATGAGGACCTCCGTCTTGTCCGAGTTCAGTTTCAGGCGGCTGGTCGTCATCCACTCGGCTACCTCTTTCATCCCTTCGTGCAGGTTGGCTCTGGCGGCGGCGGGGTCGTTGGTCAGGGAGAGGATCAGCTGGGTGTCGTCGGCGTAGGAGATTATGCTGAGGTTGTGTTTGCGTACGATGGCCGCGAGGGGGCTCATGTAGACGTTGAAGAGGGTGGGGCTCAGAGATGATCCTTGGGGGACTCCGCAGATGACTTCGGAGGCCTCTGACTTGTACGGTGGTAGGCGGACTCTCTGTGTTCTTCCGTCGAGGAAGGAGATGATCCATTCCAGCGCCTTGTCCTGGATTCCGATGTTGTTGAGGCGCCGTACTAGGGTGCGGTGGCAGACCGTGTCGAATGCCGCGGAGAGGTCTAGGAGGATGAGGGCCGCTGTTTCTCCATTGTCCATCAGGGCTCGGATGTCATCGGCGGCGGCGATGAGGGCGGTCTCGGTGCTGTGGTTGGCTCGGAAGCCGGACTGTGAGGGGTCGAGGGATCCGTTCGTCTCGAGGAAGGCGGCCATCTGCTTGTTGACGGTCTTCTCGATGACTTTGGCTGGAAACGGGAGGAGCGAGATGGGGCGGTAATTCTTGAGGTCGGTGGGGTCCGCTGTTGGTTTCTTGAGTAGAGCGCTGAGTTCGGCGTGTTTCCAGCTCTCGGGGAAGA
The DNA here is from genome assembly GCF_964263255.1 of Lissotriton vulgaris. Lineage (NCBI taxonomy): Eukaryota > Metazoa > Chordata > Amphibia > Caudata > Salamandridae > Lissotriton > Lissotriton vulgaris. Next base: position 1,675,284,720 of record NC_141693.1, on the reverse strand, counting down.
TGGTGGTGTCGAAGGATGTGTTGATGATGTCTCGCAGGTGGGGTGCGATGACAGCGTCGGCCTTGTTGAAGACGTGGTGAGGGCAGGGGTCGGTCGGTGATCCGGAGTGGATGGAGTTCATCGTCCGGATGGTGTCTTCGGTGCTGATCGGGGTCCAGGCGTGGAGGGTGGTGGTGGGGGGTGGTTGCTCGGTCATGGTGTGCGTTGGTTGGTTGTTGAAGCTGTTGTGTATGTCCGCGATCTTGTTGTGGAAGTATGATGCGAGGGAGTTGCAGAGGTCTTGCGATGGGGTGACGTCGTTGTTTCCTGCGCTGGGGTTGGAAAGCTCTTTCACGATGTTGAAGAGTTCCTTGCAGTTGTGTGCGTTGTTGTCCAACCGGTCCTTGAATGCTGTTTTCTTGGCGGCGCGGATCAGCTGGTGGTGTTTCCGGGTGGCAAGTTTGAAGGAGGTCCTGTTGTCCGGTGTCGGGTCCCTTCTCCAGACTTTCTCGAGGGCTCGGCAGTTCTTCTTGGAGCTCTTGAGTTCGTCGGTGAACCATGGGGCCTTCTTGCTGCCGGGTCTGCTAGGCGGGGTCCTCAGTGGGGCGAGTTCGTCCGCGCAGTTGCTGATCCACTTCGTGAGGTTGTCGGCGGCCTGGCTGGGGTTCGCTGAGCTGGCAGGAGGGTGCTGGCTCAGGGAGGTGGCGAGCTGGTCTGCTGTGATCTTGTTCCAGCTTCTGCGGGCGGCCTGTTGCTGGTGTTGGTGGGTCGTCGTTCTCTTGAAGGTGAAGTGGACGCAGCTGTGGTCCGTCCATTGAAGCTCTGTGGCGTGGCTGAAGTCGATGTCTGTGCTGGAGGAGAAGACTGCGTCGAGTGTGTGTCCGGCGAGGTGGGTGGGGGTGGACACCAGTTGCTTGAGTCCCAGGTTGGCGAGGTTGTCGAGCAGGGTGCTGGTGTTGCGGTCGTTGTTGTTCTCCAGATGGAAGTTGAGGTCTCCCAGGAGGATGTAGTCAGCGGAGGGGAGGGCATGCGGGCTGACAAAGTCGGCGATGTCCTCGCTGAATTGCGTGCGTGGTCCAGGGGGTCGGTAGATCAGGGTGCCTCTGAGGGTGGTGTTCGGGTTGGTGTGGATCTGGAAATGCAGGTGTTCGGCGCTGGTCAGGGTGTTGTCGGTGCTGGTCGTGAGATGGATGGTGTTCTTGTGGATGATGGCGATGCCTCCTCCCATCTGGTTGCCGTTTCGGTCCCTCCGGACGATCTTGTAGCCCTCTGGGATAGCGATGGCGATGTCGGGAGCTGAAGAGGCGTTCATCCAGGTCTCTGTGAGGAAGGCAACGTCAGGGGCTGTGGCGTCTAGAAGGTTCCAGAGTTCGATGGCGTGTCTGTGGACGGAGCGGGTGTTGAGCAGGATGCACTTGAGGTGGGTGCTGCTGGTGTTCGACTTGGCGGGTGCTGGTGCGAGGCTGGTCCGGAGGCAGGTGAACTTGCAGGCGTGGCAGCTGAAAGGTCCGTGGGTACGTCGTGGAGTGGCTTGATGGCATTCTGGGAGTCGGCCGGTGTTGAGAGCGGTGAGGGTGGCGGCGGAGTACGTCAGGCGGGTCGGTCAGGGTCTTCGGGGGCCAGGGGTCCTGGCGCTGGTCGCGATCCGGTCGCGGACGGGCGCAGACGGGCTTACCTTTGGCGTGCCTTCGGCGCACAAACGGCGCACCCGCTGCGCGTGACCGCTGCGCGTTCGCACGGTCGCCATTTAAGGCGAAGTGCGCGGGTGGGCGGAGCAGCTGGGAGGCGGGAGCGGGGAGGGTACAGAATAGAAAAAGGGGCGGGGAAAAGCGGCGGTGGCGGGAAGGGAGGGCGGAGGGTGGCGAGGTAGGCGGACAACAAGGAAGGAAAAGCCTAAACACGGGAAAAATGGAGATTTTAAAGAAAACAGGCACAAATTATCGACAAGACAAGGGAAAGATGAGATTACACAGAACAGGCACAAATTAGCGACAAAACAAGGTAAAAACAAGGTAAAAACAATCCCCGCAGCGGAGGCAGCCGGCAACCGGCAAACGAGGCAGCAGCGAGGCAGAGGGCAGGCAAGGGGCACACGCAGCAGCTGGTGGCCGTGCGGCGCGGGGGTGTCCCACAAGTGGGTCACACTCACCTGCGTCGCACGGTCGCCATTTAAGGCCAAGTGCGCGGGTGGGCGGAGCAGCTGGGAGGCGGGAGCGGGGAGGGTACAGAATAGAAAAAGGGGCGGGGAAAAGCGGCGGTTGCGGGAAGGCAGGGCGGAGGGCGGCGAGGTAGGCGGACAACAAGGAACGAAAAGCCTAAACAAGGGAAAAATGGAGATTTTAAAGAAAACAGGCACAAATTATCGACAAGACAAGGGAAAGATGAGATTACACAGAACAGGCACAAATTAGCGACAAAACAAGGTAAAAACAATCCCCGCAGCGGAGACAGCCGGCAACCGGCAAACGAGGCAGCAGCGAGGCAGAGGGCAGGCAAGGGGCACACGCAGCAGCTGGTGGCCGTGCGGCGCGGGGGTGTCCCACAAGTTGTGTGGGAGAGAGTCTCCACGCACAGCCCCCGTGCGGCCGAAGAAACTGACGCAGTGCCTGTCAGTGGCCCGAAGAACTGCCACACGCTGGATTCAACGCACCGGTCTCTCCGAAGTCGGAGAACCCCACACCGACTCAGGCCCTGCTGTGCCTCTACACAAGCGAAGTATCGTGGGACTATGGCTGAAGAAATCGACCCAGCACCTGTTCGCTGCCGCCTTACTGACTATCAGCACATCCTGGATTTCCACACATTGTGTCTGTGTGCCACACATTGCAGACACAGCACCCACAGACCAGAACTGTCTTGGAATCAATGGCTCATTTCCCCTTACAGTCTGGATTCGATGCATCAGTTCTTCTGCGTGCAATAGAACTGTTGCAGCGCCTCTCCAAGGACTCAGGAACTGACACATCACTGTGTTTTCCGACGCTTCCCTCCTCTGTGGCTGTTTTGCCTTTTGGAGTTTGACGCATTTGAGGTACTTTGTGTAAAAATCACGCGTCCATAGTTTCCTATGGACAGAATTGCTTGAAACCATTTGAAAGCCATATTTTGAGTTGTATATGTTGAATTGATGTTGTTTTGGTTTTGTTTGGTTTAGATAAAGATACTTTATTTATCTAAATTAGCTTCGTGTCCATTTCTAGTGTTTTCACTGTGTTACTGTGTGTGTTATGTACAAATGCTTTACACATTGCCTCCGAGATAAGCCTGTCTGCTAATGACAAGCTACCAAGGGGGTGAGCAGAGGTTATCTAGATGTGTAACTCCCTTATTCCTGACTAGAAGGAAGGGTCCCTACTTGGACAGGGTGCATACCACTGCCAACTAGAGACCCATATTTCTAACATTTGTTAATCCAAAAGGTATTTAAGGAATGTCTTATTTCAATAAAAGCATGAAGGCAGATTTGCCAACATTTAACTTACTTTTAGGGAATACCAATAGGTTCAGCTCGCTTGCAGAGATATTCATTCTCCTCTTCTGAGCTAGTGTCTCTAAGATATGTCATTTTCTTTTGAAACAATACTGTTAACACTTTTTCCTAACCTTTTGATGATCCATCCCACAGTTTAGATTGCACAGAAATGCATTCTGAAGCCTACATTTGAGGAGTACCCCAAAGATATGTTGTATTGATTCCCCATTTCAGTGCTGTAGTTTCTCTCATTAATACAATAGTCAGAACCAATTACATTTCTGCCGTCCAGTCAGTGGAAAACACTCACCATGTTCTTAATGTCATGAGAAGTACAACAATTGCCAGCTGTCTGAACTCAATGCGCCAGTTGGAATGTGGCTGGCAGCCTCACAGGATGGGAGTCTGAAGACTTAATCCCCTCCCCACAACCAAACACCAATAAAGAAGAGAATGTAAAGTTTCCTAAAAATTAGAATAGTTGTGTCATCAATACTAATGGCAGTGGAAGAGTCTGCTCCAGCACACTAGTTGTTTAAATACCTATATCGGCAATGTTAATTGATGAGTGATGACACTGGATATTCAGTCAGAGAACATACGTTTTGGCAAAAATCCTCATCATGGTTATGTCCCCACTTAGTTGTATAGTCTTCATCCCAACAATACTCTTTCTTGACTTACTTTCTCATGGCTCCGATGATCTGGAGTCAAAAACTTTGTACATTCAGTATAGTTTGCCCATGTCTTGTTGATTCCAAGTGCAAATTCCCATCTCCCAATAGAATCGCATCTGCGGTATGCGTGGCCTGGCAAAACAAGAATTAGATTTGAGAGATTCACATTGCTGTGCCATATCTGACCAACATGGAGGGAATGGGGGTTTAAGTAAACCGTGTACTATTTTCTAGTATGTAACCAAGTGTGGCTCCTAAATATCGAGTAGAAGGTTTGAAAGAAATGGAAGGGATGCCTTATAGGACCAAATGCATGACCTCAAAGATTGTAGCACTCTTTCCAGGCACTGCTTTATTACAATGAAAAGACAGGTTCTGAGGTGGTAGATTAGAAAATAATCTCATTGTTTTGAAGAAATCAAAAGTATAATACTATTTAAACAAAAAAGTAATGCTATTTCTCTAGAGCAACTCAAGCCAACTCATGTTTCATAACTTTTGAATACATTAGTCGCTTCAGGGCTTAAGACCGAAATCATTTTTGACCACATAAATATGAACAAAATGTTTAAAGAAGGCACAGTGATGAAAATGAACCAAAAACACATTCAATACAGGGAATGGCTAAATGGCAAATAGAAATTATACGAAACATGAAAGAAAACATGCCAGAAATCAAGAAGATAACGTGTGTGTGTGTGTATATATATATTAATATATATATGTGTGTGTGTGTATAGACATATATACAATCTTGTTACAAACCAATGAATTTATTCAGAAATATTTATGTTTACTTTTATATGTAAATATGAAATGAGGAGTATGAAAATGTAACCCTTGTACTCTAAGACGCGCAAAAAATACCGTAGTAGTATTTTCTCCATGCCTATTGAAGTCACATGGTGTGCAGAAGCATTTTTAAAAAACCAGGCATTATCGGTAATGTGTGACTGTGAACAAGGGCAACTGCCCGAAACGCGTCAGTCTCGTTTGCTGCTATTGACAAATAAATTATTTATTTGCCTTGATTTTGGGATTCGTGTTGCCTTCTGTCTCTGGGAGACCAGAATTGCAGTTGTGCTTTGTTTGGCATCTGATCTAAGGGGAAGGGCACCTGCTCTAATTTGGAAAAGGAGCTTCCTGTCCCTTGGTGAGGTTATAGCGTCCCAATAGAGTTCAAGGCTGGGATTCTGCTTTAGCTTCTAGGAATACCATAGACGCTGCACTATTACTACTCCAATACCGAGCAGCCACCTTCTCCCAATAGATTTCTTTTAGGACTTTTTTAGTTGGGAATGAGGCTCCCACTGGGTTTTCCCAAAGCATACAAAGACCGAGGTCGCCCAGAGTTGCTCTAAGTACATTCAGCCAGCCAATTTTGTGGAACACATCCGCTTTAATGATGTCTAGAAACCCCTCTGCATAGTGTAGTAGCTCAGGTGTAGTCCAGAACCTCCGCCAGTACAAAATTGGACGAAGCCTGGCCAGATCTGCAACAGCCTCCTGCCCAGATTGTACCTAAGTGGCGGCAATGGAGTACTTTTAGGGAGGCCAGTAATGGTCCGGAAGAACTTATTTTCCGATAATTGAAGTGACTGGAGCTTCTCAGAGCCCCACAGCTCAACACCGTAAAGTGCAGAGCCGAGGGCCTTGGCCTCATACACCTGCAGTACTGGTTTTATTGGTTTGGTCATGGATTTTCTATGCTCCAAACCAAGAGCACCAGCCAATTGTCTGTGCCTTAATACTGTAATATCTATATGCTGGGACCATCTAAGATCATTTGATACGTGGATACCCAGATACGTAAAAGCATTAACTATCTCTAAGGGGCGGCCATTCATGACTAATTTAGATCTAAAACTTCGATGGGGATTAAAAACCATAAGCTTAGTTTTAGCCACATTAACTTCTAAGCCATGCTCCCCGCAGAATTGGTCAAAAATTGATAGTGCACGCTGTAAGCCACTCGGAGTCTTAGATAAAATCAAAGTGTTGTCTGCAAACATTAAAATCGGTATCTTAGTACCAGCTAATGAAGGAGCATCCACGTTAGCAGACAACATACGAGCCACAACACCATTAATATACAGAGTGAAGAGCGTAGGAGCCATCAAACACCCTTGTCGAACTCCCCGCTCCACTGGGAAGTCCGCGGTGACCATTCCCTGGCACCTCGCCCCTCCCTCAACCCCCCTCCCCCCACTGGATCTTTAATTTGCTTTGTGTAGCTTCATTAACATTAACAGTAGTTCTTCTGGTAGACCCAAGTTCTTCAATACCAGCCACAGCTTGGACCTGGGGACTAGGTCAAAGGCAGCCCGCAAATCGACAAAAGCCGCATACAGGCTACCCTTGCCCAGTAATACAGTCCTCCACTGCAATCCAAGGATATGATATCACGCATCACATCACCTTAGGTCAAATACTACGTGTCACTTTATACGGAATTATAAGCACATCTATCTAATTTTTTTTTAAAGTAGGAAGTTCATCATCAGTATTCAAGACAGGGAGCGACAATTTCTTCTTGCAGATCCAGAAGGTTTCTGTCTCTCTCACATTTTGCTTTCCATCACTGCCTCGTCTGTCTTTCTTGATGAGACAAATATCAAAAAATGTAAGGTGATATATCTTAAATGTATCATTTGAATTCTGTGTGTGTGTAGACATTGGGTATTTGTTATTCAGTTTCCTGAAGGCTACTACATGTTCTTTCCTGAGTTCTTTCACTGGCCTACTAGTAGAGGCTACATATATTTTGGTACATGCACAAATGTTGATGCGTACACCGAATGTGGTATTACAGTCTCAAAAATCCTTGCTGTGGTACTCCTGTTCTTTTAATGCATTCCCAAAAGGAATGCTGTTCCATAAGGGTGTGGGGGAAACAAATATAGTTACTACATTTGTAAAAGCTCTTCAGATCTACCAGCGTAGTAGCACTTTTAACTGGAGGCTTACAATATTTATAAGTATCACTCAGTAATACTGAGGTTTTCAGCATCATGCCCTTTCTAATAGTGATCAATAGTTTCCTGGTAATGTGGTTCAAAACATCTTTATATAGATGTGATTATATACAAATGTCTGTTGAAGATCTTAAAAAATGGCTGATTCTCACATCTGAAGTTGGTAATAAATGTCACTTTTTGTTGGGACCAATTGTGTTGTTTCTTAGTAGAGGAGTTTATAAATTCTTGTCTTGGTTTTAAAAATACCTTAATTTGGCAGTTCTTGCAATTTTCTTGTTATAATCTCTCTCTATATAGTGATTTTGAATTTTTTCATCTACTTCTATAAAATCCTCATCAAAACTGCACAATGTCCAAGCATGGACGAATTCATCAAAGAGAATGCTATTAATCTTGCGTTTAGGATAGAAGGAAGTAGCTTGCAAACTGCTGCTTGCAGATGTGGGTTTTCTATAATATTGACTCTTAATTCTACCTTATATCTTTGTGTACAGAAAAGTAATTTTAGAATTGGTGAATTCAAGAGTGAGGTCAATATTCAAGTTATTTTTGGTTTAGTTTCTTATGATAGTCAGTCAATGAATCAATATCATCTTTCCAAATAATGAAAATATCATCAAGAATCTTAACCTTAATGATAGACAATAGTCACATTTTTGTAAGTCCAGACGTGAAGAGCATTCACTTTTGTAGTAGCCCATAAATAATAAGGCAGGGAAAGAGCAAATCGTGAACCCATTGTGGTTCCTCCTATTTGATTATATAGTGTGTTCGCATGAAAACGGGTTACTGTTGATCACAAACTTTGCTAATTATAATTACAGGTTACTGGTCAACAGTAAATGTGGTGAGTTGCATATAGAAATCTCTGCATACAATTGATTCCAATGTCATGATCTATGCATGTATACAAAGAATTTGCATCCATGGTCCACTACCAGCATGCCCTCCTCTCAGGACCAATTTTAAGAATTCAGAAGTGGCTTTAATATTGGATGGGAGACATTAAAACAGAGGTGCCATGTAGATGTTAATAAATTTGCATACGTTTTCCGTAAGTGAGTCATTTCCAGATACAATTGGTCTTCCAGGTAGTAGTTGGAAATTTTAGCAAATCGTAGCTAGAAAGAAAATAGCTAGTAATATTGCATTGATTATATTCAGATATTTATATTCCTCCTCACCAATGATCGCTGAATCTTTCCATTTGTGAAGAATATCATTTAATTTGGTCTTATTCAATTTAAGTTCAGAAACAGAAGCCTATCTATAACATGAAGGGTCATTTAATTGGTTTATTAGTTGGTTTATTGTAATCATTATAGTTTTGTATCATTGTGGCTCCACCTCTGCCAGCTGATCTGAACTATATTCAGGTTTTCCTCTAAGGATTTTAATGCTGAAATTGGGGGTTAGGTGAGATCATCTAAATCTTTTGTGATACAATGGTGAAAGATATCAATAATGTTTTCATTTGGTGTTCTTGGAAAAAACGATAGATTTTGGTGTTACACTACTCTCTTAGGTATGGTCAATATTTGTATTCAAATTAGATGCTAGATTCGGCAGAGAAATTGTTGCAGTGCCATCAAGAGATTTTGTTGTCTGAATATCTACTAGGTCTTGGAGGGTGAGTACAGAGGTAAACATCTCTGTCTCATGTTCGGAGTAATGAGTAAGGGCTGATTTAAAGAATTTATAAAGATTTAGATGTGTCCCAAAATGTAATAGATCTATTTTTATTTTAAAACAATTCATATGTTGAGATGGCACAAAATTAGGCCCTCTGTTTAACGATTCTGTTTCCATATTTTTCAATTCTCTGTTTGATAGATTGAACACAATTGTTAATTCTTCAATTCCTCCTGGTTCTATAATTTTGCTTTCATTCTTCCTTCATCATCGTCTTCTGCTTTTTTATGGCTTAGTCTCTGTCCTCCGTTGGTCTTCTGTTGATATTTATTAGTGTGTCTTTTATTGCAAGAAGTTCCTGTATATTATTCTTATTCATCTGAATTCCTCAAAAAATTGCAATTGCCCCCCACAAGCGTATTTTCCTAGCTCAGTATCATAGCCTGACTACAGCCAAGATGACATTGACTGAATATGTTTAAGTCATATAAACAAACCAAAAGCAATAGGTCTGATCCTCTGTGACTATTTCACAAGTTTGGATCCTGAAGTGGAGTACCAATTTCTCTGTTCATATTGAAGCACTTACACTGCTTTACATTTTCTGTTGCTAGGGCCTGTGTATCTGGGGCAGCTATATGTTCATAATAATCCTCATCCTAATCAGTTGTCACAAAGGATAAACAAAAGTAGGTGAAAGAAGGTCAAATAAAAAATGTGCACCTAATTCACAGTGTCTGATAGGGCAACCTGTGCACTGCCACCATAGGTGCTGTCTCTTTGGAGTTTGACACTTTCTTAGAATATCAAAAGTCATAGGTGAGAATTTAAACAAAGACTGTACTGGAAGGCAACGCCCTTCGGGGACTCAGTTCTCTATTGTGAACATGGCAAAGCCAGCTGTTGGCACACGCTTCCAAACTAATTACCATGAGCTACAGACTGCAACCATTACATACAACCCCAGATTCAATGACCGTCTATTAACAATAAAACAATATTTTGAGATTATAGCCCGATAATAGATGGCGATCACTGGTAAGCAAAGGAGCTGCTGGTACTAAAAAAGAGCCTGAACTTCACTCAACATGTCATGCCACCTACAAATAATATTGGCATCTTCCTGGACCTCATTATTGGCATATATGCTCTGCATAAATACAGTAATTCACATTGTGCAACTTTCTGCCATATATCCAACATGCTCATAGCGGGTAAAGTTATGGAGAGCCTGTTTTATGAACAATTTCGGAATCCAATGTAACGTTATGGTTATTAGATACAAACCCATTAATGTGATGTCCCAAAGCTCCACAGATCTCAGTGAGGTACTGCTTTTGACTATGGGCAGCTGATAATAATTATTCTTTCACCCTCTTGCACACCTTAAACCTAGTGGGTTATTGTCTTTTGGTCAAGAGACTTGTGAGCAGGTTTGCACAGACTCAGAAGAAAAAACATCTGCAGGAGCTCTTTCCTAAAGGTCTGATTACAGTAGGGAAAGTTGGGTTTCTTTCCAATGAGGTTCTGCAAATTATCTCTCTCCTTTGTGCTGCTTAACTTGTATAAGCATGAACCCCCATGTTATCCATCTCTGTTCAGATTTTACATTTAGTGTCAATTATTAATTCAGTGCTGTACCATTACTAAATAATATTTATATAAATTCAAACACATGCCTCTATCAACCATGGTACCATTTCATTCTCAATCTTTCTACATTCCTTTTTTTTTTAATATCTTTATTGGTCTTTTTCATATTATTCCATTCCCTTATGGTACATGGCAAAGCAAAATTGCAAAATTGTGGAGAATACAATATATATATATATATATATATATATATATATATATATATATATATATATATATATATATATATATATATATATATATATATATATATATATATATATATATATATATATCCAACAAAGTTGCCTGCTTGATAGAAAGAACCTCATGACAGGATAGTTTCTGCCACCTTTATTTGATGGAGGAAAAACTGTGAGCGAAGACTTGCTGCAACCAAATTAATTCCGAATTGCCTGACGCGTTTCGTGGAAACACCACTTCCTCAGAGGCAACGGACATGAAGAGTGTAAGGACACAGCCATTTGTAGACACCACTCGCCTCAGTGGGCGTAGCCACTCCCGAGGCATGATGGTCTTAGTAGTGTCTCTGTATTGCTGGCGTGCCCATATGCGTGTTTGTTCAAATCCTTCCACAGTGGGTGTTGTCGAAAGGCTCCAACTCACTGCTTGCACTCTGTTTCTCCATCAAACCGGCACCTGTCCCATTAGCAGCGGCGTCGATTGGTGTCGCTGCTGGAGTGCTGTGAGGCACCGGTGCTCTTCCCGCGGCACAGGCGGGCCGCAAAAACATCCAACAAAGTTGCCTGCTTGATAGAAAGAACCTCACGACAGGATAGTTTCTGCCACCTTTATTTGATGGAGGGAAAACTGTGAGCGAAGACTTGCTGCAACCAAATTAATTCCGAATTGCCTGACGCGTTTCGTGGAAACACCACTTCCTCAGAGGCAACGGACATGAAGAGTGTAAGGACACAGCCATTTGTAGACACCACTCGCCTCAGTGGGCGTAGCCACTCCCGAGGCATGATGGTCTTAGTAGTGTCTCTGTATTGCTGGCGTGCCCATATGCGTGTTTGTTCAAATCCTTCCACAGTGGGTGTTGTCGAAAGGCTCCAACTCACTGCTTGCACTCTGTTTCTCCATCAAACCGGCACCTGTCCCATTAGCAGCGGCGTCGATTGGTGTCGCTGCTGGAGTGCTGTGAGGCACCGGTGCTCTTCCCGCGGCTCAGGCGGGCCGCAAAAACATCCAACAAAGTTGCCTGCTTGATAGAAAGAACCTCACGACAGGATAGTTTCTGCCACCTTTATTTGATGGAGGGAAAACTGTGAGCGAAGACTTGCTGCAACCAAATTAATTCCGAATTGCCTGACCCGTTTCGTGGAAACACCACTTCCTCAGAGGCAACGGACATGAAGAGTGTAAGGACACAGCCATTTGTAGACACCACTCGCCTCAGTGGGCGTAGCCACTCCCGAGGCATGATGGTCTTAGTAGTGTCTCTGTATTGCTGGCGTGCCCATATGCGTGTTTGTTCAAATCCTTCCACAGTGGGTGTTGTCGAAAGGCTCCACCTCACTGCTTGCACTCTGTTTCTCCATCAAACCGGCACTTGTCCCATTAGCAGCGGCGTCGATTGGTGTCGCTGCTGGAGTGCTGTGAGGCACCGGAGCTCTTCCCGCGGCACAGGCAGGCCGCAAAAACATCCAACAAAGTTGCCTGCTTGATAGAAAGAACCTCACGACAGGATAGTTTCTGCCACCTTTATTTGATGGAGGGAAAACTGTGAGCGAAGACTTGCTGCAACCAAATTAATTTTGAATTGCCTGACGCGTTTCGTGGAAACACCACTTCCTCAGAGGCAACGGACATGAAGAGTGTAAGGACACAGCCATTTGTAGACACCACTCGCCTCAGTGGGCGTAGCCACTCCCGAGGCATGATGGTCTTAGTAGTGTCTCTGTATTGCTGGCGTGCCCATATGCGTTTTTGTTCAAATCCTTCCACAGTGGGTGTTGTCGAAAGGCTCCAACTCACTGCTTGCACTCTGTTTCTCCATCAAACCGGCACCTGTCCCATTAGCAGCGGCGTCGATTGGTGTCGCTGCTGGAGTGCTGTGAGGCACCGGAGTTCTTCCCGCGGCACAGGCGGGCCGCAAAAACATCCAACAAAGTTGCCTGCTTGATAGAAAGAACCTCACGACAGGATAGTTTCTGCCACCTTTATTTGATGGAGGGAAAACTGTGAGCGAAGACTTGCTGCAACCAAATTAATTCCGAATTGCCTGACGCGTTTCGTGGAAACACCACTTCCTCAGAGGCAACGGACATGAAGAGTGTAAGGACACAGCCATTTGTAGGCACCACTCGCCTCAGTGGGCGTAGCCACTCCCGAGGCATGATGGTCTTAGTAGTGTCTCTGTATTGCTGGCGTGCCCATATGCGTGTTTGTTCAAATCCTTCCACAGTGGGTGTTGTCGAAAGGCTCCAACTCACTGCTTGCACTCTGTTTCTCCATCAAACCGGCACCTGTCCCATTAGCAGCGGCGTCGATTGGTGTCGCTGCTGGAGTGCTGTGAGGCACCGGAGCTCTTCCCGCGGCACAGGCGGGCCGCAAAAACATCCAACAAAGTTGCCTGCTTGATAGAAAGAACCTCACGACAGGATAGTTTCTGCCACCTTTATTTGATGGAGGGAAAACTGTGAGCGAAGACTTGCTGCAACCAAATTAATTCCGAATTGCCTGACGCGTTTCGTGGAAACACCACTTCCTCAGAGGCAACGGACATGAAGAGTGTAAGGACACAGCCATTTGTAGACACCACTCGCCTCAGTGGGCGTAGCCACTCCTGAGGCACGATGGTCTTAGTAGTGTCTCTGTATTGCTGGCGTGCCCATATGCGTGTTTGTTCAAATCCTTCCACAGTGGGTGTTGTCGAAAGGCTCCAACTCACTGCTTGCACTCTGTTTCTCCATCAAACCGGCACCTGTCCCATTAGCAGCGGCGTCGATTGGTGTCGCTGCTGGAGTGCTGTGAGGCACCGGAGCTCTTCCCGCGGCACAGGCGGGCCGCAAAAACATCCAACAAAGTTGCCTGCTTGATAGAAAGAACCTCACGACAGGATAGTTTCTGCCACCTTTATTTGATGGAGGGAAAACTGTGAGCGAAGACTTGCTGCAACCAAATTAATTTTGAATTGCCTGACGCGTTTCGTGGAAACACCACTTCCTCAGAGGCAACGGACATGAAGAGTGTAAGGACACAGCCATTTGTAGACACCACTCGCCTCAGTGGGCGTAGCCACTCCCGAGGCATGATGGTCTTAGTAGTGTCTCTGTATTGCTGGCGTGCCCATATGCGTTTTTGTTCAAATCCTTCCACAGTGGGTGTTGTCGAAAGGCTCCAACTCACTGCTTGCACTCTGTTTCTCCATCAAACCGGCACCTGTCCCAATAGCAGCGGCGTCGATTGGTGTCGCTGCTGGAGTGCTGTGAGGCACCGGAGCTCTTCCCGCGGCACAGGCGGGCCGCAAAAACATCCAACAAAGTTGCCTGCTTGATAGAAAGAACCTCACGACAGGATAGTTTCTGCCACCTTTATTTGATGGAGGGAAAACTGTGAGCGAAGACTTGCTGCAACCAAATTAATTCCGAATTGCCTGACGCGTTTCGTGGAAACACCACTTCCTCAGAGGCAACGGACATGAAGAGTGTAAGGACACAGCCATTTGTAGGCACCACTCGCCTCAGTGGGCGTAGCCACTCCCGAGGCACGATGGTCTTAGTAGTGTCTCTGTATTGCTGGCGTGCCCATATGCGTGTTTGTTCAAATCCTTCCACAGTGGGTGTTGTCGAAAGGCTCCAACTCACTGCTTGCACTCTGTTTCTCCATCAAACCGGCACCTGTCCCATTAGCAGCGGCGTCGATTGGTGTCGCTGCTGGAGTGCTGTGAGGCACTGGAGCTCTTCCCGCGGCACAGGCGGGCCGCAAAAACATCCAACAAAGTTGCCTGCTTGATAGAAAGAACCTCACGACAGGATAGTTTCTGCCACCTTTATTTGATGGAGGGAAAACTGTGAGCGAAGACTTGCTGCAACCAAATTAATTCCGAATTGCCTGACGCGTTTCGTGGAAACACCACTTCCTCAGAGGCAACAGACATGAAGAGTGTAAGAACACAGCCATTTGTAGACACCACTCGCCTCAGTGGGCGTAGCCACTCCCGAGGCATGATGGTCTTAGTAGTGTCTCTGTATTGCTGGCGTGCCCATATGCGTGTTTGTTCAAATCCTTCCACAGTGGGTGTTGTCGAAAGGCTCCAACTCACTGCTTGCACTCTGTTTCTCCATCAAACCGGCACCTGTCCCATTAGCAGCGGCGTCGATTGGTGTCGCTGCTGGAGTGCTGTGAGGCACCGGAGCTCTTCCCGCGGCACAGGCGGGCCGCAAAAACATCCAACAAAGTTGCCTGCTTGATAGAAAGAACCTCACGACAGGATAGTTTCTGCCACCTTTATTTGATGGAGGGAAAACTGTGAGCGAAGACTTGCTGCAACCAAATTAATTCCGAATTGCCTGACGCGTTTCGTGGAAACACCACTTCCTCAGAGGCAACGGACATGAAGAGTGTAAGGACACAGCCATTTGTAGACACCACTCGCCTCAGTGGGCGTAGCCACTCCCGAGGCATGATGGTCTTAGTAGTGTCTCTGTATTGCTGGCGTGCCCATATGCGTGTTTGTTCAAATCCTTCCACAGTGGGTGTTGTCGAAAGGCTCCAACTCACTGCTTGCACTCTGTTTCTCCATCAAACCGGCACCTGTCCCATTAGCAGCGGCGTCGATTGGTGTCGCTGCTGGAGTGCTGTGAGGCACCGGAGCTCTTCCCGCGGCACAGGCGGGCCGCAAAAACATCCAACAAAGTTGCCTGCTTGATAGAAAGAACCTCACGACAGGATAGTTTCTGCCACCTTTATTTGATGGAGGGAAAACTGTGAGCGAAGACTTGCTGCAACCAAATTAATTTTGAATTGCCTGACGCGTTTCGTGGAAACACCACTTCCTCAGAGGCAACGGACATGAAGAGTGTAAGGACACAGCCATTTGTAGACACCACTCGCCTCAGTGGGCGTAGCCACTCCCGAGGCATGATGGTCTTAGTAGTGTCTCTGTATTGCTGGCGTGCCCATATGCGTGTTTGTTCAAATCCTTCCACAGTGGGTGTTGTCGAAAGGCTCCAACTCACTGCTTGCACTCTGTTTCTCCATCAAACCGGCACCTGTCCCATTAGCAGCGGCGTCGATTGGTGTCGCTGCTGGAGTGCTGTGAGGCACCGGAGCTCTTCCCGCGGCACAGGCGGGCCGCAAAAACATCCAACAAAGTTGGAGCCTTTCGACAACACCCACTGTGGAAGGATTTGAACAAACACGCATATGGGCACGCCAGCAATACAGAGACACTACTAAGACCATCATGCCTCGGGAGTGGCTACGCCCACTGAGGCGAGTGGTGTCTACAAATGGCTGTGTCCTTACACTCTTCATGTCCGTTGCCTCTGAGGAAGTGGTGTTTCCACGAAACGCGTCAGGCAATTCGGAATTAATTTGGTTGCAGCAAGTCTTCGCTCACAGTTTTCCCTCCATCACATAAAGGTGGCAGAAACTATCCTGTCATGAGGTTCTTTCTATCAAGCAGGCAACTTTGTTGGATGTTTTTGCGGCCCGCCTGTGCCGCGGGAAGAGCTCCGGTGCCTCACAGCACTCCAGCAGCGACACCAATCGACGCCGCTGCTAATGGCACAGGTGCCGGTTTGATGGAGAAACAGAGTGCAAGCAGTGAGTTGGAGCCTTTCGACAACACCCACTGTGGAAGGATTTGAACAAACACGCATATGGGCACGCCAGCAATACAGAGACACTACTAAGACCATCATGCCTCGGGAGTGGCTACGCCCACTGAGGCGAGTGGTGTCTACAAATGGCTGTGTCCTTACACTCTTCATGTCCGTTGCCTCTGAGGAAGTGGTGTTTCCACGAAACGCGCCAGGCAATTCGGAATTAATTTGGTTGCAGCAAGTCTTCGCTCACAGTTTTCCCTCCATCAAATAAAGGTGGCAGAAACTATCCTGTCGTGAGGTTCTTTCTATCAAGCAGGCAACTTTGTTGGATGTTTTTGCGGCCCGCCTGTGCCGCGGGAAGAGCTCCGGTGCCTCACAGCACTCCAGCAGCGACACCAATCGACGCCGCTGCTAATCGGACAGGTGCCGGTTTGATGGAGAAACAGAGTGCAAGCAGTGAGTTGGAGCCTTTCGACAACACCCACTTTGGAAGGATTTGAACAAACACGCATATGGGCACGCCAGCAATACAGAGACACTACTAAGACCATCATGCCTCGGGAGTGGCTACGCCCACTGAGGCGAGTGGTGTCTACAAATGGCTGTGTCCTTACACTCTTCATGTCCGTTGCCTCTGAGGAAGTGGTGTTTCCACGAAACGCGTCAGGCAATTCGGAATTAATTTGGTTGCAGCAAGTCTTCGCTCACAGTTTTCCCTCCATCACATAAAGGTGGCAGAAACTATCCTGTCGTGAGGTTCTTTCTATCAAGCAGGCAACTTTGTTGGATGTTTTTGCGGCCCGCCTGTGCCGCGGGAAGAGCTCCGGTGCCTCACAGCACTCCAGCAGCGACACCAATCGACGCCGCTGCTAATGGGACAGGTGCCGGTTTGATGGAGAAACAGAGTGCAAGCAGTGAGTTGGAGCCTTTCGACAACACCCACTGTGGAAGGATTTGAACAAACACGCATATGGGCACGCCAGCAATACAGAGACACTACTAAGACCATCATGCCTCGGGAGTGGCTACGCCCACTGAGGCGAGTGGTGTCTACAAATGGCTGTGTCCTTACACTCTTCATGTCCGTTGCCTCTGAGGAAGTGGTGTTTCCACGAAACGCGTCAGGCAATTCGGAATTAATTTGGTTGCAGCAAGTCTTCGCTCACAGTTTTCCCTCCATCAAATAAAGGTGGCAGAAACTATCCTGTCGTGAGGTTCTTTCTATCAAGCAGGCAACTTTGTTGGATATATATATATATATATATATGAAAGCTCCACTCGCACCAGCCTGTTGCACTCCAAGGCGGGTGCCTGCCAGTCGCGGGTGCACCCGACAACAATATCAGCTCCAACAGTCCCTCCCCGTAATGCTCGGGAATCAGGAGGCAGCACTCCAAAGATAGGTTAACACAGAATTTAATCTCGAAAAACGCGCTTTCGGCACTCGGCCTTCCTCAGTTACGAGACAGTGAGACGTTGGAACCGTCATACATTTAAACATCACACGTGACAAAATGGGTAAATATAGAAATGAGACTCAAAAATAGATAGGCGTCCGCCATCTTGGAAAGGAATAAATATACATGATAAATGCATAGTGTCTCTGACCAATGTGTCAAAATATGTTGCAAAAATCAAAATCATACAAGAAAAGCCACAATAGGCTATTTTAACTACGCAGGGTATTCCATTACCACGAGTCACCACTAGATATCGCCCTGGATGGGCATAACCATTACATTGTTTCAGTCACGTGAAAATCATGTATATTTATTCCTTTACTCCTGATTCCCGAGCATTGCGGGGAGGGACTGTTGGAGCTGATATATATACATATATATAAAAAAAGTCGGGTTGAAGGCGGCTTCCAACAGCTGGGGCGGGGTCCGTAAAGACGAAAGCAACCAGCAACTTCCGCATTGGATATAGATCGAATTCTGTTTCCAGGATGAAACAACAGAAAATACGGACCACCACACGAATTGCAGAGTGTCACAGCAGGCGTTTATTCAACCATTGCGCAGCTTCAACATGCCAAATTGAAGCTGCGAAATGGTTGAATAAATGCCTGCTGTGACACTCTGCAATTCGTGTGGTGGTCCGTATTTTCTGTTGTTTCATCCTGGAAACAGAATTCGATCTATATACATATATATATGTATGTATATATATGTATATATATATTCACTGAAAAAACCATAGGTTATAGACCATATATAGTTAGGAATTCGCATTTACAAAACCTTATTTTACTCACACAAAACCATTGAAATTCCATATATAGTTAGTTGCACTAACTATATATCGCGCACCCGCAATCCACTGCTGATGATGTCACATATTACATCATTCATGACATGGTCAGTGACATCACTGATGACATCACTGATGACATCTCAAATGACATCACTGATGACATCTCAAATGACATCACTGATGACATCTCATTTGACATTACTGATCACATCACTGATGATATCATTCATGTGATAATACGATGAACCTCTTCAGACTCTAATATAACCTTAGATACAATCAGTGTAAACAGACACTCACAGACTGTCACTCATCCATGGAGTTACTCACACACCTAGTCAGTCATGCAAAGAATCAATCACACCTCCATTTCCTCAACTATACAGTTATACAAACTTTACTTATTCAAACATATACTAACACATATTTACTCTCTTATACAATCCCTGATACAAGTTCACAATGATCCATAAAGCCACTCACACATTCACTGGCTCTTATGCACAGTTATTTATATATGTCAACTCTCACATGTACTGTGTTTTACATATGTACTTACTTTGACATGTAGCACTGAGATATCCATTCACTCACCAATACACTCATGCACACAGTCAACCGCCCATACAGCTGTTTCCACATGCACTTTTGAAACCATACATCTAGTGAATCAACTGCTCACACATCTATGCACAGAGTCATACACCTCCCAGCCACCCACACACACACTCAGTCTCCCATACAAATACTTGGGCAACCAATCAATAACCCATATAGTTACTCATATAGCTACTTATCAACACATGCAACAGTTTACAGAACAACAGACATAATGATGCACAAATTAAGACAGTTTAGTCACTAACCCATGCACTCAGTGAGACACATTTAATCACTCACTCATACAGTCAGTCATGCACCTACTAAATCCTTCATCCAGACACTTATACATCCACTCATTCTTCAATATGTAAGACATATTTTAACTGTACAGAAACATACAGTCACTGGATGTTGTCATCAGTGATGTCATCAGTGATGTCATTTGAGATGACATCAGTGATGTCATCAGTGATGTCACTGACCATGTCATGAATGATGTAATATGTGACATCATCAGCAGTGGATTGCGGGTGCGCGATATATAGTTAGTGCAACTAACTATATATGGAATTTCAATGGTTTTGTGTGAGTAAAATAAGGTTTTGTAAATGCGAATTCCTAACTATATATGGTCTATAACCTATGGTTTTTTCAGTGAATTTTCAAGGTTTTGTAAATGCTAATTCCTAACTATATATGGTCTATAACCTATGTTTTTTTCAGTGAATTTTCAAGGTTTTGTAAATGCTAATTCCTAACTATATATGGTCTATAGCCTATGGTTTTTTCAGTGAATATATATATATATACATACATATATAAACATATATCATCTGTATATCTATATAAATACAAACATAAATGCATGCATACATATACTTATATGCATACAGATGCATGTTATTTACATGAAAGTTGAAAAAACACTAATAAAAGCAAAGCTAAAAAGCCACCTCATTACAAACAGAATGGCTTTAACTTAAACGAGGGCGAGATCTATTGCATTTTCAATGCTTGTTTACTTTGGTTCCATCAAGAAGGCATTCAGATGTGTCACACATTTACCATAAATTCTGAATGTTAGCACTCTAGTTGCACATTAGATCACTGTAGTAAAGCTACTGCTCACCAGGGACGTCTGCTGCTGGTATTCAAAGTGCATGTTTCAGTCTGCATGTCACAATTTTTTTAATGAAATAGAAGAGGATTTGAGAAGTCACTCAAAATGATCCCTAATTTTTCTTTCTGAAGCACTAATCATACTTTCTATGGCAAAATTAACCCCCTCATGTTGTTCCTTTTTAAATTGAGTGTTTTCAGACTTACCACTTCATTCCAATCAAGATGGCTTCTGGTGTGCCATACTTTTGTCATAAGTAAGACTGTTAGCGCTCTAGTTGTTCTTTAGAACACTCTGGGACATTCTGTCATTGGGCTATACTTGGGGTACATCTGGGTGATATTTGGGCTACATTTAGGCTCTTTTGTCTCTGGTGGCCATCTTGGGAGACTGTATGTCAGAATTTTTTAATGAAATTGAAGAGGGTTTGAGAAGTCACTCAAAATGTGCCCTAATTTTTCTTTCTGCAGCACTAATCATAATTCATATGGCAAAATATACCCCCTCATTTTGTTCCTTTTTAAATTAAATGTTTTAAGAGTTACCAGTTTATTCCAATCAAGATGGCTTCAGGTGTGCCATACCTTTGTAATAAGTAGGACTGTTAGCGCTCTAGTTGTTCTTTAGAACACTCTGGGACATTCTGTCATTGGGCTATACTCGGGCTACATCTGGGTGATATTTGGGCTACATTTGGGCTCTTTTGTCTCTGGTGGCCATTTTGGGAGACTGCATGTCAGAATTTTTTAATGAAATAGAAGAGGATTTGAAAAGTCACTCAAAATGTGCCCTAATTTTTCTTTCTGCAGCACTAATAATACCTTATATTGCATAATATACCCCCTCATTTTGTTCCTTATTAAATTAAATGTTTTAAGAGTTACCACTTTATTCCCATCACGATGGCACCAGGTGTGCTATACCTTTGTAATAAGTAGGACTGTTAGCGCTCTAGTTGTTCTTTAGAACACTCTGGGACATTCTGTCATTGGGCTATACTTGGGCTACATCTGGGTGATATTTGGGCTACATTTGGGCTCTTTTGTCTCTGGTGGCCATTTTGGGAGACTGCATGTCAGAATGTTTTAATGAAATAGAAAAGGATTTGAGAAGTCACTCAAAATGTGCCCTCATTTTTCATTCTGCAGCACTAATCATACTTTCTATGGCAAAATATACCCCCTCATGTTGTTTCTTTTTAAATTAAATGTTTTAAGAGTTACCACTTTATTCCAATCAAGATTGCTTCAGGTGTGCCATACCTTTGTAATAAGTAGGACTGTTAGCGCTCTAGTTGTTCTTTAGAACACTCTGGGACATTCTGTCATTGGGCTATACTTGGGCTACATCTGGGTGATATTTGGGCTACATTTGGGCTCTTTTGTCTCTGGTGGCCATTTTGGGAGACTGCATGTCAGAATGTTTTAATGAAATAGAAAAGGATTTGAGAAGTCACTCAAAATGTGCCCTAATTTTTAATTCTGCAGCACTAATCATACTTTCTATGGCAAAATATACCCCCTCATGTTGTTTCTTTTTAAATTAAATGTTTTAAGAGTTACCACTTTATTCCAATCAAGATGGCTTCAGGTGTGCCATACCTTTGTAATAAGTAGGACTGTTAGCGCTCTAGTTGTTCTTTAGAACACTCTAGGAGGCTGCAGTAGAACACAAAGGAATCAACTGACAGTCTCTGTCCTTGTTGGATGTACATGTTTTACTGAGAATGTCAGACTTCATTTTCACATGACTGAGAAAGATAATGTGAATTTACAGAAAATATGCTTTCAGTTTAGCTTATAGATCCCCTTCCAAACCACTGTGGGAAAATCATGAGATATTAGTTTTCTTTCAAACAATATTCATGATATCACAGCAGAAGGTTTTTTCACATGGTAAAATCACCTTAGAACCCACCACAATTCCTAAAACGAGTATGGTACCATCAACAAATGATTTATAATGTAACTAAAGTCCTAAAACCCTCTATTAACTACAATGCTTTTTAATGAGGTGCTATCATGTATATTGGTCCCAAGATGGCTGCCAACACTTCTTGGATGAAGTGCTGACAGCCAATCAGATCAGATGTGTGGTTAGGCTCCGCCCAGATATATATCTTTTTTTGAACCTAAATTACTCAAAATCCACTGGAGCACATATATTGAGACCTAGCAAAGGCACATCGGGCTAACAGTCCCTACAATTTTGCCAAGTTTCGTGCAAATCCATTCAGCCGTTCGAGCTAAAAGTGAGGCCAACCGCCCTATGGAAATTAACATGGGAAAAACACGTTTTGGGACCCCCCTTTTTTCTCGGCCCCCCCTTGATGAAACCCCCCCAAATTGTCAGGGGCTGCTCAGAAACAAAATGTTCCATTTTCCTGAAAATTTCAGCCAATTCCGTCCACAAACGCCAAAGTTATTAGACATAGAATTTTCAAAAATCCCATAGAGAAAAAATCCTAACTATATATACCTACTGGCGACCGCCAGTAGGTAATATATATATATATATATATATATATATATATATATATATATATATATACATATATATATATATATATATATATATATGTATATATATATATATATATTCAATGAAAAAACCATTGGTTTTAGGCCATATATAGTTAGGGATTTGCATTTACAAAACCTTATTTTACTCGCATAAAACCATTGAAATTCCATATATAGTTATAAGCGCTAACTATATATCGCGCACCCGCAATCCACTGCTGATGATGTCACATATTACATCATTCATGACATGGTTAGTGACATCACTGATGACATCACTGATGACATCTCAAATGACATCACTGATGACAACATCCAGTGACTGTATGTTTCTGTAAAGTTAAAATATCTCTTACATATTGAAGAATGAGTGGATATATAAGTGTCTGGATGAAGGATTTAGTAGGTGCATGACTGACTGTATGAGTGAGTGGTTAAATGTGTCTCACTGAGTGCATGGGTTAGTGACTAAACTGTCTTAATTTGTGCATCATTATGTCTGTTGTTCTCTAAACTGTTGCATGTGTTGATAAGTAGCTATATGAGTAACTATATGGGTTATTGATTGGTTGCCCAAGTATTTGTATGGGATACTGAGTGTGTGTGTGGGTGGCTGGGAGGTGTATGACTCTGTGCATAGATGTGTGAGCAGTTGATTCACTAGATGTATGGTTTCAAAAGTGCATGTGGAAACAGCTGTATGGGCGGTTGACTGTGTGCATGAGTGCATTGGTGAGTGAATGGATATCTCAGTGCTACATGTCAAAGTAAGTACATATGTAAAACACAGTACATGTGAGAGTTGACATATATAAATAACTGTGCATAAGAGCCAGTGAATGTGTGAGTGGCTGTATGGATCATTGTGAACTTGTATCAGGGATTGTATAATAGAGTAAATATGTGTTAGTATATGTTTGAATAAGTAAAGTTTGTATAACTGTATAGTTGAGGAAATGGAGGTGTGATTGATTCTTTGCATGACTGACTAGGTGTGTGAGTAACTCCATGGATGAGTGACAGTCTGTGAGTGTCTGTTTACACTGATTGTATCTAAGGTTATATTAGAGTCTGAAGAGGTTCATCGTATTATCACATGAATGATATCATCAGTGATGTTATCAGTCATGTCAAATGAGATGTTTTCAGTGATGTCATCAGTGATGTCATTTGAGATGTCATCAGTGATGTCATCAGTGATGTCACTAACCATGTCATGAATGATGTAATATGTGACATCATCAGCAGTGGATTGCGGGTGCGCGATATATAGTTAGCGCTTATAACTATATATGGAATTTCAATGGTTTTATGCGAGTAAAATAAGGTTTTGTAAATGCAAATCCCTAACTATATATGGCCTAAAACCAATGGTTTTTTCATTGAATTTTCAAGGTTTTGTAAATGCAAATTCCTAACTATATATCCACTATAACCTATGGTTTTTTCTGTGAATTTCATTGGTTTTTTAATAGCAAATATGAAAAGCTTTAAAATGTCAAGTACGTGATAGATAAAAACATTTTCGTATTTATGCACGCTGATGTGCGTTGAACGCTGCACCCCCCCCTCCCCTCTTTTGTCTTAGTAGTACTCTCTCTTTGCAGATAGTGAACGGTAGTTAACGCAAGCCTTTGCCCCCGTTGTAATCCGTCGTGCCTGCTTGTCTCTCCATTTGATTGATTGTTGTCCAAGCATTTACTGTTTTAGAATTGGTTCTCTTTGGATCATTCTCTATTTACAAACAAGCACAAAGTCGCAATACTCTGTTTAGTCTTTGCAGATAGTGAAAAATCGTGTAAAAAAATAAAAGTAATCGAGCAAAATCAGTAGGCCACTAATTGGATCTCTTTTTGACCTCGCTAAAATAGAAATATTAGGAACAACCCTTCATGAGAAATACGAAAATAGTGAGATGAACTGAGCTCCACACCATGAGAGCTGCAAGACAGCTCGGCTCCATCACCCATCCCGCACAAAATAATGACAAACCCTATGCAAATATTAAAAATATAGACAACACACCAGCAAAGAAACAGGGTAAAACATTTTATTAAAAAACTATTTACATAACGTTGGTTTATAAGATGATGTCAGTAGTGGACCGATGTGTGAATAGATCAAAAGCAGCACAAGGCTCCAAGATCCGGATGGCAAGCTCCTGGATGTTGGGTGCCATAGTTCAGAGTTCTGAGTTTGAGCCTTTTTCAATGCCTGTGCTTTGTTGAATCAAAATGCCGGCTTGACACAAAGCTGACTCAAGCGTTGCTACTGATGCTAAGCAGACCAAAACTGGTTTTCAGTTTGTACATTTTTCTAGATTTTTCAATCCAAGTTTGGTTGACTTTGTAGAACGATGGCTTCAAATTTTCAACATACGGTGTGGTGGCGCTGACTGGGAGGGGGCGCTTCGCTCCTGCCCCCTCCCCAAGTAAGATTTTCATACGTGAAAGTACGTTAATGGTTTTGGTCCCTGAGTTGCTTCGATGTCACTGCCATTCTCAAATAGCATAAGTTCTGGATGTTGGGTGCCATAGTTAAGAGTTCTGAGCAGTGCTTGTAACACTGTCTGAAGCTTATTTCCACCTACTGCAGCTTCACTATTCTCAAAGTAAGTGAGTGTCGTTTGTGGACCTGACTGCATTAGAAAACAATGTGATATGTTACCTTCCTAAACAGCTTGAGGGAGGCCCCTGAGGGGCGGTGTGATGGCCATGGACTCGGATAAGACGCTTGGCTCCGACACCCTCCCCAAGTCTTATAGCACTGGTGTAGCCTGAGATCGCCCCCGACATAGGCGGCCGGCTCCCGGGGTCCGGCGGAACTTTTTGCCTTTTGATGACTCTTCAATTCTGGACCTTGTCCCACAATCCGTTTCACCTGAAGACAAGCTGTAGTGGGGCGCCCCTTTACCGTTTTAGTTGCCATTCCGCCCGCTTTTGCTACACTGTGCCTCTTCCGCCATTCAGCTGTTTACCGCCCGCTCTTGCGACTACAGCGTCTCGCTCACCATGTAGTTGAGTTGCTCCCGCTCTTGCGGTGCAGCGATAGGCGGCTGCCACATGGCTCTCAAAATGGCGGCCGGCTCTTCGGTTTTGGGCCTGGTCCACTAAAATGGCCCTGGGACACATTGGAACTCGGACGCTTCCCTGATAGGGCTTGGGTCCCATTCTCGAAAAGCGTCCCCTCAGCCGTGAAGATTCTACAAAAGTCTTGGGGGCCTCCGACTCCCGCAGGCTTCTGGTGGGGAGCGGCTGCCATGATTGCTCGTGGAATGGCCACGACGGAGCTACGAGATGGTAGTGGTCTCATGCTGACGCCAGCTTTAGTCTGAAACATCCAGAAACACTGTAGACTACCAATTCGATCAGTTCCGGTAGCGCCCCAACATGACCCGGAAGAGAAGAACTTGCCCTCCCCTCTTTGACTGATGGTTCTTGTTGCCTGTCCCCTCTGTTGTCATTTAACAGAACTTTTTGGACTGCTGAAAGGGGTTGTGTTCTGAACGCTGGTTGGTGGAGACATTTTGACTATATTCTTGACCTACGTTGTCGCGTAATGCGTTATATGACACGCCGCGTTAGCGCACCCGGAAGTGATCCGAGGCGCAGCGCGCAGCGCGTAGCGTAAGCATAACAGGTCATGTGACTTGTTAATAAAACTTTTCATTGGTTCATTTTACTTTTGTTAATTTAATGATGAAAAGCTTGGTCATATGACCTAAAAATTACGCTTTTTATTGTTTTCGAATATTTTTTTTTCAAACATATGTTATAATATTCCAGGCTAATGTACTTTCCCGGAAAATTTACAACTGTCTTGCAAGTAAAATATATTCCTTTTTCGAGAAAAAGGGCGTTTCTTCCTTCCATGACGGAACCGTTGAGTAAAAGAGATTCGGCCTGCTGTCTTAGTCGCCGATACGCCTGATTATCAGATTCTTATCGATCACTTTATGTTGCAGACATGAAAAACACAACTGCCCTTGACCATTTATCTTTACTGCGTTCCTACATATTATACCTTTTATCCGTCATGTAATTGGACTGCTTTATTTCACTTGCCTTTTACTGATTCGAAAACAGTGACTAAAAGTAAAAACGTTACCAATGTAAATACTACTACCGTGTTTTGTTTTAAAAACCTTTATTGTGAAAATGTCAGTATACAAATACGGGCCTATAACCACTTGGGCCGGCCACGGAGCAAACTGAAATCGTATATGATGAGGAGACATTTACACTGTAGAGGAACGTAACGAGCGGGCCATTAGGTTGCAAGAACTAAGGTGTCTAACAGTTGCGGAATCGGTGGACATACATTTTGTAATTAAAATAGGACAGGGCCACTTACAATAACATTTTCTAGATATACATTTGCGGGCAAGGAGTTACGAGTCCCATTTATACTGGCGCCATTTTGGGCGAGGCCGGGCAGGTCCAAAATATAGTCAAAATGTCTCCACTAACCATCGGCCAGACCAGAACCCCTTTCGGCCCTTTATGCTACAAGATGGTGTCTTCCATTCAGAAAATATTGTTGGCAGCATTTTGAAAGGAAACAGAAACAGCCGTTCTCCTAGTGAGTTTCACATTGTTACATTTAGGAAGAATGTTGAAGAGTAGTATGTGGAAAATCTGAAGCCATTTTTCTACAAACTCTTAATCAGACTTGGATGGAAAAAAAAACCATGAAGAATGTACAAACTGAAAACCAATTTTTGTCTGTATAGCATCAACAGTAACGCTTGAGTCAGCTTTGTGTCAAGCCGCCATTTTCATTCAATCAATAGCGTCCCCCTGCACACATTCAGGGACCTGGTCGTGTCTTCAGATGAAACGGATTGTAGGAAAAGAAGCAGAAAGGAAAAGGCAAAAAGTTCCGCCGGACCTCGGGAGCCGGCCGCCTATGTCATGTGCGACCTTTAGCCACACAAGGGCAATAGTGAAGCTGCAGCAGATGCAAATAAGCTTCAGACAATCTTACAAGCACTGCTCAGAAATCTCAACTGAGGCACTCAACATCCAGGACTTGCCATTCGAATCTTGGCGCCTTGTGCTGGTTCCGACCTATTCACACATCGGTCCTGGATCTCGGCGCGTTCGACTCACTGCACCGCAACAGTGACCGCAATTCAGCTGGACAAGCCACCATTTTCATTCACTCAATAGCGTCCCCCTACACACATTCAGGGACCTGGTCGTGTCTTCAGATGAAACGGATTGTAGGAAAAGAAGCAGAAAGGAAAAGGAAAAAAGTTCCGCTGAACACCACCTTGGGCAATAGTGAAGCTGCAAAAGGTGCAAATAAGCTTCAGACAGTCTTCAACTTACTCTGATTCTTATAATAAACTTCAGATAGTCTTACAAGCACTGCTCAGAACTCTCAACTGAGGCACTCAACATCCAGGACTTGCCGTTCGGATCTTGGCGCCTTGTGCTGGTTCCGACCTATTCACACATCGGTCCACTACTGACATCACCTCATAAGCCAACGGGGCACCCCACGCCGACTTTCGGCGCAGCATTGTAGGATGGCCACACCAGTGCGGCAACTTGCTGGACACAACATCGGGGCCATCCAGATCTCGGCGCGTTCGACTCACTGTACCGCAACAGTGACCGCAACTCAGCTGGACACGCCGTCTTTCGGCGCAGCATTGTAGGATGGCCACACCAGTGCGGCAATTTGCTGGACACCACCTCGGTGCCATCCGGATCTCGGCGCGTTCGAGTCACTGTACCGCAACAGTGACCGCAATTCAGCTGGACACGCCGTCTTTCGGCGCAGCATTGTAGGATGGCCACACCAGTGCGGCAATTTGCTGGACACCACCTCGGTGCCATCCGGATCTCGGCGCGTTCGAGTCACTGTACCGCAACAGTGACCGCAACTCAGCTGGACACGCCGTCTTTCGGCGCAGCATTGTAGGATGGCCACACCAGTGCAGCAATTTGCAGGACACCCCCTCGGTGCCATCCGGATCTCGGCGCGTTGTGCTGCCTTCGGCCTATTCGCACATCGGTCCGCTACTGACGCCGCCTCACGTGCCAACGGATTTTCTACGCTTTTTGTAGCCCTATGCCGCATAACAGGTCATGTGACTTGTTGATAAAACTTTTCATTGGTTCATTTTACTTTTGGTTTCCTAAAGATGGAAGGCTTGGTCATATGACCTAAAAATAACACTTTTCATTGGTTTAGAACATTTTTTTTTCCCAAACGATGAAAGCCCCACCTTGTTTCTGGATCATTCAGACTGAAACTGGCGTCAGCATGAGAGCACCACCATCTCGTGGCTCCGTCGTGGTCATTCCGCGAGCAATCATGGCAGCCGCTCCCCACCGGAAGCCTGCGGGAGTCGGGGGCCCCCAAAACTTTTGTAGAATCTTCACGGCTGAGGGGACGCTTTTCGAGAATGGAGCCCAAGCCCTAGCAGGCAAGCGTCCGAGTTCCAAGGTGTCCCAGGGCCATTTCAGTGGACCAGGCCCAAAACCGAGGAGCCGTCCGCCATTTTAAGAGCCATGTGGCAGCCGCCTATCGCTGCACTGCAAGAGTGGAAGCAACTCAACAACATGGTGAGCGAGACGCTGTAGCCGCAAAAGCGAGCGCAACTCAGCTAGATGGCCGCCACCTGGGGAGGCCCGTTCACGCCGCCTCCCCCACCCCCGGGCCGTCGCGCGCCAATTTTCGGAGCAGCATTGTAGGATACCAAAACCAGTGCGGCAGTTTACTGGACATCACCTGGGTGCCTGTCGTACATGTTTTGTCAGCCATGTGACACTGGACACAGTCCCATCAACATCTCAACGCGTTCTGCTGCCTTGGGACTATTCGCACAACAGACCGCTACTGACGAGTCCTCCCCCCGCACCACCCGGGACGCCCCACGCTGTTTTTCTGTGCTGCATTGTAGGATCCCAAAACCAGTGCGGCACCCAGGCGACATCACCTGGGTGCCGTCCAGAACTCTGCACGTTGTGCTGCCTTGGGACTATTCGCACAAAAGACAGCTTCTAACCATTGTTGCTTTTTGTGTTGAAAAATGTTTAAATGTTTTTAGTTTTTGTTCCGTTCGTTATAGTTAATAGTTAATAAAGTTTTATAATCTTACTTTGTTGGAGTGTTATCTATTTTTTTTAAAACGGGTGAATGGGGCCGTGAATCGGGTTATTGTCATGTGTGGGCTTTGGAAGTGTGCTGCTGCAGGATCGGACATTTCAAACTCAAATGCACGTTCTTTTTCTTACCTTTCCGAAGCATGGAGCGCAATAGCAGGCAGAGAAAGGGTGATGCACGTGTTGAACACTACCTGACCTGGCAAGTTGCTGGCAGTGCCCCCCCGCCCGCTCCTGAAAGAGGGCACACACACACCGCCGCCCCGAGTACTTCACAAATCTTTAAAAGACCATGCGCTTGTTCATGAGGCTTAAATGGTTTATCACCTCTTCTAGAACCCCTGCATCGACCCTCTGACGTTTCCTGGAAAAATTACCATGTAACACAATACCAAGCCCTGTCAGCTGAAACCCCCAAGGAATCGTGGGGCATATTATCAAGGGGGTTTATCTCCGCTTTTTTGGCTTTAAAAGCCAAGAAAGCGGAGATAAAAATATCTCCCTATTACCAAGCTGTCGCTAACACCAGTTAGTGACAGCTAAAAGGAGATAGCGACCATCTTGGGCCCCGCTTTGCATGTCAGTGATACTTATCACTAATGACATGCAAAGCGGGCGTGCCAAGATGTTAGCGACTGGAAACAGTCCCTAACATCGCTATCTCCTATTACCAACTTTTGGAGATATTCGCGCTAAGCGCGAATATCTCCAAAATCTAACACCTGCCCTGAGCAGTTCTTAGCCATGTTATCCAATGGGAGGTGGATAACATGGCTAAGAGCATTTGCTCGATAATACATGAATATCGCTGACTTTTCTGCGATAATAGCAAGGTTTATCTGCGATAAAAATCGCCGATGTGCGGCGATAATTTTTGTCTCTAAACAAATAAGAGACAAAAATTATTGCTAGTTGTTGGTAATATGCCCCCGAGTTTTTGCTTGCAGAAATCGGGAGGCGGGAGACTAGCACTGAAATCAGTAGTCACACGCCTGAATCGGGAGGGTTGGCATGTCTGAATTCTCTACAGCTGGGGCCATAAACTACATCCGCAGGGGTAGGTGATAGCCTAGGTCCGGCCTGGACAATCGGACACAGAGGAAGAGGAGTGTCAGAGGGTGCGGTAGTGAATAGGGTGAAAGAGAGGTGTCGGGAGGGCACAGGGTGTGATTCTCAGAGAAGAGCAGCGCAGATGGGGGGAAGTATATGGCCCATGCATGAGAGACAGAGCGGGGATGACCAGTGCGTGGGGGAGATGCTTGCGAGGGTGGGAAGCCATGCTGAGGATCGGCGGCGTGCAGAGAGTGGGCCTGGTCAAGGCATCTAAAATGGCTGCCGTGCACGACAAAATTGTGGCATTGGACAAAAAGGCAAGATGGCGCAGACAATGTTTTTCAATAAGGATTCATTTATAACAAAATATTTACTCGCAGTGACAAAATGGTGGTCAACACTTCCTGATTTCCATCGAATCGAACGTTAACAAACGTCACGCAGCAAAAAAAAAAAAAAAAAAAAAAGCTCACGCACAGAGCAGTTTTTAACCATGTTATCCAATGGAAGGTGGATAACACGGCTAAGAGCATTTGCTGGATAATGCATGAATATCGCTGACTTTTCAACGATACTCATGCATTGTGGCCGATGTGCGGCGATAATTTTTATCTCTAAACAATTAAAACGAAGCACAAAATGGCGAATTCCCGTTTCGCTACCAGTTTGCGGCCCAGTTCGCGGCCCGTGAAGCGCTTCTACCGTGAAAAATCATTTTTTATTTCTTTTCCCCACGGGACCCTTTAATAACCCCAACAACATTCCTAGGGGGTCAAGAGGGGGATACCTTGCCCCCTTTCATTAAATTCCACTTTCGTTTTTCACCTCTTCTTCTCTCTCGATCCTACCGAGAGACAAGATGGCGGCCGCTCCGGACTGTTTAGAATGTTGACAGACACCGGAGAGCCAATCAGCTTTCTGCACGCAAAGTTCCGAAACGCGAAAAGTAAGCGGACCGGATCGCTGCCCGGAGCGCTGTTACAGATATATATCTTGATTTAAACGTTAATTTCTCAAAATCCACTGAAGCACATATATTGAGACCTAGCAAAGGCACATCGGGCTAACAGTCCCTACAATTTTGCCAAGTTTCGTGCAAATCCATTCAGCCGTTCGAGCTAAAAGTGAGTCCAACCGCCCTATGGAAAACTCAATGCAAAAAACGCGTTTTGGGACCCCCCTTTTTTCTCAGCCCCCCCTTGACGAAACCCCACCAAATTTTCAGGGGCTGCTCAGAAACAAAATGTGCCATTTTCCTGAAAATTTCAGCCGATTCCGTCCACAAACGCCAAAGTTATTAGACATAGAATTTTCAGAAATCCCATAGGGAATTAATCCTAACTATATATACCTACTGGCGATAGCCAGTAGGTAATATATATATATATATATATATATATATATATATATATATATATATATATATATATATATATATATATATATATATATATATATACATATATATATGTATATATATCAGCTCCAACAGTCCCTCCCCGCAAGGCTCGGATAGGGACTGCTTAGAGGCTGCTTAGAGGAATCGGGTGCAATAGGGGGTTTCCAGCAAGCACCGAAGAAGCAGACGCGAGCCCAAAGTAAGTGCAAAGCAAGTAGCGTTTTATTTCTCAAGAGTCCGCCATTATATATATTATATATTATATATACCACCACACTCGTTCACGATTCTCAAGAACGATGTCCAGGCCACAAATAGTTTTCAAAAACCGGATTTATTCACAGCCCTACTCGACGCGTTTCGGGAATTGCCTTCCCTTTCTCACGAGTACAGAGTCTGTTTGCATCCAACATTTAAAGTAAATCACGTGATCGTGTTGAAAATATACATAGACATAGCCAACAGACTACCATAACATCATACGTCTGGAGCTATGCAATACATTCATCTTTCAGCAATGTGTGGCATTTCATTATATCAGTATTTTTTGATTAGTTAAACATTGTCTGTCTAACAACTTATGCTTTTGGCAAAAGAAAATACATTGTAAATTCATTATGCGTGAATGGTGTTCTTTGTTACGGCAGGGTCATTTCAAAGCCTCGAAATTCCACATGATTTGCATACGTAGTATCACTTGGGGATAACATCTTTCTTGATCAATAATTCATTCTGACTTTTAACTCAAGGTAAAGAAATTACAGGCTTATTCATTGTGAACTACAAAAATTCATAAAATAAATTATGCTCCGAGTGAAAATACAGTCTACTCGAAGCCTCGAACTCTCAATTCAGAGTTCATGCGCACTCGCACTGATCGTCTGCTTGGTTGAGCTATATCGCTGCCTCCTGTTCAGCAGCTCTCAGCAGCTCTCACTATCAGCCAAATAAAAGACATCTACTGCGTGTTTTGGACTAGTTGCGTCCTAGTAGAAAGGGCAACTTGTATTTCACTGTCCTAATTAATCTTTACTTTCATTCAAACTGCACCAAACTGGTGCTCCAGAATTCCGCCCAAGTGGGCCAAGTGTTTATCCGCTTACAAGTCCGTTTAGTGTCAGTTCCAAATCATGACTTACACCAGGAAACACCTTTCATTGTAACATTGCCCAGCGTGATTTCTGCAACTCGATACATACTGCCACACACTTTCTGACTGTGCTGTATTTTCATACTCTCCCACATTCAATGGTACCTGTGACAAATGATAAAATACAGTGATTAAATAACCTACCCAGTCCGTGCCTTTCATACATTCATGCAGATAAAATCAAGATCAGAGGACAGGTCGTCAAAAACAATTATATCAGCACTAATATTTCGATTCATCCAAGGTGTACACCTAGAGCTTCATCACAATTGTGCCCCTGGGGCTGTAAGGTATGATATTTGATTATAAATCTCGACTCCAGGCGTCTAAGCTCTTGAAGTCTATTCCCGCCTCTTTCTCTTATGGGTACTTGGTCTAGTACCACATAAGAGAGGAGGCTGCTGTTGCTTTTGTGGTGGGATGCAAAGTGTCTAGCCATGGGATACTGTTTGTCATGGTTTTTTATGGCTCTTAAGTGCTGTAAGAT
Source organism: Lissotriton vulgaris (assembly GCF_964263255.1). Lineage (NCBI taxonomy): Eukaryota > Metazoa > Chordata > Amphibia > Caudata > Salamandridae > Lissotriton > Lissotriton vulgaris. The sequence goes on along the minus strand of NC_141693.1, from coordinate 1,675,250,844 downwards.
CCTGTCTTTAGCCGGTTTAATTGTGCTGCCCACATAGAATTTGTTGCATGGGCATTTGAGTACATAAACCACATACTCTGTGTGGCACGTCAGATGTTTGGTAATTTTAAAAGGCTCACACAGACGGGATAATTTTATCTCTTTGACATTGTGGCTGAATTTGCACGCTTTACACCGGCCACAAACATAAAATCCCTGGATTGGATTGGCTCTCTTTTTGTTGACTATCATGGTTTGGCATACTTTGTCTTTTAAACATGTGGGTTTTCTGTACGTAATTTGGGGGTAGTCGCTGATGCTTGGTTGGATATCTTTATCAGTCTTGAGGGCATTCCAATATTTATTGATTGCTCCTCTGACCTCTTTGGTTTGGGAGTGGTAATCAGTAATGAATCTCACTCCTTCTTTCATATCCTCTTTTTCAGTGGATAAGGGTTGGTTGGTATCCCTTTCTTCCACTTTTCGTACAGCCTCTGCGATACATTTTTTGTTGTATCCTCTGGACTTAAATCTGTCACACATGATGTCTCTCTCTTTCTCATAATCCAACTGTCTGGTACAATTTCTTCTGGCTCTTAGTAGTTCACCAAAAGGAATTGAATTTATCAGATTTCGGGGGTGGCAGCTTTGTGCATGGAGGAGGCTGTTTCCGGCAGTCTCCTTTTTGTACAACGTTGTCACTAGGTTCATTTCTTCTATGGTGATTTTTAGATCTAAAAAATCTACAGTTTTCTTGTCAATGTGGCTTGTGAACGACAAATTGAATTCATTTACATTCAGGACAGCCACAAACTCTTCTGCTTCCTCTCTGGTGCCATCCCAAATGATGAAGATGTCATCTATGTACCGGAGCCAGGTGCGTACTCCGGTACAGCATTGGTCTAATTTTCTGACGATTAGTTCTTCCCACCAACCTAAGTAAATTCCAGCAAAACTACCTATCCTTGGAGGAACCACCCTTGGAAACCTGACAACTAAGACTGACCCCGCTCTGACGAAAAAATTACGGAAGAAGTAACGTTTAAGCGCTGATTTGAAAGCACAACGAGACGCAAAATCTTTCGTTTTCTAAGGTGAGCGGAGAGGTGGGACCGTGGGACTAAAATCCAACAGGAGGAAGGCAAGCGGAAGTGTGTTGCGGTGTAAAGATTTGAGCACACGCACGGACAGTGTCAAACAACTGGGGCGCATTTAACAATATACTGCGCATTGATTGATGAGAACAATATAATCATGGCAGCATCCAGAATCACTAAGAGAAATGAGGCAGCTAAGCAGATTTTTGACGTTCAACCAAGAGAGCTTAATGCCAGCACACCGCCCAGCATGGGGAGTGGGATACAAAGCAAATCCAAACAAGATCTCTGGTCAAAGTTATGGAAACTACTTAAACTTGAGCAAACAAAATGGTGGGAGGCCACCACACTGGCCAAATACATAGAGGTTGGTCGAGTCCCAAGAGGGCTCAGAATTTATACAACTCCAACCTTCAATGACCCTGACCCCGAGCTAGTGGATGAATGGGCAACTAACAGCCACGAATGTTCAACAATTATGTTAAAACTGTTAGTAAAATATGCGAATAAAGACTGTGAGAAATGCGCGCTGGAGATTGAAAAGATTACAGATGAACTGACCAAACTGTGCAACACAGAGGAATTTGACACAGAAATGAGTAAAATGGAGAAGAAACTGGAAACTCTAGAAAAAGAAATTAAAGAGAAAAAACAAAGGAAGTTCCTCAGGGACCACATGGATTACGAGAGAGGCCAAGTCCTCACATTTTCCAAAAAGTATGACCACTTGCGGGCTGAAACAAAGAAAGCCAATGTACAAGGCGGAGCGTCAGCCACCGTAGAAATACCTGAAATGAACGAAGGGGCCCAAACAGAAGAGAATGATGATGAGGCAAACCAGCCAGCTGAAATGGGGCCAGGCTTCTTAAGCCCAAAAGACAAAATTTTAAACGAGTTTTCGCTCATGGCCAAAGGGGGACAGGAATCCCAGAACAAATCCTTCGTCGGAGGAACAAGAGGACGAGGAAGAGGAGGCAGAGGAGGAAAAAGAGTAAATTTAACAGATGCCAACACATCAAGCCCTGTGGGAACGAGAACAAGGGGCCAGAGGAAGCTAAAATGAAGGACACCAAGACAGTTATCAACCTCTCTGACAGGAGCCTCAACACTGCTGAAATAGAGGTACTATCCTTTGGATTATCGTTTTGCCCTACATCTAACTTTAACTATACCCAGAGCCGCATAGACCTTTTCCAATTTACTAGGAAGCTCAGACTGAGGAAATGGTTCGCCACCAGAATAAACAGTGAACCAGGCACAAGTTCCGAGACTCCAAGTACATTACAAATTGGAGATGCGGATATGATACAAGTAATGCATGAGCTAGAAGGAAATCCAGAAGTAATTGAGAACCCTACCATCAATTTAATTAATGAAAATATCAGGCTGGACCTGAGCAGTAAAAGTGGATTTAAACCAAAATCTATTTTTCTGCCAATGATCAATAATGAAGCAATTGATGTTTTTGAGAAGGGGGTTATCACAGAATTCAAAAAACTAGCCAATAACAGAAAGTGGGGAAGAAACAATCTTAGTCAAGAGCAAAGATTAGCCATTGAAATTTTAAGTAATGACCATAACATTGTTATAAAGAAATCGGACAAGGGGGGCAACATTGTGGTAATGTCAAAAGAAATGTATATACAAGAAGGTATGAAGCAACTTAGTGATACTACTAAGTATGAAAAAAGCAATAGGAAAATGTCTGAGAGTAAGAATCAAGCATATAATGAGAAAATGTGCGAATGGAGGAATCAAGAACTCTTAGAAACCGAAGAGTTTAATTTTTTAAACTGTAAATTCCCGAAAATACCAGCACTGTACTTACTCCCTAAATTGCACAAAGACCCTATCAACCCCCCAGGCAGGCCAATAGTATCTTCTAGGAACAGCAACCTAGAAAATACATCAAGATACGTAGATCATTTTCTGCAACCTATCGTGCAGGGCCTTCTATCGTATCTGAGGGACTCAGGTGATTTTTTAGAAAAAATATCTAATGTCACAGTTGATGCAGGCTGTCTGACTTATGACACTGGATGTCAACAGCCTCTACACCAATATCCCCCACGAAATGGGTATAAAAGCATGCAGACATTTCCTAGGCACAAGATCAGTCTCATACCTTTTTCATACTGAAATGCTGTTAGACATGATTTATACATGTCTTACTCAGAACTACTTCTTGTTTAATGGTGCCATCTACCACCAACTACTTGCCACTTCTATGGGCACTTGTTTTGCCCCTAGTTTTGCTGGAATTTACTTAGGTTGGTGGGAAGAACTAATCGTCAGAAAATTAGACCAATACTGTACCGGAGTACGCACCTGGCTCCGGTACATAGATGACATCTTCATCATTTGGGATGGCACCAGAGAGGAAGCAGAAAAGTTTGTGGCTGTCCTGAATGTAAATGAATTTAAATTTGTCGTTCACAAGCCACATTGACAAGAAAACTGTAGATTTTTTAGATCTAAAAATCACCATAGAAGAAATGAACCTAGTGACAACGTTGTACAGAAAGGAGACTGCAGGAAACAGCCTCCTCCATGCACAAAGCTGCCACCCCCGAAATCTGATAAATTCAATTCCTTTTGGTGAACTACTAAGAGTCAGAAGAAATTGTACCAGACAGTTGGATAATGAGAAAGAGAGAGACATCATGTGTGACAGATTTAAGTCCAGAGGATACAACAAAAAATGTATCGCAGAGGCTGTACGAAAAGTGGAAGAAAGGGATACCAACCAACCCGTAGCCACTGAAAAAGAGGATATGAAAGAAGGAGTGAGATTCATTACTGATTACCACTCCCAAACCAAAGAGGTCAGAGGAGCAATCAATAAATATTGGAATGCCCTCAAGACTGATAAAGATATCCAACCAAGCATCAGAGACTACCCCCAAATTACGTACAGAAAACCCACATGTTTAAAAGACAAAGTATGCCAAACCATGATAGTCAACAAAAAGAGAGCCAATCCAATCCAGGGATTTTATGTTTGTGGCCGGTGTAAAGCGTGCAAATTCAGCCACAATGTCAAAGAGATAAAATTATCCCATCTGTGTGAGCCTTTTAAAATTACCAAACATCTGACGTGCCACACAGAGTATGTGGTTTATGCACTCAAATGCCCATGCAACAAATTCTATGTGGGCAGCACAATTAAACCGGCTAAAGACAGGATCTTACAGCACTTAAGAGCCATAAAAAACCATGACAAACAGTATCCCATGGCTAGACACTTTGCATCCCACCACAAAAGCAACAGCAGCCTCCTCTCTTATGTGGTACTAGACCAAGTACCCATAAGAGAAAGAGGCGGGAATAGACTTCAAGAGCTTAGACGCCTGGAGTCGAGATTTATAATCAAATATCATACCTTACAGCCCCAGGGGCACAATTGTGATGAAGCTCTAGGTGTACACCTTGGATGAATCGAAATATTAGTGCTGATATAATTGTTTTTGACGACCTGTCCTCTGATCTTGATTTTATCTGCATGAATGTATGAAAGGCACGGACTGGGTAGGTTATTTAATCAATGTATTTTATCATTTGTCACAGGTACCATTGAATGTGGGAGAGTATGAAAATACAGCACAGTCAGAAAGTGTGTGGCAGTATGTATCGAGTTGCAGAAATCACGCTGGGCAATGTTACAATGAAAGGTGTTTCCTGGTGTAAGTCATGATTTGGAACTGAAACTAAACAGACTTGTTAGCGGATAAACACTTGGCCCACTTGGGCGGAATTCTGGAGCACCAGTTTGGTGCAGTTTGAATGAAAGTAAAGATTAATTAGGACAGTGAAATACAAGTTGCCCTTTCTACTAGGACGCAACTAGTCCAAAACACTCAGTAGATGTCTTTTATTTGGCTGATAGTGAGAGCTGCTGAACAGGAGGCAGCGATATAGCTCAACCAAGCAGACGATCAGTGCGGGTGCGCATGAACTCTGAATTGAGAGTTCGAGGCTTCGAGTAGACTGTATTTTCACTCGGAGCATAATTTATTTTATGAATTTTTGTAGTTCACAATGAATAAGCCTGTAATTTCTTTACCTTGTGTTAAAAGTCAGAATGAATTATTGATCAAGAAAGATGTTATCCCCAAGTGATACTACGTATGCAAATCATGTGGAATTTCGAGGCTTTGAAATGACCCTGCCGTAACAAAGAACACCATTCACGCATAATGAATTTACAATGTATTATCTTTTGCCAAAAGCATAAGTTGTTAGACAGACAATGTTTAACTAATCAAAAAATACCGATATTATGAAATGCCACACATTGCTGAAAGATGAATGTATTGCATAGCTCCAGACGTATGATGTTATGGTAGTCTGTTGGCTATGTCTATGTATATTATCAACACGATCACGTGATTTACTTTAAATGTTGGATGCAAACAGACTCTTGTACTCGTGAGAAAGGGAAGGCAATTCCCGAAACGCGTCGAGTAGGGCTGTGAATAAATCCATTTTTTGAAAACTATTTGTGGCCTGGACATCGTTCTTGAGAATCGTGAACGAGTGTGGTGGTATGTGAAGGGACTGGCGATCCCGTCCTGGGCCCGCCGCTGCAAGAGGCCACTACAGCTTTGCGCCAAAACTTTTGCTGGAATATATATATATATATATATATATATATACACATGCAATCGTCATCAGAACAACATTATAATAAAACAGCTGCTCCTACTACCGCAGCACGATTTCACATGCACAATCTCATATTAGTTTATTTCTAATAAACAGTTTCTCATACATTGTTGCAATTGCCTGCCCAACACATATTTCAACAGCCTCCAAGTGCCTACGCTAAAACAAAGTGAAAAAAGAGAACAAAGGGACATGTTGCTAACTTCACATGCAAATATTACCCACATTATTTAAGTCCTTTGTGACTAATGGACACAACGTTATCAGGCGCTGGAGATCCATACATGTGACCTGTTCAATATTACAACGCAGCGGGCTTTGCCGAAGAGGAAAGGTGATGATGAATGATTATAACAACAGACACATCAATAAAGCATTTTGTTTTTACGAAGTTAACGTACTGAACAACAAAACTAAAGAGCTGCTATCTGGAGAAAGTATGTTAACCATTGCCATAATGCATGTTATGTCATGTTATGTTAACAGCCATTTCTAGAGCGCGCATACACCCGTAAGTTTGATGGCGCTATTTGTAAGGGACACGGAGCACAAACTCTAAGCGTAGGCCTGCTTGAAAACCCACGTTTTCAAGCAAGTAGGTTGCGTGGTGGTTTATAGTTTGTGACCAGATTTCTGATGAATTTGGGGCCATTGTCATGCAATGCCTTGAAAGTAATGCATCCCGCTTTAAAGGTGATCCTTTGGGCCACTGGCAACCAGTGGAGTTTATCCAACCCAGCTCTAACAGATTGCCACTTGGGTTGTTTCCAGATAAGTCTGGCCGCCTGGTTCTGGACAATCTGGAGACGTTTTAGCAGACCTAATGGAAGGCCCAAATAGAGGCTATTCGAAAAGTCCAGACAGGAGAGTACAAGGGCTATGACTACTTGGATGAGTGCTGAGTGTGTTAATATGTGATTTTTCTGAGTTGGAAGAAGGTGGAAGATACAACAGCTTCTACCTGTCCTTTAAGTGATAGGTCTGCGCTGAGAATGATCCCTAAGCTTTTGACCGAGTGAGTCTTAGTGGGAGGAGATCCCATGTCAGGTGGCCAAAAATGTCGACCCCAGCTCAGTTCACTTTTCCCGGGCAAGACCAATTCTGTCTTGCCCGGGTTAAGTTTGAGATGGTTGTGGTTCATCCATCTATGTATATGTGACATGGTTGCTCATAATTTGGCAACCGAGTCCGTAGTGTTTAGGGGAATAATTAGCTGGAGGTCATCAGAATAGTTGAAAATAGTGATTTTATGTTTTTTTAGGGAATGTAACAGCGGGCAGAGGTATAGATTAAATAATAAAGGTGAGAGTGACGAACCCTGAGGCACCCCACAGGTAGATGGAGTCCCGGGGCCTGTAAATGTCCCCAATCTCACTGACTGAGTACAGTTCGTAATAAAGGAGGCTATCCAATTCAGGGCGGGACCCTTGAGGCCGGCCTGCTCGACACGGGTCATCAGTATGGAGTAGTTTCTGTCCTGTAACTCCAGTTCTGTAGTAGGGGTATCTCTGTTATAGTCATAATCTAGTGAATAGTCCCGCCCATGTGCGTTGACCCCGGCTATCAAAAATAATCTTTTAAGTTGTCAAATCATGCAGAAACTGCAAAGACACTTAAGAGAGAATTTAAAGACAAAAAATGCAGCCTATACCCACAGGCTACACTGTCCAGTACTTCAACTAGTAATTCCACCAAACAAAACCACACACAACACAGCCTGCCCAGTTTCTTCCATAGAGAAACTTGCCTCTACCAGTAAAAGACTCTGGAATGATAGAGAGGAAGGCATGGTCAGGCAAGCCCCATAGGCTGCCATTATGTGGCTTAAATAGGATACTGTGCCTTTAAGAGAACTTTCCAGAACTTTCTCCAAGTATCCCAGAATGCACAGCAGGTCCCTTTTTCTTTCAGTTCTTTTTTCCGGCTCCTGCTAACAGGACCCTGACATTGAGCTCTCCCCTTTTTCAAGGGTTTATATTGAATTTAAGTCACTTTTTGATAAAAGTGGTTGCAGTTTATATTCATGGTGTTTCCCTTCTCTCCTGTGTGTTTATCAGGCTTTTAGGGCTCTAAAATGCCTGCTCTTTTCGACAAATGCCCAGCATGTGAAAGGAAGAAGGCCAAGACTGATCCACACGACGTCTGCATTATTTGTCTCCCTAAGGCGCATGTTCCTGAAGACTGTGACATCTGCCAGAACCTCTCAGCAAGGAACCTGAGGGAAAGGCTGAAGATTAGGCTCCAAGGCCTGGAAGAGAGACGACTGCAGGCTGCAGATGGGTCTGGGCAGGCTGGGAAGGCTCCCTCTGCCTCTGCTGAGGCCTCTGGGGGGCTCCCCAGAGGCAGGAAGACCAGAAAACGCTCCCGGTCTCCGTCGGCGTCTATTGCATCGACAACGACGTCGAGAGGGATGACGACGGTGTGTACCCCTTCACCCCGGCGCTCCTGGTCGAGACGGCGTGAAGAGTCGACGTCGAGTAGCCTGGTTAGGCCTCCGTCGAAGGACCTCGAGGAAGAGGACGGCGTCGAGGAGGAGTCGACGCTCGTTGTCGAGAATGTTGTCGACAACTCGTACACATGCCGTATGACCCGACAAGTACGATCCGGACCGGGGAATCAGGACGCGGTTCGTAAGGTCCACGTTAGGTAAGGGCAATTCGTACGGAAAAGCGCACAATCACATACACACCGTACGGCGCGTACCCCCCATGATCGCAGGGGTACGGCGCGTACCCCTGCGATCATGGGGGTTACGCGCCGTACCCCGCGATCGTAGGGTGTACGCACCGTACACCCAGCGAACATGGGGTACGGTGCGTACACCCCAAGATTGCGGGGTACGGCACGTACCCCCCATGATCGCAGTACCCCTGCAATCATGGGCGGTATGCGCCGTACCTGGGGGGGGGCGTTCCGTACCTGTTTCGGGGCGAACTCTGCTTTTATGGCTGTTTTCATCCCCCCTAGGAAAAGGGTCATACGGTGCGTACCCGAGACGAATGGTACTTGCCGGGTCAGAAAAAACAGCCGTAAACCGTACAGATGTCACGTACAGCGGGTTCTGAGGGAGATTCGTGCGGAGATTCGAGTTGTACGGTCTTTGAATGATTCGTACGGAGCCCTGCTCCTGGTACGAATCGTACTTCGTTGTACATACGGGGGACGTTGCAGGGTACGATTCGGACGGGAAAAATGCTCTGGACGGCTATTCGGAGCGGTTTTCCCCGAATCGGAATCGACCCCCATGTAGTCACTGACTAAGTGTCAGTGAAGGGAGGTGCAAGACCAAAGCATGTGGAGCAGGTCCACGCCGGACTGCCGACAGCGTGGGCATTCTGCCATGGTAGTGTGAAAATATCTATTCATTTTGTCTGGGGATAGATACACCCTGTGTATTATATATATTTGTATTAATTTGAATCTGGAATTTCTAGGTATATTGTTTTTTTTTTCAGAATCAGAAAAATGCTTTATTCAATTTTAGCAAAAACATAAAATCATAAAAGCAGCAATTACACAGTCAAATTCATACAAATATCATAGTTAAAAGAATTAAAATTATTCTGTTACAATAACAATACTATTCCCTTTCAATATTGCAACTAGCAAGTTATATTATTTCACTTCTTCAGAATACTCTCTAAACAACCAGACATAATTACAGTACAGAAATCATTTTCCAGTAGTTGTAATGATAAATAAGCTGGATGACATTGCCTTTATAGTCCCTTCTTCAAGTACTGCTTAATCCACCTTATACATCCATTCTCATAATATTTACAAAATAAAATCACATGAAAGGTGGATTGCACTGAAAGATTGTCACAGGGGCAAAGCCCCAAATTCCTCGATCAATAATTTTTTGATGGAAATGTTACCAGGCGATGGAATGTTTCAAATCTAAACCTGGTCAATATGTATCTGTCAAAACCCTTTATACAATAAAGCAGAAACGGTTGAATGGTATAACAGGCCAAGGTCATTTGGTGTTGAATCACAGATTTTTTTGTAATTTAATGATTAAGCCCAAGGTAACTGAAGACCAGACTTGGTGCCAGAGTAGAATAGATTGTAATTTAATACGGTCTGTAATGAACTCAATTCCTAGTTCTGCATGACAATTAAAAAACTGAAGTACTTTGAGGAAGCGCTAAAATATACCTTAAAAATTATTTTCAACAATTTGCATGGACGCTACATTTTGAATACCCCAAATACCCGCCCCATAAAGTGCTATACTTCTGCATTTTGCTATGTATATTTTTACGAGGATCTCCGGTGGTCTTTTTCTCAATTTTTGTGCAAAATTCATTAGTGCTACAATTGAGCGTTTAAACAGTAGAGTCCTCCTCTTGATCGCAGGGCCCCAGGAACCTGCCCCCTCAAGAAGAACCTCCAAGTAGGAAAATGTTCTAGTTATGTTCAATTAAAACATCACCTACTTGGAGAGTTTTACATTTAGGCCGTCCTTTCCCGCACGTCATCACAAAGGATTTCTTTGCATTGAGTTTTAGACCCCTATTAGCCATAAACTCAATGTATTTGGAGAGTGCTCTCTGGGTACCTATCTTAGTTCTGGCCATTAGCACTGCGTCATCCGCGTAGAGAAGGGAGACGATCTGCTTGTTGTTATATCTTGGCGAGTCTACTACCCTGGCCCCCAGTTCCTCCTCCAAAGCGTTTGTATATATGGAGAAGAGGAACAGGGCCAAGACGCAGCCCTGTCTGACTCCCCTCTCCTCGCAGAAAGGCTTGGTGCATTCTCCCTTTGGGCCATGTCTCACCATTGCGGTGGCTCCTACATATAATTGTCGTAGGAATTGCACAATACTGGGTTCCACCCTTATGTCCTCTAAAATTTCCCATAGCTTGTTGTGGTCTACACAGTCGAAGGCGGCCGTGAGGTCAACAAATATGGCATATAGACACCCTGTCTTTGCTTGTGAATATTTTCCTTGAAGTAAGAAAAAATTTAAAACTTGCTCCACGGTGCCCATCCCCTACCTAAAGCCACACTGAACAGGACTCATAATGTTATTATCATCTGCCGTGGTTTGTAATTTATTCAACACCACCCTACCTGCAATCTTCATTAACAAGTCAAGGAGTGATATGGGTTTGTAACTGGCTGGATTCTCCCGGTCCCCTTTTTGATATATGGGAATAATTACCGATTCGGACCAGGTTTTTATAAACCCTTTTGAGCAACAAGCCATTAAGACATGTGTCAAAAGTGGGGCCCAAAGATCCGTAGTCAGTTTAAATATGTAGTTTGGTATCCCATCAGGACCTCGGGCTTTCTTTCCTTTACTCTTATTAATTGCTAGTAACACTTCCTCGACAGTGAACTCAATTGGAATCGGGAAATGGTCCGGTTGGCACTCCTCCAAATTTCCTTACAGCATTATCAACTTCTTTATTGTATACCTTCGAGAAGAAGTATATCCAGGTGTTTTCATCGATCGCAATTTCTATTCTCGAAGTATCAGTTTTGGAAAAGAAAGGAGCGTTCACAGCCTGCCAAAATAAAGAAGAGTCTCTACGTTGGGCGGCCTAATACAGATTATCCCATGCCTGTTCTTTAATTTCTTTTTTACGTTGTTTCCTCGCTGAGTTGTCGGCCTTCCTACAGGCTCTGATTACCTCACCATCCCTTGTTGGTGTACCAAGAGCAGCCTTAAGAATGGAATATGTTTTGGTACACTGGCTGTCAAACCACCCATTACTCTTACTTTGTATTTTTTTATTGGGTGTAGAGAGGGAATTTTGTATAATAGCGGTAATCTCCATAAAGGCATCTAGAATCTCAGCATATGGAGTCTCTTCATCTAGACATACTAAAATTGGTGTCAAAGCCTTTGATATTATCTCAGTATTCATTACTATTGGGTCTTTTTTCCCCACCTTAATGAATATCCATTTTGGCGGGCCAATACAATTTCTTGAGGCCAGCACTCTATGCTAGAAAGATCGTTAATATCTGGTAATTTTAAGTTCAGGCTAAGGGGCAAATGGTCACTAAGGCCATTTGGATGAATCATAAATTTTTCCACCGATTCGCGTATCGGGTAGAGAAGATAATAAAGTCGATCACAGTTTTAAAACCTCGACCTATATAGGTTGGACTAAAGTTAACAATCGGGGCACACAACATGTTTGCAAAACCAAGGTCAAACATGGCCATGATATCAGTAAATTTATCCCCTCTTTCTGTATGGACAAAGTGTTTAAAATGACCATTTTCTTCAAATCCATTTACCCTAAGGCATTCGAATTACAGACACTTGTATTAAAATCCCCTCCCCATATCAAAATTACATCTCTTCCCTTTGCACTAATTTGATCATTTAGATCTTCAATAAAGGTTTTTATCACATCCACATAGTTAGCCTTATCAATAGATAGAAACGATTTGATAATAAGCCATGCTTTTTAGCATTTTGATACTCTGCACCTTCAACATGTTAGATATGTAAACACAGATTCCCCCTTTGTGTCTCCCATGAGCTGACCGCACTGCAGGGATGTGAAATGTTTTAATGCCATCCAGATGTTTTTCATTTATAACCCAAGTTTCTTTGAGGCATATTATATCAAAGTTCTGAATGAAATCACTCCAGACATCAGTAGAGACTTTAGACTCAAGGCCACAAGCATTCCAAAAAACTATTCTAACAGGCCCAGGGATAAATGGTGGCCTGGAAACTAAATCACAGGCCTCATCATCATAAATCTTCGTTTCCCCCTTCCTCATAGGGATCTCCGCCTCGTCGCCAGCCTCAATAGCTAAATCCCGGGAAATCCCTATTTCGGAGATGACTTGTTCATTTAATGTGATTGCTAAGGTCGCACATTGATCCCCATTTCTATGAGGTACTAAGCAATCATTATAGACCTCGTCAGTAATGTTACCAGGAATTACTGTTTGTGGCGAGTTACCTTCACTCAGGAGCTCTAGTTCAACCCTATTTAAGTGCTGTATGCCAGGTACATTCACTTTCCTTCCTAGGCTTCCCCTATTATAGATTGTGTCTCAGAGTCAATCCACATCCTCAAGCTGTCGCAAGGAGTCAAATCGATTATTTACCGCTGCGTTATATATCAAATTATTATCATAGTGGCGATGTCCCACCAAGGATTTTTGCCTCCCTAGTATATATGGGCGATAAAAAAGGCCCAGTGGGAGGATATTTATTCGATCCATTCTAAGATCAACCGATCCCACGCGGATTAAGATTTCATAGACCAGTGCGGGAGAACTCAGGGTCAAGACCACACAGTCCCCCGTCCAGTTCTTTCTCTCCCTGCCCACCCATGTGACCCGCCTCAACATTTTAAATGCTTCAAACATTTCCTTTTCTAGGCCAGTCTTTAACCCCAGATGGTGAATGGACTTGTTCCGCAAGGTAACCCAGGATTCTTTGTCAGGATCATTTATCGGCGGACATTTGCCAGAATGATAGTATAGGGGGCCGTGGCAGGTGGGAGATTTAAAGTACTAAGGGCCCGATGTAGGTAAACGCGATTTTCCGATTTCAAAATACCGAGGCGGGCCGAATCGGTATTCTGAAATCGGAAAACGATATGTAGGAAAAAAATACCGAATGAAAACCGAATCGGTCGGCATCGGTAATGAGAATCGGTACGTTCCGATTCAGCTCGTTCCGAATCGGAAATTACCGATTTGGCCAACAACGAATCGGAAAACACCGAATCGGCTCTCATCGAATCGGATAGTTCCGAATCGGCGAATACCGATTCGGTAAAAGCCGATTCGGTAAAAACCGAATCGGCAATCATAGACCCATGGCGAAAAAGCCCATAGGAATGCATTGCATGAACCGATTCGGCTTTTACCGATTCGGATAATACCGAATCGGATTTTACCGATTCGGCTAATACCGAATCGGTAAAAGCCGAATCGGCAATAGGCGATTCAGCCAATGAGGTGGCTCCCCCTCCCCCACCCAAACAGGGAGTGGCAACCCTGGCAGGTGCAGACAATTAAGAAGTTACTAGAAGTTACTGGAAAGCCTGCCTGAGCCCAACACACAGTTAGCAGCAGTGGGAGAAGGAGGTTGCAGACTGAACAACAGCAGAATGGCAGATCAGGCAGGAAGCCAGAAGTCCTCCCAAAAGAGGAAGCCCAAATTCACCACCACAGAACTGCAGGTGCTGGTTGAGGAGGTGGTGAGGGTGCACCGCCAGCTCTTTGGCAGGCTGTCCCTCAACGTGCCAGACAGCACGAAGAGGAGATTGTGGACCGACATCGCACAGAAGGTCAATGCTGCTGGAGTCACCCCCAGGTCCATTGAGGAACTAAAGAAAAGGTTCTACGACCTCCGCAGCCTCACGAAGAGGAAGCTGGCCGAAATCCAGAGGCAGGCTGGACACACCGGAGGAGGCCAGAACCCGGCGCCACCCCTCACCGAGCTGGAGGAAATTGTCTCCAGCACCATCGAGAGGGCGAGCATCGTAGGGATCGGGACCCTGGACAGCACTGCGATGGCCACAGCTACAGGTAAGAAGCATGCGCATCATGACACACCCTACCAGACACCTCCCCATTAGACACAATGCATAGGCAAACACCAGCACTGTACTGCCACCAACATACAAGAGACAAGCATCATGGTACATGTAGTCAGCAGAAGTTAGCCAGATATGTCAGTGCAGAATCACAAGACAGGAAACAGTGTGACACGGTGTAAGGAGATGCAAGGACATGTGGAATGCCATAATTGTACTGCCTGTAATACATCGGCACTCAGTTTACAAATGCTTCTTTGTACCTAGGGGCACCATCAGGCAGCACCACTGTGGCAGCAGAGGGAGCCTCGACATCTACTACTGCAGTGGCAGGGCCGAGCACCAGCCAGCCTGGCCAGGAGGAGGAGGATGAGGATGAGGAAGGAGACACCACAGGGCTTGGAATGGAGGGAGTCCTGGTGATTGATTTCCAGGCAGTGCACTCCCCAGTACTGCCCAGCTCACCCCCCTTGCAATTTTCACCATGCAACTCCCCAACAAGGCAGACCATTCCGCCGACAACAGCTCCTGCCACAACCGTGGCCTTGCCACCCGTCCTACCTGTCCTGGGAGCAGGGGCACCGGGACCGGCCAGCACCACACCACCACCAGTGGCACCCCAGCCCACTCAGCAGGCCGGAGGCAGCAGTGCCAGACGCCGTGCCACCACCACCACCACCACCACTGCTGCACCAGCACGGGAGGGCAGTGTGTTCCTGGGCCTGGAGGGCCAGATGGTCAAAATCCAGCGCCAACAGGCCAGATCCACCATGGCCTGCCAACGCCAGCTCCTGCAACACAACCTGCAGATGGGGGAGTTGGTGAAGGGGTTCCAGGCTGTTGTGGACAGCAACAAGGAGGTGGCAGCAGGGTTGGGCAGGCTGACCACTGCCATCACCCACTCCTCTGCCAGGCAGGAGGAGCATGAGGTTGCGCGCAGGAGGGATGCCCGGGTGCTCAACCGGGCCATGGCCCGCCTTGCATCGGCGACCGCCCAGCTGTGCATCCGAAGCGCAAATCAGGAGTCGGTGCAGAGTCAGCAAACGGCTGAGCTGACCAGGGGGATGGCCAGAATCACCACGGCCATGGAGGCCATGTTAATTTCAAACGCCGCCTCCAATCCTGCCCTGGACCTGGGTGATGCTGGAGACAGCAGCAGCCGCAGCAGCCCGGCCAGCGCTGCATCAGAGCCTAGGAGGAGCACCAGGCGATCCGCTGATGCTGCAGGCCATTCGGAGGGGGCCGGGGGACACCCCAGTGGGTCTGGAAAGCGGGCCAAAAAATAGGCTGGCAAGGGGGGATGATCATACCAGGACCCTGGACTTTATTTGTTTTGACAGACTCCATTTTTTAATGCACTTCAGTGATGTAACTGTGGTGCATCACTATTAAAAATTTTATTTTCCAAGCAACATTTCGCTGTCTTTGCATCTGTACTCAGTCAGAAATAGTTCTCAGTGATCTCCTCACGTCTGTATCTGCCATCACATGGCGTACACACCCCAGCTGGCTGTGTCAGTGGCACAGCTTCGTCGTCGTCATAGTCCTCGTAGTCAGACAACTCCACCTCAGTGCCCTTCTTGACCGCAAGGTTGTGTAACATTGCACATACAGCTATGATCTTGCAGCAGGTGATGGGGGTATACTGCCTTGCACCTCCACTCTTGTGCAGGCATCTGAATCTACTTTTCCAGATGCCAAAGGTCCGTTCCACAACATTCCTGGTGCGTATGTGGGCCCGGTTATACCTCCTTTGGCTGGGTGTGGAGGGGTTGAGGTAGGGGGTGAGTATGAATGAGCGGAGGGCATATGCACTGTCGCCTGGAAGAGAAAGGGGTCACATTAGACACATGCATACATGTATTACACCTACCTACCATGTGTTATGGGGGTCTGATGATGTGGCTCACCTAGGAGGTATCCTTCTCCAAAATCGCCAGCCATCAGCCGTGCATATATGCCGCTCTGTTGGAATATATAGGAGTCATGGGTACTCCCTGGAAATTTTGCTACCAGGTCTGTGATGGTGCACTTGGCATTGCAGATCACCTGCACGTTGATGGTGTGTGTCGATTTCCGATTGCGGTATATGTATTCGGTGTCCGCTGGTGGGCAAATCGGAATATGCGTGCCATCTATGCAACCGATGACTTGGGGAAAGTGTGCCATCTGGTAGAAGTCCGCTTTGGTTTGTAGCAGTTCTGCGTGGGTTGCAGGGAATGAGATGTATTGGTCCATCCTGTCTATCATGGCGTCAAGGAATATGTGGAAGAACCTTGACAGGCTGCTCTGGCTCACCCCTCCTGCTGCTGCTGCTCCACTTTGATAGCTGCCAGACGCTACCAGGTGTAGGCTGCATAGCACCTGGACGTGCGCAGGGATGGCGTGTGCCCTTGGGGTGTGGTGGTCCAAGTATGGCTTAAGGTCCCTGATGAGCTCAAGTATGGTGTCAGAGTCCAGCCTGTATCTCTGTAGGATCTCAGCCTCAGTGAGCATGAACAGGGTTATCCTCTGTCTGTAGACCTGTTCATTTCTTAGCCATTCCCTCTGTCCTTCCTGCTGTAGCCGTAGCCGCCTCGCAATGACATAGAAAGCTGCCATCCTGCAAGTTGCAATGCATTTTGGGACTGTTTATATGGGTTGGAGTTGGTTACCACCTGATTGCAATCCATGGTAAATACCGAGTGTATTCTACCGATTTGGAGCCGATTTCGGTGTTTCTGTGCCTCCCTACATCTCCCCAACTGTCGGAATCGGGGAATTTCCCGATCGGAGATTCATACGAATCGGCATGTTTTCCGATTCGGTTCATGTCCGAATCGGTATTTCTACCGAATCGGTACATGGACCGAATCGGTGATTTCCCGATTCGGTGTCACTAACGAATCGGTAGTGGGACCGAATCGGTGAATTCCCGATTCGGTGTCACTAACGAATCGGTAGTGGGACCGAATCGGTGAATTTCCGATTCGGTGTCACTAACGATTCGGTACATGGACCGATTCGGTCTTTGTCACCGAATCGGTGTTTTTCCGATTCGTTACATATCCGATTTTCGGTATGTACGTATCGGATCCTTTCACGTTCGGTACACATTCCGATTCGGTTTTCTATCCGATTCGTTCTGTTTTTGGTTCCCTACATCTCGATGGCTGTTTACCGATCGGTAAGGGCCAAAAATCGGTATTTTCGGCCGATACCGATCGGTAAAGCCCTACCTACATCGGGCCCTAAGTTCTTGGGACACTATTTCAGTAGAAGGTCTTAGTAGCCTCTCCTGTGAATACACATTATTAGGTAATGTCCTGTCTTTATTACTATTTTCTGTGCCTCCTACCCCCTCTTTTCCGTCATATCTATTTTGCCTTGAGAAAATACCTTCTCTGGAAGTTTTTCCCAGACTACTAGGACTGCAAACTCCCTGGGTCTGAATGCAGGAGGGCTGCCTACCTATTATTTCTTGGCCCTCCTCTGGCATTGATGATCTTGGTGCTAATTCGGTTAATGTGTTTAATTTATTCATTATGGATGCTTGCCCTGCTTCTATCTGGGTTAACCTTTCCTCTAATGGACCAATAAGCGTTTGGATGGTGAAGACCAATTTTGAGAAAAGGGACTTAAATTCAGAGGAGCTACAATTGTATTGACCTTTGGTGTTACATTTAGAACTACTATAATTTTTTGCCTGGGTTACTCTTTTCCCCCTCTATTTACCCCTATAATGGGCTTACTTTGCTTCAGCATTGCACCAGGTACCATATTTTTAGTTGTCTCAGAAATTGTTTGAACCACAGGTGTTAAACTATTAAGTGGAGCTTTCTTTTGCAAGTTCTCTTAGGTGGTGGGAGTGTGACAACATCTTGGTCATCCGACGAAATCTTGTCCCCTCCTCTAAGAATACAGCCATAATTTGGCTCAATTAAGATTTTAGTAGTGTTTTGTATTGCGGGCAGCATTACCCCTTGGTGACTAGCATTCCCACTTGAGTTCCCTGAGATCAGTGCTTCCTTGTCCTTAATCAAAGCATCTTCCACACAAGATATTTGTTTATCAATAGCCCCCACTGCACCCGTCAAGTAATTCATTAAGGACATATTATTTGTTTTTGGCTTGTCTGACAGTATACCTCCATTGGATTTATTTAACTTTCTTTTGCCCATTACTTGAAGATTAATCCTTTCTCATATGTTACTGAAAACACTGTATCAAAGCCTGAGTGCCTTTTACCATATATAACCTTACTTGAGAATTGTCCCAATGTCCCAATGTTCTGATATCAGGAAACCAAGAGACGGGGTCCAGCCCAGCCTCTTCCGGGCTATGACGGGCAAGGACGGGCCCTCCCTTGGCCCGGGCTTTGCCCGGGCGAGACCCCGCGCATCGTGCACCGTTGGAACCCCGAGAGTTATTTGAGCTAGTTTGGCCTCGCTCAAAGTCCCGCGAGAGCGCGCTGCCTCCTGAGGACTGCAGTCCAGGCAGTCCGCGCTCCGCGGTGAGATCCGACGTGCTAGTGAGGAGGTTTGAAGGCAGCAAGGGTCCCGGGCAGCACAGCAGCAACAGAGGTGAGAGGCAGGCGGATGAATCAATAAGGGTATATATGTAGCACCAGCTAAGATTGTAGACCATTCCTTATCTGTCCAGGGACGGCCTCTGTCCGTTTCCCAGCGGGTGCGAAGTGACAACATTGGTTTCAGCGTATGCGTGAGAGGGGCTGTCACCAGCCAGTGTATTATGTGAGAACCCGCCCCCTTATGTGCAGATACTGTAACAGAAGAGGCGCGGGGGTTCGGACGTTAAATCTTCCAGAAAGGCAGATAACGCACGCATAAGAGAGGTATATAACAGGAATTGTCCAGCCGGTAAGGCAGTGTTCTTCGCAAGTGCCTCAAATTTCGAAAGTGCGCCCTCCTCGTATTGGTCCCTCAGAGTCTCTATACCTGCTGCATGCCAATGCACTAGAGTGGATTCAGAGGTGCACGTTCGCCCTGTAGGAGTTCCCAGGATCGGCAATATCGGGGCATAAGGGAGTGCCGCTCGGGTAAGATACAAACTTCTCTTGTAGCACCTATACGCCAAACTCAAATGCAATTGTAACGGGCCGGGACTCTAGCCGCCAGATGGAACTGGTGACATATTTGGGTGTGGGTCCACGGTTGCTACAGGGTTGCCATGTCTTCCAGATTAGTGCCATTAAGCCATTTTGTTACTCACTACAGCTGAGCTGCTATGTAATACAGTTCCATATTAGGAACCGCCAGTCCTCCCTGCGAGGTGTGGGCATATAATTTCCACAACGCGACCCTGGGCCTGCCTTTGTTCCATATGAGATCCCGGAACATACTTTCCAGTTCACAGAAAATCTCACTGGAGACATAAACTGAGAGGCTCGAAAAATAGTAAAAGAGCTTAGGAAGGGCTATCATCTTCAGCAGAACCACACGACTCATGACATTCAACGGAAGTGATTTCCAAAATTGTATTTGGGCCTTTACCGCCGAGAGCGCCCTCTTTAAGTTGCCCTCAAATGAAACGTCTGGCGTCCGATATATGAGGACTCCAAGATAGCGAAAGGTAGTGGAATACCATGGGAGGGACGAAACTTTAATGATCACGTCCGTTTCCGCTGTGTCTGCACTAAATGGGTACACTCCAGACTTGGCCCAATTTACCCGGAGGCCTGATATTTCCTTACACACCTTCAGTACCTCTGCTATGGAAGTGGGGATGTCAGTTATGTTACGTATATATAGCAATAAATCGTCAGTATACAGAGATAATGCATGAATCCCATCTCCTAGTCGTATGCCCCAATCCTCGACACTTCTACGGAGTAACAGTGTCAACGGTTCCATAGCTAGGGGAACAAAGCAGTGGGGACAGCGGGCACCCCTGACGCGTCCCTCTACGCACTCTAATCAGATACGATATAAGCCTGCCAGTGCGAACACGGACAGTGGGGCGTTGATATAGCAGCTGTACCATACTTTAAAAGAGGTCACATTGTTCGTATTTGTTTAGCACCGCCGCCAGATAAGGCCACTCCAGCGAATCAAAGGCTTTCTCCAGATCTAACACTAGGCACCCTGAACAGGACCATCTGTGTGTCGCATACTGCTGCACCCTAAAAAATCTACGGAGATAAAGAGAGGTGTTCCTGGTCGGAATGAATCCGTTCTGGTCTGGGTGTACCAATGACTTCACTAAGGGCGATAAACGCCTGGCGAGTAAGCATGCAAAGATTTTATAATCGGTAATGAGAAGCGCGAGGGGTCAGTAGGAGCTCAGCGACTCAGAGTTTTTGTCTGGCTTAAGGAGGGATACTAGTAAAGCTTCATTTTGTGTGTCAGTAAGCGTGGATTCCTCCAGCGCCGTCTTGTATACATTTGCGATACCAAAGGGGATGATGGACGGAGTGCTTGAGCAAATCAAACAATCACCCCCAGTCAACTGATCTGGGTTTAATCCATCATCATTCTTTAGCTCACTCCACCA
Source organism: Lissotriton vulgaris (assembly GCF_964263255.1). NCBI lineage: Eukaryota > Metazoa > Chordata > Amphibia > Caudata > Salamandridae > Lissotriton > Lissotriton vulgaris. The sequence continues at coordinate 1,675,230,082 of NC_141693.1, read as the reverse complement.
CCCGTCTTCAGACATGGCCATATGCAAATCATTCTGAACCTGTGCCTCATGGGAACAGTCCAGCCCGAACTGCCAAGCCATGTCTTCCCTGGACCGGAAACAAGCATCCTGGGACCGATTGCGGATTCATAATCCTCATCAGCCAGGCTATCTTGAATCCAGTGGTAGAGTGAGCAAGGGACCCACGTCTGGGCATACCCTGCCAACTCAGGGCGAACAAAGCGATACCAAAGGGGATGATGGACGGAGTGCTTGAGCAAATCAAACACTCATCCCCAGTCAACTGATCGGGGTTTAATCCATCATCATTATTTAGCTCACTCCACCACCCCAGTTCAGACATGGCCATATGCTTGTTTCCGGTCCAGGGAAGACATGGATTGGCAGTTCGGGCTGGACTGTTCCCATGAGGCACAGGGTCAGACTGATTTGCATATGGCCATGTCTGAACTGGGGTGCTGGAGTGAGTTAAAGAATGATGATGGATTAAACCCAGATCAGTTGACTGAGGGTGAGTGTTTGATTTGCTCAAGCACTCCGTCCATGATCCCCTTTGGTATCGCTTTGTTCGCCCTTAGTTGGCAGGGTATGCCCAGACGTAGGTCTCTTGCTCACTCTACCACAGGATTCAAGATAGCCTGGCTGATGAGGATTATGAATCCGAAACCGGTCTCAGGATGCTTGTTTCCGGTCCAGGGAAGACATGGCTTGGCAGTTCGGGCTGGACTGTTCCCATGAGGCACAGGGTCAGACTGATTTGCATATGGCCATGTCTGAACTGGGGTGGTGGAGTGAGCTAAAGAATGATAATGGTTTAAACCCAGATCAGTTGACTGGGAGTGAGTGTTTGATTTTCTCAAGCACTCCGTCCATCATCCCTGTTGGTATCGCTTTGTTCACCCTGAGTTGGCAGGTTATGCCCAGACGTGGGTCCCTTGCTCACTCTACCAATGGATTCAAGATAGCCTGGCTGATGAGGATTATGAATCCGAAACCGGTCCCAAGATGCTTGTTTCCGGTCCAGGAAAGACATGGCTTGGCAGTTCGGGCTGGACTGTTCCCATGAGGCACAGGGTCAGACTGATTTGCATATGGCCATGTCTGTACTGGGGTGGTGGAGTGAGCTAAAGAATGAAGATGGATTAAACCCAGATCAGTTGACTGAGTGTGAGTATTTAATTAGCTCAAGCACTCCGTCCATCATCCCCTTTGGTATCGTCTTGTATACCTTCAGCAGTTGTGGAACTAAAATATGCGCATATGCTTCGAAGAATTCAGCCGGTAAGCCGTCTGGTCCAGGGGACTTCCCATTTGCTAAGGAGTATATACTGTCCTGTATTTTCTCCGCAAGAAGAGGAGCATTTAGCTCCTCCGTCTGTGTATGTATAGGTGTTGGTAGATCTATCCCGTCCAGATAAAGCTGTAGCTCCGGATCCGTGCCTCGCCGCGAGATACGTATAAGCCCCTACAGTGGGCCACAAATGTCTTGTGTATATCCTGGCCGCCGTGCGCATAGATGTAATGGGGGCTGAAGAGTCGTCTTGGCTCGTAAGCCATGTGAGGGATTTCCCGGCTTTGTCACCCATATGATGCGTTCTTGCCGAGTGCGCGGTATAATTGAGACATCGGAGCCATTCTAACAATCTTGCATGGTCCTCTCTATAGCCATCAAGTGGGCTCCAGGATCCCTTCACTGCGCCTTGTTCCCTGGCCACCAGTCTCTTCTCCAATGTGGTTAGCTCTTTTTCGAGCTGCACCCTGAGACCCGTCTGTGTACCTAAACGGTGACCTTTCACTACCACCTTGAGGGCATCCCATTCAAGCAGGGGTGAGGAAGCCGTGCCTGCATTTTCATCAAAATATTGCGCTCCATTTGTGGTTAGTAAGTCTCGGAAGGGAGTGTCAAGTAGAACATCTGGCTGTAATAACCTTACAGTTATTGGTAGCACTGTGTCTTCCAATTGTAATTCTACCATATGCGGATTATGATATGAGTGCGTCCGCCCCATATATTAGGAATTAGATACACTTGAAAGAAGGTCATTTGATATCATAAAATTATCCAAACGCACATGGAGACCATGCGCTCCAGAGTAATATGAGTATACCCTTTCATGTGGGTTTCAGTGTCTCAAGATGTCAGTTAAGCGTCAATGTGCGGCCCACTGGTTCAACGCCTTCGCAGCTGCATGTGTAGCTGTGCCAGGTAGGGGAGGAAAGGAGCTATCCAACGACATATCCATCACACTATTATAATCGCCCCCCAGAATCATTGGGACATCGTGCCATTCGGCTAATCTAAGGGAGACCAGATCTAAGAAAGCTGCTTGCTCTGTGTTGGGTGTGTATAGTGATGCAAGGATAACCCGCCTCCTGTCTAAAACACCCCTGACTATGACATATCTACCCTCCACATCTATGCAGGAATCCACCAGGCAGAAGGGAGTCCCCGGCCTAACCCACACCAACACTCCACACGCATATGCCGAATAGCCAGTAGCATACAATTGACCCCTCCAGCGTCTGTGCAGCCGTCCTACTTCCGATTTCTGCAAGTGTGTTTCTTGTAAAAGGGCTACTAGTATGTGATGTCGTTTTAGATAGGAATAAATGAGATAGCGGCGTGATGGACTATGGATGCCTCTTACATTCCAGGCCCCAACCCTAATAGATGCCATAGGGGTATAAAGGGTAGCAGTACGATTAATCCAAACGAGGCAGAAGGCGAAATGGGGTAGCGTATGCGCGCATATGCAAGTCCAGAGTCCACCTCTCAATATCGACCTATGTCACCGGTTACCCAGCCCAGCAAGCAAAACATGGCATTGTAAATATCAGAGCAAATAGCAGCCATAACAACCAAAAAAACAAAGCCATACAAATTACAATGCCATTGGCAGCCATAAAAACATAAAAGAAATACCAAAAGGGTGAATATGCAACAGGCAATCGTCTAAACGACATATGGAAACATCATACAATCTCTATATAGGGGGGGTGAGCTGCGTGCCGCAACCTTTAAATGTCTACTGGAAAAAGAAAAGGGGGATAGTCCCCCCCGAAGCCTCCCAAGTGGTCAGCCCATCATGAACCCGCCCATGTAACGCCCACCAATAGTGCCCCATAAGCTCATCATGACATGGACCACGAGGCATCGCGCATCATGTCACATTCCCTGTGTACAAGACAGAGAGCGACCATATGGAACAGCGATATAATGGAACATTAGGGCATACAACTTTCTGCGTGACAGGCATTTCACAATGGTGTACAACTCACAACCATATACTTGCGTGCGTATACATCAAGTCTGAAGGAATTCAGGCGAAATAGAAGATGACTGCAATCAAACTATATTATCGGCAGTCTGTGGAGTGACAACCGGCAGATCATAAGAGTCTTGCGCGGTTAGGGGATCATCTGAGAGGTTGTCAGCATTGCTGCCTTGATCTTGCTGGCTAGTGACAGATTCATTGTCCTTCATGTGTGACCCGCTGATGGTCGCCACTGCCTGCAAAGCGTCTCGTTGGCCGCAAAGTACTTGGTCCAGATCCGGACCCGCAACCTGTGTAGACTGCAATTGCTTCAGCTTTTTACCCCTTGGGCGCCGGCGACGAGACGTTTCATTAGCAGGGTTATTTCTGGCACGATCCGGTAGAGGCGAAGTCCCCGAGGGGGAGTAGGTGTCAACCCAGCCCTCAGCTTCCTCGTAGGTGGTGAAAAAATGTGTTTTGCCCTTTGCCACTACTCTCAAGCGTTACAGAAATAACACCGAATACTTTAAATCATATTGTCTGAGGCGCCTCTTCACTGCCATGTAAGAGTGTCTCCGTTTCTGTACTTAAATTGTGTAATCAGGAAAAAACATCTCCTTTTGAATGTCCACTTGAATGTCGAGTAGTTTCCGGGTTTCCTGCAAAATCATGTCTCTGTCTCTAAAATTCAATAGACTGATCAAGAGTGGTCTAGGGTAGATCCCGATGGTAAGGGTCTGGTCGGCACCGGGTGATCCCTCTCCAAAACAAAGTGCGGAGATAGGGATCCCTCCGGCCAGTACGGTATGCAGCCAGGATTCAACAAAGGCTACAGGTTGCCTCCCCTCCTTGCCCTCTGGCACCCCCACCACTCTCACGTTGTTGCGTCAGGCCCGGCTTACGGCATCCTCGGCCCTGTCCTCAAGGAATTCCACCCTGTTGAGGAGTTGCTGTTTGTGCTTGTCCGCCGCCAGCACCCGTGGGGTTATCTCCGCCATCGTGGTTTCCAGCGCTTCTGTACGGTCCATCAATTTTCGGTGTTCAGCATGTAGAAGGGTCAGATCAATGATTGCCTTATCAATGTTACCTTCTAATGCAGCATGGGTGTGATTCAGTGATTCCTCAAGCTTCTCCACCACAGCAAGGACCGCATACAACTTGCCGGACATAACAGCCGGCGACTCCGCTTCCGCAATTTTCCCTGCTGTGGCTCTCGTCTGAGGGGGAGGGGCCATTATGTCAGGTACATTCGTTTTAAGGCGCCTGCCTCACAACATCTAATCCAGCGTAGCTGCAGGTCAGGCTTGGCGCACCCTAGACAAGGAGTCAGGGGGGCTAATGATGCACAATTAGGCCCTTGCACCACGTCCAAAGGATCACTTCCAATGCCCCCAAAGTCAGGGGCCGTCGCCGTATCACCACCCCTGCACCGCTCCTCACCAGCCAGCAGTGGCACTTCAGCAAGCAGAGTTCTTAGAATTGTGGAATGAATGCACACATGCTGCGTTTTAGGGGCAGCGCTTCAAGGTCAGATCATTGGCACTATGCAGGATTCACAGGTGCCTGGTCGGCTCTCCCCTCCGGGGTCCAGGGCCCCCGCTTCTGCAGAGTCTCCACAACGTATGAGGGCCCAGCTAGGGGCATTGCAGATTGGCACCTCCTTCTCTGGGGCCCAGAAACACTAGTACTATGTAGGATTCACAGGCGCCTGGTATGCCCTCTCCTCCGGGGTCCAGGGTCCCCCCGCATCCGCAGAGTCTCCGCAACGTATCAGGGCCCAGCTCGGGACATTGCAGATTATCACCTCCTCCTCTGGGACCCAGAAACAGCCATTCGGCTCCGCCGCCCTCCGGACTCCCGCCGCGGCAAAAAAAGGCAAATCCTGCTGTGGAGGTAGCTGCCGCGGGTGGGGGGGTGGGGGCAGGGCATCAGTCTTCAATGCCGACTGCCCTCCACAGCGCAGCGTTAACGCAGGCCTGTCGCGTCACTTCCAATGCCCGCCTCAGCAATCACTGAGCCGCAAGCTGGAGGAGCGCCCGGCCCTCAGCCTGGGCCACAGGTCACCGGGGGTTATTCTCCGGGGAATTTGACAACAGTACAGCAGCGAGCATGCGGCCCCCGCAGCCTGACCGGCCATCGCTAGTGTCCAGTGCGACACAGCGCGAGGCCCACTGGGTGGGGCCAGACCCTGGGCTCATGTGAGCAGCCACACCAGTTCAGAAGCACCTCACCGGGTCACATGGAAGGCCACAGGTCCCGGGGCGGAGCACAACATCTGATCTCCCAGGAATTCGCATCAGAGGCACAGGGTGGGTGCAGCAGTTGCCGGATAAATTTGCAGCATGAGAAAACACAGTGCACACGGATAATAGGGGCTAACACAGGAGGCCTCCGGCGGAGCTCAAAGCAGACACGTCTACCTCCATTCCCTACGTAGCCATGCCCCCTCAATCTTTCTACATTCATACCATTTAAAAACGTCATACTATGTTAAATTGAGCCACATACGCTAATCCTTAAATTCCTTGGATTCACTCTCCGGTTTAGAGTGAATCCATTTCAATGGTGAAGCCTAATTATATAATATCCACACTCTTCTGTAAACAAAAAATTTCAACCTCAATATTTAATGTGTGGCCTTGAACATCTGTCACCATGCCTTCATCAGGACATTGTTTATTTGATATCTGCTAAATATTTCACAATGATTTACTGTTTGTGGTGAATCTTTTCTTCCTTATCTTGCTTGGATCAAGACAAACTATTGTTTGATTTCTTGTATATCTGTTATTCTCTTCTTGTAGTGCTTTATGAACAACCATGTTGTATGCTGTGAAAAGACCAAGAAAGATTGGAATTTAAGTTTGTCCCCTATTAATAGAGATTATAATTTCTTTTTTAATTATGCTAAAAACCTGATTGTCATCAAGAGTTGTGTTTGTTTTTATGAATCCTTGCAAATGACTTACATAATCTCCCTCCTTAATTTTGAGGCTAAAGGGAAGCGAAGTTATCACTTAATTTTGAGGGGTGTGGGTTAAAAACATTTGGTAGGGCCCTAACAACCAATTTTATGCTGCATATAGAGTATCTGGTTTCATTTTTCATACTTTAGCTTGTAAATTCTCCAACTATAGTCTCCATGCACACCTTTTTTACCATACCCCTCTTCCTTGTGAATGCCACCTCCATTTCTTTTCTGCACTACTGTCTCTATTCTGCAGATATCCATCTCACTCTCTTCTGCACCTCTTTCTCCTCTATCTTCTACCCTGTTTTGTTGACTTTTCCTCTTCCACCTTTACTTCTGCCCTCTCTACTTGAGCACTCAGCTATGACTGGGCCATCTTCCATGCACCTGTCCCCGGATACAACTGAATAACTCTCCCCATTCCAGGTGCAATAGAGAAGTAGTCAATGAAAAGAGGACCCCTTCCACCTCCAGTGTAAGATTCTTCTGGGGTAAAATTATAGTTTGTCTTATGGGCGCTAGCAAAATATTTTCGAACATTTATTGCAACTTAATGACATTTTCTCAACAGCTGCGGTGGCTTCATAAGACAATAGCCAATTATGACCTTCAGAAGACACCACTTTGGTCCCCTCTTCCCCAGCGGCTGCTGCCAACTGAGCTTACGCTATCAGTAGCACCCACACTATAACCGACCCAGGACCCAAAGGCACATTTGTCAGTGTGCCACAATTCTGAACTCTATCACTCCTGTGTATTGTTGCTATGTTACAGTTCTATATGTTTTTGTGATACATTTGTTGTTGGGGGTTCTAGAATATGGGGAGCAAAATGGAGACTATGTTGAAAGCTGGAGATGGAAAAAGTGTACCAGGTCATCTAGAATAAACACTGTAACACAATATTTGCGTGTTACGTTACAAAAGTAGGGATGAGTGACAACATCACCTGGTGAGATAACTACATGTGCAGTTAAAGATGTTAAAAGATTTGGACGGAAAGGAGAAGTGCAAGGGATTAAGGAAGCAAAACGTCAAAGTACAACAGAGTAATTTCTGAAGTAATGCAGCACGTAATGTATTCGGCTTAAAGAGAAGAGGATTTCTGGTGATTTGCCTCAGATTTAAACAACAAGATTTAACTGTTGCAGCACTAGCATTTGAAGTCAGTTTCTGGGTACGGGTGCAAGAAAGGTTTGGACATACCAGCTCTCCGGAAGGCATTCCATGACTGCACACTACTGAAGGTTCATGCTGAAGTTACGCTGTCGCATAGTGTACACACATCCCACCATTTACATCACAACACTTACTTACGTGATGGCCATTTTGAGTCTAGGGAAAGACCGCAGCGGTACCTTCTTGATCAGGTGCACACGAAGTAACAAGTGGTGCATATACCTTATCAAGGATAGTTTCCAACTTTGTGGTTCAGAAACTTCAGAATTTAAATTGAGTAAATGGCATTGTTTTTGTGGTCGAATTGTTTCCATATCATTACATAGAACAAAGATGACTGCGCAGAAATTAAAAACTCAAGTATTGAATTGAACTTTACACAAAGGCTCATTTAATTACATGCTACTAAGTGAAATTAGTTTCCATTTTTGCCATGTATGCCAAGGCTATTACAATTATCCCTCCAAAACAATGTTTACACCAGCTGAGCCCATTCTGAAATTGACAAAATGGAAAGAATACTTTATGACTTTGTTAGATGCCACTGATATGAAAAATAAACTTAGTCCTGAAAAAAAAATATTAATACACTCTTGAAGGTTTACAAGTATACCATTGTTTACTTAAGAAGGAGGAACAGGAGATAGTAAAGTATTCCAAGAAACAACATAGGATTTAGATAACCATTTCTCACCTAAAGTTTGCATAGACATAACGCACTACACAGTCTTCCATCCCAAACAAGATAAATTCGAATTGATTTATGACTGTGTCACTGCATTGAAGTTATTGGCAGTAGTCTGTAAATTTGACATATTGGAAGAGGATCTTACACAAGACCAAGTAGTAATACAGGCTGCTAATGAAAACATACAAGAAAGACTTTGGATGAATGCCGATTCGAAACTTAAAGTAATACTGGCATTTTGTAGGAAAGCAGAACTATCAGGACATTGAGCAAAGACAGTTAAGGTGGGAAATGCTTTTGAACTGGTTGGACAAGTTGGAGGAAAAATAAATCCTGGAAAAAAGCCCTGCAGTACTCGCAGTTTACAACTACTCCTAAGAACCAGTTTCCCAAACAAGACAGATGAGATGCAGTAGGACATTTAGGCTTCAACTTACATTAAAACATAAATACATTTTTATGGACTTAAATGCCACTTCTCAAAACTCTGTAGAAAAAGAAATGGTAGGGTTACATTTATTGCAAATGGGGATGAAGAACCAATCACTGGGGAGAGGAGAATGTATTGGAAACAATTGATGTTTTGATCAAAAAAGAATGTGTTCTTAACATTAATGGTTACACAAATAAGAATAAACCAGTTTGCTTCATGACAATAAGTGGGGTTGGCATGCATATTACTGCAGATTGAGGATCCTGTTACGCTATTACAGACGTAGAGATGAGGAGAAAATATTTTGTAAAGAAAACAGGAGATCAATTAATGGAGTCTGACATTAGACCCATTGGATTCAGTTGAGAAACCACAGACATGTTAAGTTATCAGCAATTGAAATTGAACAGACAGTGAAAAAATTATATGTTGCAAAAGGGTCCTTAGTTTTAGGATGGATGGATCAAGGTGATCTTCATGGAGTTGTGGACCCAAATATTGAGGAGAAGGTTTTAATAGTTTTCACAGAATAAGCAATCACAGGGGTGATGTTAAAGAGGTATCTAACGTGTTTAGTCTTGGTAATTGTTAGAACTTGAGCATAAAATTGCGTTGAAGGGCGAGTCCATACCCAAAGTACATTGTAATAAGGAATATACAGATATATTTAAGAGAGGAAGTACCTAAGTGGAAGATGATATAAGTGAGCCTGTATATGCATTAGATTGAATATCTACTTTGGTCATAGCCAGAAGGGCGGGTTGATTGTGTGTTTGCCTTGGCTACCTCATGAAAATCTAATTATTGACAGGTTTCCTCTTCCAAGGATGAATGGTTTTCCACATTGGTTCTCTTTGTGGCTTATCATCAAGTCGTATTACAAGAAGGGAACTGGAAATGTTACAACTTTTACTACATTTGAGGAACGTTATCATTTTAAATGTTTGCCCTTTGATCTGGTGTCAGCAGCTTTAGTATTGGTAAGATTTGAGATGTTATGTTATGTCAAGATGAGATTGTGGTCACCGGGAGTAGTAAAGAGGCATGCAATGCTAAATTTAATGAGGTTTTGGGAACATTAGAAAAGAAGGACCTTGCAGTTGAATTTTCAAATTATAAATTTGATGTCAACAGAGTAACATACCCTGGGCATGAGGTGAGTTACGCATTAAACCAAAAACCAAAACGTCCTGCTTTGCTGTTCTTAGATGGATCAAAACAATCCTCTGGATAATTCCTTCGGCAGCTCAGAGAACTGTTCTGCAGGCTTTGGTGATATCTAGGCTGGACTATGGCAATGTGCTTTATCTAGGTGCAGATAAAGCCTCAGTACATTGGTTGCAGTTTATTCAGAATGCTGCTGCACCTCTTCTTTTCCATCTGCCTAGATGCGCCTCTGTGTCTCCTCTACTCCACCAACTCCATTGACTTAAAGTCAATAAGTTTATTGAGTTCAAGGGCCTTTGTTACATGTTTTGTGCCAAATATGGCCTTGCCCTCTCATACATTCAAAGATTGCTAACACCTTATGTGCCGGCTCGACAGTTGAGATCATCCAGCCTCACACTGTTTTCAGTTCCCATGTTTCGACTTGTCCGCAAGAGGGGTCGCTCTTCTTCTTACTGGGCCCCAAGCTTTGGAATGCCCTCCCAATTCACCTTAGGAATTGCCATGCTTTGCTTGCTTTCCGTAAGCGTTTAAACTCTCTGCTGTTCAACTACCTGGTTTGAATCTTTTCTTTCCTATTTGCGCCTGTTGCCTAAGTTACCTACCCTCCATATGTTTTAGCACCAGGAGACCCTGTTGGGTAGCTGCGTGCTTTATAAATGCATAAATAAATAAATAAATAAATAAATAGAAAACAGATTAGTAGATGCGATAAAACTAGCTCCTGTACGATTAGACAAAGATGAGATTAGATCATTTGTAGGTCTTACAGAATTTCACGCCAAGTATGTCACAGGATTTCCCAAAAAGTTTTATCACATTAGACATTTGAAACAAAACAAAAAGTTTGTGTGGTGACAAATGGCCGGAGATTTTCAAAGAATATAAAAATGACATACATAGTTGATGCACCTTTTTACGGGGCCTTGATCCTCAGGCTAATAGTATCCTCAAACACATGCAAGCAATAAAGATACTGTGGCAGTACTATCACAATATGATGTTAAGGGAAAATAAAGTATTATAGATTTTACCTTGTCTTTATTGTCAACTACAATAGAGTTGAGAAGTACTCTGTGATTGAATGGGATGCACTAGTCTGTGTATGGGTAATGGGGTTTTCAGAAGTTTTATTTGGGGCAAGCCTTTTATTATTTAATGTGATTATAAGCCTTTAACAAAATTGCTCACAACAGAGGGAATAGTTAATGCTTATTCTGGAAATTACAAGATTCTCAGTCTGTGTACAAGATTTTATCTACAAGTTGATTTATGTTCTTGGAAAACAAAAAGTGACTGCTGATTTTCTTCCACAAATACCACTACAATGACTAAAAGGTATACCAGTGAGTGCGAACAGTGTCAGGTTGCTTTAATTTGCTGTCATGGAATTTTAGCAATTGTAAAGGGTAAATAGAAAAGTGAAAATGAGAAGGACAGTGTATTGATTGAAGTCAAAAGCTCTGTGATGAGTGGTTGGTCAAAGAAAAGTATGGCACCTATTGAAGTATTACTGTTTTGGGAAATAAGAAATTAGTTGGGTATTGAGGAAAATTTGCTTGTAAAGTGTGGAAAGATTGTCCCTCCACAAGCTCTGAGAAAAAGGAAAATAAACAAAGGCATGAGGAATTGTAAATACTGAAGAAGGTTTAAAACATTTGCAATGGTAGCCATCAATGGATTCAGCCATAGATTCTGTGGAGAGTGTGTTAGTGAAGACAAAACAATGAAGACATTCAGGCCTAGAATGAACGTAGAAGAAGCCCCTGAAGAACTGTAAAAAAAGTTTGCTATGGGCATTATGGGCCCTGTAGGAGAATTTAACAAATATGTGGGGGTCATGATTGATATATTTTTCAGGTGGCTAGTCATTCATATTGTTGAGAAGGTGGGCATGAAAACTGTTGAATTTTATGGATTACGTTTTTCTTGAAGAGGGAGTGCCAGAAGTATTGGTGAATGACAATGGAGTGCAATTTGTGTCTCATAAGGGAAACACCATTTCAAGACTAGGTATTATTTATAGAACAACTTCCTTATATTATCCTAGGGGTAATGGCACTGTAAGAGTGGCTTAATAGGGCAAATAAAGGAACCATTCAACTGTCCTTATGAAATAATTTGGATTTGGAAATTCAATTGAAGTAAACAGTGTGGTCATATAGAACTATGAGTTGTGAAGCAACTAATGTTACACTGTTTTGAAATAATGAGAGGAAGGTTCCCTAAGTCCAAACAATGTCCAGGATGGCCATTAATGGCAAGGAGATGTTTAAGATATGTGTAGTCCATTGATGAAGTGAGGGAAAGACTCAGGACAAGTAGAGAACATTATAAGAAGTATTTTGAAATGGAAAAATTCTCAGGAGGTTCAGAGTGAGGTTGGGCAGTGAGTACATGTGAAACAAATTGGAAAAGCTCCCAAGGGAGAGTGGGTTTTATATGAACCTATGAAAGTAGGTGGCATTTTCAGAAATACAGTGCAGCTAACAGAGGGTAAAGTCAGTAGGGTAGCGAGATGTGCAGAACCGTGTAACGTTAATAATTTCATGTTGAACAAAAGATGTATTGAATGGATGAACCTGAAAAAAGGGTGATGAATGATATTCCCCTGATCAGGAAAAAAGTGGAAATAATGAAGGTGAAATAGTGGGAATAGGAAGTAGGTGTAAAATAGAATTGGCTGAGGAAGTGTCAGCGGGTATGTATGAAAAAGAACTGGCTGAGGTAGGGATAGGTCAGAAGTAGGGTACTCGAATAAGGGTGCTGGAAGAAACAAAGATGGATTGATAATTGAAGTTGATATCAATGAAGAAGGAAATTGAAAGGAAAGAGTGGTAAATAATACTGGATTTTATACAGCGCGAACAGCTACCTCGCGAAGAGGTGTCCCGGCGCTAGTAGATCACTGATAACCTTAGGCATAAAAATAGGAGAGCTAGCGTGGCTGGGAGAAAAGCCAGGTCTTTAGCAATTTCCTAAAGCAGGGTTCGGAGGGGGCCTGTTGGATAACTTGTGGCAGGGAATTCCACAAAGCGGAGACGTTGGCTGAAAAGGTCCGGCCGCCTAGCCGGGCCTTTTTTGCCCGCGGGATGACCAGTTGGACACGGTCATTGGATCGTAGTGCACGGCTTTGAAAGTATCTAGGAAGGCGGTTTTTCAGGTATTGTGGGCAGGAGCCATACAGAGATCTGAACGCAAGCGTCAAAGCTTTGAATTTTATCCTGTTGGCTACTGGTAGCCAATGCAGGGTTCGAAGATGCGGAGAGACTGACTGCTTGAAAGGAATTCGCAGTAACAGTCTCGCAGCCGCATTTTGAACTACCTGAAGCCTGTGAGTCAAGTATTTTGGGAGGCCCAGGTATAAACCATTGGCATAGTCCAGCCGTGAGGTGACAGTCGCGTGGACAACCGTTTTTCTACAACTCTCCGGTAAGAGCCTTAGGATTTTTCGGAGGTTTCTCAGCTTGCTAAGACACCATCCGGCCACTTGTTGGACATGCGATGAAAAGGACATGTTATCATCCCATCTCACTCCAAGATTTTTTGCCGAGTGACTTGGTGAAGGGGGCGGGCCCATCTCCGTAGGCCACCAGAGTTCAGGGGCGGGGGGGGGACCCTTGCTGAAGAAGATGACTTCAGTTTTATTGGCATTCAGTTTTAATTTATTAGTGTTCATCCAGTGTGCTATATCCTGGAGACAGCCTTTGAAATTTGAGAAAGAATTATGCGTCATCTCCGAGTACGGAAATACCAACTGGGTGTCGTCGGCATATGAAATTGCCTTGACACCCCAGTTGGCAATTAACGTGAAAAGAGGAGCCAGGTAGATGTTGAACAGAAGGGGGCTGAGGGCCGATCCCTGCGGGACTCCACAGCCAAGAATTTTGGGTGTGGAAGAGAACGTCCCAAGTGCTACCTTCTGCGTTCTAAGTGATAGGTAGGAGTTTATCCACCCTAGTGCTCTGTCCTGAATGCCTATCTCTGCGAGCCGGTTGAGTAGGCTGGCGTGGTCCACCGTGTCGAAGGCGGCCGACAGATCCAGGAGTACCAGCATTGCTGAGTCTCCTGCATCCATCGACCACCTCACTGACTCGGCTACCTCTATGAGCGCTGTTTCTGTGCTGAAACCGGGACGGAAACCCGATTGAGTTTCATGTAGGATGTTATTGGTTTCCACAAATTTACTCAATTGTCGCTGTATAATTTTTTCCAGCATTTTTCCCGGGGCAGCAAGTAGGGATATAGGGCGGAGATTCGTAAGGTCGTCTGGGTCCCCATTGGGTTTCTTCTTTAGGGGTAGAAGAGTAGCATGCTTCCAGACGTCCGGGAAAATGCCCGAAGCAATGGAAGAATTCCAAATGCATTGAAGTATCGGGGCTACCGAGTCTGCAATGGCACTCCATAGTTTAGCTGGGCAAGGGTCGTCAGGGGAGCCGGATTTGCATCGGCTAAGTTCTTGCCTTACCTCATTCAGTGGAATATGCATGAACTGGGTAAAAGTCTCTTCTAGCTCGCCTTTATTCGTTATGTCCTGCTTCACTGTTTCTGTTATTGGGCCAAAAGAGTCGTAGACTTTTTTAATTTTATGATCAAAATACTCAGAAATTTGCTCACATAGCGTAGCTGTGGGTACAACCTCTCTTTCAATACATTTTGGCTTAAAAAATGACTGTACCACTTTAAAAACTTGTTTGCTGGACTGTTCTGCCTGAAAAATTGAGTCCGCATAAAAGCGTTTTTTGCTTTTCCTAATAGCTTTCCGGAATTGTTTAGAAGCTTCCTTATACCTAGCTTTTTCTTCTGGACCATAGTTTACTCTCCAGAGTCTCTCCAGTTTTTTACAGGCCGCTTTCTCAATCCTAAGTTCCTGCGAGAACCAGGGAGCTGAGGGAGAGTCTCTTTTAGATAGGGCCCGGGTGGCTGGAGCAATGGAGGAAACCATCTTTCCAATCCATTCATTAAGAAGTGTAGCATCCGTATTGGTATTATTTGTCAGGGAAGGGATGGTTTGCGCGAGAACCGGGCACATAGTATCAGGGGTCAGTTTTTTCCATTGCCTCTTCAGGAAGTACCGTTTACTCGAGACAGGGGTATCATTCGCGATATTCAGTGTGAATGGGACGAGTGCGTGATCTGACCATGTCAGAGGAAGAGGTGTCTCAGACTGCACATTCTTGATATTAGAAAAAATGAGATCAATAGTGTGGCCCCCTGTGTGTGTAGGGCCCTCATTGATCAGTCTGAGACTAGCCGTATTTAACGTGGATCTGAGCAGCTCTGCCATGGCACAGTCAGGTTTATCCATGTGGATATTGAAGTCGCCTACCACAATAAAAAGGGGGTGGAGGAGCGAACTCTGGACAATCGTGTCCAGTAGAGTAGTAAGGTAGGGGTCTGTACCAACCGGGGGGCGATAGAACACTAGTCCTGCTAGTGACAACTGAGGGCTCACTTGGAAGCAAAAGTGGAGGCCATCAATACCTTGAATAGCAGTGGGGGCAGAGGATGTCAAAATTAAATGCTCTTTAAAAATAATGGCTACACCACCGCCTCTTTTTGTCCCGGGGCGGTTGGCGAGGCATATTTTAAATCCCAAAGGGACTGCAAGTGCAATGGAGGTCAAGTTGTCCTCCTTGATCCAAGTTTCAGTTAAAAACAATATATCGCGAATATAATATATAAATATAAAGCGAAAAAAGGAAAATTCATTCTCTTAAATGGTTTGAAAAGTATTATTGTTATGCATAGTCACATATAAATGATTGGTATTGTTTAGTTCTAACTATCTTTTATAAAGTAAATTGTGTGTTTTTAGATTTTGTTGGTAACAATTCATATTATATTTTCTGTCATTATTAATATAGTATAGTTTTGTTTGCGTTTGTAAAGAAAAGGGGATATGTAGTGTTGGTATGTTTTAATTTCATAGGAGATATTTTCCCCCATTAGAGAAGAATATGTTATGTCACCTATTAGAATGTGTGGAGAGAAATGGAGTCAGTGAGGGAAAGCTGGAGATGGAAAATATGTACAAGGCCCTTTCAGAATAAACATATTAACACATCACTTGACAAGTATGTTACTTTACACCCTGGCCATCATATACCTGCAGGGCTCCTGCACACAACCCTCGAAAGGAAGCCTATGACAACCTGCAACATTCCATCTATTTTCATTCTTGTATCGACACATTTTTAGTACAGCTCAGTTCTGAGCTACAACATGCCTTACTATTACAATATTAAGATGTACACAGAGCTCTGCCTCTGTACATTGGTCCGAATCAGTAACTCATTTGTAGTTCCAGATCAGAGACCCCCTCATAGCTTGACCAGTGGGACTTATTTCTTGACCAGAGGTAATCCGTGCTACACCAATCCTTAATCCCATGCGCATTTCTGCTAAATGCAGGTCAATTTAGCACAGATTTACAATAGTTTAATAGATTAGAATCTCAGAATAACACGGACAGTTTACATAGTGGGTGGTTTATTGAGAAGAAATAGTTTACGCTTTCCCAGCTGCTACCCTACCATATTTATCTTTAGGCCACTCTGACCATATGTCTGAACAATTGCCTTACTTAAAGCTTCTCGGATAAGAAACATTGTACATGTGCCCTTCACCTTTATCCCTTCGTCTTTGTGAGGCGCAGTCTCCATGCACAAAATGCGCATCATGGCACGGTATCTGATTTTATTTTTTTAGAGGCCGCACAGTGTTCAGTCAAACTTGCAAACTGTGCACATTCTGTAGCGATTGTCTCTGGAGGGAAGGGTCCCTACTCAAGCTTGCCTCAATGAACTCAGAAAAACATCTCGTTTTGCTATGGCTGAGTGTTTACTAAAGTCATTTATCCTTGCTTATCTGTGAGCTGAACTGTAGGACCCAAGTCAAATAGCTTCACTGCCACTGAGACACACCAAAGGAACTATATGAGCTAGGTCAGTAGTTTGCTATATTCTGAGGGCCTACGGTGGGTGGTGTCTTTTGATCATGTCAGTGTCATAGATGAGTGTTTTAAGGTATTGTCAAGTAATCCTTAGTGGAACTAAGAGTTAATGATTCCAACTATCTCTGGCTTACTGAGGGCATATATACTTTTATTGTCACAACGAAGCAAGGGTCATAAGAGATAATCAAGGGTATCAGCCTAATGGCAGCTTTGAGCACTAACAGGATGCTTTTTGCAGACTTCTTGAGATTTTGTGGTGGGGTGTTTTAAGAAGTCTGGATTAGTGGTTATTGTGGACTGATGGTGGTTTGTGGTGGTGAATAGGTGAATACTTTATAGATCCTCACTGGTGATAATTTCCTTTGTGTCAGTGTTGAACTGGGTTTTCCACACAGGAAGATTTAACTTTTAAATGCAGTGCAAAACGTATAGGGGGTAGGCCATCTAAGAGTTTGGCTTGGCATATAGGTCTGAAGTGTTAAGACAGCATGTGAAAATTAAGTCCAGAGTGTGACCTGCCGAATGCGTGCATGCCAAAAGAAGCTGGATGAAGCCTAGAGACTCGACGTTGATATATTATCTTTTTCATAGCTTGCTCTTAATTTTATAATTCTAAAGAGCTAAGGAGGTCACACCCACAGGGCTGTGAGAACTTCAACCTAGCCAAGTTCAGTTTAAGCAGCCAGGCACCTGCACATTTAGTGCATGTATAGCGCCTGGCTGCCAGACCTGAACATAAAGAGCATCTGTCAGGGTGACCTATGCTCTCGGGAAACATCCTTTACGACGTAACTTATACCACGCAGTGCCTTTACAACGCAGGTTTTTCAACGCAAGTCATTACAACGAATTGCGCTGGAGGGCGCTGTAGGATAGGTAATAGTTTAATTTACTATCCAACACCTTCCCTACTATCCACGGGGACTGGAGTTGGAATAGTAAATTAAACTATTCACTATCCAGCACCCCCCAAAGCAAGTCGTTGTAACGACTTGCGTTGAAAAACCTGCGTTGTAAAGGCATGCGTGTTAAAAGCATGCGTTGTAACAACGTACATCCATGCTCTCAGCTCTAAAGACGACTGCTGCTGGACGCCAATGGCTAAATCTGCACTGGCCCCTTCTGCCTTCAATATGTCTGTTTCATCTTATGAAACAGGGTGTCCAAGCAGGTCGAGGATGTCTGCTGCTCATGTACACATCTCTTCCGAAATATTTCCTCCTATATCGATTACTGTAATGGAATATATTTTGGCTTGCTCAACTTCATGTTTCAGGTTCTATACAAAATTCAGCAGATAGGCTGGTGTTTGGTCTCTCTCGCTAACAACATACCACCAAACATCTCGGCATTCTGAGCTGGCTTTCTGTTTCCAAACTTTACGTTTCTCTTAAAGAGAGTTACAATTTAAGATCATTGCACTTGCAATATATGGTACACCTTTATACACCTGTTTGCTTTCTCAGATCTTCTGCTCTGCTGCTTTCTATCCCCAGATTCAGGTGGATTCGTACTGGTGGGTGGTCTTTTTCATATATTCCTGCAAAATTAGGACATTTCTCTTACTTCTAACTTCCTTTCAGAACGCTGTTAAGATGTGGTTATTTTCAGTTTCAGTACTGTATACTTCACTGTCTGTTCTTATTTTCAGCCAAGAGGTATCTCTCTCAGCATAGATGTTGCTGTTAAGAAATATTGATCATTCATTGTTAGACACAGAAACTTGCCTGGGAGACAAATCTTGGTGATTTCTAACGAATACTGCATGTTGAGAGAGGATCTTGGTTAGTGATGAGTGGGTAGCTTGCTAATATGGTGAGA
Source organism: Lissotriton vulgaris (assembly GCF_964263255.1). Lineage (NCBI taxonomy): Eukaryota > Metazoa > Chordata > Amphibia > Caudata > Salamandridae > Lissotriton > Lissotriton vulgaris. The sequence continues at coordinate 1,675,211,612 of NC_141693.1, read as the reverse complement.
TAAGACCAGCTTACTGCATTTACACAATTTTCAATTGGCAGAACACTGTTAACTACTTGTGCTACTCCTTCTACCTATGCAGGTGCATGTTACCTAATGTACCAACCTCCAGGCTGTAGTAGCCATTTTTACGCAGGCATCTACATTTCTTATGCAAGGTGATTCTAATTTAATGGTAGAGTTCTCGTTTAAGACCAACATTCTCTGGCTTTTTGGATTGTTTTGCATTGTAAGGCCTTCAACATCTTGAGTCCAGTACAACCCATTTGTTGAACCACAGTCATGATTAGGTTATTAAGTTATTTTTGCCATGGACTGCCTTTAAACACTAACTTACAGCTTCTAAAACTGGACAGTCATAGACCAAAGTTACTAAATATAGTGTATCTGTGTCCTTAAAACATCATTCTGCAATTTCAAATGGTGACATTTCCACTGATGCTGCCACATTCAATGGCTGGACAGAAGGTATATTGGAACATATTGCCCCTTAAAGAAAACCAACATTGTCAGCCCAAGAACTGTAGCCATGTGGTCCCAGGCTGGCCTCAATTAAACAAAACTTACAAACATAAGGAGCGGATATGGCAATCCAATTACTGCCTCCTTGCAAAGAAAATGTATTTTGCACCATTGAAAGGCTATGAGCAGCCAAAAAGCCATTAAAACTTCAAGAATGACTTATTTTTCCAACAGAATCCTTAATGCACCTAAGGCCTCTCACGAAGGTTTCTAAAATTATCTAGAATCTTTCATATCCTCTGTGTGGCAGCCCTACTATTCCAGTGTGTAACTTATGTTGTACAGAGCTTAATGATTTTTTATTAGGCAGATTTAAAAGATAGTAACTTCTTTTCCTTCTCATACTGCTAGTCTATTAGTTGATAATAGTGAGTTACCTCTGGGTAATCCAACTCTCACTAAATTCTCTGGGGCATATTCACAAGAACTTGTGATAACCATTGCAATAGTAAGTTAACGCAAAATTCAACATAGCCGTCTATCGCTAACTAAGTATTCACAACACAGCGGTACCATCCAATAGTCTCCAGATAACTCGCCAACCAACTGCGTTAAAATCAACGCGACACCGCAAAAATGCAGAACGCGAACGCAAGAAAACATGCGATGAGGCCATTCGTGATACAAAAAGCAGCGAAAACCAGCAGCAGGCCTGCAAATCCCCCGCGTCTGGTGGGAAAATGCACTATAAAAGCAACAAAAACAACACACCAAAAAGAATCTAAAGTGTGTAGCAACATGCATGCACCCTGACAGAGTGCAGAGGCCAACGCGCATCCCACAAACCCCACAGACCACCAGCAAGGAACAACGGGACGGTGAAGGCCAAGGAGAAGAGCGAGAGGAAGTCTGCCGCAGAACCAAATCAGCGTCACGGAGGGGACAGAACATCAGCTCACCCACAACCAGACTACCGTGAATGCAGACGGAGTGTCGAGGAGGCCAATGGAGGAGGCCAAGAGGCCCTGGCATGATTCGAAAAGCTAAACCAGGCACAAAGCCGCTGCCAACAGGAAGGCAGCAACGGTGACAGGAGGTGGGATTCTTGTGCCATAGGAGGAGCTGGAGGAAACGGAGGCCACAGTCATCAGTGTGGAGACAGTGCAAGGAGTCGGGAGTCCGGACACAGCTCAGGAGGACCTGACACAACATCAACAAGTTGAGTAACGACCAGGGGCTGGTGGAATGGGGGCGATGTGCACAATGGCACACATGCACAACAACGTGTAGCACACTGCACACCCACAATGACCCTGGATCATTTCCTTGATCCCCTTGGCACACTGCAGCACACACACATAGCAATTACAGCACATCCACATTGACGACAATGTGGTACAATGTGCAACCCCGTCACTGCAGGGAGAGGACACAACTGGCTCCGTACATGCGCAGAAACAGGGCAAGTACATCTGACAGAGCTGGAAACTGTGAGATGGAAATGTACGCTGACAACCTCACATCCGTCATATAGTCCAAATGTCCACCGTCCCGCATCTACATTCAGCACCTCCAAAACAGTCACAATGTACATTGTCACACAGTCTGCATGTAAACAAGAACAATGGCCAACATACATGTCAACACAATGTCAACATGCCTCTCCCCTTCAAATAGCAGAGGGACACACAACACCTCCAGCAGAGCAGAGCAGACTACTCATCAGTGATGCCGGAGAGGACCACCACACCTTCGACACCAACGCCCTACAACAGCCCATTGACATCCCAGGCAACCCACCACCAGGACCAGGGCATCCAAGCTAGGTAGAGGAGAACAAAGCCCCTGCAAGAGACCACACAGCAGGAAGCACCTGCAAGCACAACTGGCTCCCAACACTTCAACGACCCACACATGGCATCCCAATGCCAGGTGTCAGAACGCCAAATGGAGGTGGCTGACTAGGTGCAGGTGGGGTCAGAACCCATGGAAAATGAACTAAATCACATACGTGGTTGTCTAAAACTCTTCTGGGACCAGCTACACCCCACAAAGTAGACCCACACTGCCACATAGACACATGCAGATGCACATTTCCAGTGCAGAGCCACGCCCAGGGGCACGCAATTATCAGTCACACACCCACGTTGGCTCTGTGTACTATGGCCAGTCCACTCCTCTCACGCATTGAGTGGGATATGACAAAGCTACATGTCCAAGCACTAACACGCTGCCTGTGAGGACATGGTTGCATCTGCTATACACAGCACAATGTAATGTTGTAGGGCCCGGGCCCTCATGCACACATCATGGCCACACGGACACACACAGATAGTATGTGGAACTGGCTACGGGCACGTGTGCCCGGCCCCTTTATTGGCAGGGTCACATGTACAGTGAACCCTGTGCTGGATATGTGTGGGGTGAGTGTAAGCCAGCCCTCACGGAGTGGATGGTGCTGGCAACAAATACAACAGTGAACACTATTAAGACAGAAACGGTAAACACCATCATTACAGTGACAATAGCTGTGCATTATGGTGGTAGCCGGTCAACTACAGAGGTCACCCAAGGGGCAAACAGAAGTGTCCGTGAGTTGCAGTGCACTGAGGTGGGGGCACTAGAGCTGAGCGCGCTCATGTGAACAAAATGTCTAGGATTGGTTCCCTTCGGGATTTTCCTGATGCAGCTGCAGTGGGGGTAGTCACACCTGCATCGTCTTACTCATCATCGTCCCAGGTCTCCCACACTGCCTGAGATGACATTGCTGCGTGAGCTAGCCACAGCACATAACCAAAACAGAAATGGACAATGACTTGTGGTGCACTGAGTTAGTGGTACCTGGAGTGCTGAGCAGGGCACCAGGCAGATGAAGGCATCCACGACAGGTGTGAGCAAGTCCGTTAGTCTGCCAGTACCACTGTTTCGACTCTGGCAGATGGCGGTTGGAGGTGTTCCTGGCGATGGTCGCATGTGCCTCCTGCGGTGATGCAACGTCTGGGCCTGTCAGGACTCGATTGGTTGCGTGAGCCCTAGTGGACCGCAGTTGAGGATGGAGGCATCGGACAGCACAGGGCCATTGAAACATGGTGTTGACGAACCCAGGGCCATCGTCTCAGAGGCCATACAATATCTCAGATGTCGTTGGCTCGCAATGCAGAGTTAGTGACACCAGGGCAGTTGTCGGTAGTGTACGATCACCTCGGTAATGATGATCAGTTCCAATTGTATGACATACTCGAGCGCAGCATAGGCCAAGGGCAGAAGTCCACCTGGGCGCACAGACACGTGTGGTTGAGGTGCTATGCACAGACTTGGCGTCACCACATCGAAGGGAATATAGTGACATCAAATCATTCAGAAACATCGTTCTCTGCCATAGTGTAATCAAGACTCAGTTCCAAATGTGTTACCTACTTGTCCGCTGTGTATGCCGGTGAAGTATGTCAACGAGAAAGGAGTACTGCGGGACTCGGACTTAGAGCTTGCACTGGCACATGGTGGGCCCTCTTCGACACACACCGGTGTCGGCAGGTGGGCATTGAGGGCTGGGTGCGCAGGGGTGGGCAAGGCTGGTTCGGGGACCAGCATCCCGGGGTGCAGCAGGCACACAGGATCGCAGACACTGCTCACGGCGTTGTCCTTGTGGCCGGGTGAGAGGTGCTGCCCTGGCAGAGGCATTGGCAATTTCGGAAGAGGACCATGCCCAGAGTTATGTGCCTTTTATTCACACCCCTACGCTAGACAGGTGTACAACATGCTAGCCGACTCAGCACCCCGTTACGGTGGGACTTAACAAGCTACATTTCTACAATCTTCCCCACTGGCTGGGGTGACATGGTTGTGTCCACTGTCCACTACACTCCAAACAACAGCGGTGTGTGTCGACATGGATATATCTGTGGTCTGCATACTGCAGTCTGTCCAGCACATCCACACCATACTTGGCATTGTGTGCATTCTCATTCATCGGTCACTTGCCTCTTTCGCACATGCCTGGGCCCCACCTATTCCCACATTCTGCTATTGTGGGGCTGCAGTGCCATGCCGTTGATGGCTAATGTACATGGCTGGCCCAGGTTCCCACAGTAAGTTGTGCTGTCGTGTCTGGTGGGTGTGCATGTTGTTTGGCATGTTGTATGTGAGCTTGTGACATGTGCATTCCCACTGTTGTGAGTTGCATGATTGTGGAGTTCAGGTGTGTGGTGTGTTCATTTGGTATTTGCCAACGGTCATTACCTTTCCGTGGGTGCCATCCTGGTAGCGCTGGTTGATGATGAACTTTCAGAAGATGTTGGGATCATGCACACTGCCTGGGTGGTTAGCAACGACGTTGGTGGGGATTCCCCAGTGGCCCAATATTGCCTGGAAATTGGTGAAATATGTGCGCTTTCAGTGGCGGTTATTGTGTGCAGTGTTGCCAGGGGGCACAAGTAGGACATGTGTGCAGTCAATTGCACCCTGACACGTGCGGGAAGCCAGCTATGGCGTAGATGCCTTGCTTGGTCTCCGGCTGTTCCTGCGCAGTGTGGGGGAAGTATAGATAGTGGGGTACCAAGCTGATGATGTCATCCATGACTGTTGTGAGAGACTTGGATTGGGCTGGCTGTGAGAATCCTCCAACTCAGGGGGTTGTTGGTTGGAGGGTACCAGAGGCCAACACATGCAGCAAGGCCAGATGCTTTGTCTAAGGTGGGATGTCGGTTGTCCACTGTGTTGGTACCATCATTCTGTGGACCATGGTGGTCAGGATGTGGAGGATGGTTGTCCCCTTGGGCCTGTACTGGGCAATGACCTTGTCCTGTGTTGGGTCTCTGAGGTTGGTGCATTTTCTTGAGGGTCGCTGTCTTTGTCTGTGCTGCCTCGGTTTTGGTCCGGGGGGTGGGGGGATTCTGGGGGTGGTGGCGGTGGGTGTTGTTACCCTCTTGGGGCTCCATGCTGCATGTTCGTTGGCTCCATGACATCTGTTGTTCTTCAGGTGTGGGTGTGGAATGGGCTCCCTTTTGAGGTGCAGGCAGTTGTTAATTTCCTGCTGCTAACGTGCCTTATTGTATTTTTTGGGTTCTTATCGCCTTTCTGGCTGGTCATTGAGAATGTGTCGGAGTGGTGTTGGCGCGCCTTTTGGCACGGGAACTCCTACTTTGCATCTCATTAGCAATAGTTGCGGTGCTCATCTGTGACAATGTTTTTTTGTGGCTGCTAACTGGTGATATGGGCTGTTAACATTGTGAATGGGGCGATATATTTATCGCCACTTTGGCTGCGATAAAGTGCTGTTAACTCGGCGATAAGTCCTTGAAAATATGCCCCTCAGTGATTAGTCCTGAATTATGTTTTTCAGTTATTCATTTTTTTTTTATAACTCCTTTTATTGACAAACATCGGCAAATTATACAATATAGAGGATCTGACATATTTGACATCACAATACCTAAGCAAGGAAGGGCACACACAAATTACACTAGAAATGGACATTACGGGGAGACAGGCTCATCCTGTTCAATGCTGCGAGGCGGGGTACAAATGTCGCCTATGTAGTTATTCCATAGGCCCCAAATCTGTGACCACTTCCTGGGGCACCCCCTTGCCAGATACACTGTCTTCTCACTGAACATACACCAATCGACATTACCTTCCCAGGTCTTCAGGGTGGGTGGATCCGCTGCACCCCATAATTGAGCTATACTTTAGGCCAACATGAACCCCAATGTGGCCCATTGTGTCTGTGCGGCGTTCAAGTCAGTGGGCTCCCATATCTTTAGAAGGCATCTCCTTGCCTCTGGACGGAGTGTGATACTCAACACCTTGCTGATTATCTCATGGATTTGGAGCCAGTAAGAGCTGATATATCTACACTCCGTGATAGTTTGCATAAAAGTGTCTGAGAGGCCACAATGCCTTTTACATTCTCCCGAGTCAGCCCACCCCATACTAACTAATCGAGGCCCCGTCATCTAAATTCTATGGAGGATTTTTAATTGAACTAGTCTTAAACGTGCTGGAAAAGTGACGACCCTGGGGGAGGATACCGCCGACTGCCAGTCCTAATCATCAAATTCTATCCCGTCCTGCACCCATTTGTCCCTCAGTGTCTGAAGAGGGTCTGTCATATGGTTAATTAGTTTTTATATATTAGTGAGATGGTCTTTTTGGGAAGAAGACCATCTAAAACTCAGTCTTTGCAACTGTTTTGATTTGTATTTGGCAATCCCTCAGAACGAACAGCAGGGATTTCCCCCAATTAATGGTGAGCCCCGAAAACCTTCCGAAGACTGTCAGGATGTCCAAAACGACTATGAGGGACTTATGGGGAGAGGCCATATAGAACAAGATATCATCAGCGTATAGAGATATGCGGTCCTCCCATCCAGGGGACCACCTCAGTCCCCTAATCATTGGATCCCAGCGAATCCAGGCAGCCAGGGGTTTCAAGGCCAGGGAAAAAAGGAGGGGGGACAACGGGCATCCCTGACGTGTACCATAACTATGTTTGAATGAGGCTCACACCTTATTATTTACCACCACTTGTGCCAGAGGTGCCGCATATAGTAGAAGTACCCACCGGATGAACTCTGGACCAAACCCAAACTTAGCCAGAACCGCCCACAAATAGGAACACTCAATAGTGTCAAAAGCCATAGTCGCATCCAATGACACAACCACTGCTGATTCTCGAAGGGTGTGTGCACTATCGATTACTCCATGCATCCTATGCAGATTAAGGGCTGTATTCCTATGGGGCATAAAGCCAGATTGATCGGGATGTATTAGGTCAGTAATCACTTTTATCAAAAGGTTAGCTAAGAGCTTGGCCAAGATTTTAGGCTCTGCGTTTAGAAGGGAGATGGGCCTATAGGAGGCACAATCAGTCTTGTCCTTTCCCTCCTTGTAAATAGTGACAATAGTAGCTACCCTTTGCTCTGGGGGAAGTATCCCTGCTTCTCTGGCTTCCTCATACATTGTCTTCAAGTGGGGGGTCAGTTTATCAGGCCTCAACTTGTAGAGCTCGATAGGGAGTCCATTTGGGCCTAGCGCTTTCCCTGAATTTAACCAGCGAATTGCTTGGGCAATTTTCTCCGATGTAAGAGGACTATCAATGTAACTCCGGTCTTCAAGGGAGAGACAAGGAAGTTTAATGTCGCGAAGCAGTTCCTGTGAATCTTCCTCCGAAAGGGAGGATTTTCTCGTATAGACTGCTTGAAAGTGCTCAGCGAAACTGTCTACAATTTCTTGTGGGTCCGTGATTGGGACATCCCTTTTTGTTCTGAGCTCAGGTACCAGGCGGCTTGCCCACTCCTTTCTGTCCCGCAATGAGTTTCCCGGCCTTGTCTCCCAGATCATAAAGCTTACCGTGTTGCTCCCTTCTAAGGGCCTTGGCCCTATCAGTGACTAGTGTTTTGTAGTTGTGCTGCTTTAGGCCCAGTAGATGTAGCTTGTCCAGTGTCGCCCCCATCTCCAGGTCACCCTCCAGTCTATAAAGTTCAGTCTCGAGCTCGAGAAACACTGTTTGCTTGTCTTTCTTAGCGTCAACTATTAAAGATAGGGAGTGTTCCCGGATTACCGTCTTGAACGCTTCCACAAAGATTGGGAAGAGGATACCGATCCCACATTATTAGTAAAGTATTCGTCTATGGTATTGATGAGATCTTTACGGATCTTTGGGTTACGCAGATACCAGGGGTTGATTGGGGCCAGTCTCCCAGCCGTCCCCCGGCCCAGAAGCAGGAGGATCCAGAGAGGCGAGTGGTCCAAAATATCCCTGGCTAAGTGTTTAATTTGACTTATATAGGTGGCTTGTGCGGCTGGTACCAGGCAGTAGTCTAGCCTAGAGAGGCTGTGGTGGGCTCCCGAGTGGAATGTGTTGTATCTGGTTTGGATGATAGAGCCTCCAACCATCGACTAGGCCCATAGCTTCCAAGAAATCGGGTAACCAACGGGCAGCCGACCCCATCTCCCGTGGAGGAGACCTATCCAAAGTGCCGGAGACGACCGCGTTAAAGTCGCTCACCAGTATCAGAAGCCCATTCGGGACCGTGAGCAGGATTGCACCTAAGTCAGCAAACGTGGTTCCATGCAGGCCCGGGGGGACATAGATGGACATAAGGGTGGTCAAATGGTCCTCCTACATACCAGTCACACCAACATATCTTCCTCGATCATCACTCCATGTGGAACTTACTTATAGCAGGAATGTGTTTCTCGTCATGATGCCCACCCCCCCTGGACCCCGATGTGAACCCTGCATGTGCGATCACCTTATACCCCCCTCTGTGCATTGCTTTGCATAGGTTTCAACCAAGTGCGTCTTCTGTAGCAGGACTACATCTGACGCGTGCCTCTTAATATTATTTGAGTACGACACTCCGTTTGATTTTATATCCTAACCCATTAACATTACAGCTCAGAATCTTTATATCCTTATCCCCCATCATCTTTGGTATGAATATGGACATACCAACAATCCTCTGTGATCACTTTTTCAGATCATCTTTTGCCGAAACACTCATATACTGTGCTGATTATACACAAAAAATATGAAACAAGCCAACTCAATACCCCATCCCAACAACCCCCCTCCCTGCTGCCCTGTACTCTGGGCTTAAAACTGCCCATTAAGAAAACTTGCAGAGTGCCTGTCGCCCTAACGGAATTCAAAGGAAGACAAAACAGGGGGAAAAGTAGCGAGCTCCGTGCCCCTGCGCCAGCCAATAACTATGTTAACCCATCCACTGCAATAATAGCTTAAAAACAGTATAGATTTTACCAGTCCCAATGAGTAAATCGCAGGTGTCATTCCCTCCCCCTCCCAACCCGCCCAACCGTTCCATTGTAGCCTATAGAAAGTTGCCTGCATGGAGATTCCGTCATCAGAGCGGCTGAGTGTCCGCTGAGTCCCCTGTTACACGGTCCGCTGGGCTCTTTGCCCCCCTATACTCAATCCACTCTGCCACAGCCACCGGCTGGTCGAAGAGCCAAGATTTTCCATCAGCCTCAACCCGGACACGTGCTGGGAATAGCATTGAATATTTTAGGCCTTTATCTCTCAGGTCGCGCTTCACCAATAGGAAGGACCTCCTTTGCCTCTGCACTCTTTGAGTAAAGTCCGGGAAGAAGGATATTTCTGCATTTTCATAGCGGAGGGGGGCGCCAGCTCTGGAGTTTTGGAAAATAACATCTCTATTTCGGAAGTTTAATATCTGAGCCAACATGGGCCACGGGGGAGCGCCCGGTTTGGGACGGCCGCCCGGGACCCTGTGAGCTCACTCAATAACAAAGAATTTACTGAGGCCTTTGGGTTTCAAATGGTTGAGAATGAGTTCCTCAACAAATAGGTCCCGGGTTTGCCCCTCCAATTTTTCTGGAACTCCAAGGATGCGGAGGTTGTTCCGGCGAAGTCGGCCTTCATAGTCATCCAGCTTAAGGTCTGTAGAGTTGCGAAAGCCCTGGAGTTCACTGACCTCCTTTTGAAGCTGCGCTACATCTTCCACCAGGCTGATAGCTGTTATTTCCACCTGTTTGACTTTCTCATTGAGCTTCCCCATATCCGCCGTGATAAGGTTGATATCAATGGCCATGGTGTCCATTTTGTGTTCCTAGGAGGTCTTAACACCAGAGATGACCTCCATGACTTCCTTGAGGGAAAGTTCCTGTTCCTCTTCCCCCGGGTTTCCACGTGCAGTTTCTTCTGACAATCGGCCCGCTGCGCCTCTTTGGAGACCGTGTATCGGTCCAGCTTGTTGGTTTGAATTGGTTGCTGCCCCCGGGATCCAGATCCCTTAACGCGCTCCATTGTAGCGTTTGAATGTTTGAGTGTTAGACAAGATGGAGGTGAGAGATGTGGGAAGGGGGGCACCACAGCACGACACCGCTCCTCTCTTCCGCCTAACCCCAATTTGTGACTCACCGCTGATCCTGAGCTCAGGTCTGTTCCCTGCAAATGCAGGGGTCTTAGCGTCTGCTTCCAATATCACGCCACCCAAGGGCCGCTGCAAAAAGGACAGGCTGGAGGTCTATTGTCAAGGGGCGGTTGGTAGCCTCAGGCGGCGAGGCGCGTGGGGCCCCAGGATCATGGAAGTCAGCCTCCCCGGATTCGGTCCTCCAACTGGCGAAACTTCACAGGGGGCACCAAGCGTTCAGGACAGGGGATTCCCCACAGCCCCAGGAAATTTGCTTTGCGCAGGTAAGATGGCCTCCTGCTGCTGGAAAGCAGTGATAGGGTTCGAGCCAATGCAGAATACCACGGGGGTGATATTTGATAATAGAGGGGAGACTTTATTTATATTAAGAAAATTAGGCAGCACTTTATGGAAGTTCAATTATGTTATTGACAACTCTAGTAAGGTCATTTGGACACTGCCAGGTTTATGTTCAGCGAGACAGCATGCACCGGCTGCAAAGATGGATCATGCAGTTGCACTTCGGGCTATACTCGGTGTCTCATCTGTAAGCGAGCACAAGGATCACAGTTCAAGCTCACTCAGTCTTGTAGCAGTCAGAAAATACACAGAGGTCCTGTAGCTTGCAGACAGGGGACTGAGTAGGTTGGGGCATTCGTTGCTGTAGGCAGTGGTCCCCTTTCTTTCAGTGCAGTCTTCAGCAGGCACGTCTGGGTTTCAGTGATCCGTCTAAAGATTCAGAGGCGTGAGCTGGTGCATCTATAGGACCCAGTAGAGCCAGGTGCAGAGTCAGGAGCTTTGAGGACTCTTGAGCGGGGTTGGGCGGAGATGCTGAGAAAGAGGCTCACACGCATCACTCAATTAGCACCAGGTAGTTGGAAGAGTAAGTTGTGGCCCCACTGCTCAGACTCATAAATCTTAACAATTCGTTGATTCTGTGAGGCATTTTCACAACAATTCGTGACTTAATCAAAGGCGCATTACATCTGGCCTCCCACTGCCGGCAAGGGGTGTCAGGTCTCAAGCAGAAGGGGAGTTCTCGCCCCCAAAGACGCGCTTACCGCAATTCAGTGCGTGCAGTTATGTCCCCTGCTCCGGTACACCTCTGCGGGTCGGGAGTACCGCTATTGCTGGATCGATGGGCAGCTGCGCACAGCCGGGGGCCGACAAATATATCCCTAATGCGGCAGTCAGCAGGACAGATCGCCGCAGTAGAGTCGCACGCCGCCATTGCAGGGCAGCACGGCTGGCGCGTTGAACTGGCCTCGGTGTATACAGTCAGAGGAGGTAGGGGGGCTCATGAATGCCAGCGGGTCATTAATGCTGCCACCGCCGCAGGTCACAGATGCCCCATGGGGCGCTCCGGCCGCAAGGAGGACCGCTGCAGCACCCTGGATCGCAGCGCCAAAGCTCCGCAACCTCGAGGCAGCCGAGGCGCTCCCACGGCAGCCCGATGCACCAATGATCCCGGCCCCAGGTTCCGATGAAGGCCGCAGCTCTCTGAGGGCAGGATCACGGGCGTCAGACGCGATCTCGGCGCCGGAGCAGGCGAGTTGGGCTCCACTGGTGCTTCGGTGTCGAGGACTGGCAATTGGTATGACGGATGGTAACTCAGGATAGACAGGGGCTAAGATGGGTGGCGGAGCTCACTCACTACACAGCCATCTTCTCTCCGTGCTTGGCCACGCCCCCTTCAGTTATTCATTTGATAAATCTGGGCCTCTTTCCTCCCCTATTGCGGTGATGTTTAACACATTGGTACCTGATATCATTATACCTACTTTAACAGGCTAATGTAATATCTCTTTACTCAATGTAGCAGTTCCCAGTGAATGGAGAAGACTATGGTGGTACCCCTTTCAATGAAACCCAATTTTGATCCCAACACTGTAGGTTGTTACTAACCAAGGTTACCCCCAACCCCTTTGCTTCGAAAACCAGGGAAACAGGGTTAATTCTGAGCAGCTATTGACATCCTTTGAAGGCAGTAACATTTTACACACTGCTACAGCAGCCTTTCAGCCCTTTTATTGGAATGAGTCAATTGTATTCTTGGTCGATGATGACTATAGACAGAAGCTAGCTTGACTGGATGCAATCAGTATCACTGCCTCCATTTGAGTGTATCCTTCATTAGTTTCTTTTGAAGTCCCACAGATGTTCTACCTTATTTCTATCTCTTCTAATGTTCATGTTTCCTCTCTGGCTGTCTTGATCAGGTCTTTTGGTTTTGTGTAAGTCAAGGCTTTATTGGAGGAATATACTCATAAAAGCACAAACATACATTTAAAATACATCACTTTAAATTTTTTTTCCTTATTTATACATACTTTTAAAACGTTTGTACATACATAAACAATAAAAGAAAATATTTGGTATACATTTGCACATTTGCACAGAGATCCCTTGATACCCTAGTTATATTTCATTGGTAGAGATTGCCCTCCGTCTAATAGACCAAGCCCACCCCAGATACTTCCTAGAACGATAGGCATATCAGTGGTGGTGCAAATAATTTGTAGTGCCTCAACACCCCTGGATGTCCCTAGATTTCTACAAACGGGAGTTAGCCAAACTCTTCTCGGGGTGGCATAAGCTTTGCACAAGAATAAAAAGTGATCTATACTTTCCTTAATTGCACCACAAACCGGACAGGACGAGGTAGTTACACTCCTCCACCTACCCGTCAATGATCTCAAAGGGAGGGCACCTGATCTCAACTGGAAGAAAAGCTTCCTATCCCCTGAGTTAGTGATACTGTCCCAGTATAGTTCCAGTATAGGACACAGTTTGATTTCTAAGAAGCGCCCCGCCATTATATCTGACCTCGTTCTACTCCAAAAGTTTACCGTCTATCCAATCCCAATATAAACTCTTGATTATATTTTTGCTTGGAAAGGGTTCTCCAGATGGATTATCCCATAGATTAGAGAAGCCGAGGTCACCTAGAGCTGTTCTAAGATTTTTTAACCATACTATTTTGGGAAAGGTATCAGCTTTGATTATGGCAAGGAACCCCTCTGCGTAGTGCCGTATCTCTGGAGTAGTCCAGAGGCGTCTCCAATAAAGGATCAGGCGCAATCTTCTCCCTAGATCAAGACCAGGCGGGATCAGTGGTGTACTCTAGGGGAGACCTGTGATTCCCCTTAGGAACCTATTCTCCGATATTTGCAGAGGGAGAAGCCTATCGAAGCCCCACAGCTCCGCCCCGTATAGGGCAGACCCAATAGCCTTAGCGTCATATACTGCTAGGACTGGTTTTATGGGCTTTGATTTTGACTTTTTATGTTCCACCCGGAGTGCCCCCGAAATCTGTTGATGCCTCCTACCACCTTTTTCATATGCTGGGACCATTTTAGATTATTTGCTCTCTGCACCCCTAGCTAGGTAAATACAGAAACAACCTCTAACTCACAGTTATTCAAGAGTATTTTGGGCCGGGGTCTGCGCTTTGATGAGAAGGCCATCAGCTTAGTCTTACCCACGTTAACTTCCAGGCCATGTTCCCCTCAGAAGAGGTCAAAGATGTTTAAAGCTCGCTGCAAGCCAGCCGGTGTTTTAGATAAAATCAACGTGTCATCGGCGAACATCAGGATCGGAACCTGACGCCCGCCGACAAAGGTGCATCGACACTGGCATCCGGCATCCGAGCCACAATTCCGTTAATAAATAGGGAAAAAAGCAGGGGGGCCATAGCACACTCCTGTCGTACTCCGCGTCCACTTGGGAAGTCGGCAGATGATTCGCCATTCGTACCCCACTGGACTTTGGCGAACTTGCATTCATGTAGCCTCATTATCAGGGTGAGTAACTCGGCTGGAAGGCCTATATCACTCAGAACTGCCCAGAGCTTTCTCCTTGGGACCAGGTCGAAGGCAGCCCGCAAGTCAACAAAGGTGAAATACAGGCTGCCCTCGCCAAGCACCACCGTCCCCCACTGCAGCAGAGCAAAACGAAACACCTGATCAACTGTGCTTGTTGCCCGCCGGAATCCAGCCTGATATGGGGACAGGGCGTTTTTCTCATCTACCCAGTCCATTAGCTTGTTTACCACCATTCTCCCCACCACTTTTTGGATAGTGGCAATCAAGCTTATCGGCCTATAGTTGGCCGGGAGGGACCGATCCCCTTTTTTATATATGGGTATAATAGTTGCTCCCTTCCATAATTCCGGGACTGCTGTTCCCATTGCAATTGCGTTTCCTAGGAGAAATATATACCTAACCCACCTCGCCTTGTCGTTTGTAAAAACATCAGAGGGTATCCCATCTAGACCCGGGCCCCTTCCCCCTTTGGCAGCGCCTATTGCAACTTCAGTTTCTTTGGTGGAAAATAAATTCCCAGTGGGAAATACAGCTGAAACAACCTTCACATCATTAAACTCGGTTGTCTCAGCGTATTGAAATAATCCACCCAGGCACCCTCAGTGACATTATTGTCAGGTTTGTTTGGAAGTCCTCCTCTGCCCCACTTGGCAATATTCCAGAATAACCTGGAATCCTGGGCCCCTGCGGCCTCCTTTAGTTCAGCCCAGTGATTTTCGTCCCATGTTTTTTTTGCTAGTAATGCACTAGCCTTATAGTGCTTCCTAGCCTCGCCAATCACTACCTTATCCCTATTCCTAATTGCACTTCCCAAGCTTAACCTGGCTTCCCTGCACTGGTGGTTAAACCAACTAGCTGGTTTAGGTGGTTTTTTCCTATTTTTATTACTGGACCTCGAAATACGCGGTTTTAGAGTGGAAAAGAGCTTGTTATGTATGTCCATTATTTCCCTTGAACCTGGGGTTACAGGATTTGCAGCCTCCATAGCAGCGATTGCAGTATCCACTTCAGAACTTATAAAGTTCATAGACTCTGCATTCGCTAGTACACTCGGCAAGTTAAGTCTGCGCATGTCATTGGCCATAGTAGGCATTAGGCCATTGCTTGATTGTGAGTTCCCTGATATGGCCATCCACCAATCATGGGACACACAGAGGGGATTGTGGTCACTTTCTAGTCTACCCTCAATTTTCATGTCACATACCAACTGCCACAAATTAAGGCTACAAAGGACATAATCTATCCGGCTTTGATTATGACCATTGTCGAATGTGCAGGCACCTTCCCTATCGCCCTTCGTCCTCCCATTTAAGGCTCTCAAACCATGTTCCAAGCAGATGGCATTCAGTTGTAATATATCTTTTGTCCACCGCTTAACAGGAGCCAGATGTAAAGTCGGAACACCCCATTGTGTATCCTCTTCATGCCCTAGGGGATCGTCCGAACTATCCAATGGTTCGAAGGTCCTATTTAGGTCACCAGCTACTACAACTTTGTTACCCAAAGACTGCAATTCCAGGGAAGTGGACAAGGCCTCTAAAATAGGAGAGCTCCCAGTGGTACTACCCCTGGCATAGATGTTATATATATCTATCCCTCCCCGCTTTTCTGAGGTTATTCTTAGCATTTGGATGTCTTTACATCCCAGGTCCACCACTTTGATTGTTATCTGAAGGCATTGCCTTACCCAAATAATTAGGCCTCCCATCGGTCGGCCCCTAGAACCTCTACTGGCCGGAATTGAAAAATTTAAATAACCAGGAAGAAATATAGGGTCGCAAGCCCATGTCTCCTAGAATAAACAGATTTCAAAACCGTTAACGAAATCAATCCAGTTTTGGGACATCAGCTTGCTATTCAGCCCCGCGATGTTCCATGGGAGAAACTTCCCTAGACTGTCCATGGGTAACTCTCCTACACAGGACACCCCAGAGTTGTTCACTAAAGTTCCATCACGCCCCTCCCCCTCCATCGGGTGGTATCCTCTACGCTATGATCAGCCTCCTGGGTGTCCACAGTGCTAAATGTAATTAATACCTCCCTTTCTGAGTCCCCGGAAGTAGGAATACACTCCCCACAGGTTTCATTCAAAATCATAGTCTCCCCACCAGTTCTCATTTCATTTGATATCACATTTTTGGACAAAACAGTTAACACAGGCTTCCCACATATCTCCCTAAGGGACATACCTTCCCTGTTGTTCTGGCAATAATCAGAACTGGGTCAATGGATCCACCCTAGATCATTCATTACTTCAAAACGATTATACATTGATCCGTTATAGAGGTTGCCCCGTTGAGAGGGTACAGTGAAAGGAACAAACCCTGGGGAGGGGAAATTATTAAAACAACCTGGTTCGCTGGTCATTCCAAATTGTACACCTTTTGGTCTTGGGTAAAAGAATGTGAGATCAACAACACCAATTCCACCACTACTTGTGCCCCAATTTTACTTCGTAATCAAACGTGCCACCCTAGGATCTTGAAAGTTAACAACTATACACTCCCCCCCAGGTTCTTAGGAGTACAACCTATCCAATCTGCCCTTCTCACTCCAATAATCAGCCCGTCCACTTCCCCGGGCAATGGTCTATTCACCTTCAACCAGTGCATTACCTTATTCTTTAGCATCTGGAAGGATTCTCTTTGCCCGGCCAACAGAGGTGGTACATTAGTGAGGACAACCACAAAAGGATAGGAATCCGGGGTAAGATTCATGGGAGGTATCCTACGCGTTGCTCTCATCGGGAGGGTGTTAGGCCGGCTTATATCAGGAGCAGCGGGACGTGATGTTGAGATACTTGGTAGTGGCTGGGAACTACTCAGTGCAGTTTTATTGGTATTGGAATTGACTTTGTTACCCCTAACTGGAACACCAGAATGGATTTTTAAGCTGCTTGGTAAGGGTTGGGAACCATTAAAAACAGGATTACCATTTTTGGAACTCTCCTTATTACCCGTAGCCACAGTATCAGGCAGCTTGGTTTGTTTGGTAGTATTATTACTTGGGCGATGCAACAAATCTAGGTTAGTCTAAGGGGTTTGGCCCTTCGACTGGGGCTTGCTAGCAATGCTGACTATAGGGGGAGGGGGCACTACAATGGACACTCCATTAGCCTGGCTGTTTGATTTCAAAGAATTGGCACTTTCTCCAGTCCTAAGGTGGGACTTAATTAGGGCTTTGGTGGAAAAAAAGTTATCTAGGGTTGCCTGCTCAAAACGATCTAGTCGATCAGCTAGTTTTTTTACTCGTTCCTCGATAGGATTCAGGAGAGACCTCATCAGCCTCTCCAACTCGAGAAGCAGAACTGGAGCAGAGGATAATGTCTCAGCCGATCCCATCGCTGAAGGGACATTCGTGATAGATGCAGGACTAACCGAAACAACTCCGTCCTTAGTAGTCTCTTCCCCACCAGAGCCAGCCCCAGTAGGCTCGCTGGAAGGACGCAGGGCTACTCCAACCTTCCTTATTTTTTTCGGGTGTTTGGAAAGAGAACACTTCTTCGGGGCAGCACTTCTTTTCCTTTTAATACTTGGTTTGGTTTTATCTATTTGAGCTGACACTCTCGATTGGGCAGTGGTCACCTGCCCTAAAAGTAAGCCAGTTGTTGTTAAGGGCGAGGTGGAAGACAAAATGGGCACACTCGGTTGGGCAGTAATCACCTGCCCTGTAGGTAAGCTAGTTGTTATTGGGGGCGAGGTGGGAGGTAAAATGGGCACAACGTGGCCCACAGACGAGCCAGCCAACAGCTCTGGTGAAGGGGAAAAGGCATAAGGCGTTTCCAGAGCAACTGGCAGGCTTAGAGATGACAGGGGAGGAACCAATGCCAATGCAGGAAAACCTTGGGGTGGCCTTTTCTCCAAGGGAATTTTAAGGAGTTCAATGGATAACCTACGCTCGGCTCGCCTCTCTGCCAAAGCAATTTCTTTGTCAATATCTTGGGTTGCCCGACTGAAGTATTTGTCTAGAGGGCCCAAGATAACTAGCCCCGCCTCGGCCTGAGTGGGGATCTGGGCAGTGGTATTTGAGTTAAAAGACATACTTCACAGCCAACAATCTATAAGATTAACAATACTATGTATGCAAACACCAGGTATCTCATGAACGTGGTAACGCACTATATCATGTGAATAAAAGGCACAATGTTTAGAGGGTAAGCCCAGCCTCCTTCAGCCCCTGACGGCCACAGACGGTCCCGCCCTTGTCCCGGGCTTCTCCCAGCGCACACCCGCGCGCTCCCGCGCAGCGGTAGACTGCTTTTGCTAAATAGGGTGTGGAGAGGGCAGGGGGCGTGTCAGGGAGAGCGGACCAGGTGACTCGAATTGGTCTCCACAGGGACTCCTGGGATACGGAGTCCCTTTTAACGCTCGCAGCCCTGCAATAGTCCGTACCTCAGCCCTCGCACTCCACAAGTCCAGGCAGTCTTCTCCTCAGACCGCGAAGCGGGACCCGCGCAGCGGATCCGGCGAGCGGTTAACAGCGGCAACAGTGATCCCGGTAACTCAGTAGGTAATGCAACAATGGGCAGCAACCACAACGCCAAACGGACACAAAGGATTCCCGCAGTGGCTCCAGGTATCCCCGCCTTTCAGTGATCGAGGGCAGGGGGCGTGTCAGGGAGAGTGGACCAGGTGACTCGAATTGGTCTCCACAGGGACTCCTGGGTTATGGAGTCCCTGTTAACGCTCGCAGCCCTGCAACAGTCCGTACCTCAGCCCTCGCACTCCACAAGTCCAGGCAGTTCTTCTCCTCAGATCGCGAAGCGGGACCCGCGCAGCGGGTCCGGCGAGCGTTTAACAGCGGCAACAGTGGTCCCGGTAACTCAGCAGGTAATCCAACAATGGGCAGCAACCACAACGCCAAAGGGACACAAAGGATTGGTTTTGTGCCTCATGTTATGGTGATGATTCAGAAAAGGGGGGTGGTGATGAACAGAGTGTCTGAATTAAGCAGACCGCTCTTACCCAGTCCAAAGATCAGGGCTTGATCCATCACCGTTTTTTAGTTCACTGCACCATCCCAGCTCAGAACTTGGCTATATGCAAATTAGTCTGACCCTGGCCCAGTGCATCATGGGAACAGGGCAGACCAAACTACCAAGCAAATTCTTATACTGGGAAGGAAACAAGCTACCGGGGACCGGTTTCTAGCATTTCAGCCGTCTTCGGCCCGGCTTGCTTGAATCCTGATGGTGCAATGAGCTAGGGACTCACATCTGAGTATACCATTCCACACTTATGGTGGTTTAGTCTGCCCTGTTCCCATGATGCACTGGGCCAGGGACAGACTGATTTGCATATAGCCAGGTTCTGAGCTGGGATGGTGCAGTGAGATAAATAACGGTGATGGATCAAGCCCTGATCTTTGGACTGGGTAAGAGCGGTCTGCTTAATTCAGACACTCTGTTCATCACCACCCCCTTTTCTGAATCGTTTTTGGCCACTATAGGTGTGGCAGGGTATACTCAGACATGAGTCCCCTTCTCACTGCACCATCAGGATTCAAGCAAGCCGGGCCGAAGACGGCTGAAATGCCAGAAACCGGTCCCCGGTAGCTTGTCTCCTTTCTGGTGAAGAATTGGCTTGGTAGTTTAGTCTGCCCTGTTCCCATGATGCACTGGGCCAGGGACAGACTGATTTGCATATAGCCAGGTTCTGAGCTGGGATGGTGCAGTGAGATAAATAACGGTGATGGATCAAGCCCTGATCTTTGGACTGGGTAACAGTGGTCTGCTTAATTCAGACACTCTGTTCATCACCACCCCCTTTTCTGAATCGTTTTTGGCCACTATAGGTGTGGCAGGGTATACTCAGACATGAGTCCCTTTCTCACTGCACCATCAGGATTCAAGCAAGCCGGGCCGAAGACGGCTGAAATGCCAGAAACCGGTCCCCGGTAGCTTGTCTCCTTTCTGGTGAAGAATTGACTTGGTAGTTTAGTCTGCCCTGTTCCCATGATGCACTGGGCCAGGGACAGACTGATTTGCACATAGCCAGGTTCTGAGCTGGGATGGTGCAGTGAGATAAATAACGGTGATGGATCAAGCCCTGATCTTTGGACTGGGTAAGAGTGGTCTGCTTAATTCAGACACTCTGCTCATCACCACCCCCTTTTCTGAATCGTTTTTGGCCACTATAGGTGTGGCAGGGTATACTCAGACATGAGTCCCTTTCTCACTGCACCATCAGGATTCAAGCAAGCCGGGCCGAAGACGGCTGAAATGCCAGAAACCGGTCCCCGGTAGCTTGTCTCCTTTCTGGTGAAGAATTGGCTTGGTAGTTTAGTCTGCCCTGTTCCCATGATGCACTGGGCCAGGGACAGACTGATTTGCATATAGCCAGGTTCTGAGCTGGGATGGTGCAGTGAGATAAATAACGGTGATGGATCAAGCCCTGACCTTTGGACTGGGTAAGAGTGGTCTGCTTAATTCAGACACTCTGTTCATCACCACCCCCTTTTCTGAATCGTTTTTGGCCACTATAGGTGTGGCAGGGTATACTCAGACATGAGTCCCTTTCTCACTGCACCATCAGGATTCAAGCAAGCCGGGCCAAAGACGGCTGAAATGCCAGAAACCGGTCCCCGGTAGCTTGTCTCCTTTCTGGTGAATAATTGGCTTGGTAGTTTAGTCTGCCCTGTTCCCATGATGCACTGGGCCAGGGACAGACTGATTTGCATATAGCCAGGTTCTGAGCTGGGATGGTGCAGTCAGTGAGATAAATAACGGTGATGGATCAAGCCCTGATCTTTGGACTGGGTAAGAGTGGTCTGCTTAATTCAGACACTCTGTTCATCACCACCCCCTTTTCTGAATCGTTTTTGGCCACTATAGGTGTGGCAGGGTATACTCAGACATGAGTCCCTTTCTCACTGCACCATCAGGATTCAAGCAAGCCGGGCCGAAGACGGCTGAAATGCCAGAAACCGGTCCCCGGTAGCTTGTCTCCTTTCTGGTGAAGAATTGGCTTGGTAGTTTAGTCTGCCCTGTTCTCATGATGCACTGGGCCAGGGACAGACTGACTTGCATATAGCCAGGTTCTGAGCTGGGATGGTGCAGTGAGATAAATAACGGTGATGGATCAAGCCCTGATCTTTGGACTGGGTAAGAGTGGTCTGCTTAATTCAGACACTCTGTTCATCACCACCCCCTTTTCTGAATCGTTTTTAGCCACTATAGGTGTGGCAGGGTATACTCAGACATGAGTCCCTTTCTCACTGCACCATCAGGATTCACGCAAGCCGGGCCGAAGACGGCTGAAATGCCAGAAACCGGTCCCCGGTAGCTTGTCTCCTTTCTGGTGAAGAATTGGCTTGGTAGTTTAGTCTGCCCTGTTCCCATGTTGCACTGGGCCAGGGACAGACTGATTTGCATATAGCCAGGTTCTGAGCTGGGATGGTGCAGTGAGATAAATAACGGTGATGGATCAAGCCCTGATCTTTGGACGGGGTAAGAGTGGTCTGCTTGATTCAGACACTCTGTTCATCACCACCCTCTTTTCTGAATCGTTTTTGGCCACTATAGGTGTGGCAGGGTATACTCAGACATGAGTCCCTTTCTCACTGCACCATCAGGATTCAAGCAAGCCGGGCCGAAGACGGCTGAAATGCCAGAAACCGGTCCCCGGTAGCTTGTCTCCTTTCTGGTGAAGAATTGGCTTGGTAGTTTAGTCTGCCCTGTTCCCATGATGCACTGGGCCAGGGACAGACTGATTTGCATATAGCCAGGTTCGGAGCTGGGATGGTGCAGTGAGATAAATAACGGTGATGGATCAAGCCCTGATCTTTGGACTGGGTAAGAGTGGTCTGCTTAATTCAGACACTCTGTTCATCACCACCCCCTTTTCTGAATCGTTTTTGGCCACTATAGGTTTGGCAGGGTATACTCAGACATGAGTCCCTTTCTCACTGCACCATCAGGATTCAAGCAAGCCGGGCCGAAGACGGCTGAAATGCCAGAAACCGGTCCCCGGTAGCTTGTCTCCTTTCTGGTGAAGAATTGGCTTGGTAGTTTAGTCTGCCCTGTTCCCATGATGCACTGGTCCAGGGACAGACTGATTTGCATATAGCCAGGTTCTGAGCTGGGATGGTGCAGTGAGATAAATAACGGTGATGGATCAAGCCCTGATCTTTGGACTGGGTAAGAGTGGTCTGCTTAATTCAGACACTCTGTTCATCACCACCCCCTTTTCTGAATCATGTTATGGTGATGACACCCAGCAAGATGGACAAATGCCAGTTGTCTATCCCTCAACAGCGACATAATGGTCCTGCTTCCTTACGGGATGAAACTTGGAGGCCTACTGAGGATGGGATGTTTCCATGCACAGTTTCTTTCTGCGCTCCCTAGAATTGTGGATCCGAATATTTGAGGAATTCCTCAGATTGATAAGTAAATTTATATATATTTTCTTGCTTTGAAAATGCTCCATCTGATTTAAATATTTTCAGGGGTTATACAAGTCCCCTGTTGCCAACCAAAAGTTGACTGTTTAAACTCATAGTTATCTGCTTTTGGACTGTGCACAAAATGTAATCTGGGTTTTCTGAAAATCTGATTGTGTTGGTTGTTAGACCTGGCATCCTTAGGGTCGTCTTACCCACCCCCCCAAATAGTTTAGCTTTTTATCTCCAAATTTTGCAGTATCTTTTTGTTTTACATAGTCTTATGGCCAACAAAAAGATACTGCAAAACATGGCGATAAAAAGCAAAACGATTTGGGGGGTAAGGGTTTTAGAATGTGGACATTTCTCTGGACTTACTACTCTGTGTGCCTGACAGCCTGTCTCCAAAACACATCTGAGCTGCATGACAGCTACATTTGTGCATTCTCTCTAGACAGACACAACATAGGCCACTCAAATGCGTCTGTATTCATGTGCATACTGATTGGTCATCCTGGGCAGGACGGAGGAGAAGAGGTAATACTTCACTTTAATAGGTAGTGTACTCTCTCCACACAAAGGTGTGATTTACCCCACATAGCTAGGCTGGCAGACAGGACTAAATTGAAATGGATCCTTGTGCACTTCAGAAGGCTCATTTGAAGTCACCCCCTACATCAAAGGTACTTTTGGGTATCAGTACTGGGTCTCTGACCCCTTCACGTCGGACACTTTTTGGACCTGTAAACAATAATCGCTGACTCTACAGGAGGACAGCTGTGCTACCAGGAGGGACTGCCACACTGCTAACTGTTCTGCTGTGTTGGCCTGCTGCTTGCTACCTTTCTACTGTGCTTCCTTCACAAGTGATCTCCAACGGCTTGCTGGTTTGCTCCCTGTTCTTGAAGCCTTAGGACCATCAAAGACTTCGCTACGCTGCTGTGGGACTCTGCCATTGAGAGTCCGGTAGCTACACTTTGCCCATGCAGACTGTGCCAGATCACCCGCGTGTGCTGTGCAGAGCCAGCACCAGGTCAGTGGAGAGATTGGGCACCTTCCTGCTTTATCCAGAACCTCTGAGTACCTGATCGCCTACCTGTGCTGGCAGAACCAGCACCGAGATTGGGCGCATTCCGGCTTTTCTCTGAGCTGAGCGAGTCCCACTTCAGTCGACACCACCGATCTGAAGTATTTCCCAGCAATGCTGTGCCCCACCCCCCACCACTCCAGAGGGAGACAGTCGCAGTGCTGCATGCGGACATTTCAGCCTGGTCTCTGAGAGAAGACCGTGGCATTGAGAGCCCCGACACCAGCGGCTCCCCTTGCTGGTTTTAAGTATCCGAAACAGGTACTATGTTACCCTGGATCCCAAAGGTCCCAGCAGTTTGCAGTACTTCCTCTGACTTGTGCCAAAGGTGCCTTGATTTACTGACATGACTGCGGACAGCGTCTTCACACTGTTCTTCTTTCAGTGTACACTGGTCGGCGTGACCAGAGATCAATTATTGAACATAAATGTTCTACCAACACTTGAGAACCCTGAAATCACTGCATTCTTATCTATTATTCTTTTTTTAAATTATACTGTTTATTGAAAATTGACAGGAAACATTACAATTTACACAGATCCAGTTTCGATAACGGATACATGATTTACAGTCTTGATTACAACACCACTCTTCCATTTGCTTTTCTATCTCTATAACTTTAAGCGTCGATCTCAGGGGGGATCATCCCAACAGTTAGTCCCTTGTTGCGATCCCCTACCCGGGTTCTCACATAGGTTCCCACGGAAGGTATTCCACTTGCTCAAGACCTGCTCCCTCTTCCTGGGGCAACCCCTGCTTTCATACACTGTTTTTTCCGCTATCATACACCAATCAAAGTCCCCCATCCAGTCTCGCAATTTTGGTGTAACTGGTGCCCCTCCCAATTTTTGGTTATATTGAACTTTGCAAGTACCAGTTCCATTGTTGCTCCGATTATTACTTTGTCACTAAGGTCAGTGGGTTCCCATACATTTAGGAGGCACCATCTCGGGGTAGAGATCATTTCCACCCCTGTGTTCTCACTCAGTTTTTGGACTATGGCCGCCCAGTACTGTTGTATGCGGGGGCAGTCCCATAGTATGTGGTAGTATGTTCACTCTTGGCCAAAAGCCAAAAACCCTCCTGCAGGTAGGGTCCTCTCTACCCATTTTAGTCAAACTGCGACACAAGTAGTATATTCTATGGAGTATTTTCAATTGTATTAACCTGGATTTGCTCGGTATGGCTACTTCTTTTGGGCTTGTCAAAGCGTCTTGCCATTCCTCGTCATCCAGATCGTCTATTTCTGCCTGCCACCATTCTCGGAGTTTAGTGAGGGGGTCACCGACCGACCCCTGCCCTCACCACGTCTTCAACAAGGCCGACGCGGTCATCGCACCCCACCTGCGAGACATCATCAACACATCCTTCGACACCACCATCTTCCCTGAGAGCTGGAAACACGCCGAACTCAGCGCTCTACTCAAGAAACCAACAGCGGACCCCACCGACCTCAAGAACTACCGCCCCATCTCACTCCTCCCGTTTCCAGCCAAAGTCATCGAGAAGACCGTCAACAAGCAGATGGCCGCCTTCCTCGAGACGAACGGATCCCTCGACCCCTCACAGTCCGGCTTCCGAGCCAATCACAGCACCGAAACCGCCCTCATCGCCGCCACCGATGACATCCGAGCCCTGATGGACAATGGAGAAACAGCGGCCCTCATCCTCCTAGACCTCTCCGCGGCATTCGACACGGTCTGCCACCGCACCCTAGTACGGCGCCTCAGCAACATCGGAATCCAGGACAAGGCGCTGGAATGGATCATCTCCTTCCTCGACGGAAGAACACAGAGAGTCCGCCTACCACCGTACAAGTCAGAGGCCTCCGAAGTCATCTGTGGCGTCCCTCAAGGATCATCTCTGAGCCCCACCCTCTTCAACGTCTACATGAGCCCCCTCGCGGCCATCGTACGCAAACACAACCTCAGCATAATCTCCTACGCCGACGACACCCAGCTGATCCTCTCCCTGACCAACGACCCCACCGCCGCCAGAGCCAACATGCACGAAGGGATGAAAGAGGTAGCCGAGTGGATGACGACCAGCCGCCTGAAACTGAACTCGGACAAGACGGAGGTCCTCATCCTGGGCCCCTCACCCTCCGCCTGGGACGACTCCTGGTGGCCTCCCGCCCTGGGCACCGCACCCAAACCGACAGACCATGCACGCAACCTGGGCTTCATCCTGGACTCCTCCCTCTCCATGACCAGGCAAGTCAACAACGTCTCCTCGGCGTGCTTCAACATCCTATGCATGCTACGGAAGATCTTCTGGTGGATCCCCACCGAGACCAGGAAGATCGTCACCCAGGCCCTCGTCACCAGCCGACTGGACTACGGCAACGCCCTCTACGCCGGGACCACCGCCAAGCTCCAGAAGAGACTCCAGCGGATCCAGAACGCCTCAGCCAGACTCATCCTCGACATCCCACGAACCAGTCACATCTCCGGACATCTGAGAGACCTTCACTGGCTCCCCGTCAACAAAAGAATCACCTTCCGCCTCCTCACCCACGCACACAAAGCCCTACACGACCAAGGCCCGAGCTACCTCAACAGCCGAGTCAACTTCTACGCTCCCAAACGCCACCTCCGTTCAGCCAACCACGCCCTCGCCGCCGTCCCCCGCATCCGAAGAGCGACTACAGGAGGAAGGTCCTTCTCCTACCTGGCTGCCAAGACCTGGAACTCCCTCCCGACCGACCTGCGCCTGACCCAAAACCACCTCTCCTTCAGGAAGAAGCTGAAGACCTGGCTGTTCGAGCAGTAGCGGCACCCCCCCCCCCCCCAGCGCCTTGAGACCCTACGGGTATGTAGCGCGCTTTACAAGTGTCATTGATTGATTGACCATTCTCGGAGTTTAGTGAGGGGGTCTGGGTAATTTTTTAACCAGTTTTTGGTATGTTAGGGATATTGCCTTATGGTCCATGTGGTTTATCAGGATTCTGTCCTCTAGTGGGGAAGACTCTGGTTATTGCTGCTTGTAGAACGTGCTTAATCTTCAAATCGGACAATTCGTATTCTTGCTGGAGTGCTGCAAAAGATCACACACTCCCCTTGCCCATAGGTCACCTATGTGGGATATACCTATTAGGTCCCACTTGTCGAAGCCATGAAATTCGCCCATGGCTTCTATCCTTTCCACGCCCCACAGTGGGGTGTATTGTGTTATTTTGTTGTCCCATCTCATCTGATTCTGAACCATGTGCCACAGTTGCACCGTAATTTTGGTTGGGCCTGTCAGGGGTAGTTGTCGGGGTGAAGTGTAGAGTGCTTTAGTGTATCCCCTCTTGCCTAATACATATCTGTCCATACGGTACACAGGCTCGTCTGGTGATTGGTATACATATTGGTTGATGGCTACCAGTTGTGACGCCCATTAGTATTTACGTATATGTCGGGCAATGCGATACCCCCGTCGTACCTCCCCCACACTAGTTTCTGGTGGGCAATTTGCTGAGACTTACCATTCCATAATAGTAACCTTTGTTCACTTTCTATTGTTTCGAAATACTTGGAGGTCACAGTACATGGTGTGTTTTGTAGGATATAGAGAAACCAGGGGAGTGTCATAATTTTTAAGAGTGCAGCTCCCCCTAGCAAAGAGAGAGGCAGCATACTCCAGTGACGCACGTCTCCTTGTAGATGTTACACTGGGGCAAAAGATTGCTTCTATAGAAGAGGTCAGGGTCTACAGTTATGAAAACCCCCAGATATCAGAACCCTTCCGTTACCACCTCCACTGCACGTTCCCTAGGAAGTGTGGGAGATGCCCCATGTAGTATGTAAATGGTGGACTTAGACCAGTTAATGTTGTATCCTGAGTATTGGCCAAAGCTGGTGAATATGTTCAACACCCCATAGATTGAGGTTTTGGGGGATGCTAAATAAAGGAGTACATCATCTGCGTATAAAGATATTCTATCCTCCCAGCTGTTTGTCCATCCTAGGACCCTTATCAATGGATCCCTCTGGACCCACAAAGCCAATAGTTCCAACATTAAGGCGAAAATTAACTCCGATAGCGGGCAGCCCTGTTTTGTCCCTCTTCCCAAGGGAATTCTGCCGGTATACACCTGTTACAACGCATTTGTTACAACGCACTACCGTTACCACGCGACTTTTACAACGCATACCATTACAACGCATTGCGCTGGGGGGCACTCTAGGATAGGGAATAAGTATAATTTACTATCCAACACCTTCCCTAGGGTCCACGGGGACTGGAGTTAGAATAGTAAATTATACTTACCACTATCCAGCACCTCAAAGCGCTATGCGTTGTAATGGTATGCGTTGTAATGGTCGCGTTGTAACGGTAGGTAGTTGTAATAGTATGCGGAGTAACATGGTACATCCAAATCTGCCAGACATTTTGTTGTTAAGCGCAACTTGTGCTATAGGTTCAGTATAGAGAAGTCTGAGCCATGCCGTAAAGTTGGGTCCAAATCCCATTTTTTCTAAGACCATAAACATATGCGGTCATTCCACAGTGTTGAAGGCCAAATGGGCATCAAGGGACATGACTACTGCATCCTCTCTCAGTGTGTTTACCCTCCCCAGCATTCCTTGGAGTCTTCGTAGGTTAAGAGTTGTATTTCGTCCAGGCATAAAGCCTGATTGGTCGGGGTGAACCGATTACGGAATGATTTGAAATAAATGTCCGGCGAGTAGTTTAGCTAGGATTTTGGCTTCAGCATTAATTAGTGAAATGGTACAATAGGAAGCACAGTTATCCTTTGGTTTGCCGACCTTGTGGATTACTACTATGGAAGCCAGCCGTTGGTCATCCGGAAGCATCCCCTTAGCAAGGCTTTTCCAGATACATGTTTTTAAGGTGGGCAGGCATCGTATTTGCAGTTAGCTTATATAGCTCAATCGGGAGGCCATTTGGCCTCGATGCTTTCCCCGATTGTATATTTTGGATCGTTTGAGCAATCTCTTCCTCTGTTATTTCACCCTCCGTTAATGCCAAAGCCTCTGAACTGAGGGTTGGAAGGGGAATGTCTGTCAACATGCCCTTGGCCTCCTCTCGTGTCGATGCTACGGAGGGAAAATATACGCCAGGGTAGTACGTGGTAAACAAGTCAGATGTCTGGTGTGGGTCTATGAGCATCTCCCCCTCTCCCTAGGTTATCGCAATAACTAGTTTACTTGCTTTTCCTCGTCGGTCAAGCCAAGCGAGTAGTTTTCCTGTTGTGTCTCCTACTTCATATAATTTGTGCCTGGTTGCTATATAGTAGACCTTTACAGCATCCATAGCCAGATCCAGAGATGTGTCTGGTCTCCCCGGAGTTGCTGCCCGATAGGGCTGCCTAAGTTTTTCAATTGCGGCTCTTTTGTCTTTTCTGTATCCCGCTACCAGAGAGATGGATTGTCCTCTTACCACAGGCTTGTATGCCTTCCATAGAGTCTGTGCAGATTGGACCACCCCACGTTTTCTGGGAAATTGTGTTTTGGGGTTTGAAGCAGTCCTTGTTTTACCCGGGGGGACTTTAAGCCACCATGGGTCGATTACTGTCCTCCCTTCTGGCTGAGTTGCACCCTCTGAACCGCCCCACCAGATCCACCAATGTAATCGCATAGTCTATTTTGGAGAGAGTATGTGATCCCGAGTGGAACGTGTAATGCTGTGCTATTGGGCTGTTAATTCACCACACTTCAACCAGCCCCATGGCGGTAAGAAAGTAACATAGTCAAGAGTTGGCCTGCTGCGAGGCCCACAGTGCATATCTATCTGTATGATAATGCTGCATTAAAATCTCCCCCAATCAGTAGCTCCCCTACCGGCAGATCCAACAGTACATCACCGATATCTTGACAGGCTTGTGTGTGTTGTGTTAGGGGGACATAGACGGTCATCATGGTTATCATTCTCCCCTTCCACGTCCCGGACACTGCAGCATAACTGCATAGAGCGGCCGCTCAGGTACCGTTGATGGCAAAGAGAAAGGTCTTCATCTGTAGTATCCCCAGACCTCTAGATCTTGTAGTGAAGTCTGCACGCACAATCAATTTGTATCCCCAACGATCAAGGGTTTTGCAAGAGTTACCAATCAGATGTGTCTCCTGAAGTAATACAATGTCAGGAGAGTGGCGCTTGATGTATTGGGATACCATTCTTCTCTTGAGTCTATCTCCTAACCCATTTACGTTCCAGGAGAGGAGTCTCAATTCCGGGCCCTTGTCAGTATGCAGCATTTCTGTTGTGGCTTGTTCCCTTCCCCTCTTCTCTGCATCGGGCGTGATTGTATGGTCGGCTTGTTATGTGGCGTGTCACTCATAACCTCTCTTACTATGTCTGGCTTAACATACTCAACACATTTTACTCTTCCTGTCGAACTTTGAAAATTCCTGTCAACTAACAGGGAGTAACAGTTCTTCCCTTTTCCCGTGCCCTCCCTATCGTAGACATAACTTTAATACAACGTTGTAACCTGAAATACCCCCCTCCCTGCCTCCCTGCAATCCAGGTCTATGCCTGCCTGAGTCCCCAACAATGCAGAGTGCCTATCTCCCTTTCTCAATTTGTGTAATGGGGGACCGGGGCTAATCCCCTGCATCCACCGCCCAACCCCTATATTGTTAGGAAACCAGTTTATAACAATCCCTTACACGGTAATTTTCCGTATCTTCCCAGTATTTCCTCCTGTTGCGAAATGAGGCTCACCTGATACCAGCTTGTTCTGCAGTGTCGGCGGTGTCTTTTTGAACAATATAGGCCATATTTATTGTTCCTCTTCTGGAAACTGATCGTGCCTGGTGTCCTGCCGCATCTGTTCTATTGGCACCTGTAGTGTTTGTCTTCGTATTTCACGTCAGTCTTTTGGGCTACTGCTTCCCAACACCTTCCACCCCTCTAGCAAGGACTACTTCATGTCTCGGCTATGCAGTACCTGTTTGACTTCATTGAAAGATCTTTTCTATCGTTGCAATCTGAGAGTAAAGTTGGGGAAGAAGGTAACTGTGTTATTTTCAGGGTGCACCTCTGGTCCACTCCTTGCTGCCTGCAGGATAATGTCCCTGTCTCGGAAATTAAACAGGCGGGCCAGGATAGGTATAGGTGTGGCTCCTGGTTTGGGCCTACCTCCTGGGACCCGGTGTGCCCTTTCCACCGAGAAGAATTTGGTAAGGCCTTGTGTTTGCAGTTGTTTAGGTATTAGTTATTCCACAAATAGGTCTGTTGCTGGCCCTTCTGCGCGTTCAGGCACTCCAATTACCAGGACATTATTGCGCTGCGACCTTCCCTCATAGTCGTCTAGCTTGGCTTCCAGGTCACGATAAATGCTTTGTAGAACTTTAACTTGCTGCTGCATAGTTTTTGAGTCGCCCTGGAGCCCAGTCACTGTAGTCTCAACCGTGTTTACTTTGTCTCTCATCTTTCCCAGGTCTGCTCTAAGTAGTGAGACCTCATTCATGATGGTGTCCATTCTGTGCTTCAAGGATGTGTGTAATGCTGTAATCGCTTTCATAATGCCCTTGAGGGAAGGATTGTCGGCCTCTTAATGTGGTTGGTTAGCCACAGTAGGTAAAGGTGGTGTCTCTGTTTCCATCATGTGGCTTTTATTTGTCGTGAATTTATCAAGCTTTGTTTGATGCACTCCTTCCGGCCCTCTCCCTGTATCATCTCTCATGAATGAAGGATTTTGTTGACTCGCTCAGATTTGAGAATATGGGTGTTATTGCCCGCCGCCTGCCTGAGGGGGAGTGCTTCCCACGCTGCCTGTCGGGTTTCTCCCCACCTTGGATTTCACGTTCAGTATTAGGGTTTCACTTAGGCGAGTCTCCCTTGAGGTGTTCTCCCTCGGATCTTGACATTATGCCGTCATATATCGACAGGATGGATCCACTTCCCAGGGCACTGGCTCTACGAGTTATGAATTGGGGCAGGGGCTTCTCATTAATGCTACTGTTGATTTGCTCACCTACAACTACTGGTGGTCCGTACATGGTGGAAACGTTATTGCTACTGGCTATTTCAGGAGAGCTCAACTCTATTCCCCTTCCATGCTTTTCGTCATTGCCTCTGATATTTCCCTGCTTGCTGTGTAGCCTTCCTTGCGTGGCACACCAAACCACTGAGTTGCTTCTATTTATGTCAGTGTTCTACTCTAGGGATTGTTTCACGCTCCGAGACCCCCACACTTGCTTCGGCTGCGAGCGCCCGACACTCAGGATCTCCAAGTGGCGCTGTCATAGTATGCCAGGTTGTGATCTTCTCTGCTACATCAACACTGTTCTTTATAACCAATGGGGCTGTTCCCATACTTTACTTGTTTTTTTTGGTGTCTGCCATTGTATTTTGCTCTCCTGGGTGTGATGTTTTATTGAGTGTGGGTAAGATTGTGATATTGTGTGCCCCCTTCAGGACTCCGGTACCTGTGTTGCGGCTTCTCGTCTTGGTGTATGCCTCTTTATTGCACAATGGTTATGGTTTCCAGGCGTAGTTTCTCAGAACAGTGCAGCCGGCTCTTTTTATGCCCAGTTCTGCTCTTGGAATCTTACTGTTCTATGCGGGCCCCAGAATTTGCTCCGTAGTCTGGGGGAATGAGGAAGGGGTGAGGGGTTGCGCAGTAGCGAGTTGCTCTTCTCTCGCTCCGCGATTTGCCTCACCCACTCACCCTCCTAGGCCGGCGCTCTGCTTCAAGCCAGTCACGCAAGTCCCCCGCTCTCCGAGTTGCTCAGGCCGCTATTCTTGGCCACTCTGGTTACATCCCTTGGGTCGAAATTGTGGTATCGCCGTGGCAGAAACTCCAGCGAGAGGGGTCAGTTGTTGAGTGTGGTTTCCAGTACCCGGATTAATTGGCCCCTTATCTGCTGTTCTTAAACGTGCATTCCCTAAAAAGTATACATTGTAGTATTGTGGTTTTGGTGCTTATTGTTTTTATAATATACAAAGCTATTTTTTATAAACTGGTGTGGAGTCTTTTTGTGGTTTATTCATGGTGTTACTGTATGGGTGTGTTGCACAAATACTTTACACATTGATTATTTAGATAAGCCTGCCTGCTCTGTGACATGCAACCAGAGGGTGAGCAGAGGTTATCTTAGTTGTGTATCTAGCTTACCCTGACTAGAGTGGGGGGTTCTGCCTTGCTTGGGTGTATACTGTAGCCAACCAGAAACTCAATTTCTAACAGTGGTGCACTCTCAGGCTTAGTCTTTTCATCTGCTTTCCCATTGTCTGTACATATGGTTTGTAGTACATGATGAGAGAGAACAACATTTTTGGACCTTTATGCTAAAGCTTGGTAATCATGCAAATGTGCTGCTTTTTTATGATGTTCATAAATATATTAAAAAGTTTGTCACACAGCAAAAACCTTCATTCAAAAAATCAATTTTACATAAAATACTCAAAAAAGGAGAAGAGAGACAGCACTATAATAGAAGGTTTATTCCTTCGCCTGATTGCCCCTGAAATATAGCTAGCTACCCCAAAACACACAACTGTGGAACCAAGCATTTGCAGATAGGCTATCGCTGGCCTAACTTGCTCAAAGTTACCCCCGCTTAACAATGGTAAAATAATACCTA
The DNA here is from genome assembly GCF_964263255.1 of Lissotriton vulgaris. NCBI lineage: Eukaryota > Metazoa > Chordata > Amphibia > Caudata > Salamandridae > Lissotriton > Lissotriton vulgaris. The sequence continues at coordinate 1,675,178,421 of NC_141693.1, read as the reverse complement.
ACAAGTAATTGAACACCCTTGTCAGGTTAATGGCCTTTTCTTTCATATACTCATCTGGAAAAAGCAGTTTCTTATAACTGAGATGATTTTAAGGATACATGGAATGAAGAGCATAGCTGGGTGTTTATAGCATGGTAGGGGAATCAAGCGTTACCCAATAAACCAAATGTGTAATATATTAAATATGAGTTTCACTCGCTGGACCCCAAATATGAGATCTATTTGGCTGGACCCAACTAGTATGGATCCAGTTTTATACCTCCTCTAAACTTTTCAGTTTTGGTCATGTAACTCCTCTGGGTATTTCAGTGAGACGTATAGCTGAATATCATTTGTGCTGGATTATCACTGATCCTTGTGGAACTTGATGAGCTTGTTGTTAAATAGACATTGAAGAGGGTCGCTCTGAGAGTGTAACTCATGGGCACTGTATAGAAGGGATACGAGTTGAAAATCAACAATGCTCCTGTGTGAAAAATTATATCTATGATATGTTATATGAAATATGCTGTGATATAAGGTATTTTCTGTTTGTTCAAAGTTGTGGTGTGTTTTGGCATGTTATTTTATGGTAATGTATGGCTATATTATGGTTATAATTGCATTCATACACTACCTGTAATGCAAACGTAAGGGATGGAACCAAAGTGTTGATTGAGCCTTTCTGTCTCCTAGGAGATTCTGAACAGGAAAAGCAACGCCCCAGCCCCCACCCCAGGCCAGCAGACCATTGACTATTCAGCTTACAGGCAAGTCTGAGCCCTCCTCTCCCACCTGCCCAGGCCCCTTAAGGCCTTGCTGGGTGCACCCCAAATCATTTTCCTCCATCTTGTGAATTGCAGCCTACCTGTGCCCAGATTGCTGTGAGCAGAGTCCAGGAAGTGGTAAGGAGACAGACTAGTGCTGTCTCTTCCCAAAACAAAAGTTGTTTAAAAAACGATTTTCTCTTTCTGTGATTACTGTCTTTGCATGTGGTTGTTACAGTGTATAATTGCAATTTTGACCTGCCTGTGATTGCATATTTTATCACCTGTTTTGTGTTTTAAACTTGTGGTTTTCCCTGCCCATGATTGCTTGCATTTAACGTGTTGAATTGTGGGATTTGCAGTCCAACCTCTGTAGTTTGTCCCTCTCATTCCTTGGTGACAAATCTGTTTTCCCTCCAAATTTCTCCTTTGCTCTGTGCTAAGACCTGTGTGTTAAAATATTGCACCCCAGCCACCATTTTGTGTTCACAAGCCAGTGAGGCAAGCCCCCCTGCACCCCCCCCCCCCCCCCCCAAGCAACAGGGATATTCTATATCAGAGGGTGCTTCTGTGAGCTGTTTAAACTGTATTTACTGGGGCCTGTGCACTTCATTTTTTGGCCAGCAGGGGGAGTAAAGTTTATTCAAACAGTATTGTTAGATTTCGAGTTAGTGAAGCCTTTACCTGCAGAAGTCCAAAGTGTGGATTGAGCCTGTCTGTCTCCTAGGAGATTCTGAACAGGAGAAGCAGCTTCCAACTCCCTGGCCAGCAAACCTTGTCTGAGGTCGCTGGGACCTTATATAGTCTGCTATTGGTTGGCACACGTGTACACTGAGTGGTGGTTGTATCTGGTGTTTCTATTGGGTTAGGGTTAATGTCCTCATTGGTTGGGTATTTGAGGGTTCTGATTGAATTCTGTGTCTGATTCAATCATTGTAGGGTTGGGACTAGGGCTAGGGTTAGGATTTCTATTGGAAGTAGGGACTAGGGCTTCCTATGTTATTGGTTGTTGGGAGTAGGGTGGGTACTAGGTCTAGGGTTAGATCTTTAATTGGAAGTAGCTATTTAGGGCTTCTGGTGTGATTGGTTGTTGGACTAGTTGTGGGACTAAGAGTAGGGTTAGGCTTTCTATTGGAAGTAGGGACTAGGGCTACCTGTACCATTGGCTGCTTGGTCTTGGGTTGGGACTACTGGTAGGGCTAAGGCCTTTATTGGACATAGAGATCAGGGTTTTTTAACTGATTGGGTGCTTGGACTAGGGCTAAGATTGGCAGTAAGGTCCTGGTCTTCTATTGGTTCTAGATTTTAGGGTTAGTGTTGTGATTGGATAGTGTTAGGGTTAGGGTTCCCATTGGCCAGACTTAGGGCGTCTCAGCCCGGGCGTTGAGGCTAAGGGCAAAGAGGACAAGGGCAGTTGCCTGTTTGAGCCTATTCGAGACTGGTCGGGACTAGGGCCAGAAATGCTGCCCTTTTTCTCATTTAGCAATACCCAAAACTCCTTTTTACTCATCCAAAAGCCTCCTCCTATTTCTAGGACCTAAAAAAAAGTTTAAAAAAAAATCTTTTACTCTTTTATCCTTTCACTATCCTTTTCAATCGAAATTAACAGACTAACATGTTCACTTCTCAAATTCCATATTAAACTATACTAATATACTACCCAAATATCCACTACTCAAATTACTTCATATTTTTTTTACTATACTAATTTTCAACAGTAATTCATTATGGGTTCCAGAGTGGCCAGCTACTCGCCAGAAAAGCGATTCAACACTCAACAGGGCTAACACGTGCTATATGAATGCAAATCTTTCTTCCCCTTTTATCCCTCCGCTATCCTTCTTACTCCAAGTAACTGACTAATATCTACCACTGAAATTACTTCATATTTCACCATATTAATGCACCACTAATCCTTTGTAGGCTTCCTGAATAGCGTGTGTCAACAAGCGCTATATAACTACAAACCATTGTCCTCCTCTATCCTTCTGCTATCATTCCAAATAACTGACTAACCTAGCCACCACTTAAAATGTACTTGCATGTTTCACTATACTAATTCAACACTAATCCTCTGTGGGTCCTGGAGTAGCGTGCTACTCGTCGAAAAAGTGCTTTGACGCCTCGTCCGGGGTAGTAAGCGCTATATCAACGCAATTACAATTACAATTACAATTACATTATACCGCAATATATTCACAACGCGGTTGTTACAATGACCGCGTTGTTACCACACAATGCCATTACTACGCAAGTCATTGCATCGACTTGCTGTAGTTGACACTCTAACATAAGGAATAGTATAGCTTACTATTCCAACACCTTCCCTACTGTTGCGTAGGCTGGAGTTGTAATAGTAAATTAAACACTTCTAATGTTACGTCACCATCTACTGCATGTCGATGTAATGACTTGAGTAGTAATGCATTGCGTGATAACATAGTCGTTGTAACAACCGTGTCGTGAAGTCACGCAATGTAATGACTCGCGTAGTTAAGAGTCATATTCCAAACGTAATCATATCTAGATGCTTGGATTCATAGGGCAGAGCAATACAACAACACTGAATAGATAGTTATAACGTAAAGATGAAACACGCATTTAGATTGGGATGTTCACCATTAACTGTGAGTTGTGGATAAAGCTATTTAGAGCACAGTGGACATAATTTATAATAATGCCTTTTGGTTAGTCTGGGAAGTCTCCCACCTCAAAGGAGGTGGACAGTAGCTAGTCAGAGTGAGACAAAAATATCAAGCACCACATTCGTTATGGAAGCCAGATGTTGGTCCTTGATTTTCCGTCTAAAACATGTTTTTTGTAATATCTACATAAAATATATCTCGATGTACCAATATTTACCAATACTTGATGTTACTGTGAAAGCCTTTTCTATTAACATATTTTTTTCTCCATCAACAACCTTTCTAAACTTTTATGAAAACAAGTCTTCATTGCTTCTCCAGCTGGTGGTAGAGCCTTTGCTGGGAAAGATATCCATGTCTAAACAACTCTGAAGAATGAGTTAACACTTTAACAGTTCAAGCTATGTCCTTCAATCTTATTTGTTAGACCTCATGGGCCAACAACACTCCACAATTTACACCAGTGGTCACATATTAAGTTGAACGGAAAATCAGCATGCATCTAAATCTCGTTCATACCTAGTAAGCATTTTAATATAGCACAACATTTGCACCACAGACAAGAATTTCCCAAAAATCTCATCTGCTGTTTTCTGAGTATATTTTTAACATATTGTCGTCACCTTCAAACTGCACATCTTGCTTGAGTCCTTCAAAAGGTAAGCAGGTTATTTACTAGATATATATTATATTAGTGTCTGTACAGAATTTAGACATATTTATTGAATGTGAATGAATGTCATTCCACGGTATACTCAATTTGAATTGCCTGTTGGCCATGGTATTTATGAATTGGATGCTGAAAAGGATGGATACATGTGCAATTATTGATATAATGTATAGTGGGCAACTGGTATCCAATTGGTAGGACAGCATCAATTACCTTTGTGGTTGAAATCATAGATATACTCTGGACACCGCACATTAACCAGTTGGTTCTTCTCGGCTGAAGGCCAACAAATGATTCCGTCCCATTCTGAGAAACAGCTGACACCTGTAGAAAAAGAATATATAAATGGTTTGCAAAAAAAGGGACCAGGATGTGAGCCAGAAAATTATTATCAAATTATTAACAGCCTCCCTGGGCAGTTCAGCGTGACTTTTCTTATTGGAGCAGGGTCAAGACTGATTTGCACATGGCAAGGTCCAAACTGAGGTGGCATGGTGTGCAATATAACGAAGGATTATGAGACAGACCCAAGTAATTACTAATGGCTGAGATTAATTCAATCATTCCTTCCATCACTTTTTTGAATATTTTAGTCACCCTTAGTGGATGGGTATGTCCAAACGTGGATCCTGTGCACACTGTGAGACTGGTACCAAGCTACACCTGGCTGATGAGCCAATACTAGGGTGAAAGCGGTTCTAGGTTGCCTGTGTTCCAGTTCATGGAGGACCTTGCTTGGCAGTTCCGGCTGGACTGTGCATTTTGCCGCAGGGTCAAGACTTATTTGCATATGGCTGGGTCCAGACTAAAGTGGCATGGTGTTCAAAATAACAATGGGTTGTAATGTAGCCTTAAGTTTTTATCTGTGGTTGAGATTAATTCAAGCATTCCATCTATTGTATACTTGAGTCTCCCGAATAACAGAGGCCTGGAATGGATGTTACCAAGTTAATATTGCAAAGAAAAACCCAGGCAAACTTAAACTTTTCAATTTACACTCACTGATATTCGAGTCAAAATGTCTGGCCAGAAAGGAAATTACTTTACATTCGTATTTTTATTAACATTTTATTTATTCCATCTCATATTCCTACACATCATGTCCTCAATCTGATAAAGCCATTCATTTAACCTACTTGTTCTCTTTCATAACCTCGTTCATACTTTTTGCACACTCACATCATCCATTTAAAACGTATTGGTACACTTCCAAATGTCTTTCTCGATAGGTCTTAGATGTTGTGATATCATCTATACACACTACTTATGTCTTAGCAAAGAAATCAAATACAATATATTGTTACTCTATTTTATGCAATTAATATTACAATTTCTCTTTCTTTGTTATACATCCATAATTTTTTTTACTTTTGTACAATGGCAAACCCAAATGTTCTATATTCTGATGATACTGTGGCTACTGTTCATACACTTCTCAATGCGCATTTCGGTGTGAAATGCCTTCTTCAGGGATGCCACATATTCAATTAAAGACCTTTGTTATAATTCACAGGACCTGCAATCAGAACGATAACCCTCCTGAGCCATAAATTGCCAAAAAAACATACCGGAAATAATTATGTTTATTTAGTTTCTTGGTCAAACGTCGGACCCATCACCTGATACTCATGCCCTGTGCCTTCCCCTAGGCTGTGGGAAAAGGAACATTCTTTCCACGTCTTACACCATCACAAATAGAATATCAAATTGAATAAATAAAATGAGTGTAATGGAATTGTTAATAAAAATACAAATGTAAAGTATTTGTTTCCTCTCTAGTAAGTGTGAATTGAAACGATTAAGGTTGCCAGGGAATTTTCTTTGCAATATTAGCCTTATCCGTGCTCTAGGAACCGGATGAAAGCAGGAGGATCTCTTCTTTTTGAGCTTGGGTACCATGGAACGAAAACAGATCACAGTCACCCTCGTTGTCTTCACATATGTAGCTTGGGAGCATAGGTAGGCAGCACAGAAACTAGAAGCATGACGGTCTTCGTTCTGGTCATGATGTAGGAACATTTGTGCCAAGAAAGTAAGAGCCATGTCAGAAAATACATCTGTCTGTCAGTTGAATGCCCTTCTTGAATGATCCTTCTAGATTAGCATAGTGGTCTTTTAGTAGGTAAGTGTTGTTGACTTGTGCTTTGGTTGGAACACTTGGTATGTATCTGGATGGGTGCAGCTGCATAGAATCTGGAATGCCACGTATGCTGGAGTCTGTAGTGACACTAATTTATCAAGTATCTAAATAGATTGGCATACCGAATGGCAAGATCTTGGATTGCCGCAGCTTACGGGCATCTTGTACTGGAATGGCATTGTTGATTATTTATGAACTTATCAGAGCTACGTTCTTATTGGAAATTGGCACACAAGGCTGTAAGTTGCTTAGGTAAGCGGGTTTCTCCTGGGTTTTTGCAGCATGATGTTTTGTGGATTGGCACAGCTAGCTGGTGCTCACTTTGGAACAGATGGATGACTCTTGAATTGATACAGTTGGATGTCTGTTACTGGCCAACTAGATGCATCTGGGAATGGCAGAGCTGTGGATCTTTTGAATTGATACTGTAGGTGTCTCTCGAATTGTAAAAAGGAATATCTCCTGAACTGACGTAGTGAAGTGTATCTTGGACTGGGGCTGTTAGGTATATGGTGGAATAGCAAAGTTGTATTTCTTGTGGTTTGGTATTGTTCGCTGTTTGCTTGTATTTACATTACACACACCTGTACATTAATGGGAGTTAGGAAACGGTTTTAGATTTTGTACATCATGTGCATATCTGCATTATATTTAAAAAAAAATTATTAAGTTTGATTGCCAAGAGAAAAACAAACAGAAAATGACATACACATCAACAGTGCGATTATGTATCGTATCATCATTATACAAAGTAGTGATAAACATAACTTCCCCCAAAAAAACAAAACAAAATTCACAACACAAAAATACAAATCATAAAACTACCTTAGAGCCATCCACATATCGTACAAGAGCGATATCTACAGTATTGTATTGCACCGATGAAGCATCCTCCCTCTATTCACCCAGACCGGCATCCCGAACCGCGCGTCCCATCACTATCAGCATCTAACTCGCATCATCCCGCCTTTTCCCAGCCGCTTTGTTTTGAAGGAATTGTCTCAAGGGTTCCCATATAAGTTTTGGTCTAGAGACTGTGGGTAGCTCTTCTGCATATGTTTCCAAATTACTTTTGCAGTAAACCAGATCTTTAATCCAGTGGTCTATTTTTGGGCTGCGTTCCCCCCCCATGTGATAGCCACTCTTCATTTGGCCATGAGCAGCGCCAGACGTACGAATCTCCCGCAAGCCCCACATATCTACGGAACGCAAGACAACAGGCAGACCAGGGAAGTACACTGTAGTTCAGTCCCCACTATTTTATTTATTTATTTCAATTTATATAGCTCATTATCACCCGGGGGTCTCTAAGCGCTTGTCCTTTATGTCTCTCACCACAGTCGTCCAAAAAACAGCCACCCCGCGACAACTCCAGGCAAGGTGCATAAAGTCAGCATCAGTCTGACCGCAATGCATACAGCAGCTAGATTCTCGCAAACCATACCGATGTAGACGTGCCCGAGTGTAATACACCTGGTGTATGTATTTAAAATGTATGATACGCAGGTTCCCATTCATGAAAAGCGTACCTGTTAATTCACATACATACTTCCAGTCTTTCTCTAGGATCGGATTGGGGAGGTAAGCATTCCATCTCTCCCAGCTTCTGTTAGGCCGGCCTACACACTACTCTCTTATGTGTCTGTATAACCTAGAAACCAAATTTTTATTAGTGGCTGTAGTGAGCACTAGCTGTAGGGACGTCAGTGTGGGGGGTTCAATAGGGTAAGTGTTGTAATGGGCCTTAATGGTGTGTCTGAGTCTGTGCAACGCAAAGCGGAACAATAATGTGGGATTGCTTATGTATTGTAAATTGTCCAGAGTAAGAAACGTCCCCTCCGGATACAGATCCCTCAAAAGTTGGAATACTGCTTCGTTAAGCAGAAGCATTGACGGTACCCCCTGGGTCACTGATAATGCCCCGTGGTGTTCTATATGCATTGCTGAAGCATATATAGTTAATTTACCGGCCTGTCTCCCAATCTCCTGCCAAGCAGCCAGCGTCGCGTCTGCCAAATTGATTTCTGTTTTCCGAATGCCATGTGTTCTGTGTGTGATCATACTGCGTAATGGAACGGGGCTAGCGCCTCTCTCCTCCACTGCGACGTGTGGTGTGAACGCATGCAGTCTCATCCAATAATATACATACTGTGCCTGTGCACTTAAATAGTAAATATAAAAATCAGGCGAACCAAAACTACCCTCGTCATAGTTACTAGTGAGAACAGACCAGCTCACCCGGGTGTGCTTGCCTCCCCAAACCAGTCGAAGCAGGGTCCCGTGGAGCGTGTTAAAAAACCCTTAGACAGTACAATCGGGATATTCGTGAATAAGTATAAGAATCGGGGTAAAACCACCATCTTTAATAAGGTGAATCGATCCGCCAGCAAGAGCGGAAACACCGTCCACAACTCCACCTGTTGTTCCAGCCTGGCATACACCTTCCCATAGTTCTCGCGTATAACTGTATCAGGGTCACGATGAATCCAGACTCCCAGATACTTAACCGGATCCATGGTCCATATCAGCGGGTATTCCATATCAGGTTGAGTCGTGGATTCCGTTGAAGGTATAATCACTGATTTTTCCCAATTGACATCTAAACCCAAATCATACGTACTTTCGGAGGAGTTGTGCTAAATATCGCGAGGGCTCTCGGACAAAGAGCACCATGTCATCCGCATAAAGCGAAATGGCGACCGGGCGATAATTAAAGTTCAGCGCTGTTTATCTATTCCTCTGTCTAATGGCACACGCCAGCGGTTCCAGGGCTATTGCGCTGCATTATATGTTTACATTACACAGTTACAGTATTTATTGGCACCGGGCACTTGTTCATGATGACAAGATTGTTGGTTACGTGTCTCTGGTATTAAAAACTGGGGGCTGGTTTAGAATTTGGCAGACAGGGCACTCTGTCGCAAATGTGACTGGAGTTCCCTGTCCACCAAACTCTATCCGCCTGATTCATGAAGCAAAATTGCACTCGCAAAGGGCAAGATTCTCAGAATCTTGCCTTTTGCGAGTGCAATTTTGGCATTTGGGATTCACAATCCCAAATGCTAAAATCGCTAATGAGGAATTAGCAAATATGCGAGGATTAGCATTTAAGGAATCTCTATTAGAGATTCCTTAAATGCTATTCATGACACTTGCAAAAATTGCGATTTAGCAAAATTGGGCCGCTATTTACCGAGAGGTCAGACCTCTCGGTAAATAGCAAAAACATAGAAAAATGCTTTTAAAAGCATTTTTCTAAGTTGCATGTTGCACACACACATGTCCTTTGGACATGTGTGTGCGCAACACCTGTTCAAATGTGCATTTTAGGGGTGCTACAGGGTGTCCTTTGGACACCCCTGGCACCCTTAAAATCGCTATCTGATTTGCGAGTAGCAAATTGCTACTCGCAAATAAGGGATACTCCCCATTCATTCCTATGGGCCTTTTGGCCCATAGGATTGAATGGGGAGAAATTCCTTTTTTTGCGAGTAGCAAATTGCTACTCGCAAATAGAGAACATGTAGGAATCGCTATTGATTTAGCAATTCCTACATGAATGCCGTTTTGCGTGTCCTCAATGGCGAGTCGCTATGATTCGCTATTAGGGCCACGCAAAACGGCCCGTACATGAATCAGGCTGTTGGTTCACCCGCCCTACTGTAAATCGGGCAGACAGTCAGATTTTCGGCAGTGGAGGTCCTGTTGGCTGTTGATGGAAAGCTTACTTTGATGGCCTGATGCGAATGCTGGCAGTCAAAATAAAAACACTACACCCCCCCCCCCCCCCCCCTTATTTAAAGTGGAAGCTCTCATCTCTTTTTTTCTATCTGTCACCGCCAGAGAAAACCTGGCAGTTTTTTCAAAGAGAAACAGATGTTTGTTTTTGAAAAACAAAAAGTTTGGTAGACAGCTGTCTAAATTGACAAGGTACAGAGATCACCGCAGGGCTGGGGGTGACCTCTCAATATGACATCCCTCTGTCAGTCAGGGTAGCGGACATAATTGTCTCCAATACAGAGGTACACTAGATGTCTTTGAGGTTTGCATTGTTTGATGCCTCCATGAGTGGCAAAAAAAGGTGGCTCTTTGATAAAAACAGATGAATTTGTCTTGAATGGAAATGATTAGAGTCTCTTGGATTGGCACAGTTAGATGTATCTTGGCTTGTGGTCTGGTAAAGTTGGGATTCCTTGGACCTACACCGTTATGTTTGTTGGATTGGAAAAACTTGCTATCACTTAGAAAGACACATGTGGTTGTCACTTAGATTGCCTTAGTTTGATACTTCTCGGATGAACAGGTAAATGGCTCTAGCATAGGAGTATATGGATTTATTTAGAACTAGATTGGCATGGATCAATGTATATTGGGTTAGTAAGAGTAGATATATTGTTGGCTATCACACTTACATGTCTCTTGAGTTTAGGCATATAAATGTCTCTTGTCATGGAAGATATGGGTAATTGTTAAATTAGCACAGTTGGTTGTCTCTTGAATTATCACATCTATATGTCTCATGAGTTTGGACTGACGTGTGTGTGTTTTGAATTAGCATGGATGGATATTTCTTGGATTGGCGTTGATTTGTATATCTTGAGTTAGTGCAGCTGTTGTTTAATCAACACTGATAAAATGGAGATCATTATTGTAGGAAAAATACAATCTTTGTTGCCCCCCTCTCCACTATGACCTGCTTCCTTTGGTGTTGCTATTCCTAACACCTCAGGTAAAACTTTGCGTATCAAGTTAGATAACAATCTATAATGAGCCAAACATTAGCCCTAGTTTTATCCTGCCCTCTCTGGCTTCGAAAACAAAGCCTATATTGTTCCTTCTTTCCAATCAATAACAGATCAATAATTATGGCTCTGGTTATAGGGTCAAAGATAGACTACTGTAATTCTTTATACCTTGAACTTTCCAAACATAATCTTTCTAGGATGCATGTAATCCAGAATGAAGCAGCCAGAATGATCACTCTTGTTCCCTGTTTGTCCTCGGGTAGACCATTTGTATCTGCTTTTCATTGACTGCCAAATGAAAACGGTATCTCTTTCAAGAGACTACACCTCTTACAAAAATGCCTACACGGTGATGCTCCAAAATTTCTAAAAGTAAACTTAGGGACAGATTTATCAAGGTTTTACGTTGTGCTTGTGCCAAGCAAGGGAGCGCAAGGGCAATGCAGAACCTAAATGAGATTTATCAAGCCTCACAAGGCCACCTTGCTTGGCCCTCCATGGCTTGATAAATCTAGAGTAACGCAAGGCAGCACAAATCGCCGTCTTGCGTTACTCTAAGAGAGAGAGGCATTTAATTGGTGGAGTACGGGTGATCCCATGCATTCACCCATGGATTTTGTCTCATTCCCAAATTTACCATTAGTGGCAGACCTGGGAATGCGCCAAAATGCTACGCCTCCCTAGGTGAGGTGTAATAAGGAGAAATATCTTTATTTCTCCTCATGTTTTCCTCTTCCTGCGTGTTCTGCATTCAGAAAGAGGAAACTGTCTCTCATGATTTTTTTTGTGCAGGAAGGGGTCCTTTCCTGCACAAAAACAATCCTGCCTACAATACAGGCACCCTTGCACCATGACGCAAGTGTGTCTGCATTGGCATTGGGCATCCAAAAGTGCACCAGCGATAGGAAAGAACAGGAATGCGCTGTATAATGGTAAATACGATCTCTATAACATAACTTAACAAAACATAACATACATTGTGCCCGCGGATTTTAAAAATGGTCATTGCCGCCATGGAAAGGCATGTCCTGAAGCTCATCCTAATATGGCTGGCGGTGTCTGATATACACCGCCACCATATTAGAGCTTTTCCGCCGCGTCGGAAGGCGACCGCGGCGGAAAAGCGGCGGACGGTCTTCCCGTCCACCGATGACCCCCCAGCCATCCTAATGTGGCGGGGGGTCTTTTCATTTACCGCAGCGGTGAATCCGCATCCTACGGGCCGGCGGTGGGTTCCACCGGCCCGGAGGATGCGTATTCACCGTAATCCTAATCAACCCCTTAATTTGGGTCGGAACCCGGACTGAGAGGGGTCCAGGCAGCCTGTTACTTCGGTGTACTCTGAGAGATATTTGTTGTTAGACCTGACATCCTTGGCGTGGTTTTTCCCCATCTTTTTGCCTCTGACTCATGTATTTTTGATGCTGTGCTGGATTTCGTTTTTGCTGGTTTAGATGCTTTGGACCCTCTGCCACTGCTGATCAGTGTCAGAGGGTAAGTGCTCCCTCTGTAAATTGTCATATTGATTGGGTATACCTGATTGGCATATTTGTGTCACCATGAAGTCCCTAGTAAAGTGCACGGTGTGTGCCAGGGCTGGTGATGACAGATGCTACTAGTGGGCCTGCAGCGCAGATTGCGCCACCCACATGAGTAGCCCTAAAATGATCTCAGGCCTGCCAGCGCAGGGCCTGTGTGCAGTCAGTGGACTGCCATGTCCGCCTGGCCAGTGTCCCCACTGGCTGGGCCTAACCCTTCCCTGTCTGTGCACACCAGTCACCCCTATGGAAGGCTCAAGGTACCCCCCTGGGCAGGGTGCAGTGCATGGATAAGGTAGAGCATGTACTAGTGCAGGTAACATGCTCTGGTAGTGAGCAGCAGCCATTTTGTGTGCTCACTGCTGTAAGGCTATCTTGCTCCATAGAGTAACATGGGGGAGGCTGGTCCCATTGGATCTCAGCCTATCTTCCCATAGGAACAAGATGGGACATAAGTGAAAGATATCCCTGAACTCAGAATTTAATAACACATCTTTTAGTAAGGGTTGTTTTTAAATTCTGTGTTTGAGAATGGCACTTTTAGAAAGTGGCTGTTCTCTTGTCTAAACCTTTCTGTGTGCCTGGGACTGTTTGTGGATTGACTGTCTGGGTTGAGGATGACAGGGTCTGCAGAGCCCCAGGGGGTTATCTGAGCCAGCCCCGTGGATGAAAGGCAGCATCTGCTGCCAGGGAAGTGGGAGGAGATAGCACCTGATAGTGAAGGGCTGTGCCTGCCTAACCACAAAGCTGGCTCCACCTCCTGCTGGGCGACTGTCACCTCTGTCCCTGGGACAGGGAGGAAGAAGGAAACCAGAAACACCCCAGACCCCCAGAACTGGCTTGGACCGGGCTCAGGGCCCCCTTTGCACAAAGACTTCAAAGGACTTCAAAGCCTTTTTGGGGTATAAGAGAAGGACCCCTGACTACAGAAAATCAGATTCTACAACCAAGAGGAACCTCTGCCAGAAGAAGGACTGCTGAAGGAGCTGATGGAAGATTGCCTTGCTGTGTGCTTTAAGGGCTGACCTATCCTGCTGTCCAACTGAAGGAGAGGAGAAGAAAGGGACTTTGCTGTGTGCTGTGACCCTGCCTGCTTGAACTAAAGAGACTTTGCTGTGTGCTGTGTCTACAACTTGAATCTCCAAGGGCCTGAGAAGAGCTGGCTCCCTGTCTGCAACCCAGGAACATAAAGGTTGCCCAAAGGACCACAAGATTCTGCTGCGCCCCCCCTGAAGCTGCTGTGCAGTGCAGAGATCGTGAAACACTGCGTGGGGCTGTGTAGCGCACTGGCTGCTCTCTAATCTGAGTGAGGGCGCCGCGCTGAACCAGCCTGCCGTGTGGCCGAGATCGACGTGTTCATCGACACGTAGGGAGCGAAGATCGGAAGCTTGTGGGCCTTCCCAGCGTAAGGAGCGCTGAAAAATAATTGCTGGCCGTGTCACCGTCGCAGCCCGGGGTCAGTAACCCCCGTGAAAAGTGCCCCGTATCATCCCGGTGGCTGTGTCCTGAAGATCGAGCCCGCCGCGCTCTGATTGGGCGAGAGGGCCGAGCCCCCTCACCAGAGTCGCGACGGGATTGGTTGTTGTGGCGGAGCGTCATCAGCGAGGCCGCGCTGTCATTGGTTGGCGGCCTCGCGCTCAAGAGGGGCTCGACTCGAACGCCGCGACGGGATTGGCTGCCTCGACTGGAGCTGCCGAGGAGCCGAGGAAGCGCTGAAGATCACCGCCGGGACCGGGAAAGATTGACCTGACCTCGCCGAGGGATTATTCCAAGTGCTCCAGCCCCGGCCTGCCGTCTCTGCTCCCCGCTGCTCCTTGAAGGACGGAGAGCGGGCGGAGAGCGTCCGGAGACCGGCCGGGCTGGAGCGAGAGTGAGCGCTCGCCGCGCCTGAACGCCCCAAGCCACACCGAGCGAGGGGAAGGGAGTCCCCCTCCCTCCAGTACCCGGGTGAGACGCGCTTGTAGCGCTTGGAGTCCCTGATGCCAGGGGCTCGCTGCGACACATTTTTCAACGCTGGCATTGTTTAATTGCTCGTTTTGAGAGCGTTTGATCCTTAAGACATTGGCATGGTTCTTGGCTCATTTTGAAGAGCGTTTTCAATCACCTAATATTGGCATATTGTGCTGATTAAAGAGACTAGAGACATTTGCTTCAAGAACTTCCTGAAAGTTAGAAACACCAATTAAGATTAAGTACATCGTTACTATACTGAAGTGATTATTGTGCAACTGCTTATTTACACTGCTGCAACCAGATAAAAGTTATATATATTTTTTAAAATATACTTACCTGTGTGGTCTCAGTTTGTGGTGGATTGGAGATTATTGTTGTGTTGAGTGCAAATATTATACACATTGCCTTGGGGATAAGCCTGCCTGCTCGCGCCAAGCTACCTAGAGGAGAGCGGAGGTTATCTACTGTGTGTATTCCTTCACCCGGACTAGAAGCAAGGGTCCCTACTTGGTCTAAGGTACTTACCTATGCCAACTAGAGACCCCCAGATCTAACATTGTTGGAAAGCGGTGCGGATTCTGAACTAATAATTGCACTTGACCTGCAGTGTTCTCTTGTACATCACTAGTCTAGTTTAGCAGCACAGGTTGCGCAAGATTTTTTTCTTTTTGGTGAAACCTTTTGTTGAAAAGGTTAGGAAGCATCATGTCTGTGAAAGCGGCAAGCGTGAGAGTAGAATTGGAAGTGGAATTCGAAATTCAGGAGCTGTACAACTACAGAAAGGATATCCTGAAACAATTCTGCAAACAGCTTGGATGCCCAGTGAAGGGCAGCGCAAACAAGGAAGAGCTGCAGAAAGCTCTAAGGGCCTGGTGGGAGGCCAAACATGTCTCAGAAGAAGCTACTGAAGTGGAAGGCGCACCGGAGAATGTTTTTTTGCTCAGTGATTTGCCAGCGCGGTCAGCATCTAAGGCTGGCAGCAACCATTCCAGTAGGGTTATTTCTCCAGAGGAGGTGGAGGAAAATCAGAGAGCTAGGGCTCATGAGATTGAGATTTTTAAACTCTGAGCCCAAGCAGATGAAAGGAGAATGCGCCTTGAAAATGAGAAGGCGGCGGAGGAGAGAAGACATGCTCTCGCTTTGGAGGAGAAGAAACTCCAATTGGTTCATGAGAGGAACATGAGGGAGCTGGACATCAAAGAAAAGCAAGGGGGGTCCAGCTCTAATGGTGGCAGCGCACAACCAGTACAGGCGGGTAAGGTATACATACCAAAGGATCTGGTACAGAATTATCAGAGGGGTGAGGATATTTATGCGTGGTTTAGAGCGTATGAACTAGCCCTAAAGATGAATGAAGTGCCTGAGAAAAGTTGGGGGGCAGGTTTATGGAAGCACTTTGAGGCCTCTGGGAGGGATGTCTTGGCACCCTTAGAAGCAACAGGTACTTTAGCCTACCCCTCCATGAAGGAGGCTTTGTGCCTCAGGTATGGGCTCACTGCAGAACAGTACCGCCAGAAGTTTAGGAACTTCAAGAAGCTTGATTCAAGTACTTGGGTGGAGTGTGTGAGTATGTACACGCGTGCACTGGAAGGTTGGATAAAGGGCAGCAAAGTTACTGATTATGTGGGGTTGTGTCACTTGATTAGTTGGGAGCACTTAAGTAGTTTATGTGTTCCAGAGCTGCGCCAGCATCTTTTAGACAGCAAGTTAACTGATCCCAGTGAGCTTGCTAAAGAGGCGGACCGCTGGACTAGCACCAGGGTCCACAAGGGGGTGGTAAGTACCCCAGCCAAGGGTGGACAGGGTCCCCAGCAGAAGAGTGGGGGGGACACGGGTAATCAAAAGGAGTCTTCTAAAGGGCCCCAAAATAGTTCCCAGGAGAAAGAGTCTCCACCCCCCAAGTCTAAGAAGTCCTGGCCCCATAAGGGCAAGCAGGACAACAGGCCCCCACCTACTTGCTATGCCTGTAGGGAGGTGGGGCACATTGCCCCCAAATGTCCAAAGAAACCTCCAGCACCCACTGGTGCTCCAACACCGGCATTAGCTAGTGTAGCTTTGGGAGGGGATTTGATTTCTAGTGGGGAGGAGGGGTTAGCAGTGATGACCCTTGTCTCTTTAGGAGACCAAGAGATGGCCCAGGAAACCTTGCTGCCCTTAAACACTAAGAAATATGGGCAGAAGGTGACCATCAATGGAAAAGAGATAGAAGCTCTGAGAGACACAGGGGCCAGTGTGACATCTGTCAGGTGTCAATGGGTGTCTGAAGAGCAGATCATTCCCGATGTACTCCGTCCTGTGGTGGCAGCTGACAGTTCAGTGCGCCTCTGCAAGTTGGCACGTGTTCCATTTGAGTGGGGAGGAGTCTCCGGTACATTGGAAGTTGTTGTAAGTGATGCCTTGCCTGTAGATTGTCTGTTAGGTAATGACCTGGAGAGCTCTCCATGGAAGGATGTAGAGCACAGGACTCACTTGGAAATGTTGGGCTTGCCTGCGTGGATCTGTGTGACCACACGTGCAATGGCAGCCAGTAAGGGTGGATTAGCAGAACTGGAGCCTGGAACAATGGCCCAGGGACCTGTCAAGAGAGGAAGGGGCAGAGGGCGCGGGAAACCAGCCCCCACTGTTCCCACGGTCCAGGAGGAAGCAGAACCTGAGGGGGATGCCCTGGAACCTACAGGGGAACAGGTGGCCGAACTAGGGGAATTGCCTGAGCTGTCCCAGTGGCAGCAAGATGGTGGTCCCTCCAGGGAGGAATTCTGCCAAGCTCAAAAGGAGTGCCCTTCCCTCATTGGTGTGCGGCAGCAGGCTGCAGACCAGGCAGCAGGCCTGGGGTCCAAGGAACATTTGATCTACTGGGAGGATGACTTACTTTATAGTGAGCCTAAGTTCGCTGAGCCCGGTGCAGCCCGTGTGCTGGTGGTACCCGAGCGATTCAGGAACTTCCTACTGGGTCTGGCTCATGACGTGCCTCTCGCAGGACATCTGGGGCAAGACAAGACCTATTACAGGCTTGTCACCCACTTCTACTGGCCCCAGATGAAGAAGCACGTCGCTGCCTTTTGTAAGTCTTGCCAAACTTGTCAGGCCAGTGGCAAGAGCGGAGGGAAGTGCGTGGCACCCCTCCAACCCCTTCCTGTGGTGAGCACCCCTTTTGAGAGGGTGGGCATTGACATCGTGGGGCCCCTGGACCCCAAGACAGCCTTAGGCAACAGGTTTATCCTGGTCTTGGTGGACCATGCCACCCGATACCCTGAAGCAGTCCCTCTCAGGACAGTCACAGCCCCTGTGGTGGGCCGTGCCTTAATGGGGATCTTTTCCCGTGTGGGATTCCCCAGAGAGGTGGTTTCTGACAGGGGTACAAACTTCATCTCTAGGTACATGAAGTCTCTGTGGGAGGTGTGTGGAGTGAAATATAAGTTCACCACACCTTACCATCCTCAAGGAAATGGGTGGGTTGAAAGATTCAACTGCACCCTGAAGGGCATGATTATGGGCCTAGAGGAGCCCATGAGGCGGAAGTGGGACGTCTTGTTACCATGCCTGTTATTTGCATACAGGGAGGTGCCTCAGAAATCCTTAGGGTTCAGTCCCTTTGAGTTGCTGTATGGCCACCCTGTCAGAGGACCTCTCACTCTGGTGAAGGAGGGGTGGGAGAAATCCCGTGGGAAAACCCCTCAGGATGTGTTCAGCTATGTGCTGGCCATCTGCAACCAGACCAAGCGCTTCAGGAAGCTCGCTCAAGAGAACCTGGAGGCTAGCCAGGAGGAAATGAAGAGATGGTATGATCAGAACACCTCTCTTGTGGAGTTCCAACCTGGGCAGAAAGTGTGGGTGATGGAGCCAGTGGAGCCTTGTGCGCTCCGTGACAAGTGGTCTGGGCCATATGAGGTGGTGGAGCGCAAGAGCGAGGTTACCTACTTGGTTAACCTGAAGACTCCCAGGCAGCCCCTGAGAGTGTTGCATGTAAACCGCCTCAAACCCCACTTTGAGAGGTCAGCAGTGACTTTGCTCATGGCGACAGATGCAGGAGGGGAGGAGGATAGTGATCCTCTCCCTGACCTCCTGGCAACCAAGGAGCAAGATGGGTCAGTTGATGGGGTGATACTCTCACCCACCCTGACCCCAGAGCAGCAACAGGACTGTCGCCAAGTCTTGGGTCAGTTCGCCCCCCTGTTTTCCCTGACCCCAGGTGTCACTGACTGGTGTGTCCACGATGTGGACACTGGTGACAACCTGCCTGTGAAACAGAAGTTTTACAGAGTGGCTGACAAGGTCAGGGCTAGCATCAAAGAAGAGGTTTCTAAGATGTTAGCGCTAGGGGTCATTGAGCCCTCCAGCAGCCCCTGGGCTAGCCCAGTGGTCTTAGTGCCTAAGAAAGCTGCTACCCCTGGTGGCCCCCAGGAACTCCGTTTCTGCGTGGACTACCGTGGGCTCAATGCGGTCACCAAGACTGACGCGCACCCCATCCCCCGAGCTGATGAGCTGGTGGATCGGTTGGGAGCTGCCCGGTACCTGAGCACCTTTGATTTGACTTCAGGTTACTGGCAGATTGCCTTAACTGAGGGGGCCAAGGAAAGATCAGCATTTTCAACACCAGAGGGGCACTTCCAGTTTCGTGTCATGCCCTTTGGGTTGAAAAATGCCCCTGCCACATTCCAGAGACTGGTCAACCAGGTATTAGCAGGGCTGGAGGAATTCAGCGCAGCATACCTGGATGACATTGCTGTGTTCAGCTCCACTTGGGAGGAACACTTGCAACACCTCTGCGCAGTGTTGAAGGCTCTGCAAAAGGCAGGCCTCACTATCAAGGCCAGTAAGTGCCAGATAGGGCAGGGATCTGTGGTGTACTTGGGACACCAGGTGGGGAGCGGCCAGGTGGCGCCCCTACAGGCAAAGATTGATACCATTCTGGCTTGGGAACCCCCCAAGACCCAGACTGAGGTGAGAGCCTTTTTAGGTCTCACCGGGTATTACAGACGGTTTGTCAAAGGTTATGGCACCATTGTAGCCCCTTTGACAGAGCTGACATCTAGAAATCAGCCCAGGAAAGTGAATTGGACTGAGGCCTGTCAAACTGCTTTTGACACCCTCAAAACTGCCATGTGCACAGCACCGGTGCTTAAGGCACCTGACTTTTCAAGTGAGTTCATTGTGCAAACTGACGCTTCAGAGCAAGGCGTGGGAGCAGTACTCTCACAGATCAATGAGGAGGGTGAAGACCAACCGGTGGCTTTCATTAGTAGGAGGCTACTCCCCAGGGAACAGAGATGGAGTGCAATCGAAAGGGAAGCTTTCGCTGTGGTCTGGGCTCTGAAGAAGCTGAGGCCCTACCTGTTTGGGACTCACTTCCGTGTTCAGACCGACCACAGGCCCCTCAGATGGTTAATGCATATGAGGGGTGAGAATCCAAAACTGTTGAGGTGGTCCATTTCCCTACAGGGTATGGACTTCACGGTGGAGCACCGCCCTGGTACAGAACACGCCAATGCTGATGGTCTGTCCAGATTCTTCCGCCTTAGTGATGAGGACTCCCAAGAGGTTGGGTAGTTCTCCCCACTTTCAGCTGGAGGGGACACGTGTTAGACCTGACATCCTTGGCGTGGTTTTTCCCCAACTTTTTGCCTCTGACTCATGTATTTTTGATGCTGTGCTGGATTTCGTTTTTGCTGGTTTAGATGCTTTGGACCCTCTGCCACTGCTGATCAGTGTCAGAGGGTAAGTGCTCCCTCTGTAAATTGTCATATTGATTGGGTATACCTGATTGGCATATTTGTGTCACCATGAAGTCCCTAGTAAAGTGCACGGTGTGTGCCAGGGCTGGTGATGACAGATGCTACTAGTGGGCCTGCAGCGCAGATTGCGCCACCCACATGAGTAGCCCTAAAATGATCTCAGGCCTGCCAGCGCAGGGCCTGTGTGCAGTCAGTGGACTGCCATGTCCGCCTGGCCAGTGTCCCCACTGGCTGGGCCTAACCCTTCCCTGTCTGTGCACACCAGTCACCCCTATGGAAGGCTCAAGGTACCCCCCTGGGCAGGGTGCAGTGCATGGATAAGGTAGAGCATGTACTAGTGCAGGTAACATGCTCTGGTAGTGAGCAGCAGCCATTTTGTGTGCTCACTGCTGTAAGGCTATCTTGCTCCATAGAGTAACATGGGGGAGGCTGGTCCCATTGGATCTCAGCCTATCTTCCCATAGGAACAAGATGGGACATAAGTGAAAGATATCCCTGAACTCAGAATTTAATAACACATCTTTTAGTAAGGGTTGTTTTTAAATTCTGTGTTTGAGAATGGCACTTTTAGAAAGTGGCTGTTCTCTTGTCTAAACCTTTCTGTGTGCCTGGGACTGTTTGTGGATTGACTGTCTGGGTTGAGGATGACAGGGTCTGTAGAGCCCCAGGGGGTTATCTGAGCCAGCCCCGTGGATGAAAGGCAGCATCTGCTGCCAGGGAAGTGGGAGGAGATAGCACCTGATAGTGAAGGGCTGTGCCTGCCTAACCACAAAGCTGGCTCCACCTCCTGCTGGGCGACTGTCACCTCTGTCCCTGGGACAGGGAGGAAGAAGGAAACCAGAAACACCCCAGACCCCCAGAACTGTTTTGGACCGGGCTCAGGGCCCCCTTTGCACAAAGACTTCAAAGGACTTCAAAGCCTTTTTGGGGTATAAGAGAAGGACCCCTGACTACAGAAAATCAGATTCTACAATCAAGAGGAACCTCTGCCAGAAGAAGGACTGCTGAAGGAGCTGATGGAAGATTGCCTTGCTGTGTGCTTTAAGGGCTGACCTATCCTGCTGTCCAACTGAAGGAGAGGAGAAGAAAGGGACTTTGCTGTGTGCTGTGACCCTGCCTGCTTGAACTAAAGAGACTTTGCTGTGTGCTGTGTCTACAACTTGAATCTCCAAGGGCCTGAGAAGAGCTGGCTCCCTGTCTGCAACCCAGGAACATAAAGGTTGCCCAAAGGACCACAAGATTCTGCTGCGCCCCCCCTGAAGCTGCTGTGCAGTGCAGAGATCGTGAAACACTGCGTGGGGCTGTGTAGCGCACTGGCTGCTCTCTAATCTGAGTGAGGGCGCCGCGCTGAACCAGCCTGCCGTGTGGCCGAGATCGACGTGTTCATCGACACGTAGGGAGCGAAGATCGGAAGCTTGTGGGCCTTCCCAGCGTAAGGAGCGCTGAAAAATAATTGCTGGCCGTGTCACCGTCGCAGCCCGGGGTCAGTAACCCCCGTGAAAAGTGCCCCGTATCATCCCGGTGGCTGTGTCCTGAAGATCGAGCCCGCCGCGCTCTGATTGGGCGAGAGGGCCGAGCCCCCTCACCAGAGTCGCGACGGGATTGGTTGTTGTGGCGGAGCGTCATCAGCGAGGCCGCGCTGTCATTGGTTGGCAGCCTCGCGCTCAAGAGGGGCTCGACTCGAACGCCGCGACGGGATTGGCTGCCTCGACTGGAGCTGCCGAGGAAGCGCTGAAGATCACCGCCGGGACCGGGAAAGATTGACCTGACCTCGCCGAGGGATTATTCCAAGTGCTCCAGCCCCGGCCTGCCGTCTCTGCTCCCCGCTGCTCCTTGAAGGACGGAGAGCGGGCGGAGAGCGTCCGGAGACCGGCCGGGCTGGAGCGAGAGTGAGCGCTCGCCGCGCCTGAACGCCCCAAGCCACACCGAGCGAGGGGAAGGGAGTCCCCCTCCCTCCAGTACCCGGGTGAGACGCGCTTGTAGCGCTTGGAGTCCCTGATGCCAGGGGCTCGCTGCGACACATTTTTCAACGCAGGTATTGTTTAATTGCTCGTTTTGAGAGCGTTTGATCCTTAAGACATTGGCATGGTTCTTGGCTCATTTTGAAGAGCGTTTTCAATCACCTAATATTGGCATATTGTGCTGATTAAAGAGACTAGAGACATTTGCTTCAAGAACTTCCTGAAAGTTAGAAACACCAATTAAGATTAAGTACATCGTTACTATACTGAAGTGATTATTGTGCAACTGCTTATTTACACTGCTGCAACCAGATAAAAGTTATATATATTTTTTAAAATATACTTACCTGTGTGGTCTCAGTTTGTGGTGGATTGGAGATTATTGTTGTGTTGAGTGCAAATATTATACACATTGCCTTGGGGATAAGCCTGCCTGCTCGCGCCAAGCTACCTAGAGGAGAGCGGAGGTTATCTACTGTGTGTATTCCTTCACCCTGACTAGAAGCAAGGGTCCCTACTTGGTCTAAGGTACTTACCTATGCCAACTAGAGACCCCCAGATCTAACATTTGTTGATGTGTTTTTCTAAAAGTTTGCACGGATAAGGTAATAAGGAGATGGGGGGTAGTTGGAAATTTCATCCTGAGGGGTGTTAGGTTTGTTCCGGATGGGGATTACCTGGGCGGCCTTCCATTCAGAAGGAAGAGATCCTTATCCAGGGAAGAATTAAGAATGGAGCAGATGGTAGGTGCCAACTGTTTGTAGAGTAGGGATGATATTTAAGCTGGTAGAATATCCTGGGGGAAACCTGATTTTACAGTTTTCATAAGAAACTCCACCGTATCTATGGAGAGTGGGGGGAAGCAGTCTCTTTTACATGCCTTTCCAGTTTTTTGCATAGGCTTTTTTCTTTCCGCAAAGCTGGGGAGAACCATGCCGCCTGCTTTCGCCCTGTCTTGGTTGGATGAGGTTTTAATGGGGCCAACTGTTCCTTGGTGGTTCCAAATATGTTGTTGTACCTGGCCAGACAGTCATCCAAATTATCTGAGGCATTAGTTGGAAAGCTATTCGCAAAGTGTTCCTGCGTAATTTTATGCCATTGTCAATGCAGACTGTAGGTGGTTTTGATGGGGCTAGGAGAGGCCCCTACTGCTTTTATTTGAAAACGAAGTAAAGAGTGACCAAGTGAGGGGGCAAGGAGCCTCACGGCAGATGTTGGGAGAAGTGATATTATATTGAGCAGAATCATCTCCTTGCTTCCCACCAAGCAGGCTTCCGCTCGGGCCACTCGACCGAATCAGTGGTGCTTGCGGTTCTCGACGAGTTGAAGGCAAAGGCTGACACCAACTCTCCTCAAGCTTTGGTTCTCCTGGATCTCTCCGCTGCGTTTGACACGGTCGACCATACCATCCTTCTTGACCGTGTCAGCGCAGCGGGCATCCGAGGCTCCGCTCTTTCCTGGATCACGTCCTTTCTTTCAGGACGTTCGCAAGCTGTTCACCTTTCTGGTTTCTCTGCTTCTCCCCTCCCGGTGTCCTGTGGGGTTCCCCAAGGTTCCTCTCTCTCCCCTCTTCTTTTCAATCTTTACATTCGCCCCCTTATTGCTTCTCTTCTCGAACTGGGGGTCTCTGTGTACAACTACGCAGATGACCTCCAGCTCGTCTTTGATCTTTCTTCCTCTTCTCACTCCTTATCCTTTTTTCGTTCCACTTTGGTTTTCATCTCTGGTTGGATGAGCGCCAATCACCTCAAGCTCAATCCAGACAAGACTGAGCTTGTCCTGACGGGTGGCTCATCCAGCCCTTGGTCCTCCTCTTTCTGGCCCCCCATTTTTGGTCCCCCTCCTACCCCTGTCCCTTCCGTCAAAACGCTGGGCATTAAGGTCAGCCATGACCTGTCAATGCACGGCCAGGTCAGTTCTGTAGTGTCCTCCTGCTTTCTCTCCCTTCGTTTGATTCGTAAAATTTCCCGTTTCTTTTCCCTTGATTCCCTTAAAATTATCATTTCGGCCCTCATCACTTCTCGTCTTGATTACGGAAACAGCTTGTTCGTGGGCATTCCTGCCTACGAAACCCGTCGTCTCCAAGCAATCCAAAATCAGGCTGCCCGTCTCATCTTTCATCTTCCCAAAACTCACCATATCACTCCTGTCCTCAAATCTCTCCATTGGCTCCCCGTTCTACAGAGATCCCTGTTTAAACTAGGGTGTCTAGTTTTTCGGGCTGTTGATCGCTCTGCTCCGGCGTTCATTAATTCTTTGATTTCTACTCACACCCCTGCTCGTACCCTTCGCTCATCTTCCTTTGCCCTCCTCACTGTTCCCCGCTTTCGTAAATCCCGCACTGGTGGAACCAGATTCTCCGTCCTCGCCCCCCGGTTCTGGAACTCTCTCCCTCTCTCCATGCGTTCCATTCCCATCTTTTCACACTTCCGTAAAGCGCTAAAAACATTCTTGTTTGCCCAGGCCTACCCCCGCTAAACTCCCTCGGCCCTGTCTGTTCCGTTCAGGAGAGCTCCCAGCGCCAGGAAGCCGTTTGGCCACCGTGCGCTCTATAAATACCTTATTTCATTTCATTTCATTTCATTTCAAGTGGTCAGGATGAGGTCTAGCGTGTGTCCTGTGAGGGCTATTGTTGGACTTTTCCAGCCCTAGTGTGGCTAAATCTGCCAGGAGAGTCAAGGCGTCTGCATTAGAAGGGGTTCTGCTATGTACATTGAAGTCTCCTAGTAATAAAAACTGTTTGGATGAGATAATGTGGGGTGCAATAAGCTCCATGATTTGTAGCGAGAGGTCCTGAAGGGGGCCTGGAGCTCAGTAGATAAGTGCACCTTTCCAACAATAAAGGGGTTGGGCGTTGTTACGGAACACAAAAATGTCTAAATTATTGCCACAATATTGTTCCAGGATAGTAATCTTGATGGAGTCCTTGTGGACTATGGCTATGCCTCCACTGACCTTAGCGGGTCTATCAAGTTTTTGGATGCGGTAGCCATCGGAATTGCCGGGGTGGAACTTGGTTTGAGCCAGGTTTCCGTTAGGAAACCAATGTCGGTATATCCTGAGGAGAGCAAGTCCTTAATTTCAAGTTCCATCCCTCTTTGGGGTTACTGGTGGAGTGGTTAGGGTGAGAGGGTGATAATTTGTTTCCCCATGGGGATATCTCTTGCATATAGTGGTGGCTCTAAAGTTTGCCTGCTGAAATGCCAAGCTGTGGAACTGGAAGTCTTTACAGGTAAAAGGTCCTTCCATTACAGGGGGGGCCTTAGGAGTGCATGTGGGGGTGCTTACCCTTCTTAGAGCAATAAGCTACGTACTAGTATACGTATATTTTTGGCTGAGGCTTCAATCTAGGTTGGGAGGAGCAGGGACCCTGGCTCCCGGCAACAGCTGAGAGTGTACGGGTGCAGATAGGCTTGCCTTTGGCGCACCAGCGGCGCGCCCACTGCGTGTGTCTGCTGCACATGGGGAAGAACATGCAATGAAGTAGAGAGGCCAGGGAGCAGCTAGACTGCTAACCCTGGGTCCTCCCAGACAGGAAGTGAGTGAGCGAGAGGAAGACACCACCTGTAACTCCCTTTACACAAGCGGGAAATCCCACGGTGGACCGGGGAGGAAAGCGGTGAGTCACAGCCTGGCAGAAAAACAAGAGTCCAACTGAGGTAAGGAGAACACTTAAAACATCGCCAGGCTAAAAGTATTCTCCCTAGTAAAATAAATAATAGTGAAATGTCAATTTAGCAGCACATGATTAAGTAAAAGAATAAAATAATAAAATTGTTGTGGGCGGCCAAGTGGCAACGTGAGATTAGGTAGATTAGGTAGTGAGCCTTACTCTAAAGCGCGTCCGCTGTGCGCGGGGAAGCGCATCGAATTAAGTAGAGAAGGCCAGGGAGCAGCTAAACAGCTCACCCTGGGCTCCTCCCAGACAGGAGGCGAGTGAGCGAGAGGAAGACACCACTGCTAACTCCCTCCACGCAAGCAGGAAATCCCGTGGTGGACCGGGGAGGAAAGCGGTGAGTCATAGCCTGGCGGGAGAACACCAGCTCAACTGAGATAAGGTAAGGAGAACACTGGTAAAAAATTGCAAGGCTAAAAGTATTGTCCCTAGTAAAATGAATAATAGTAAACTCACGATTTATCAGCACATGATTAAGTAAAAGAATAAAAGAATACAATTGTTGTTTGCAACTGGCCCGCCACCTGAAAGACAACAACATCTTGGACCCGTCCCGGTCCAGATTCAGATGAAACCACAGCACTGAGACTGCCCTCATCGCCGCCACAGATGACATCAGGCGCCAACTAGACAACGGTGAAACATCAGCCCTCATTCTCCTGGACCTGTCAGCCGCCTTCGACACGGTCTGCCATCTCACTCTAAAGACACGCCTCCTAGAAGCTGGAATCCAAGTGAAGGCTCTTGACTGGACCACGTCCTTCCTCTCCGGCAGAACCCAGAGCGTCCGCCTCCCACCCTTCCGATCCAAAGCCACCGACATCATCTTCGGCGTCCCCCAGGGCTCATCCCTCAGCCCAATGCTGTTCAATGTCTACATGGCCCCCCTCGCACAAGTGGCCCGCCATCACAACCTCAACATTATCTCCTACGCTGACAACACCCAACTCATCCTCTCCCTCACCAAGGACCCACACACTGCCAAAACCACCCTCCATGAGAGAATGAAGGCCCTCGCCGACTGGATGAGGAGCAGCCGTCTGAAGCTGAACTCGGAAAATACGTAGTTCCTCATCCTCGGACCCACCCCCTTAGCCTGGGACGATTCCTGGTGGCCGACCACACTGGGAACAGCACCAAGACCAACCAACCATGCACGCAATCTAGGATTCATCCTCGACTCCTCCCTCTCCATGTCTAGGCAGGTCAACGCCGTCTCCTCCTCCTGCTACAACACTCTCCGCATGCTCCGCAAGATCTACAAGTGGATCCCGACCAAAACAAGAAGAACGGTGACACAGGCCCTCGTCAGCAGCAAACTGGACTATGGCAACGCACTCTCCGCAGGAATCCCAGACAAACACCTACGCCGAATACAACGCATCCAAAACGCCTCCGTCAGACTGATCGTCAACGTCCCCTGCTACAGCCATATCACCCCCCACCTGGGAGACCTACACTGGCTCCCCGTCGACAAGAGGATCACCTTCAAGCTCCTCACCCACACACACAAAGCACTCCACAACGCCAGACCAGCCTACCTGAGCAGCAGACTCAGCTTCCACACCCCCACCCGCCAGCTCCGCTCCGCCAGCCTCGCCCTCGCCACTGTCCTCCGCATCCAACAAACAACCTCCGGTCGCGCATCCTTCTCCTACCTCGCCGCCAAGACCTGGAACACCCTCCCTACCCACACACAGCAGACCCAAATCCTACTCGCCTTCAGAAGACTCCTCAAGACCTGGCTCTTCGAGCAGTAGAAG
The DNA here is from genome assembly GCF_964263255.1 of Lissotriton vulgaris. NCBI lineage: Eukaryota > Metazoa > Chordata > Amphibia > Caudata > Salamandridae > Lissotriton > Lissotriton vulgaris. The sequence continues at coordinate 1,675,150,852 of NC_141693.1, read as the reverse complement.
CACCCCCTCTCCCCTCAGCGCCTTGGGACCGTCATGGGTAAGTAGCGCGCTTTACAAGTACTCTGATTGATTGATTGATTGATTGATTTGAGATTGTAGTCCCTGGAAATCTGTGGTTAGAGTGCAAAGTGGTTACTGGATGGCCAACACAAGAACCAGCTAGACTTGTTCCTAATAATGCGCCATCAACAGAGATAGCAGACAAATACAAGGCCATGACTGATCATATGAACAAGTGAGTTCTTGAAAGGTTATAAATTAGGAGACGTTTTTAAGAACAACGAAGGAACCTAAACAATCAGGGCATTCTTATTATGAGAAGTAGAAGCATATTTTTTAAAAAGCATATTGGAGTTGCAAATGCAGAAAAAGATGGAGCTTATGTTTTTTTCTGCTTTCGTAAAGGGATTAAGATCAGAGATTAGTAATCATATTCAACAAAGTGAATTGTGTTGGCAAATTAAGAGTATTAATGAGATCTTGATGTTGGTGAAAAATAGTCGTGACTATTTTGAAACAAGGCTGAAGATAAAGGAAAAGATTATGATTGATCAGACAAAACAGTATGAAAGTGCCGAATCAAATGGGTTCAAATATGAACTTTGTACAGAATGGAATGAATGGGGTGACACAATCAATGCAAATGTTGAAAAAGAATGCACTGTGTCATTATTGTGGGAAGATTGGACATTGGAAAAGAAAATGTAGACAGATTCCTAACAGAATTCAAGTGCTTTTTGAGCAATTTCAGCAAAAAGAGATAATAGGACGAATATGCAGTATCAGAATCATTCTGAATGTCCATACCAACAGCCCCGGTGATGCAATAAAACCTGAGAAATAAAATGCCATATAATCCAGGTTACCAGCAAAATACCATGTTTCTGAATGATGAGATAGTAGGGGAAAGTTCACAATTACAGTGCTTGAAATGGGGAGGGGAGCGGGGGGAGGGGGTTTGCTTGCTTTGTTCCGTGCTGGGGTAGAACAGAGTGGCCCATATGTTGATGGAAAAGTCAATGTTCTCTCTGTTTCATTTCTGATTGATAATGAGAGCTACCCATTTTAGAGTTTGTTCTGTGGAAGCCACAAAAAATCTATCCCTCTCAGGAAGAGAAGTCCAAGTTGTAGGGATCAGCAATAAACACATTGTTGCACCAGATGTTCCAGTCAAAACAGGACCAATGGAAATTGAAAATTAATTCATACTATATGATTCAAGTCTATCAATTTACTTTTATGCAAAATGAATTGTGTGATTTATTGCACATCGGATCATGTGGCGGTTGAAGCACAAGATGAGGATTCAGTTTTTTAAATTAAATGGAAGACACAAGAGTTGATTTGTACCCAGTCTTGACAAAAGATGATCTGCCTCTGAATTTAAAACATACTGTCAAGAGAAAGGTATGGGATTACACTGCCTATAAAATTAGGCTGGTTTAATGGGCAGAACCAGTGAGAATAATTGTTTATTGAGATGCAATATTTCTTAGACCTAGAAAGTAAAGCCTTTCGAAAGAGGCTGAGGAAGGAATGAGACCAGTAATTGAAAGAATGATTGAGCAGGAAATTCTTAGAAAGTGCTTGTAGTTGTCCAGTGATGTCTTAACGCTGCAAGCCAAGGTCAGGTTTATTAACACCAATATAAGCATGGGCCTAAAATGCATTCCGTTCGCGGAATTTGTGGATTTTCTGCAATTTCGCGGTCCGCAAATCTCGCGAAATTGCAGAAAAATCAGCGAAATCAAGTTCAGGGCGGATTTTCAAAAACTGAAGTACATGAAGCACTTACAGGGTTACAGCAGGTGCCCAACCATTTACAAAATGGTTACAAAGAAATTAACTTCAACTTGGGCACCTGCTGTGATCCTGTAAGTGCTTCCTGAGCGGCGCCTCCAGAGTTGTTGCCTACTTGCAACTATTCTCTGACCCTACTCTAACCCTCGAAGCAGGGTCAGAGAATAGTTACAAGTATGGCACAATGCTCCAGACTGTCACAGATAAGGAAGCAGGTGCCGGACTTGAAGCTCAAATTCAGTAACACATTAACCAGCCCCCGGTTGAGGCTGGGCAGGTGTGCTTACTCCCCACAATCTACAGTGGTGAACCAGAGGGTGCTGTGATGAACCAGACGGTGCACTAGTGAACCAGAGGGTGCTGTGGTGAACCAGAGGGTGGCAGTAGTAAACCAGATGGTGGCAGTGGTGAACCAGAGGGTGCTGTGATGAACCAGAGGGTGGCAGTGGTGAACCAGAGGGTGGCAGTGATGAACCAGAGGGTGGCAGTGGTGAACCAGAGGGTGGCAGGGGTGTACCAGAGGGTGGCAGTGGTGAACCAGAGGGTGACAGTGGTGAACCAGAGGGTGGCAGTGGTGAACCAGAGGGTGGCAGTGATGAGCCAGAGGGTGGCAGTGATGAGCCAGAGGGTGACAGTGATGAACTAGAGGGTGGCAGCGATGAACCAGAGGGTGGCAGTGATGAACGAAAGGGTGGCAGTGATGAACCAGAGGGTGACAGTGATGAACCAGAGGGTGGCAGTGATGAACCAGAGGGTGGCAGTGGTGAACCAGAGGGTGACCGTGATGAACCAGAGGGTGACAGTGGTGAACCAGAGGGTGGCAGTGTTGAACCAGAGGGTGACAGTGATGAACCAGAGGGTGGCAGTGATGAACCAGAGGGTGGCAATGGTGAACCAGAGGGTGCTGTGATGAACCAGAGGATGGCAGTGATGAACCAGAGGGTGACAGTGATGAACCAGAGGGTGGCAGTGGTGAACCTGAGGGTGGCAGTGATGAACCAGAGGGTGACCGTGATGAACCAGAGGGTGACAGTGGTGAACCAGAGGGTGGCAGTGGTGAACCAGAGGCTGGCAGTGATGAACCAGAGGGTGGCGCTGCTAAACTGCCCGGGAGCCCTGTGGGTGTGAGCCCCTGCGCTGCTGAGCTGCCCAGGGGTTGTGAGCCCATTCGCTACTGAACTGCCCCGGGCCCAGTGGGTGTGAGCCCCTGTGCTGCTGAACTGCTCCGGAGCCCTCTCAGTGTGAAAATCATTTGTGCTCAATTGCCTTGGAGCCCTGTGGGTGTGAGCACACATTGTGCTAAGTGTCCCCCTGCCCCCAGTACATATATACCCGTACCGCACAGCACCATTATGCTCTTGCAACATGAAATCTGGTGCCTGGATGCTCCTGATCCGTGTATGTGGTACCACCATCTGGTGCAGTCAAAATGTAAAGTCATAACTTGCTACACAGCACCAATAAACACCTGTCCCCCCAGGCACCGGTATGCGCATGTACCAGGCGTGGAGCACCCGCATGCCACTGCACCCTACTGCCCAGCGCCAGCATATGCCTGTACGGGGCAGTTTGGTATGAGATGGGACTTTGTCCAGCAGCAGCAGCTGCATGCGCCTGAACCAACTGAGCAGGATCAGAATGGCTTTGTACCAACACGCGCAGCAGAGCTATCTTGGACATCTGAAGGATTCTGGGGTCCTGTGCCAAACGTATTTTTGCATCCATGAGTTCCCCGAGCGCCATCCCCGTGTAGCTCCTGTGACCAGGAGGCTGCTTTCTCCTCATCTGCTGCTCTGCTCGGTCTCTGACCCTTTAGAAACAAGATGCATGTGAACTCGCATAGAAGCCCCGCCCGTTTTGCCCCATCCACCACACACTAGCGGTATAAAACGACTTCCCGCCCGTCCCCACTATAATGGCCAGCTCACTCAAGGGACCTCGGCGCCTTTTGGTGCGCTGGCAAAGTTATAGGCACACGTGGTTACATAGTTGTGCAAATGGCACAAAAATCTGTGAGTTCACGGGAAAATTCACAAACTCGCGGTCTTTTTTTGCAATTTCGCATGAATTCGCGGATTGCGAATGCGCAAATTTCACCCATACTTAAAAATTCGTCTTTCTGTATGGAGCAGAAAATTGGAGGACAACAGTGACCACCACCAACAAAGTCCAGACCTTCATCAACACCTGTCTGAGAACAATCTGCTGGCCAAACACGATCAGCAACAACAACCTATGCCAGAAGACTTCCCGCCTCCCTGCTCATAAAGAAATCATGAAGTGACGCTGGGGCTGGATGGGTCACACCCTCCACAATCCCACATCCAACACCATCAGACAAGCCCTGACATGGAGTCCTTAAAGAAAAAGAGGAAGTCTGAAAAAGAGCTGGTGCTGAGGCCTTGAGTTTCAACTGCAAGGAGATGGATTATACCTAGAGTCAAACTGAATGAAAAGCCTTGGACACATATGGCTGGAGATTCCTGGCTGATAACCTTTAACCCATGATGGGTAGTAGGCATAATTAAGTATTAGTTGGCTTTTTGATGTATTTACAGATTCCTGTGAGAAACATTTCAAGTTATTTGAATATTAATGATAAAGCTGTAACTAATTATGAGGAGTTTAAACCAATGACACCAATACATCTAAAGCATTTGACTAGTGTTATTTTTAAGGACAATGTGTGTACTAAAATGATGAGGGAGTATGTAGATGTACTTACCTTCCTACCTCAGGCGGGGATGGTTCGACATACGTAAAATTTGGGATTTCTTACTCACTGTCCTGTAACGTTTTTGTAGCTATTTATGTTCAAATTTGTTTTGTTGTGGTCACATCCGAAGCAGAAGGTACATGGGAGGCAGCGGCCAGGAGGGCATGAACATTCAGCCCCCACTGGCTATCACATCAACTTTTTAGAAATGAAAAACAAAAGAGTTCCCCCTTCCCCTCTCCCGCCCCCCTATTCTCCCCTGGGTGCCAGTGCCACCTACAATGTCCAGCAAAGTTGAGTTGTATGTGTCTCCTCTTTGCGGGGCTCGAATGGGTGACTCTGTTGGTGCGGTCAATCGTAGTAACTTTAGGTATCTCGAGCAGGTTATCTCTGCGAATTCCTGTTACAAGTGTGTGATGAACGCTGCCAGATCAAACCCAATGCGTCACCTTGGTGCGTAAGTGTCAGTGATAGCCATTCCATCCTTAACAGATACCATATACAATGTAACCAGTTTAGTCTTGATGGAACCCTATCAGTGCCCTAGAGTGCTAGAATGGATTGATGTGCTGCACCTAGGGCCAATGCAATATGCCTGCCTCTTCTAGATTTGAGTAGAAACGTCTGTGGGTTGGGAAGGCCCAGCACTACATAAGAAGAAAATCGGGGCAATTGAGTGTAGAAATGCGTATCGATGTCTGTCAAGATCTCCTTCCAAAAATTATGTCACCTTAGGGCATTTCCACAAAATGTGTACCATTGTCCCTATCGGAAGTCTCGACATCTCCAGCACCTATCTTCTTTGTCCGGATTCTCTCTGTTTAGGTGGACAGTTGGAAGATACCAGTATGTGGCAATTTCTGTTGCTGTTTCTATGCTGGAGGAATTAGATGCTGTATGTCTCACCGATAGTAAATATCTCTCCATTGCTCTGTAGACAATTCCTAACCCAATTCCTTCTCCCAGTGTAATTGTGCAGGGTTTTCTGAATCAGGCTTCCCCTGTGACAGCATCGTGTACAGTTTGGAGACAAGGTGTCTGTCGGAGTCTTTGGCTAGGAGCCATCTGTCAAACCTTGTCAGACGCTGCTGCGCCGCCCACTTCATCGTCAACTGCATCACCAAGTGCCTTATATGTGTGTACCGGAATCATTCTACTTCTGGTATTGCGTACTCAGTCTGCAGAATATAAAATGGGATGGGACCCTCCTCATCGAAAAAATAGATCTACATCCCGATTTTTGCCACACACTAAACGCGGTGCTATCGTGTCTCAGGGTGAAGTCCCAGTTCTCCACCACTGAAGTGAGCAGAGAGCGAAACGATGAGAGACCCCCACGAGTCGCCACCATATCCCAGACCCTCAAAGTGGGCGCAGTGATCGCTGACAGCTAGAGGTTGGCAGGGCGGTGAGACCGATCCACAAATGGGATCTTCCACAGGGCCGTTCCGGTGATGACCCTGTCCATGAACAGTCAACCCTTTCTGATTCTGGACATGACCATTCCATGAAGAATCGAATATGCGAGGCTTGGAAATAGCAGAAGATGCATGGAATGCCTAGTCCGCCCTCTACAGGAGCCCGTCAACTTCAGTCTGGTCCCATATGGGAGTGGCAGCCCACATAGACAAAGCTCTGGAAAGCTTTCTGAAGAGTCCGGACTGCCCCCGGCGGGTGCCTCAGAGTTAATATCTGGAATACATAAAATATGTGGGGGAAGGACTGTCACTGTCATAGTGCAAGATCGAATGCGTCTGCCATCGAATGAGGTCAGACCTCACTTGTGCGAGACTCTGATAGTTAAGAGAGACCACCTCTGCAATTGTCGAGGCTTGTTGAATACCCAGGAATGGGATGGAATTTTGTGCCCATTGGATGGAGAGGATTCGGGTAAGATATACTTGTGTGTCTTAGGACAGTGTGAGGCTCAACGCCTGTGATTTGCCTAAATTAATCTGAAACACCAACACTGTCCCGCATAGTCTCACTTCTTCTAAGAAGTTAGGGAGGGCCTCTCTTGGGTTAACGAGGGAGGTGATGACGTCATCTGCGTATTGTGTTATAAGGTGTTCCTCTCCCCCAAAGTGAATCCCTGTAGCCCTCAGATTGTCTCAAATCCTCTGGGTGAACGGCTCCATATAGAGCGCGAATAACAAGGGGGATAGTGGGCCTCCCTGTCCTGTAGATAAGAAAGTCGAGAGAGCTTCTACAGTTTACCCGGACGGAGGCCCTTGGATTCCCATATCTGCTCTGAACCCATGAGTTGAACCTCTCCCCGAAGCCAAAGTGTTTCAACACCACTGCAAGGTAGGGCCAGTGAACATCGTCGAATGCTTTCTCTACATCTATGGAGAATAGCATTGACTTGCAATGAGAACGGGCGGCCTGGTCAAATGCTTTCTCTACATCTATGGAGAATAGCATTGACTTGCAATGAGAACGGGCGGCCTTGTCAGTAAGTTGCAGGATCGGCTAGGTTTTGTATGAGCACTGCCTATTAGGGATGAAACCCGCCTGGTCTGGGTCTATCAATCCCAGCATAAGGAGAGCGAGGCGTTCCGCCAGAATCCCTGTAAACAGATTTACATCGATATTCAAGAGCGAAATAGGTTGGTAAGACCCACACTGTCTCTTGTCCCTTCCTTGTTTTGCTATGACCACAACTGAGGCCTCTTTAATGGAAGGGGGAGCGTCGCTGAGCCCGTGATCAAGTTAAAGATCCTAGTAAGTAAAGGTGCCAGAGAGTTGCAGAAAACTTTATTAAATGACTCTGAAAAGCCATCAGGGCCAGGCGATCTATGGGGCTTCAATCTGGCAATCGCAGATACGACCTCGTCTATTTTAATTGGGTTGTCCAAGCTTGCCGCTTGTTCCCCTGTCAGACGTGTGATCTTAGCTCCTTGCAAGAATGTCGAGATGTCTTGGGGAAGGAGGTCTTGTGCGGAGTATAAGTCCTTATTGAAAGCCGCAAATCTAGCTGCCATTGCCCCGTCTCCTTCAATTATAGTCCCCTTTTCCGATATAAGGGCCTCGACTACATTGGCCTGGCGCTGTTCGCTAATATTCTCCCACATTTGTTACCCTCCACGTAGAAGGCGTGCTTAAGGCGAAGTATTGAGTACTCCACATTATCCCAGTCAAGCCCGCCAATTGTATCTTCATAGCCTCCAATTGTCGTCAGACCCTAGAAGCCCCAATACGGTGATGTATTTACTCAAGATCCCGTACTTGCTGCTGTAATTGGAAACGTTTCTCTCGCCTGGCTTTGTTCTATGTCACCGACCGGTCGATGAATCCCCCTCTGATTACTGCCTTCAGGGCATCCCAAACCATAGCAATTTGTGTCTCGACTGTGTCGTTGGTCTCAAGATAGTCCCTGATCGCCTTACCTATTTATTTTAGTAACCTCTGGTCTGCAGAGTGGAGTCTCCCGCAACCACCATGAGTGGGAAATCTGGCCATATGTCGGGATAGCTAGGTCTAACAAAACTGCTAAATGATCAGACAGGGAGCAGGGTTCTATCTCTACAGCATGTGTTGCTACCTGTACCTCCCGGGAGCCCAAAAGGTAGTCCAGCCTGGCGTAGGATTAATGAGCATGAGAGTAAAAGATGTATCCCCTTGACTCTGGATGAGAAACCTTCCATAAATCTTTCAGACCCAACTCCTGTAACCATAGTGTCCCCCCTGGACCAAGAGCCCCTGCTGTCCCTTGTCTCTGAGTCAATCGATCTTGCTCATTATTAAATACTAGGTTTAAGTCTCCTCCCGTAACCATCCACCGCCACTGTTCCTCACAGGAATTGCTCCTGGCCCTTGTTGGGCGCATAAATGGATCCTATGATAATTGAGAGAGGGCCAAGGTGGATGTGATACCCCAGGAGTCTGCCTTTTATCTCCGCTACCTTCATCCCTTCTTTCCCTTGGAAGGAGCGGAAGAATAGCAGCTCCACCCCAGTCGACTTATGAGGAGAAGAACTGCTGTGGGAAGGCTCTAGATCTAAGCCAGGGCCAATCCTTATGTAATACATGTGTCTCCTGTAGGAGACAGATATCCACCTGAGAATGTTCTAGATATGATAAAATAGCTCTCCTTTTAACTCGATAGTTCAGGCTTTAACATTAAGGCTCATCACCCTCAGTCCTTTCATCAGGGACGCCATACCGAGCGTCTAACATGCTTCTGATATGCTTTCGAGATCCTGCCAAATATGCCTCCTCCCTGGACATTGTGTTGGTGCTGCTGGACATTGTGTGAAAAACATGATCTCTGGCTTAGTGACTGGCACCCAATAAGAAACCCCCAAACATGAACAGTAAACATCAAAAGTCCCTAGAGTGGGAAAAAGACAAGTAGTCCGTCTCCCTACTAGTGGTTTAGTCTCTGTACCGGACAGTGGCCAAGTCCCTGATGTCGTCCCTGGTCCCCTCCACACCGGCCGTCCGACCCCTCCGGTGGAACCCTAGGCCAACCTGTAGTCTCCCAGGTGGGGTCTTTAGATGCTGCATCCTCAACAAGCTTGTCCAGGAGAGCCTTTCTTTCTGATGCTATGGTCTCCTGGTCTGGCCCGGTGCCCTTTCTATTTTGAGCGGCCCTCCGCCTTGAGCCCTCCGTTCTGCGTCTTCGGCAATCTTCCTCTTGGAGCTCTATCTACAGTAATTTGCATGCCTCCTTCAAGGAATGGATTTGATAGAGCCGGTTCTACCAGCGAAAATCAACCTCAGAGGATGACCCCATCATTAGGCCACTTTCTTTTCTCGCAGGAAGCTCGTGATGGGGTGAAATTCTCATTGCTGCTGTCGAGTAGAGGCCGTTAGGTCCTGATAGAGGTGGAGCGAGTGGCCTTGGAAATCGAATGCTGGCGATGCTGGGGCCTCTCTCAGGGTCCTCTCTTTAAGAGAGAAACTGTGAACGCAGGTCTAGATATCCAGATGGTGGGACGGGCCAGGGCCCCATCGGCTCACCATGTGGGTCCAGTCCAAGCGGATCTCAGCTACCGGTGTGTCTCCCAGTACCTGGGGGAAGAGAGCCATCACGTAGGCCTCTATGTCTTCCCCCTCTGCATCACGGGGCACCCTGCGTATTCTGATGTTGTTTCGCCTGGAGCGATTTTTTAAGTCTTCCGCTTGGGCCTGCAGATCCAGTTGCTGGTCTGGGAGGCAAATGACTTCTTGTTGTAGCTTTTTGATTTCCTCGTCTCGTGAGGATTCTCGACATTCTAGGCCATCGACCCTGCCACCTATGTCCGTCACCAACATCCGTGCCGCTTGCAGTTCGCTCGTGAGGACCCTCTTGACTGCCAGGAGGTCATCTCTCAGGGCTGAGAATAGGGCCTCCAGATGGGGGCATGTAACCGGGGCCTCTAGATCCTCCCCTGGTGGCGAGACCGCTAAACTCAAGCCTCCCTTGGGGTCCCCTTCCTGGGGCCTCATGAGCATGTATTTGAAGGAGCCTCCATCTTTGCTCTTGCCGACGTCATCTGCTCAGCCCTGCTGGGGTCTCAAAAGAAGGTGGGCGTGTTTCTTATGCAGGTTTGGCTCTGCCACCACCTCATTGCTCAACCAGATCCCTTTCTGATCCCATGCCTCGCACAGATTCTTGGGGCATCCCTCACACCAACCGCCACTTAATGGATCGGCAATCAGGTGAGTGGTGTACCTAGAGCCTTCCAGCACCCCCACCAGGGATCTTCCTGTGTTTCTACTAGATGTCTCCCACCACAGCGATCCTGATACCAGGAGCCTGTCTTCAACTGCATGCGAGGGGAAGGGGGGCCCAATGCTCCAATCACTCTACACCAAAAGTAGACTTACTGCATAGATGAGGCTTCCCTTTTGCTGCACAATCTCGGGCCCATGTAGTTCCTCAATCCTAGAGGTGTTAGTGACACACTGTATTCAGGGGTCTCTGGTCTTTCATGTGGCTCAGGAGTCTCGGCCTTTGCGAACCGCTAGACCTCCGTGGGCCCCGCTGAGCTGTCTCCATGTCAAGACTTGATCAAGCTCTTCTTCCTGATGACACCGCAGCTTCTGATCTCGCCACTCTGCTGGGCAGCTGGGACTGAGGCCCCCTGCCAGATCACACAGCTCACCACTTGAGCTGCAGAAAAAGTCATAGGGGACAGACCGGTCCAAATCCCCCAGGACTAGGGCTCAATGCGCTAGTCTCTGTGCCACTGCTCTCTGCTCCTTTTTAGCTGAGAGCCGCCGACCTACCCTCTACTCAGTAAGCAACGCAGGGAGGTCCTCCACTTTCGTTGCTCTCTCTGGGGCAAAAGAGGACAATTTCGGACCAGATGTTGTACTGTAGTTCCTATTTCCCAATAAGCTCTGCGCATTGGAATAGTATATCCTATAGATTAGACGTAGGACTGAGGTCGACTAGGTCTCTATCCAATATACTAAACTTAATAGTGTGTGCCAGCTAGCTCAGAGGTCACTTGAAACTTTCTCGAATACACAAGAAGGGATTAGATTCTGACAACTGTATAAACAGGACAACTTTGTTTCCCCAAGAACAAACATATCTTCAGAGTCGTGGAAACAAAAGATAAATATTTTACTCAGTCAATAGTGCATGCTTCGTTTCAACAGAGGTGAAGAGAAATAGAGAGACGGGCATTTTCAATAAAACTACAATTGTAATGCAGGCTGCAAAGTATAACTCGTACAGGGGGAATAGAATCATAAAATAATACTGTAAAAGCATTGTATGGTTTCTAAGCCATATAAAAGTACATAAATAAATACAGAGACTAAAATACTTAACCAGTGCTATCTGAAATACGCCTACCCCAATGTATCTAATCTAACTCTAGTACGCGAGAGGGAGTAAGTATTGTGTAGAATAGGTTTGGTTTTCTCTGCCAAGAATCTATCCAAGATTTCTCTTAGGGTCTAATCAGCTCAATACCTTAGTTTAGAATGAAGGAGGTCTGGTATCTCTGTCCCGGGACTCGATTTCCCAACACCCTGCACGGGGAGTTTCGAAACACTGGAGCTGGATTCTTGCCAAAGCGAAATGCAGCCTCTTGATCAGTGCATCAGCTGGAGGGTCGGCTTACTTCGGCACTTGCTGTAGCGAGCTGGGTCGGGCAAGTGGATAGCTGAACTGCTCGGAACCACCACGTCTTGCTAGACCAAGTCAAGGCATATTTATACCTTGAAGGTGCCTAGTTTGACGTAAAGTCGGGCATAATAACGTCAGTGAAGAACCCCAAGGGAATAGTAGTTCTTTGTAAAGTCCATGAGTTCTTGGACAAATCAATATTCAAGCAAGGGGAGGTCCCTGACTGCTCAAGCCGATTTTCCAAGAAATCATTGTGACGTTTTGGTACGCGGTGGAAGTAGCCATGCCTGTATTTGGACTGCACGGGCTATGTCTAAATATGGGTATGATTTCTATGCCTATTTTAGGGCAATGTGAGTTGTACCTATATAAGGGCATGAATCTGGAAATTTTGCTTGGATCCTAAAACGCCATACAACAGTGGGTCTCTACTGTGTGAGAGCTGAGGGGGTCTCACCACTCCTCCAATCAGACCTCCACCCCTTGCGTCGGCCTCTCCGGGGTAACACTCTCTCGGCCTCCCTCCACTGTTACGCAATAATGTGGCTGTCCCTGCAGCCACACCCAAGATGGCAGGTCAGTCTGGTCTACGCGTTGGGTGCTCTTTCGGGAGGCCCGCTCTCTGTCTCTGGGCCACTCCACCAAGTCGTCCTCTGGATCTCAGCCTGGAACGAAGGGTTTACTGGCCAGCACTCCACTTTATTATGTTTGACATTACTAAGTTCTAAGCACATAAAACATATCTAAAACATGGAGGGGAATATTACCAACAACTAGCGATAATTATCGCTGTGTTGGCTTAGCGGGAATATTTCTATCACCGCCCTTCACCTGTTTCTATCGCTGAGATACCTTGCTATTAGCAAGGTTTATCTCAGGAGCGATAAAAAACAGGCGAAATGCTTCAATATCGCTGTCAATACTGCGATATTCAGGCATTACCGTGACAATGGTCTTAGCCATGTTATCCACCTCTCATTGGATAACATGGCTAAGAACTGGTCAGGGCAGGCGTTAGCTTTTGGAGATAATCGCGCTTAGCGCGAATATTTCAAAAACTACGCCTGTGTTGATCATAGGCGATAGCGATTGCAGCGACTGTTTTCAGTCGCTGACATTTTGGTACGCCCACTTTGCATGTCATTAGCGAAAATTATCGCTGATATGCAAAGTGGGCCCCTAAATGCCCGCTATCGCCTACAAGCTGTCGCTAACTGGTGTTAGCGACAGCTTGGTAATAGGGCGATAAAATTATCGCCGCATTAGCGGGAAAAAGTCCAGCTAAAGCGGCGATAATGGCCCTTGGTAATATGCCCCGATGTGTTAAAAAATGCAATGGTATTGGTTGTACACGAAAAGAGCATTTGTGCTGTATGCATTGTAAAAGCAATGTTTTCATTCAAAGCATATAGTATGACATTGGAAATGCTATCCGAATGAATCGCTAAAAATACATTTATGAAATGGCTCTTAATTACAGAAGAAAAAAGGTTGAGACCATTCCATGACATTATTTATAATTCGTTTTGTTGTGGACAAGGTCAAATATTGTCTCTTGGAAGTATTCAAAGAATGCTTGTTCTCTAGGAATAGTTCTACTTTAAGCAGATTACTTTGTGCCCCCCCCCCCCCAAATTTAAATTTTGGAAAAAGTCAAATTGTAGAAAAATACGAATTCCAAAGTTAGAAGTTTGTTTTGAAAAGTGAAGGTCGAATACAGAGTCCCATAGAACACTGTGTGCTAACTTCAAAAGTCAGTCTCATTGTTTGGAGAAAACATCAAATCTTCTAAGCTTGTAAAGAATTTGTCTACTACAGTAGGTGAAAGTTGGACTACCTCGTTGAGTAGATCGATTGCACAAAAATGAGAAGCATCGCCGTCAGCGTCAGCCCCATTAGCAATGTTCGAAGGAGATGGTACCTGTGTGCCTGTCGCTCCACGTATCTCAGTCAGCAGTTTGCGTCTGTGAGACCGCAATGAATGCCGTCATCAGGATTGGTAGCCGCTGGGGACAACACAATGCATGAGCCATTTCCGATCCAAGCAAAGTATCAACATCCGTTGGCAGGACTGATGGGAGTGTCAGGCAGATGTCTAACATGCATTCTTCTCCACATAGCAGGCATCGTAGAACAGGTAAGATGCAATCTTGCCAGATTGGTCGGAATGATAGAAACCACGTGGTATTAAGATCTCGTAAACGAGCCAAGCCCAGAATATGTATCATGCGCTCACGAAACTTCATTGCCAGTAGAGTGTTCTCTAAGGTAATCTGGGTGTCGCTGGTGACTGGACTTGCCATATCAGAGCAGAAGGAACAAAAATAGTATTCCTGCTACGAGTCCCAAAATGAGAGGCAGGCCGCCGAACACAGAGTGCACGAAGTTTGGAAATATGCAGAGGACTGCTTCAAACGGTGCTAACAGTCCCGAAAAAAAAGTCTTAAATACATGTACAATACCACTGGTATCAGACATGTTTAAGATAAGTCCTAACATTTCTACGAAATGTATAGGGCAGTTTGTTGATAAAAGGGCATGTATCTCTGCAGAAGACCTTGCAACTTGTAGTTCATGCGTCTCTTTGGATGAGGTCAGTGGCACAGTTTTTTGTAAAAGAATGGCTTTCCTTCTGCTATCAATTCGTATAGAAGAGATGTTTAGTGAAGGCCATAACGGCGACTCCCCATCTGTCTTAGTTTTAGGAAACAATACTTGCATACAACAAGTGACCCTGGCTGACACAGTTACGAGATAGGCTATTCCTGGCAACATTCCACAGCATCATTCAACATAATATAGCTTCCATTTGAGAGTTGCCTAAAATTGGATCTATCACTTCAGCTGGAGAACCTTGCAGGTGGTAGGATAAGTTGGTCGAAGAACCACCCATGTTAGTTAATACCCTGACATAAAAGTGTACCACTTAGTGTGATTAGTTGCAATTTGTACCACTAAGAAATACTCCTTTTCCCCCACTCCAACATCTGTGCGTATATGGTAATTCCTAGGTTGACTTGATGTATTCTTTACTCAACCTTTCATATACGCCAGCTGGTATATGTGTCAAACAATATTGAAAATGGAAAATTGTGACAGGCAGAGTGATTGTCCTGTGTATTAGCCATTCTGTTGTAGGTTTTTCTGAAACAGTTAATGGTAATCTTTCCAGTTTCTCAGTGCTCAGCAACGTATAGTCTGCTCCTCTCTGTGCCAAAGTGATTTGTTTATCTGTAAGGTTAAATACAGAAAACAATGACGTGGTGTTGATTAGACGTCATGTCACATACCCAGAACAAAGATTTTCTAACGTCCAGCCTAAATGCATTATAGAATGCAATTGTGACTGTCCATGCTGTAGCATGAGCAAGTCCTGTTCCATTATGTCTATGGCAGAGGATACTATGCTGTCCAAAGAATACATTCAGGATGACAGAGTTGTTAACCCATTGTCAACTGCAGAGAGAGATTTCTCTAAATAATACGATCAATTTCTCGTATTCGATCTGCAGTCTCTGCTTGCGTCACTTTCCAAGCTTCATTATAAATGGCATATATACCAGCGTATATAAAACATTAATGCTGCCATTTCGCAGGACCTTGTAAGAAGTCCCTCAAATCAATGCCATCTACTATCAGGTGTAGCTGTAGGTATGGCCAGTTTGTCTTTTATCTTAGCTAGACCAAGACAGGGTGTCTGTTGAACAGTGTCGCTTAAAAACAAAATTTGTTCAGGGATGATGCAGGCTCGAAATAAAGCTTCTAATCCCTGCACCTGCCAGTCTTTTGTGCCCCAGACAGTTTTTGTCTCAATGTTGTCTCTCCAAAAGACAAAACCTATGGTGGACAGCTGGGCATAAAAGGCCGCAGAATAAATCTGCTTAGTATTAGTCAACATACTTTTCGTTCCTGTCTTATTAACATTTTTAAAGTAAAATATTACTGGATTTGAGACATTAAAACCTGAGAAGTATGGACATTTTTCATAGAATGTTTTTGAGCTACCCTTTGGTGGTGTTGGACAATGTTCCCATTGATTAAAAGTATAAACATGTCTAGGGTTTGCAGATTTGTGCAAAAAATGATGACCATAGTGATTATAACAGTACATTTGTTCATAATCTGATGAACCTTCTAAGTATTCATGTTTTGTAAATTTTGCAGACATCTCCAAGTCTGACATCATATTAATAATAGTCTCAAAGTCCCAATCATCAGAAAATATGCTGGGTGAAACAAAGTCACTCAAGGAAACCTTGAGTTGGTGTGGAATCTTCAACAGTTCTACAGGACCAAAGATGTCCTAATCAGTTCTGTCCCAGGCTATACCCCCAGGTATAGGAACGGCTGTGATGTTTACTGATGTTAAGTCTCTTTGTTCATGATGAGATGATTTGTGTGGCTTGAGGAGTAAGTTGATGTTTTTACTTGCTCAGTCCATTTTACTATATCTTCCACTTATCAGCATTCCCAAGCTTAATACAAGAATTAGCCAAAGTAGGACAAAAAGTACACCTAGCACAATCCAAAGTTCAACCCATGGTGAAACCAGATAAGTTTTTTCAAGTTGATGAAAAAGTTCTGTTGCTTGTTCTTTGAAAGTTATTTTTGCTGGCGTCGTTTCCGGTTCACTGGGATCCTCGGAAAACATATCAAAGTTAATGAAATAGCCAGATGCAGTTCTGTCAATTGTAGGTATTGTATCAGGATTACTTGAAATCACTGGATCCCTTGTCATATTAGTAAAGTCAGATTCTATATCATTGTAGACAGGTGTTTGACGAACTGTTATTTGGGTTTCAAGAGGCACAAGTTCCATGGCTTTATTGCTTAGTCTATCTTTTCCTACTGCAGATTCTTCAAAGGTGATGAGCCTCTTGGATAGTAGCCAGATTTGGTCGTCTGCTACATCTTTGGAGTCCACTTGGCCTACTACTTATGATTGGCCACATGATGTGGTTTTACCAGGTCGATGGATACAAACCTGTTTTCCTTTCTTCCAGCAAGCGGCGGCAGTAACACTGTGCTTGATCTGGGAATTGCTAAAACAGGAACTGGTTGTCTGTAAGAAGGCCCAAATTCCTTCTTATCCGCAATTGTTTCCTCGACTAGATCCCCACATTTTGGAATCCAGGCAAGCCTTGCTGAGACGGTTGGTTCCCCTTCAGTGGTCCTTGGCTTCTGCAATGTATTGCTTTGACTTCTCCTTGTTTCATTTAAGTCCTGCAAAACAGCCAAACGGTCTTTAATATCAAAAGGTTTTTGTTCTACCACTGAAGTGTGATGATCAAGGTCCTGGACAATCATTCTAGTACCAAAAAGGATTTCATATGGAGTGATTCCACCCAGAGAACTTCTTGGCAGATTGTTTAGAATGCGTTGGACACTTATTAGATGTTTGACCCAACCATCACCCGAGCCTAATAACCTAGCTGTTATAGATTGCTTTATGTCATGGTTTTTTCTCTCCACTACAGAATTTCCCTCAGGATGGAATAGACTAGAATACTGCAATGCAACGCCCAGATTGGCCATGGCCTCCTTGTAAGCTTTTAAGCTAAACGCAGGACCCTGGTCAGAATGTAGCGTGCCGACTGCGTATGTGCCAATAAAGACTCGCAAATCTTTTATAACTGTTCGGGCGTCAACTAAGCGCTGGGGCCACATCCAAATGAATCTTGAGCATGAATCCACTGCGACCATGATATATTTATAGTTACCATCCCTCTATAAGGGACTGCAGTGATCCAGATAAATGCAAGGTAATGGTTTATCTAAAATTAACACGGGCGTCTGGCCGGTCGTTTCACTGTTGAGAATTTCATTTTTTGGCAGATTTCACATTCCAAAACATAGTTTCTGGTCTGTTTCCTCATGCGTGGCCACAACTATATTTTTTAAATAATGATACAGTGGTGGAAACACCTGCATGTGCAGAGGCAAGCCCTTCATGTGCTGCTAAAATTAGTCTTAATCTATGTTCCATGTTTGGGATTACTCTATCCCCCACTCCAGGGATTCGGCAAACGGAACATTATTTGCATCAGTTATATACAAGTATTTGAGTGGAGAGCCTTTCGGTAATGTTTTACCGCTGTCTTTGCTGGAAGCAGTGACAGCTAGCATTATTTCACTGTCTATTTTTGTTTTTGAACGAGTGATTGCAGCTACGGAAGCGGTTTCCACAGCTTCCTTCGCGGCTTCGTCAGCCAATGAATTCCCTGCAACGTGAACGCCATCACGTTGATGACTCAGTGTATGGATCATGTGACTCTTTTGTAGTTGTTTCTGTAATTGAACTATTTGTTATCAAAGAAACTTATGCTTGATTGTGCCACCTTTTGTGTCTTTGAAACTATTTTGAATCCAGTTCTGCAAGTATTCATTGTAAGATTGAACGCAGTAATACGAATCGCACACCTGAGTGTGGCGAATTCGTGATCGGTATTTTCAAGCGCCATCTTGAATGCTTGTAGTTCAGCTCGCTGAGCTGTACAATCTCCGAGAGATTGCAATTTTGTGACCTTAGGTCGGAATTTACCATCGCGCCAGCGCCCTTTAATGATCGCGCATGCAGCACTATAAGCTTGTTTACCCCCAATTGCGGGCTGTGCTGATCCGTCTGTATAAATTATACATTCATACTGTTCTAGAGGCAGAATCTCAGTGGGCAGGGGACATTCTTGTTCGTATTGTAGAAATTCTTGTGTTTTCAGATATGGGTCAAAAACGTATTCAACATCTGTTGCAGCAAGAGAGCAAACCCATTGTATCCATCTCGGATGTAAATCCTTTGCATTCGGAATGCTTGCTTTTGTCACTGCTTCTAAGGCAGGTACAGGAGTAACGACCATTATGCGTTTTTCCTTGTGCGAGGGCTCTCTCTTTTGCTACTGCAGTTTGAACCGCTGTCAGAATTTTTTCTGTAGTAGTGAATTTAATTTCAGCTTGTGTGTACAAGTGTGACTTATAAGCAATCGGTACCTTCTCCCCTTAATTGAAGGTTAAGTACGAGAATCCGCATCTTCCTGGGATGATTCAGATTACAAGGTTGCGTATGTTTACGTATGTCTGTAAGTGTGTTGTTGCTAACATGTCTGTTAGCACTGAACGCAAAATTTCTGTATGTTTTTGAGTCCAATTAGTTGTTTTGAAATCAGGTTTGATTAATTCATAGAGAGGTCTAACCCTTTCTGCGTAGTTTAGAATGTATGTTCTTCTGAAATTCAGGAAGCCTAGAATTTACTGTACGTTTTTCAGCATTTTTAGAGGTTGGGGCAGCGCACATTTTTCTAAAAAGTTGGCTGCCAGGCTTTTTCCTTCACTTGATAACTCGTATCCTAGAAAAAGGACATTGAGGTGGGCAATTCTTGATTTTTTAAAATTAAATTTATACCCTTCAGAGGCGAATTCAAGTATAATGGTATTTTCTCTGTTCAAGTGCCTGTCCAAGTCATCGTCTGTTAGGTAGATGTCATCGACATAAGATAATGCCTCATCATCATACGTTTGTAGTAACTCTGTTACTCTAGCTGAAAATAACCCGGGACTATTCTTGAATCCCTGGGGGAGACGACAGAAGTGACGCTGTGTCCCCATAAGTGAGAAAGCGGTCAAATACCTGCTTTCATGTGCAATGTTTTGACAGAAGAAGCCGTTAGAAATAACTAATGTTGTTTTATATATTTTACGCACAATGTTATTCATTAGTGCTGCACTGTGTGCATTTTGTACTGCAAAAGTTTTGCAACAAGAGTTTAAATGTCTGTAAGCCAAAACTAGACGATATGTATTGTCTGGTTTGGAGACAGGAAACAAAGGATTGTTATTTGACTAGGTGCATGTTTCCATCACCCCTTGGTATTCAAGGTGATCTACTATCTCCCTGACCTGTTTTTTAGCTTCTTGCTTAACTGGATACTGCCTTAGTGCAGTTGGTTGAGTTTTTAACTGGATTTTATGTTGAGGAGAATCCTCATCCCATCCTACATGATTTTTATATAATGTAGGAGCCTGGGCTACTGCCCATTTCCTGGCATAGGTATATTTTTTATGAATTGGAATATGTTTTGAGAATGCTGGCATAATGACGTCCTCGCCATGTGGGCACTCCCTTTAATATTAGGTAATATTATAGCTGAGATCTGTTTGCAATCTCTCAGTAGTTTCATACCCAGGTTTAAAGCAGGCTCTGCCCCGTATTCATTTTGAATTTGTTTCAGGACATCTGGTATTACTGCCATAGACGGAACACCATGTGTTTTTGTGTAGATTGCATCAAAGACTGTACCCCAAGTGTCACAGTCCTCCAGGTGTGGTGCGATCCCCATTGGTAAACAGATTGTTAGAATCCTGTGTTTCACATGAGGGGCAGTATCGGGAAATACTGCATCTATTTGAGTAATTTTTTTAGCTATCCAGAATGGAATTTGTTCCCTTTTTGCGGGCAATTTACCAACCACTGATTGTATAGTCTGTGGTGTGATTTTTTTTGTGTTCCCCTGGTAAGAGGTTTGTTGTGGAATCCTTATAGGAGGTTGGACGGTTAGAGTCCGCATGACATATTGAACCAATTGTCTATGGATTTTGATTAGTTGTTTTAGTTGAACTAATAGTTCTGCGCCCGTCATTTCTTCAATGTCAGGATGTGGTGTATAGCCGACTAGTACCGGCCATATTGTTCCTGGTCTACCTAGTGGACCGAACCTGGTAATGTGATTTTGATGTTCTAGGGCGCCTTTAAACCAGAGCGCGTGCTCTTGGTATGTTAGTGGAATTTCAACATCCTCGAAAGGAGTGTATTCCGTTGGATGTTCCTCTACTTTGTAGAAGTCAAACACATGTGATACTGCATTTGCTTCAGGGAAGAAAATCCATGAATAGAATACCTCTGTCTGCCAATATTCATGTGCCTCTATGACAAAAATTACCCTATCACCTCTTGGTGATAGTCCATTTGTTATAAGCTTTATAGTGATTGTTTTCCATAAGTTTTCCGGGATGATTATAGCATCCGGGTTGTCTTGTTAGAAACCTGTAATGTCTAAGCTTGGTTGGGCTGCAGTTGCTGCAGCTCCATCGTTCTCGGTGTTGTTGCCGTTATTCGACATTGTTTAATGAAAGTTGCGGAGCAAGTTTCAAGGAAATAAAGATAAGGTGCACAATATTTTGGAACCTTCAACGTTGAACGTTGAATGAACCAAAAACGAATACATGGAATTTTCGTGCTACTCAGTTATGGCAGATTTCTTTATCCTTTTACCCACTCCAGACGTCTATTGGAGTATTTTACTGGAAAAGGGTCTCTGTGAAAAGCACAACTGAGTTCCTCTAGTATCTAGCGTTAAATTAGTGCCTTACCAAACGTTGGGCGCCATGTAGTGTAGTTTCTATATTGCCAATGAGCCCTGCTCATTGGAATAGTATATCCTATAGTTTAGACGTAGGACTGAGGTTGACTAGGTCTCTATCGAATATGCTAAAATTAATAGTGAGTGCCAGCTAGCTCCGAGGTCACTAGAAACTTACTCGAATACACAAGAAGGGATTCGTTTCTGACAACCGCATAAACATGACAACTTTGTTTCCCCATGAACAAACGTATCTTCAGAGTTGTGGAAACAATAGGTAAGAGGAGAAGTGTGGCTCACTGGTTAGAGCAGGCAGACCCTGAAGCAGAGGTCAGACCCGGGACCAGGGTTCAATTCCCGACGCGGCAGGGTCTTGAGCTCAAATGTCCATGGACTCGATAATTCTCGCTTCGGTGCCTGACCTAATCATGGGTTCACACTCTGCAACTCTGGGCATTAAGCGTGCTTAATCTCCACAACGGCCCCCCCGCGGCGGGATGCCTGGCTTTCACCTTGGGGATGCCCTGTAGGGGCTATCTCACAGGAAAAAGCCAGGACGGGTTCCCAAGGCAAGCGCGGAGATACCCCTTCGGGGGTCGATTCAGGCGCTATATAAGAAACATAATAATAATAATAATATTTCACTCAGTCAATCGTGCATGCTTTGTTTCAACAGAGGTGTAGAGAAATAGAGAGACTGGCGTATTCAAAAAAAGGATTTATTGAACAGTCTTCTTTCTCGTGCAAGTAAAGTGAACTGCTACAATCATAATGCAGGCTGCAAAGTATAACGTGTACAGCGAGAATAGAATTATAAAATAATACTGTAAAAGCATTGTATGGTTTCTAAGCCATATAAAAGTACATACATAAATACACAGACTAAAATACTCAACTAGTGCTATCTGAAATACCCTTACCCCAATGTACCTAACCTGAGTCTAGTACGCGGGAGGGAGTAAGTATTATGTAGCATAGGTTTGGTTTTCTTTGCCAATAATCTATCCAAGATTTCTCTTAGGGTCTAATCAGCTACATACCTTAGTTTAGAATGAAGGAGGTCTGGTATCTCTGTCCCGGGACTCAATTTCCCAACACCCCGCAAGGGGAGCTTGGAAACACTGGAGCTGGATTCTCGCAGAGAGAAATGCAGCCTCTTGATCAGTGCGCCAGCTGGAGGGTTGGCTTCCATCGGCACTTGCTGTAGGGAGCTGCGTCGAGCAAGTTATTAGCAGAACTGCTTTGAAACCACTGCGTCTTGCTAGAGCAAGTGAAGGCATATTTATACCTTGAAGGTGACTAGTTTGACGTAAAGTCGGGCACAATAACGTCAGTAAAGAACCCCAAGTGAATAGTAGTTCTTTGTAAAGTCCATGAGTTCTTGGACAAATCAATATTCAAGCAAGGGGATGTCCCTGACTGCTTAAGCCGATTTTCCAAGAAATCGTTGTGACGTTTTGGTACGGGTGGAAGTAGCCATGCCCATATTTGGACTGCATGGGCTATGTCTAAATATGGGTATGATTTCTATGCCTATATTAGGGCAATGTGAATTGTACCTATATAAGGGCATGAATCAGGAAATTTCGCTCGGATCCTAAAACGCCACACAACAGTGGGTCTCTACTGTGTGAGAGCTGAGGGGGTCTCACCACTTCCCCAATCAGACCTCCACCCCTTGCGTCGGCCTCTCCGAGGTAGCATTCTCTCGGCCTCCCTCCACTGTTCCGCGATAATGTGGCTGCCCATGCAGCCACACCCAAGATGGCAGGTCAGTCTGGTCTACGTGTTGGGTGCTCTTTCGGGAGGCCCGCTCTCTGACTCTGGGCCGCTCCACCAAGTCATCCTCTGGATCTCAGCCTGGAAGAAAGGGTTTACTGGCCAGCACTCCGTTGACGCAGTGCTGGTCAGGAGCCGCTGACTCTGGGTCCTCTTGGCAATCTGACCCGGAGAGCTGCTACTCCCATTCCCGCCGCAAGCCCGAATCTCTCTTCGCCCGTCCTCACCAGTTGCCTCCTCAGGACTGTTTTCTTTGCACTGGAGGGGCACCCCACTCCCCCCTGCGCTTCGTTGTTGTAGGGCACAGCTTTTAAATTCTTTGTAGGGGTTAATGGGAAGGCTGTGCCGCAGCGGGGCAGGAGAGACCGAGACACATGTCTCACACTGCCACCATCTTGGCCACGTCCCCCTTGTAGCTATTTATAACCACAAGAAATTCCTTTCTCCGGATCACCGACCGACCCCTGCCCTCACCACGTCTTCAACAAGGCCGACGCTGTCATCGCACCCCACCTGCGAGACATCATCAACACATCATTCGACACCGCCACCTTCCCTGAGAGCTGGAAACACGCCGAACTCAGCGCCTTACTCAAGAAACCAACAGCAGACCCCACCG
This sequence comes from Lissotriton vulgaris, assembly GCF_964263255.1. NCBI lineage: Eukaryota > Metazoa > Chordata > Amphibia > Caudata > Salamandridae > Lissotriton > Lissotriton vulgaris. The sequence continues at coordinate 1,675,127,519 of NC_141693.1, read as the reverse complement.
AACTCAAGAACTACCGCCCCATCTCGCTCCTCCCGTTTCCAGCCAAAGTCATCGAGAAGACCGTCAACAAGCAGATGGCCGCCTTCCTCGAGACGAACGGATCCCTCGACCCCTCACAGTCCGGCTTCCGAGCCAATCACAGCACCGAGACCGCCCTCATCGCCGCCACCGATGACATCCGAGCCCTGATGGACAATGGAGAAACAGCGGCCCTCATCCTCCTAGACCTCTCCGCGGCATTCGACACGGTCTGCCACCGCACCCTAGTACAGCGCCTCAGCAACATCGGAATCCAGGACAAGGCGCTGGAATGGATCATCTCCTTCCTCGACGGAAGAACACAGAGAGTCCGCCTACCACCGTACAAATCAGAAGCCTCCGAAGTCATCTGCGGCGTCCCTCAAGGATCATCTCTGAGCCCCACCCTCTTCAACGTCTACATGAGCCCCCTCGCGGCCATCGTACGCAAACACAACCTCAGCATAATCTCCTACGCCGACGACACCCAGCTGATCCTCTCCCTGACCAACGACCCCGCCTCCGCCAGAGCCAACCTGCACGAAGGGATGAAAGAGGTAGCCGAGTGGATGACGACCAGCCGCCTGAAACTGAACTCTGACAAGACGGAGGTCCTCATCCTGGGCTCTTCCCCCTCCGCCTGGGACGACTCCTGGTGGCCTCCCGCCCTGGGCACCGCACCCAAACCGACAGACCATGCACGCAACCTGGGCTTCATCCTGGACTCCTCCCTCTCCATGACCAGGCAAGTCAACAACGTCTCCTCGGCGTGCTTCAACATCCTACGCATGCTACGGAAGATCTTCCGGTGGATCCCCACCGAGACCAGGAAGACCGTCACCCAGGCCCTCGTCACCAGCCGACTGGACTACGGCAACGCCCTCTACGCCGGTACCACCGCCAAGCTCCAGAAGAGACTCCAGCGGATCCAGAACGCCTCAGCCAGACTCATCCTCGACATCCCACGAACCAGCCACATCACCGGACACCTGAGAGACCTTCACTGGCTCCCCGTCAACAAAAGAATCACCTTCCGCCTCCTCACCCACGCACACAAAGCCCTACACGACCAAGGCCCGAGCTACCTCAACAGCCGGATCAACCTCTACGCTCCCAAACGCCACCTCCGATCAGCCAACCACGCCCTCGCCGCCGTCCCCCGCATCCGAAGAGCGACTACAGGAGGAAGGTCCTTCTCCTACCTGGCCGCCAAGACCTGGAACTCCCTCCCGACCGACCTGCGCCTGACCCAAGACCACCTCTCCTTCAGGAAGAAGCTGAAGACCTGGCTGTTCGAGCAGTAGCGGCACCCCCCCCCCCCAGCGCCTTGAGACCCTACGGGTATGTAGCGCGCTCTATAAGTGTCACTGATTGATTGATTGATTGATTGATTGATTGATTCTCCTCATATGACTGACTTTAACGTGTCTTTAGAAAATGTGTTTATTAATGCGAATGATAAAAGAATTAAATATGGTGAGTATTTGAGGGTATCTGATAGAGACTTCTAGCCACAGATTCCTTACCGTAGAATTATCCCCAGGCATCAGACTAGATCCAGAAATGTTTTGTGAGCAGTACCCCTGCGCACCAGTACGTGATTTCATTTGGCTCAGTGTGGCATCCTTGGCATTGTCTGTGCTGGAAATAGCATTTGCGGTGCCTATATATAGGCACCATCCAGGCACGCTTACATCAGTTCTTTTCTTTCCACGCTAGTCAGTGCAGATGTGGGAAGAGCTACCTCTTAGTCTGACTTGAGTTCTTAATCTGACTTCTTAATCTTAATTTCTTAATCTGACTTGATTTCTTTCGACGTTTTGTCGAGTCTTTTTTGAGACTATCCTCACGGGGTGATAGGAAATGTCATCTAGAAAGGACTGCTTCAAGCCATGCTGCGCCTATCACCGGCAGATGTAGGTGACAGACCCACATTTTGTTTGTCTATTGTGCTTCGAGCACGGGCGGTAACCTGAAGGCCTGTCCTGAATGCTGCACCAGGCAGCCAAAGACCTTGAGGGAGTGATCACTCAAGCTCCTAGTGGCACAACGCCACGACAATCGAGGTCCCGGTCGAGAGAAAAGAACAAGGAGCGGTCGCGGAGCCCGAGGTTATTGTCCCACTCTAAGTCATCCAGCTACTTGGGTAAGCCAAAATCGCATAAGACGAAGAAGAATTTGAAGCGTGCTTCGACTTCACCTTATCCATTGGCCGACGAGACAAGGAAGCATTGCCACTCAAGGCCTGGCGCTGACCAGTCAGGACCCAAAGATTCACAGATGATTCCAGATCAGCACTAGTCGTACACTCCCGACCTTCCCTAGCACTGACCCTAAGGCCAACGCTCCCAGCGCTGCAGGTGCCCACCAGAGGCACCATCCCCATCCTCATCTCCGAGTCAGACACAGAGCCAGAGGGGCGTCATCCGACTCCAGTGCCCAATGGAGTCATGCCACCCAGACCTATTCCTATGTGCTAGGACTCAGGGAGGACTAGTAGGGGTCGTTGGCTCTGAAGAATACCAGACTTATAAAGACCCTATGGACTGGTGTGAGGATCTGGGTGAAGTCAGTGAACTGGACACCTCTGTGGCTACTGTTATGCTTTCTTCCTCTACCATGGCTATGGAGGAGTGAGCTTTAGTTGCAATGGTGGTGCACAGGGCTGCTGAGGTCCTCAACCTTTGTTTCCCCTCAGTGGCAGTCAAGACTAACATCTGGACCGAAGTGCTTTAGCCAGAAGTGTCCCCATCAGAACCGCTTCTCATTTTCAATGAGGCACTTACTGATGTGCTGCTTGGGACATGGTCCAAGCACAGCCCAGGTGCTCCTATTGCATGCCGCCACTGCCAGCTTCCACCTCACATATAAACCCTGGAACATTCCCTATCCCACCTCAGATCAGGAATCCAAGAAGCTGGATAATTTCAGCTTGGCATTGAGGTCGGTGAACACCACACGTCGTTTGGGCCGCTACTCCCACACTCTGTGGGACACGGTTGCGCAGGCTACTGCCAACTGTTCTGAAGGAAACCATTCGCTGTGGACTAAACACCACCGAATACCTAGGCAGAGGGGTTTCATTGACAGTGGTTCTGAGATGCCATGCCTGGTTGAGGACTACTGGTTTTTCTGGGGATGTCCAGACATCACTCATGGACATGCCCTTTGAGGGCTCCCATCCCTTCTGAGACAAGGTGGTTTCGGTGCTAGAATGCTTTACGAACAAGACGGCTACGGCAAGGTCCCTGTGGCTTTCCACGGAACCCTGTCACCCTCAATCCACATTTTGCTCCTTTTGTGGCCATAGAAGTGGCATGCAGCTGCTTCCTTACCCGTCTATCCTACGCACGTGTAAGCTTTCAGGTCTTTGCATGACCGCAGCTCCTCCTCGCCCTATGGGTTGGGTGGCCAGTGGTCAGGTCAGTCCACAAACCCACCTTCAACTCCATCCTCCAAGCTCTCCTAGGCTGCCCACTTATCATCATGGATACCCAGTGGGCAGCAGGATTCGTCATCACCTCCGCCACTGCAGCCCATACGTCGGGCAGGTGGGTTTTGCAGATTTCTGAAAAGGCTACTCCATTCCCTTCGAGACTACTCCTCCCCAGTCTGACAAAGGACCACCTATCTCTTCTCCATCAGGAAGTGATGGGTCTTTTGGCCAAAGGAGCCATAGAGAGAGTGCCAATGCAGAAGTGGGTTGTGGTTGATATTCTCTCTACTTTCTTGTGCCCAAGAAGGACAAAGAAGTTCAAAATGCTTACTCTAGCTCAGGTCCTGTTAGCACTAAAGCTAGGAGACTGGATGGTGGCGTTGGACTAGAAGGATGCATATTTCCAAATTCCCATCCTGACTGCCCACAGGGGTAACCTGTGGTTCATGGTGAGCCACAAGCACTTCCAGTTCACTGTGCTTCCTTTTGGCTTTACCAGCACCTCTCAGGTGTTCATCAAGGTAATGGTGGTGGTTGCAGCTCCTCTGCGGAGATCAGGAGTGCCTTTCTTCCCATGTCTCACCAACTGGCTGTTCACTGGGGGCTTGCCCCATGCTGTTGTCTCCCACCTCAAGACTATGGTGGACCTCCTGCATTCGCTGGAGTTCACTATCAACGTGCCGAAGTCACACCTGACTTCCTCTCAGACTCTCCCTTTCATTGGAGAGGTTCTGGACACGGGGCATTTTCGGGCCGAAACTCCTGAATGGTGAGTCCAGGATATTCAGGGTATGTTACTGATGTTTCAGCCACTATCTTAGATTTTGGTGAGACTGACTCTGAGATTACTGGGCCTCATGGCTTCCTACATCCTGCTGGTGACACATGCAGTAGGACCAGAGGTTACACTGGGGGAAGCATCTGAGGAATCTCTCACATGGTCCAGATCTCGGAGGGAACTGCAAAAGATCTGCAGTAGTGGTTAGACTCCTCTTCCCCTCCCAACCAGATCTGACAATAGTGAGAGATGATTTGCTGCTGGGATGGGTTGGCCATCTGAGAGAGGTGGAGATCAAAGGGCTCTGGTATCCGGCAAAATCTAGACTCCACATCAACCTGTTGGTGCATTGAGTGATCCGTTTGGCATTGAAAGCCTTTCTGCCCTCCATCCCGGGCAGGCTAATGCAGGTGTTCACTTACAACACCATTGTAATGTGGTACTGCAACATGCAGTCCGGTGTAGGGTTGTGAACCCTTTTTCAAGAAGCCCTGCACCTCTGGACATGGCTGGAACAGCAGGGCATTTTCCTGGTGGTTCAACATCTGGCAGGTTCTCTGAACACCAGAGTGGGCAAACTCAGCTGTTGAGCATTGCGGGTCACGAACGGTTTCTCCATGCATAGGTGGTGCATGGTCTCTTTCAGCAGAAGTGTGAGCATTATTAAGATTGTCACTTGGCTAGATTAGGCCCAGAATGAAGCACTGCCATTTTAAAAGTATGCTTTTCCAAAGTTGCCTTCCTTTTCCACTCAATGACTTTTGACACACATTTGTTTACATGACAGTAAAGGATTAGTGTCTCTGAATCCACATTGCTTACAATTCCACTTTATAAGTACACTATCATGACACCTTGAACATCCGGTACAAGGCCTGAACATACATTACGCAAATGTTGTAGTTTTTTTAAGGTTCAAAATAAGCTTTATTCGATATTACCAAAAGAATATCATATAAGCATACAGTAACAGAAAAAAATAATACAGTACATTTAGACAATTTCATTCAAATAAAAGGGTAAAGGGAAAGATGATCATCATTTAAAAAGAAAGAATCAAAAGAACCAGTGTCAGCTTACATAAAAAATTAAAAAGGTTTAAAAGTCTAAAAAGAGGAGTAAATTTAGGTATGACCTTGCAAAGTTCAACATTCCTCCATGATTGCCAAGTCCAATGTAATCCAAGAACAGCAGGACAGGGTCCCAAACATAATTAGTTCCCTTCCACCCCCGGGTTGAGATGGTGAAAATGGGGGTTAGAATTAATTATTACCACTCCCAGTATTTCCCAAAAAGATCATGATGTAGGAAATGATTTCAAGAAAGGGGGAAAACCAGGGATTGCGGGATAAAAATCATATAAGTCCCATATAGATATTGGGCCGTCTGTCTCTTGTGGCGGCCAGGTTTTCAAGTAAGGGACAATGTTTGTGTCTCTGAATCTCACGAGTACCAGGTCCCCAGGAAGATCCTTATGGAGAGAACCCAGCCAGTCCACCCTCCTGACGCTCCTTATTGCTCCATATAGGTGACGAGGCAGTGGCCTATTTTTTGACAGCCAGAATTTAGTTTTGTTTAGTAAGTCATGTTGGCTCTCAATTTTTCCAGGTGGAAGAGCAGGGACGCCAGCAAGTATGCACACGAATGGGGCCGCTTCTGGTGGTAGATGGATTGGTTTAATCTTATCATGATCTGCTCTAGGTGTGGTCAACTGGGGGGAGGAGACATTTGGAGAGTGTTTGATTACTTTTTGCCCCACTGTACTAGGGCCAGTTAGTTGTGTTTGGCAGCTTTTATCCCGTTTAAAGCCTTCGTGAGTAGGAGGTGACTTTGGACGGTTGAAAGTGTCACGGTGCTTGTCGGCCGACAAATTTGACTTGATTGCTGAGTCTAAACTGGTAAGCCTATCCCCTAACATGTTAATTTTGTCCAACAACGGGGCTATCAGAGAGCTAAGCAGTTTTTCAATGAGCGGTACTAAAAGCGGGTGTATAGAAGGGTTTAAGGGATCTTGGGCCTCAGGAATCGAAGATATCGTTGGGGAATTAACAATGCGTGAACCTAGAGGCAGTGTTTGAGTCCTTTTCACCGATAAAACCTGGGGGGGTGCGATATGAGGACTACATGTTTTGTTGAGTAATGTGGGGTGCTCCGAAAGAGTAGACTTAACTGGTGGTATGATGTCGCTTTTGGGCGAAAGGGGGGTTTCTGATGGTGCATAGGTGGTTTGACATAGGAGGTTTAGCTCGTCCAACCAAGAAAACTTTTGCCCAGTTCCTGCTACGGTAGCTGGGTGATCCACTTTAGTATTCATGATAAACGGGGAATACCAACAGATGCATAAGAAATAGTCTTTACCTGCGTGGTGTAATGTCAGGTGTGAAAGCCAAGGGGGGTGGCCCGCCCCGTCCTCCTCAGGTCCTCTGAGGGCCACAGAGGGCCCGCCCTTTGCCCGGGCTTAGCCCGGCGCAGTCCGCGCGCGTCCCGCGGTGCGGGTTGCAGCCCGGTGCTTTGTAGCACCTCCGGTCGCTGGTGGTGGCGTTCGGCTTGCGCCGCGGGTCCCGGGGCACCTGGGGATTGTAGTTTGCTGCTCCGCCTGCACGGCGTGGTAATGGTCCCGCTGTCCCCTGACAGCACGAGTAATGCTACGCCGTTGCCCTCACGGCTGGACGTCGTCACTGGACCTCAGTTTATTTTTCGTCTGTAAGGCGATGGTGTTATCATAGAGACAATAAACAATGTCAGCTCGGCTGAAGCCTCAATACAGAAGCATGAATGTTGTTGTTATAAATAAACGCATATTTCCGTACTCTAATTAGAAGAGCACTCTGCTGTCATTGCGAGGTAATCTCCATAGACGGTGTTTCAGCACAGCTAATTCCTGTTTACCCTTTGTGAGGAGGGATGTCCAATTTGTGACCAAGAAGGGGACCTATATATCTTCTCAACACATATAAGCAACTGCTTCTCCCAGAATTCTCCCAAGCGGCAGACGGAGTGGTGGCATTTAGGTAATCCCACGGTGTGGATCTTTTGACGAATGTGTGACTAAAAGGCAGCACCTCCCACCAGATCCGCATGTCCCCTGAATAAAGATAGCAGTGGAAAATCCACTGTGGACGAGAAGAAGACAAGTGAGCACATTAGGCCTCACGATAGTGCATGGAGTGTGTGTGCAATATAAAAGCAGGAACATTAAAATAGATAAATAGCCCTAACGAAGGCCCCAGACCCAATTGGGCTCAGAGCACAGGCCAAAACATGTTGGCACTACAAGAGGGGTACAACTGAACGATTATATTCAGTAGAACCCAATAAATTCACTTTTTTATATATACACCAGGTACCCTTCAAATGAACATAGTGTTTGGGTATACCTACATGTATTTTTAACATCACTCTTTTGGATTCCTGCTTGTCCAGTATTGCTTTATCTAAAAACTCCCATTCCATCTATGGTTGAGTCCACCCGGGTAGTATCATCTTACCCTGGTGTGGATAGGCGGCGATGATGTAGCATGTCACGATAAGTGAGTGAGGCGTCTACTTCAATATCTTTGCATACCCTGACCTTCGCAGATAAAGCTGAGGGAGATTTTCTCATTTTAATCAGATTCCTCTTTTATATTGAAACCAGAGTTCTGAGTGAGAATTCTGAGAGAAGCTGTTGCTTATATGTGTTAAGACTGCATATGGGAGGTTACAAATGTCTCACATTTCTCTCACTCTCTATTGTGTAACCACGACCTATATACCTTGCCTTCAGGTAATGGGGATTTAGATCACCCAGTAGGGAATTTGTGGCAGGCAGAACACCCAACAAGGGCAACTAGGTTACGGAACGCATAGTAGAAGAACACTACACACGGTACTTATATGCTAGCATATATACACTGTTGTAGCACGATGGTGGAATCATTCATTCTTTTCACTGTCCTTATATTGATAATCACTTTTGTGTGCTTCTGTCTATTAACCATTGTAGCGCATATATTTTATACAAGACTCGCTATGGTTCAATAAATATTGAAAACACCCCTTTGCGTATTTCTTGTACATCTCTATGAGTGAACACGAGTGACTGAGCAAAAACGTTCTAGATCTATTACCTCGATTCCTTGGGGGCTGTGTTGTCATATTCTGAGATGCCCAAACCATTTGTTACCTTTCCAGGTTTAGGGTTACTTATGGTGGCACTGTGAGCTAGCAGGATTAGAGGCCAATATATCCTGAGGGGGTGCATGGATTAAGTCTGACACCATCCAAACGTTTGATGTTTTCTTAAAAACAAACAGTTCCTACGGAAAAGTGGAAACCGTACAAGATTTGTTAGCCACCGACGAGAATGCACAATGTCAGCAGTTCTACGCGTTGAAGTTTCCAAGGCAGCTCTCGATTGGAGACACTTTTTGTAGGGAGTGAAGATCAGGCCTGTATGCCTTTCCGGCCATAGCACTCCTTCCCAGAGTTCTCAAGAAGATGAGGAACAACTGGGTCCAAGTCACTCTTGTGGCTCAGGATTGGGCATGTAGAGTCTGTTATCCCGAGCTGTTGAGCATAGCTATTGCTCTGCCGATCCGGCTGCCCCTTCAACAGGATGTTCTGTCATAGCAGCGGGGGAGTGTTCTCCACCCAAAACTGTTAATGCTACGACTTCCCGCGTGGACATTGAGCTGCAACAGTTGACAGCTTTTGACCTTCCGTCTGAAGTCTGCAATGTCATTTTGGCAGTCAGGCATCCCTCCACCAAAACAGTGTACGTCTGCCATTGGGCAAATTTGTGGCATGGTGTGCAGAGAAACAAGTTGACCCTCTTTCTGCTCTCCTATCTCAATTTATTCAGTTTTTTTATTTCCCTTGCCCAGTAGGGCTCTGCTCTGGGCACTAAGGGACATCTTTCCACAATATCTGCTTTTCTATGGTTGTCTGATAAACCTTCCCTTTTCCAATCCCCTATTGTACATGTTTTTGAAAGGTTTGCAACATATGGTTCCTCTGTCTCCCTTCTTTATGCCTATGGTACCTGACATTCCTGATGTGAGCTTCCTTTAAGACCTTGCAAAACTGCCCTCTCAGGCTCCTTACCATCAAGATGGTCTTCCTAGTGGCCATAACATCTGCCTCTAGAGTCAGTGAGCTTCATGCCTTGTTATCCAAGCCCCCTTACCTGAACATCTACACAGACAAACTGGTGCTTCGTACAAGGGCTTCCTTTCTTCCAAAAGTGGTCACTCCATTTAACGTAGGCCAAACCATCACTCTGCCTACATTTTGTGCTCCGCCTCACCCCTCCAAGGAAGAAGAGCGACTTCACCATCTGGACCCAAAAAGAGCATTGTCATTCTACCTTGACCACACACAAGAATTCCGGGTGGATGACCAATACTTCGTGGGGTATGTCGGAGCAAATAAAGGACGGGCCGTGCAAAAGCAGACCATCTTCCGATGGATTATGCTCTATATAAAAAGCAACCCCCTGAGAATTTACGTGATCATTACACCAGAGCTAAAGCTTCTACCACTGCATTAGCACACTGGGTTTCGGTCCTTGACATCTGTCAGGCGACAATGTCAGGTTACTTGCACACGTTTACCAAACAGTACTTCCTAGACAGTTAGGTTCATAGGCATGGGCATTTTGACCATTTTGACCTGCAGGATTTCGCGTAAAATTGGTCAGACCCACCCCCAGAGAGGTATTACTTGGGTATCTATTCTAAGGTAAGGAATCTGTGGGTAGTAGTCTCTATAAAATGAACAAGTTCTTCCCTTCAGTAACACCTTATCTGCCAGAAACTCTATCTATCTGCAGATTCCTTATCAACCCACCCAACCTGCCCACCCTGCAAATGGATTTCTAGAGACAGGGCTTCCCCTTTCAGGGCCCTAGGTTTGGTCAGCATACTCTGTGGTTCTGCGCTTCTGGCGTGGAAAGTTGTGAAAAGTAACTAATGCCAGCATGCCTGGGTGGTGCCTATATAGGCAACACAAACGGAATTTACGTGCAGATGACACCACGCAGAATCAAATGCTGCCACCTACCTGCATGCTGGGGTACTGCTCACAAACATTTTCTGAAACTAGGCTTACTCCTGGGGATAATTCTAAGGTAAGGAATGTGAGTCTAGTTAGAGTCTCTACCAGATAAAGCATTACTGAAGGTAAGTAACTTGTTCGATTGCACAAAACAGACATAATACTAATGTGAATGAAGATTATCTGTGTTTATTGAGTAATGAGAAGTTTGATTTTATTAGAGGATATAATGAGAGAGCAGAGGATTGCTTTAGAAGAAATAAAAGAAAAAGAGGAAGTTAGGCTCTCAGGTTTACGTCCTCAATTGAAAGCGGAACAGGAAAGAAAAGGTGAGATGTGTATGGTAAGGTGTTACCCTAAGTAAGCATGGGCGAATTTCGCGGATCCACGATCCGCAAATTTGCGGATTTGCGGATCCGCAAAATCCGCAAATTTGCGGATTTGCAGATTTTTTTAATGGGGGGGGTCTTCTGTGCGAGTTCAAGTGCCTCTTGTGTGTATAAATGGTCAGAGACCGATCAGAGCAGCAGATGAAGAGAAAGAAGCTCCTGGTCACAGGAACAGCACGAGGATTGCGCTTGTGAAAGTCAAGGATACAAAGGCCTCTTTCCAGCATCACAGCTGATTTTCGACGGTAGATTTGGGAAGAAGGCACGCCTGCCCAGCCTCGACGACGCTCACGATTGTTTTTGGGCTGATGAATGAGTCACTGAATTTGAGCTTCAACTAGTTCCAGCAACCATGTGTGTTACTATGCAATCGCCCCGAAGGGCGCAGGGGTCCCTTGAGTGAGCTGTCCATCATAGTGGGTAAATGGCGGGAAGACGGTGCACAGCCACCGCAAGTGTGTGAGCGGGGCCAAACGGGCGGGCTTCCATGCGAGTTCACATGCCTCTTGTGTGTATAAAAGGTCAGAGACCGATCAGAGCAGCAGATCAAGAGAAAGAAGCTCCTGGTCACAGGAACAGCACAAGGATTGCGCTCGTGAAAGTCAAGGATACAAAGGCCTCTATCCAGCATCACAGCTGATTTTCGACGGTAGATTTGGGAAGAAGGGCGGCACACCTGCCCAGCCTCGACGACGCTCACAATTGTTTTTGGGCTGATGAATGAGTCACTGAATTTGAGCTTCAACTAGTTCCAGCGGCCATGTGTGTGTTACTATGCAATCGCCCCGAAGGGCGCAGGGGTCCCTTGAGTGAGCTGTCCATCCATCATCCTGGGCTGTAACTATTTTAAGATGGCGCCGGCAAGCTGCCAGCGCCATCCTAAAATAGTTACTAAATTAGCTTCATCAGGAAGCACTAATAGATAAAATAAAGCACCTGCTTTATTTTATCTATTAGTGCTTCCTGTTGAAGCTAACTTAGTAACTATTTTAGGATGGCGCTGGCAGCTTGCCGGCGCCATCCTAAAATAGTTACAACAACAACTTCAAGCTTGAAGGCTTGAACTTTTGCCCCCCGAATCCGCCGCTCGCGGATTTTCGGTAAATTCGCGGGAGTTTGCGGATTTACCGAAAATCCGCGAAATCCGCGAGAGGAACGGATTTTACGCTCACGCTTAATCCTAAGGAATAAGGGAAAATAGAATTTGTAAGTGAAAGTGTGTGTGATAAATCTTATGAGGTCAATGGAGATTTTTTTTTGGTCTGGAGGGGAACCTGTTAGAAGGGGGAATTGATTGATTACATTTGTGGAAGGACTGCTTATTTTAACCTACCAAGAAATTGGGTGAGTTTATTTTAGATGAGCTAGATGAAGAACATAGAATGAAAAGAGTAAAACAAAGTTTGGACATGTGCTTTTAAATAATTTAGGAGCAATGATTCTTCCAATGGGTGTAGCCATGATTTAAATAAAAATTAGACTTTTGTCTAAAGTAGTGGACAGACTTGCTGTAGATACAGCAAGATCTTTTGAATTAATGAATGTAGAAATGGTAGCAATTAGAGCAATGGTTATGCAGAACCGGCTTGCCTTGGACATTCTCCCAGGCGAAAGAAGACGGAGTTTGTAGAGTAATTAAAGCAAGGAGGTGTTGTACTCAAATACCTGATTATAGTGGAGCAAATAATTATTTTATTAATAACATAACTAATTTGACTACAGGTCAAACACCAATATAATAATTTCCTCTTCTGCTCTCCACAAATACTGTTTGCTGCATTACTCATCGTAAAAGATGTAGACCATTACGACTCATCTCCATCTGAAACAATAGCTACTTCTCACATTAACCCTCTATCTTATTCTCTAGCACTTTCCCTGACTGCTCCAGGTACCAAACTCTCCTCAAACACTATCTACCATAAATCCTCCCCAAACGTATCCAATTTCCACTCTTTGCTGAATCCTTCGCTACCATCTCGCTCGCCAATAATTTCTTATCCATTCTAACCCTGGGAAATCCCTCCTCCAACTATTTGACCAAACTTGCATATAGACAACGTTGCCATACCAGCCTGAGAAACTGTAGGGACAGTCAAGTGATAGCCACTCAGTCATCATCTAACTATACAAAGCTTATGTAAACCAGTACAACAACTGTCTACATCTCTGCTGCCTCTCTGACAAGAGACAGCCTACCATGCACCTGCTGTGGCCGTGCTGTTAGAGCAATTGCCAGGACAACTCCAAAGAGTGAAAAAAACAGCTAGGCTCTATTTTCTATATCACCTGCCTGACAGTCCAGAGTAATCACCTTAGCAACTACTGGCCAAGAAACTACACCTCCTTACTAACACCATCTACAGCCACACCAGAAAGAACAATCGCCATAAGGTTGAGCTGACCCCTGGCATATGAGACTTCTGAGCATGGACCTCGGTAGTCCCTTCTTCTTAACATCTGCAGCCTCACCGGCTAGAGGAATCTCTAAAATGAATCAGCTTATTAGTGAATGCTCAAACTTCTTGTTGCCCTTGCCAGACCGATAATCTTTGTTGGTACAGAAATGCAAACTCTGGAACACACTCCCTAAGAAAATAAGGAAAGTTAGCAATCACCTAGAATTTGTAAGAACAATAACGATCCAGCTGTTTGCTGCAATCCTACATTTCACATTTTTTCACTACATTCTTTATGAAATAGTACTCTGCAGCATACATGCTACAACACAATTGGAACACTCTGCCTGTCTTCACCCTCAACATGTCTTCCATAGACAGCACAGAAACCAGCATCCTTGCAACAAGGCACGATAAATGGAGTAGGTACTGTAGTGTAGTTCCTAGTTTCCCACTAGGCCCTGCGCATTGGAATAACATAAACAGTAGTATCGACGTGGAACTGCGGATATTCCAGGCCTCCACTGACTATGCTAAACTTAATTGGGTTGTGTTACCAACTAGCTCAGAGGTCACTGGAAACTTTCTCCTCTGCATAGGAAGTGATCAGCTTCCTTGGCACAGACAAGAAGGGATTCAGCTTTCCAACAACCGTGCAACATGACAACTTTGCTCCTCAGATCAAGAGTCGATCTCTAGGGTCGTGTGAAACAATAGACCTGTATTTCACTCAGTCAGTCTAGTGCAGTTTACTTTCACGAGATGTAGAGAACTGAGAGACGGGCGTTTGTCAATAAAGGGTTAACATTTATTGAACAGTCTTTCTTCTCGTACAAGAGAAATGTATTGCCACAATTGCAATAATTGTTATTATAAAAAGTACGTACAGTAAGATAAGTATTGCGAAATAGAACTGTAAAAGCATTGATATGGTTTCTTAGCCATACAATGGTTTAAAGTAATAAAACATATATACAGTCATATATACATTAGGCTAACATACTCAACTGGTGCTTCTAACTAAGCCTACCCCAGTGTGCCTGACCTAAGCCTAACACGTGAAAAGGGGAGTGAGTAAGTAGCTTAAGTTAAGTTGGTTTTGCCAAGGTTTGTTTCAAGAATTCTCGTCTAAGGGTTTAGTCAACACCATACCTCTGAATAGAATGATGGAGGATTGGTATCTCCTTCAGGGGTCTCTCTCGATATCCCAGTCACCCGCGAGGGTAAACCGGAAGCGCCGGGACTGGATTTCTCTGCACGAGAAAGGCAGCTGCTTCTCTTCAGCGCGTCGAGGAAGGAGGGGGGACAGCGTCCGCGGGCAGCTGGAATCTGCTGGATGTCTTCGCAGAGGGACGGCTGTTCAGCTCCTTAAGCGTACTGCACCATAGTTTGCGCTTTAGCGGCGATAATGGTATCAGCAGCTTCACCACCACAGGATAGCAGGCTGCAGCGACAGAGTGCTAGATTTACCAACACGGGGTCTTGCAGCTCACAGCTCACAGCTTACAGCTCTCATTGCTTAAGGCAACGTTGGTAATATTTATACCTGACAGGTGCCGGGTTTGACGCAAGTTTGCTGGACATAAGACGTCAATTAAAGATGTCACTAGGAAGTGATAGTTATCAGTTGCTCATTAGAGTTCTATTACTAATCAAAACATAGCAAGCGGGGATTTCCAGGTTTGTGGAGTTTTTATCTTGTTGAAGAACTCGGAGTGTTATCTAGGAATATCAGATAGTGACTACTGCTCTGTCATTGCACTAATTGGTCGCAAAGGAAGTGGCAGAGGGAACTATGCTGGAATGTGGCTCTGTTCGTGTGAGGCCAGAGATGACTTTTCAGAAAATCGCACTTGAACGGTTATGCCAATATAGGGATTAAATGGATTTATAGCCGAATAGGGGCATAAGGTCACAGTATCGATCAGGAACCTAGATAAACACGCAACACCCACTCCACGGGTTAATGTCCATCAAAATTACTCAAACTAAAGCAATTAGATGCATGTGTAACATTGCCCACCCCAAAATACATAAATGCATTCGAAATAGGCGTACTTGTAATACATGGATTTAGGTACTGTACGTTTTTTTTTTTTTTAAAAGCATAGAAATCATTCACAGGATTATTGCATATAAAATCATTGAACGATTATGCATAAAGAATTACACATGAAGTATCTCTGACAGAAGAAATGCGAGATAAATCATCACATAAAAATGCATTGTAATAACATGTGTGCTAAATGTAAATGTATTGGCATTTATATAGCGCACTACTTACCCGTAGGGTCCCAAGGCGCTTCGACCGCTGCGAAACCCTTCCTGGCTTCCCTGAGAGATGGTCCCTTAATGGGTATCTCCAGGGTGAGACCAGGCATCCCCGGCGGTCTGGTGGGGCCGTTAGTGAAGATGAGGCAAGCTAATGCCCAGAGTTGCCGAGTGTGATCGCTGATCAGAGTGGGCACCGTGGCGAGAGAATTATCGAGTCCGCTGACCCTGGTCCAGAAACCTGCCGCGCCGGGAATCGAACCCTGGTCCCGGGCCGTCCTCTGCTCTCGGGTCTGCCGCCTCTAACCAGTGAGCCACACTACTTCACTGCTAGAGGCTGGTGTAATGTTATGTCTCTAGATGTGTTTAGAAATAGAAGTGTGAAGCTTCTGTTCTCTAAGAATAGTTTTTACGTTAAGCAAAGAATTGTTCGTGCCAAAAAAGGTCAATGTTAGAAAAATTGTCCAATTCAAAGAAAATAGATTTCCAAAGCTCTTGGCAGTTTTTGTTGATCAAAACTGAAGGCCGAATTCAGAGTTCATGGGAACGCTGTGTGTCGGAAAAGCTTCTAAAAGTTATTGTTTCTGTACGGGTGAGAACATCGTATCAGACAGGCTCTCAAAGAATTGGTCTACAAATTCAGGTGACAGTTCAACCAAATTAGATAGCGCTGTAACTTGGCAGGTGTGAGAATGATTGCTGTCATCATATTCGGGAGCAGCAATGCTCACAGCTCGTTGTACCTGGATGATGTTGCTTTTGTCACTCGCTCCACTGTTACCACCTGGCTGTAGTACAGGAGTCTCCACGAATGCCGTCATCAGGATTGGTAGCCGCTGGGGACAACACAATGCGTGAGCCGTTATTGGACTGAGCATAGTATCGACGTCCATTGGTACTGCTGATGGAAGTGAAAGACAGATGTCCAACACGCATTCATCGCCGCAAAGCATACACCGTAACACAGGTAAAATGCAATTTTGCCATATCGGTCTGAATGAAAGGAACCAGGTCATGTTTAGATCTCTCAGCCTGGCCAATCCGAGGACGTTAGTTATCCTGTCCCGGTAGCGCATTGCTAGGATTGTCTCTTCCATTCCCATGGGAGCTATGTCTGAGCCGAGGCTTGCCATAACGAAGCAGGAGGGTCAAAAATAGAATCCCTGCGACGAGTCCCCAAAATAATGGTATGCCGCCAAAAATGGAGTGCACAAAATTAGGAAAGATTCCCAAAATTGCCTGGAAGGGTGTTAGCAGTCCCGTAAAGACTGTCTTAAATATGCCTGGGATGCTTGTTGCACTAGACATGTTAAGGAGTTGGCTGAACATTTCTACGAAATGCACGGGGCAATTTGTTGATAAAAGGTCATGAACTTCAGTAGCTGTCCTTGCAACTAGAAGATCATACGTCTCTTTAGATGACGTTATAGGCACTGTTGTCTGTAAAAGTACAGATTTCATTTTGCTTAAAGTATCAATTCGTATAGAATAGAGATTCAGATGAGGCCAGATGGGAGTCACTATGTCTGGAGGCCCACTCGGAAACAATGCTTGCATACAGCATTTGACCATGGATGTTACTTCTACTATATAACTTTTCCCTGGCACGAGGCCACAACATCTGTGATCCGTTCTAAGAATGTAACTCCCGTTCGAAAGTTGCATAAAGAAGGGCTCTATCTGAGTTGCAGGTGTGACTAGCTGGTGGCATGAAAGGTTGTTTGAATTTCCATCACATGCTCCGTGTAAATTAATACCCTGACACAAAAGTATACCGCTTAGTGCGTATTTACAGTTCTCACCACTAAGAAATACATTTTTGTCGCTGTCACTATAGCAAGAATGAGTGTATGGTAATTTCCATATAGATTTTACAAATCCTTTACCCAATTGTTCATATTGGCCAGCAGGTATGTACTCAAGGCACTTTTTTAATCGGAAAGTTGTTATCGGAATTGTGATAATTCCGTGTATTATCCATTCAATGACAGGACTCTCTGACATTGTCAATGGTAATCTCTCGAGTTTTTCGATGCTCAGGATTGTATAGTCTGCTCCTTTCTGTGCCAAACTGATCTGTTTATCAGTAAGGTTAAAACTGGAAAATAATGACGTTGTGTTGATTAAACGCCAAGGCACATAGCCTGAACGAAGATTTTGCAGCGTCCAGCCTAATTCTATAATAGAACGCAATTGAGACTGGCCATGTTGTAACATTAGCAAATCTCTGTCTATCACATCAAAGGCAGAGGATACAATATTGTCCAACGAATATATTCTGGAAGACAGAGTCATTAACCCATTGTCTACTACAGAAAGTGATTTCTCCAAATTAATACGATCAATTTCTCGTATTTTTTCAGCAGTTTCAATTTGCTTTACTTTCCAAGCCTCGTTGTAAGCAGCATAGATACTGGTCGCTATGAAACGCTTTTGACGCTGTTTGCGTGGTCCAAGAATGAAATCGCGCAAATCAGCACCTTCTTTTAGTAAAGATAAGTGTTGCTTAATTTCAGCCAGTGTGGACGAAGTAAGCCATTCGAGGCAGGGTTTCCCTACACTGTATGTTGTTATAATCCCTGGATGTTGTCTCTGGGAATATCTCGAGTCTAATCTGGTCATTTTTAAACCCTGTGTTTTATTCAGGAATCTATCTTGACAGCTGTTTGTGTCAGTAGGCCAGATTAACCACTTTTTCCAATCAGGATGTGTTCTGTTGAAATGTAAAATTTGTGACACGCCTAACTCAATATCTGCGGTTACATTTTCAGGTATTGGCTTTGGTATAGACGGTGTTTTAAGGTCTTTGTTCTTAGCTAGGCCAAGACAAGATGTTTGGTGTATTGTGTCATTCAAAAATAACATTTGTTCTGGTATCATGCAGGTTCTAAATAGTGCTTCTATGCCTTGCACCTGCCAATCTTTTGTACCCCAAATTGTTTTCGTTTCAATATTATTTTTCCAATAATCAAAACCAAATGTCATCATTTTGTCATAAAATGCTTCTGAATATATCAATTTAGAATTTGTCAGCATTGTTTTCATTCCTGTTTTATCTAACAGTTTATAATAAAACGTTTCTGCATCACTGGTGTTAAACCCTGAGAAGTATTTGAATTTCTCAAAGAATGCTTTAGAACTGCTTTTAGGTGGTGTAGAACAATGTTCCCATTGATTATACATAAAAACATTTCTAGGCTGTGCAGATTTATGCAAGTAATGATCCCCATAGTGGGTGTAACAGAATAACTGCTCATAACTAGATGAACCTTGTAAATAATCATGATCTGTGAATCTAGCTGACATTACTAAATCAGACATCATATCATTAATACTGTTAAAGTCCCAATCATCAGAGAATGTACTCGGTTTCACAAAGTCACTTAAGGAAACCTTTAGTTGATGAGGATACTTCAGGATTTCGACCGGACCATATATCTCATAGTCTGTTTTCTCCCATACTACCCCACCAGGTATTGGAATTGCTGTGACATTTACTGTTGACAGTTCTCTTTTCTTCACGTGGGATGATCTGTGTGGTTTCAGGACTAGTTTGATGTTCTGACTTGCTGTGTCCATTGTAATATATTTTCCTTCAATGAATTTTCCCAAACACAGTACCATGATGTGCCAAAGCAGGAGGAAAAATACACCTAGACCGAACCAGAACTCTAGCCAAGGGGAAACAAGGTAGATTTCCTTCAGTTGATGAAAGAGTTCTGTTGCTTTTTCTTTAAAAGACTTTTTTGTTTCTGGCATCACTTCGGGGTCGTTTAGATCTTCAGAGAAGTTGTCGAAGTTGATGAAATAACCAGAGGCAGTTCTGTCAATTGATGGGATTGTTCTTTCAATCTGTCTCTCGGTAGCACTTTCTGATGCCACATCATTGTAGACTGGTGTTGTTTCTTGACGAACTGTTTCAATCTGTGTTTCAAGAGGCACGAGTTCCATGGCATTATTGCATAGTCCTTCATTGTGCACTGCAAGCTGATCGAATGTGATTAGTCTTTCAGTTTGAACCTCTTAGATTGTTGCAAGTTTGGGTATTCTGTTGTTTCTCGGGAGTCCTCTGGGCCTACTGTTGATTATAGGCCACATGCTTGTGGTTTTACCAGATCGATAGACACGACTCTGTTCTCCTTTTTACCAGCAAGGGGCGGTAGCACAACTGATCTTGTTCCGGTGACTGCCAAGACAGGTACTGCTTTTCTGTAAGAAGGCCCAAATTCCTTCTTAACCGCGATCTTTTCTCTGACTAGATCCCCAATCTTTGGAATCCAGACAGGCCTTGCTGGGGCTGTTGCGGGTGGTACCTCGTCAGTGGTACTTGGCTGTTGCTTTAACTTTATGTTGCTTAATGATTTTCTTGTTTCATTCAGTTCCTGTAAAACAGCCAAACGATCCTTTACATCAAAGTGCGTTGTTTCTTCTTGTACCACTGACATCTGACTATCGAGGTCCTGAACTCGCATTCTAATTCCGAACAATAGTTCGTATGGGCTGAAACCTTTTAGAGAATTTCTTGGCATGTTGTTAAGACTAATCTGGACACTTATTAAATGTTTGACCCACCCAGCGCCTGAACCTAATACCTTCGCTGTTATAGATTGCTTTATGTCCCGGTTTTTTCTTTCTACCACACTGTTCCCTTACGGGGTATGACGGACAAGAATACCGCAACCCAATTCCCATGCTAGCCATGGCCTCCTTATAGGCTCGAGAGCTGAAAGCAGGACCCTGGTCAGAATGGAACGTGGTAATTGCGTATGTGCCGATAAAGACTCGCAAATCTTTTATAACCATTCTAGCGTCAGCCGAGCGCTGGGGGCCTCATTTTTTAAGTGTGTTTAGCCTTAACTGATTAATAGGACGCAGGTTGGGGTGCAGGCAGCGTTACGCTGTTTCTGATCGGTAGCCGGTAGCATGGTTCACTACTGCGATCCCTATTGCAGTTTTCACAGTTGTTTGCATATATTTGGTGTTCTACACTCATTCCCGGCCACCAGTATACTGATTGTAATTCAGTCAGAGAAACCTTAATTGTTTGGTGTCTCAGACCCAAACCCATATGTGCGTCTGCTATTAAAAATATTCTCCTGTTCGTATTTGAAATTACTCTGTCCCCCACTCCAGGGATTCGAGCAAAAGGAACGGAGTTTGCATCGATTATGTATGCATAATTGAGTGGATAGTTCACGGGTAGTGCTGCACAGTCGCCTTTTACGGTCGTTCTTACTGCCAGCATGGTTTCCCCGTCTATGTATTTATCTGTACGCTTTTTTGTGGCTACGGAAGCCGGTTTAGTTGCTTCCGCGGTGGCTGTATTAGCCAATGAATTCCCTGCAACGTGAACGCCATCACGTTGAAGACTCTGTGCGTGAATCACGTGAGTCTTTTGTAGTTCTTTACTTAAAAGAGCTACCTCGTTCCAGAGCAATTTATGCTTTATTGTGGCACCTGTGTCATCTTTGTAGTCGTTTTCAATCCAACTCTGCAGTTTGTTATTGTAAGAGTTGACGCAAAAATGAGAATCGCACACTATAAGTGTCGGGAATTCACGTTCTGCATTTTCAAGCGCCATCTTTAAAGATCTGATTTCAGTTCTCTGAACCGAACAGTTTCTTACAGATTCAGTTTTTGTTACTTTCGGTCTGATTTTACCGCACAGCCAACGACATTTAATGATCGCACATGCTGCGTCGTAGGATTTTCTCTCTACGTTGAAATGCTGTACAGAGCTATCTGTATAGATTATACAGGCATATTGTGGGAGAGGTAGGATTTCGATTGGCAGAGGATATTCTTCTTCATATTCTAAATCATTCAGTTCTTCGTATTGCGGGGCGAAATAGTATTTCACGTCTTCCGCTCCTAGAGAATCTATGCACTGTATCCATTTCGGATCCAGTGACACTGTAGGCAGGTTTACTGGGCTGAATAGCGCTTCGAAGGCGGATTCCGCAGTGAGGATGTTAATCCTTTTGCCGTGTGCTAGTTCTCGTTCATTTGCTAATGCGATTTGCACTGCGTTCACAGTTCTTTCTGTGTGACTGAATGTTTTTTCTGCTTGTGTGTACAAGTGTGATTTAATTGAAATTGGTACCTTTTCTCCCTCATTAGAGGTTAGGTATGTGAATCCGCATCTTCCTGGGATGACTCGGATTACAAGATCACGTGTGTTGTCACGTGTGTCTAATTTTGTTTTTGCTAACATGTCTGTTTGCAGTGATCTCAAAATTTCTGTGTGTTTTTGAGTCCAATTGATTTGTTTAAAATCAGGTTTAATTAGTTCGTAGAGAGGTTTAACCCTCTCTGCGTAATTTAGGATGTAAGTTCTTCCGAAATTCAGAAAACCTAGAATGGATTGTAAATTCTTCAGCGTTTTTGGAGCTTGGAGTACAGCGCACTTCTCTAAGAAGTTGTCCGCTAGGCTTTTCCCTTCACTTGATAATTCGTACCCTAAAAACAGTACCGTCAGATGGGCAATTCGAGACTTTTTAAAGTTGAATTTGTAACCCTCTGCTGCGAACCCAAGTATAACTCTTTTCAAGTGAGTATCCAAGTCGTCGTCTGTGAGATAAATATCATCTACGTAAGATAATGCTTCATCATCATAGAGTTGTAGTAACTCTGTTACCCTAGCTGAGAATAGTCCTGGGCTGTTCTTGAACCCCTGTGGGAGTCGACAGAATTTTTTCTGCGACCCAAATGCGGAGAAAGCGGTCAAATATCTGCTTTCTGGTGCAATGTTTTGACAAAAGAAACCATTAGATATGTCTAATGTCGTTTTGTATTTTTTCCTAACTATGTTATTCATTAGGGCTGCACTATGCGAGTTTTGTACTGCAAAAGTTTTGCAACATGTATTAAGATGTCTGTAGTCCAAAACTAGACGATATGAATTGTCTGGCTTGGAGACAGGAAACAAAGGATTGTTCATTTGAGAGGTGCATGTTTCAATCACCCCCTGGTATTCAAGTTGATCTAAGATCTCCCTGACCTGTTTTTTAGCTTCTTGCTTTATGGGATACTGCCGTTGAGCAGTTGGTTCACTTTTTAGTTGGATTTTGTGAGGAGGTGAATCCTCATCCCATCCTACATGATTTTTATACAATGCAGGTGCCTGTGCTACTGCCCATTTCCGTGCATATGTATATTTTTTGTGAATCGGTATGTGATTCGAGAAGGCAGGCATAATCACTTCTTCGCCACGAGGGCACTCCCTGACAAACTCCGGGGGCCAATCTTTTTCAGCTAACAGAATATCATAGCCTTTTGAGAGCTTATCCCAAAAAAGACCCTTAATTTTCCTAGTCTTATCACCCTCTATACGCAATGTTATTTCGTATATATTTTATGGGGCTCGCTAAGTCTGGTGTTGGTAGTTTCAACCTGAATGTATTCATTCGTGTCCACTGTCTCCAGATGACTCATCAAGATCTTGCGCGCTATACTGATCTCTGCTGCACTGTCCAACATTGTCAATGCCCACTCCCCGTTTTTCAACTGTGTCCTCATTATTCTCGGCATGGTTGATTACTCTAATACTGGCTACCTTCTTTTTAGGAAATTGAGATTTTTTACTCTGAGCAGGTTCCTTGTCTTTGGACTTGGTGTGCTCTCCTGGGTCTGACCGTCCTCTTCTTTCCGAATTCTGTGGAAGAGATCGAGAGGGACGTGTATCAATACTTTGATATCTATCAGGTTTTTTCAGATTATCCCTATTTCTAAGGTTATACCTTTTCTCAGAGGGCTCCCTCTGGGGAGACTGGCGTTCTCGAGTCGGAGTTCTTTCCCTCCGTCGAGGAGACCTTCCTCTGGACTGGAAAACTTTTTCCTTGGGAGTGGATTGTTTATTTCCATCCCAGCTCTTTTTAGGAGTGTTTCAATTATTTTTAATAAATGATTTTTCAGGACTTTCGAGCAGTTGGGGTTTTACTGGTTTCCCACCCAAGCTGTCTCTACCTAATTCTTCATAGCACTTTTCTATGATTTTTGCAAGCTCAACAGGATCTTTTATATCTGTTTCCCTCACCTTCTGGCGAATCGCCACAGATGCTGCTTCTCCTCTAATGTTGGCTAATAATATAGCCGAGACCTGCTTGAAGTCTTTCAGTAATTTCATACCTAGATTTAAAGCGGGCTCTGGACCGAATTCATTTTGAATCTGTTTTAGCACTTCTGGTATTACCGCCATAGACGGAACACCGTGTGTTTTTGTGTAAATGGAAGCAAAGACTGTACCCCAAGTGTCACAGTCCTCCACGTGTGGTGCGATTCCCATAGGAAGGCAGATGGTCAAGATTCTGTGTTTCTCAATAGGGGTAGTATCAGGAAACACTGCCTCTATTTGAGTGATTTTCTGTGCTAACCAGAAAGGAATTTGTTCCCGTTTTACGGGTGTTTTACCAAGACATGAATGTATGTTCTGTGGTGTAATTTTATTTGTGTTCCCCGAGTGAGGGGTCAGCTGGTGTGAATTAACAGCTGGCTGGACTGTTGCAGTCCGCATTACATATTGGACTAATTGCCTATGTATTTTTATTAATGTGTTTAGCTGTACTAACAGCTCTTCTCTAGACATTTTTACAATGTCAGGATGTGGTGTGTAGCTGGCTAGAACCGGCCACGTGGCTCCTGGTCTACCTAGTGGACCGAGCCTAGTTATGTGATCATTGTGTTTTAGGGCGCCATTAAACCAGAGCAGGTGCTCTTGAAATTTAAGTGGAATTTCAATCTCCTCAAAAGGAGCGTACTCTTCCGGAGGTTTCTCTATTTTGTAATAGTGAAACTCTTGTGTTCTAGCGTTTGCCGCTGGAAAGTTTATCCATGAATAGAATACCTCTGTCTGCCGATACTCGTGAGCCTCTATCACGAAAATTACTGTACCACCTTGAGGTGTCAGTCCGTTCTCTATAAGTTTTAACGTTATAGATCTTCTTAAGTGGACCGGGATGATAATTGCATCCGGGTCTGTGTGTTCGGGACCTTGCTGAGTCGCAGCTACTGCGGCCCCAGAGGTTCCGTTATTTTCTGGCATTGTAAAAAATGCAAGGTTTGCAGAGTAGGTCTCCAAGGAGACAAAGATTAGGTGCACAATATTTTGGAACACTGTATCCTTCAACGTTGAATAAACCAGAGCTTTACATAGGAATCTCTTCCTACTAAGGTCGGGCGGATTGTTAACCTTTCACCCACTCCAGACGTCTATTGGAGTATTTACGGGAGAAAGGGGTCTGTGTGAAATATGCACGACTGAGTTACTCTACTGTCTTGCGTTAGTTTATCGCCTTACCAAACGTTGGGCGCCATGTAGTGTAGTTCCTAGTTTCCCACTAGGCCCTGCGCATTGGAATAACATAAACAGTAGTATCGACGTGGAACTGCGGATATTCCAGGCCTCCACTGACTATGCTAAACTTAATTGGGTTGTGTTACCAACTAGCTCAGAGGTCACTGGAAACTTTCTTCTCTGCATAGGAAGTGATCAGCTTCCTTGGCACAGACAAGAAGGGATTCAGCTTTCCAACAACCGTGCAACATGACAACTTTGCTCCTCAGATCAAGAGTCGATCTCTAGGGTCGTGTGAAACAATAGACCTGTATTTCACTCATTCAGTCTAGTGCAGTTTACTTTCACGAGATGTAGAGAATAGAGAGACGGGCGTTTGTCAATAAAGGGTTAACATTTATTGAACAGTCTTTCTTCTCGTACAAGAGAAATGTATTGCCACAATTGCAATAATTGTTATTATAAAAAGTACGTACAGTAAGATAAGTATTGCGAAATAGAACTGTAAAAGCATTGATATGGTTTCTTAGCCATACAATGGTTTAAAGTAATAAAACATATATACAGTCATATATACATTAGGCTAACATACTCAACTGGTGCTTCTAACTAAGCCTACCCCAGTGTGCCTGACCTAAGCCTAACACGTGAAAAGGGGAGTGAGTAAGTAGCTTAAGTTAAGTTGGTTTTGCCAAGGTTTGTTTCAAGAATTCTCGTCTAAGGGTTTAGTCAACACCATACCTCTGAATAGAATGATGGAGGATTGGTATCTCCTTCAGGGGTCTCTCTCGATATCCCAGTCTCCCGCGAGGGTAAACCGGAAGCGCCGGGACTGGATTTCTCTGCACGAGAAAGGCAGCGGCTTCTCTTCAGCGCATCGAGGAAGGAGGGGGGACAGCTCCGCGGGCAGCTGGAATCTGCTGGATGTCTTCGCAGAGGGACGGCTGTTCAGCTCCTTAAGCGTACGGCACCATAGTTCGCGCTTTAGCGGCGATAATGGTATCAGCAGCTTCACCACCACAGGATAGCAGGCTGCAGCGACAGAGTGCTAGATTTACCAACACGGGGTCTTGCAGCTCACAGCTCACAGCTTACAGCTCTCATTGCTTAAGGCAACGTTGGTAATATTTATACCTGACAGGTGCCGGGTTTGACGCAAGTTTGCTGGACATAAGACGTCAATTAAAGATGTCACTAGGAAGTGATAGTTATCAGTTGCTCATTAGAGTTCTATTACTAATCAAAACATAGCAAGCGGGGATTTCCAGGTTTGCAGAGTTTTTATCTTGTTGAAGAACTCGGAGTGTTATCTAGGAATATCAGATAGTGACTACTGCTCTGTCATTGCACTAATTGGTCGCAAAGGAAGTGGCAGAGGGAACTATGCTGGAATGTGGCTCTGTTCGTGTGAGGCCAGAGATGACTTTTCAGAAAATCGCACTTGAACGGTTATGCCAATATAGGGAATAAATGGATTTATAGCCGAATAGGGGCATAAGGTCACAGTATCGATCAGGAACCTAGATAAACACGCAACAGTACTTACTCATACACTAAATAAACGCTTTGGGATGTTGCAAGAGGTGGGAATGCTCCATATATAACTGTACCTTTCATCCTTTCCATGCTAGTTTTGATGTCCTTCTGGCACCTGTTGTAGGCCTCTTCTAGGAGATATATCTGTTCTTCTTTGGTGATAACGTCATCTGTGTCCACCTGTCCGAAATAAGAATCACATGTGCTTTAGATGTCACTGAAGTTATATATCTAGGACCTCATTATGAGTTGACTTGTTATATGCCTGGTAGCTCCGCCCCCACATTTAACTCATATTTGGAGTACCAGTAATTCTGGAAGAGGGGTGGGACAGACACCTGTTTAGAAATGAGGAATAACAAAGAGAATCGGTAATTCAGGTTCCCCCAGTAATTCTTATAATATATCTGACATCGGGCCATATGTATGAAGCTGTTTTACGAATGCAAACACTGCAATTCGCAAAAAACTGTGTTTGCGGTCGCAAAACACAGCTACGCTATGTACGAGAGACATCCTGATTGCAAAATTGCTAATCGCTAAATTAGCGATTAGCAATTCTTGCGACTAATGGAATCTTCGAATATTCACAAACTGCTAAGCCACAATTGCAAAAATTGCAATTATGGACTTCTCAATTTGCGAATACGCTAAACGGAATGTATGAAAAAATTGCTATTTGTGAATTCCTGTAAATCGCAAAATTGCTAATCGCAATTACCACCAAGTCTGAACAGGTGGTAACCAGGTGCAACGTATTTAAAGAGGCCCACATTGCCACAGTATTTTTTCACAATGGCTGGGCTATATATAATAGCCAGGAGGCTGCGACTCAATGCTGCTGCACAGAGAAGTAGACGCCAGGAAAGGATCTTTAGAGCACGCATTACCCTGTTCCAGCGGACTGAGGAGGAGATCCATATTAACTACAGGCTGGATGAAGAGAGCATCCAGGACTTAATAGAGGAGCTCAAACCTATACTTGAACACCCCACATACAGGACACACACCATCCCCACCCATATACAGGTCCTGTGCTTGCTGCACCTCTTGGCATCAGGGAGCTTCCAGGGGGTGATAGCCATAGCAGGAGGGGTCTCACAGGGTCCACTTTTGTGATTTTTCCACGTGTTCCTTGATGCAACGGTACAGAGGCTGCATCACCACATCCACTTCCCCAGCACACCACAGGCACTAGACCAGGCGAAGCAGGCGTTCTAACAAATTGCACAATTTCCCCACATCATCGGCTGCATCGACCCATGTCGCTATATCCACCCCTCCAAGATTGAGTATGTGTTCAGGAATCGCAAGTCCTACCATTCCCTGAATATACAGGTGGTGTGCAATGCCAAGCATATTATCACTGACATCGTAGCAAAATACCCAGGCAGCTACCACGACTCATTAATCTTCCACCACGTGGGATCCACTGTCGACTCACAAATGGGGAGTTTGGTGAGGGCTACCTACTAGGTAATTGCATTGGAAACAAGGACACACTAGTAAAGTACAGCAGTGGCAGGACAGTGTTTAACCTTATTCCTCTCACCCCACAGGTAACAGTACGTATGCTGTCCATGACTACATAATGACTCCGTACCTGAATCCTGCCAACGCAGGGGAGCGGAGGTACAACTGTGCCCACACAGCCACTCACTGTACCATTGAGTGAACCTTTGGAATACTTTTGGAGCAGTTTCCGCTGCCTACATAAGAGTGGAGGGGCACTAAAATACAGCCCTGAGACATGTTTCAAGATCTGGTTGCGTGTGCCATGCTGCACAACATCGCCACCAGGAAAGGCATCCCAGTGGAGCTCACAGATTCAGAATCATCAGATGAGGAGCGGCCAGCTCCAGGATGCAGGCCAGCCTGTGTTATTGGTGCGGCTGCCGGGCGCAAAAGGCTTGATGAGATTACACAGAACTATTTCTAGGTCAGAAATGATGACACAAT
Source organism: Lissotriton vulgaris (assembly GCF_964263255.1). Taxonomy (NCBI): domain Eukaryota; kingdom Metazoa; phylum Chordata; class Amphibia; order Caudata; family Salamandridae; genus Lissotriton; species Lissotriton vulgaris. The sequence goes on along the minus strand of NC_141693.1, from coordinate 1,675,099,405 downwards.
GCTATATATTTATGCAAGACTGTGTTTAATTTCCTTAAGGTCAGGATATATTGCGTCACACAGCCTGTGTAGCACACAATGTGGTTATTAATGTCCCACACATGTTGGACATACAGTGCGAAGAAACAATACTTAACTAATGTCTGTGTGCAATGGGTTAACACACCAATTGCCATTTGGTAGTCAGGGCATCTCAACGTTGGTGCTGACGGCTCGTAGCTCCTCGCCCTCTTCAGTAGCATCTGCAGCCATACCATGACGTGCACTACGGCGCCTGTCCCGTGGGAGCGGGGGAGTGATGCTGCTCCTCCTTGATTGGGCGTCCTCCTCCAGCAGACTAAGGACTCCTGTTCCAGCAGTGGCAGCTGCCTGCAGCTGGTCCACAGCACATGTGACCTGGACTATTCCAATGGCTACGTCCTGGCTGCAGTGTGCCACCTCATGCTGCATGCTGATGCAGGGCCATGACAGCACTGAGGTGGCTGAGGCCAGACGGTTGACAGGCCTTGTGTATAAGTCAAGGCATGTGTGGAGTCACTGCCTCTACCTGCACCTAGCAGACCGGTCCTCTCTTATCTCAGCACAGAGTGCCTCCAGGGCACCTGTCAGGCCCATGAAGCCCACCCTAATTTGCCTCTGAATGGATCTTATGCTTTTCCCCTGCAGGCGCTGCACTTCAACATGTGCCCCTCAAGCCCTCTGAAGACTGTCTCCTCTCCTGCAGCAGATGCGCTTGTGGATGGACGTGCCCTGCGCCTGGATGGTATTGCTGGAATGGGAGTTGAAAGTGATCGAGCTCTGTGTTGTGGCTCAGACTGTCCCTGGACTTGGTGGGCACATCATCAGTGTCCTCTGTTTCCTCCTACAGCGGTGGCAATGGTGTCACTGCAATGCGCTGGGGGCGTTTTGCAGAGATGACTGGGCTGCCTTCCTCCTCCTCCTCTACTTGCCCTGAAACCTCAGCGCTGTGGGATTCATCCTCCCCTCCGGTTTCAGGTGGTGCTGTGGACGTAAATGCACACATTAATTTGGTGTCCTGCCTTGCATTTGTCATGCAATAAATTACACTTTTTGTGATTACATGGGTCCTGACTGTCTGTATTTTGCCTTTCCTGATGCACTCATACTGGTTGACCCTGGCTGGGTGTCACTGCTCTACTGTTAGGTGCATGTGACAACATCTCCCGTAATGCATTGCTGTGTGTGCTTATGTGCCTGCACTGGACTTGCATTTTTGTTGTGTGCCTGGGTCTCTCCTGGGTGTGTGGTAGAAGTAGGGAGGTATCAGGGGTGTGATGGCATGCTTCTTACCTTGTCTTGGGTCTGGGCGGTCAAAGCTATCAAGGTCTGCCATGCCTCTCTCACTCTCTGGGAGCAGGGTCCCCTTGACCATTTCCTCAAGTGGCATGGAAGCGGTGGCAGTGGAGTTCCCAACACCAGTGTTTTTTGCCTCCCCCAGCCTGGCAGCAACCTTTTTACTTTGAGCGCTGGCGCATGTCATACCAGCATTTTCGCAAATCCTCAACGCTGCGGTGGGTGACACCAATGGAGTTTACCTTCTCCTGTATGTCAGCCCATATCATTCTTTGCGTGTCTCTGGCACACGCAGGTATTTCTTCCCGAAGAGCAGCTCATGGCTCACCACCATCTCCTGTATCAAGACCTCCTGCTCCCTTTCAGAAAACTTGTGTTTTCGCTGTCTTGGTGTTTCCCCCTTCTGCTTGTCCTGGCTCCTCTCACAGTCGCAGTGCAGTGGTGCCTCAACTCTCCTCCCAGTCTCTCATTCTGCTTCTGAAACTCAGGTGCAGCATGGGTAGTCACACTTCCTGGTTGTGATGTCATCAAGCTGCACCAGAATTTCTAATTATCAGATTTGCGATTCCTTAATTGCGAAATCGCAATAAGGAATCGCTATTTGGGTATTCGCAATGGGAAATGCGAATTTTAGGGAATCACTATTTATTTGCGGGATTTAATTTACATACTGATTTGTGATTCTCAAATTGAGATTCGCTAAAAATCGCAATTTGGGAATCGCAAATTCAAACTTTGATACAAATGGCCCATTATAGCTATATTTTTTTTTGAGTGGCTGAATTAGCTGAGGCTGCTGATTTAGGATTAAACTTGTAATGCTATGGAGCTGCCAACCGGATTTTTGGCCTCCTTAGTATTAAAGCGGGGCTCGGAATGAGGCGTAATACTGTTGTCCAGATCTGCTTGAGCTTTTTAAACTTTGAGGCCCATGGCTACTCTAAACTGTTATTTCATGTGTACATTATATTGTTTTCCTACAGCCCTATTATACAAAGCTCTGCTCAGTTTATTCTTTAAAAGCAGCTCTCTGTCTAAAAAAAAAGAAACAAAATACAGATATGAATTTTAATGTGGACTTGTAAGTTGTTACACGTTCCAGATCGTCGACAACTACCTCTGACATTTGTAGATAACCACATCTTTTTGAACGCCTAACAATATAAGTAGAGCTCACTATTTTATGCTATTTTTTACAAATCCGTTTGTAATTGTCAATGTTTGTTTCCTGCGCATTGTAACGGTATTTATACATACGTATTTCATGCTTTAATCCAGTCCACAAGCAGGGTGTGAGCTCCAAGCAGGACTGGCACAGGGCTTGGGGTCAAACACGCCCCCTACTGATGTACGTTTCACAACTGCCTTTCCAAAAAAAAAAAAAAAAAGAAGCTGGGCTCACGAGTTTCAAACCTTGAACTATGTCACAAAGACCAATCCATCATGCGATCTGGTTTATAAATCGTGAATAAAACGTCTTTATTGGTTTTCAGTTAACCTAAGCACAGTTATATATCTTCAAGGTATGGGTACAGTTCAAGACACATTGACTATGCACACAGGAACACAGAAATCGAAGCTACATGAAGCAGTAATAACGGTATGCTTCCCTCCAATATTTTCCTTTGTGTTAAAATTGACAAGTAAATTGATTAGATTACAGCCTTTTCTCAGTTATGGCCGCGTTACTTTCTTAGCCCATATTCTGCATGGCTGATGCCTGATTCAGTATCACCAGTCCCCCTGGTTCTCCATTTACGCAGTGCACCATCTCTAAACAGATCGCCTACTTCAGTGAAGCCAATCCTCTTTAGAGCCATAGAGACTACCCTTTCTTTACTCGTCGCAAGCCAGGTACAACTCTATAGAGGAATCAGAGGGGAGTATATGAGCATGCCCGCTTGTTTATCCAGGAGATTTCGCCAGTCTTGTATACTAGGATCAAGGGAATCCAAATTGCGGTGTATTAAATTATACTTGTGGTAATGTGGTCGGTTCAGCAGCAGCTTTCTCTATATATAAATGTGGGAGGACCTGCAGACCAGGTATCCATGCATGGGTGTGTGAGCTCTAAACTGCCCTGTAATATAATCCAAGGTCTGGGGTGATGAGGCCCCCCATGGAATATGGTAGAGTGAGAATGTCCCACTTAACTCATGGTTGTTTACCAGTCCAGGATAGTTTAATCAAAAGCGACCTAATCTTGGTAAATATGTGTGCTGGGAGAAGCAGGGGAATATTTTGAAAGAGAAATAGGAATCTTGGGAGGATAACCATTTTCATTAATGAGATCTGCCCAATGAGAGAGGCAATCTGGTCCATCTAGTAATGTCCTCTTCAAGCTTACCAAGCGCTTTACCATAATTATTTGTGAGTACTACTGCAGGATCGGTGTGTATTTGTATACCCAAATAGCAGACCGAATCCATGGTCCACTCTAATGGGAATTCCAGATGCACTGGTGCTGTTGCTGGGGTTAATGGAAAAATTAAGTATTTGGCCCAGTTAATTGTTAGGCCAGACAGCTGTCCAATGTGGACCAGCTCCATGAGAACTGGTGTGAGGTGTGTCTCAGGGTCCCTGACATATAGGAGCATGTCATTAGCATAGGCCGAAGCAATCAATTGGTAGCCTGGGAAGTGCACTCCTCTATGGCCATGATACTCTCTCAATGCGCACAACAGGAGTTCCGCTAATAGTGCATACAACAATAGGGACAGAGGGCATCCCTGGCTGGTGCCTCTAGAGATGGAGGTAGTAGATGTAACTCTATTCCCCATTCTGACTCTAGCAATCGGGGCCTCGTACAATACCTTTATAAGCTAGATAAAGACCTCGCCCACTCCAATGCGTCGTAATACCGCTTCCATAAACGGCCATTTCACAGAGTCGAGCGCTTTTTCAGCATCCAAAAAGACTGCTGCAGCTTTGACTTCTGAGTTTATATGTTGAATAGTGCCAAAGATGATTCTGAGGTTGAGAGTTAGATTACGGCCAGGAACGAAGCCTGCCTGTTCCGCACCTACTAATATCAGGATCAGGGGCGCTATCCGCTTAGTGAGTATTTTAGAAAAGAGTTTTGTGTCCATATTCAAAAGGGACAGGGGTCTGTAGAATGAGCAGTCATTTGGAGTTTCCCTGGCTTGAGAAAGGTGACAATTATAGCCTCTCTAATCGAGTGGGGCATCGTTTTGTGTTCCGCCATCTCCTCGAATAGAGTGACTAGGTGTGGTATAAGTAGGTCTTGATAGGCTTTGTAGGAAGCGACAGTTTGACCGCATTGACGTCAGTACGGCCATGAGATGTTACCTGTGTGAGTCAGTGAGCCATGTCATCTGGATATGTGCCAGGTAGTCTTTCATAGCTTTATCGTCTTGCATTATTCGAGACCTATATAAGCCTGCATAGTACCTGCTGAATCTATCAGCTATTCCAATTGTGTTGTGAACCAGCCTGCCATCCTCATTCTTAATTTCAATAATAGTGCTAGACTCCCTTATTGGGCGCTGTACACTCGAAAGTATTGCCCCAGGGCGTTTGCCCTCCCCATATATTCGCGCAGTAGCATATTTACCTTTATGTTTGACCTCACTGTCTGCAGTGCCATGGTACTCCTCAAGGGCTTGTTTAATGTTGTCTAGTCACTTATTATCACCAGTCGTTAGGTGATCTTGCTCCAGTTTTGTTATTTCTTTCTCTAATCTTGCGAGTCTATCTCAAATGGAGCGTAGAACACCCGCATTCTTTGATATAGCCCCCCCCTTATGTTCACCTCGAAAGCTTCCCATATTGTCGAGAATGAAGTGACTGATCCTATAGTATATTCAAAGAAACTCTCTACAGTTGTGGCAATTTCTGCACAGAAAACTGGATCTAGCAGGGAAAAAGGGGGAACCTCTATGTGAAAGGAGCAAAGCGGTCTGCGGATATTTCTAAATCTAATAGAAACGGAGATGATAAGAATAGGTCCTTGGGATTGGCTCACAAGAAGTGACCTGAAGAAGGGGACTTCTAGAAATCAACCCTGGTATGCGTGTCATGTTGTGCTGAATAGTGTGTAAATCCTGCAGTGGTGTTAGCGTGCTATCTCCAAACATCCAACAATCCCAACTGATCCATAATGTCCATTATTTGCTCCTGCTGCCGCTGCCTTCTAGCCTGACCCTTGGACTGGTTATGAGTAGAATCTAATATGCAATTGAAGTCCCCACCCCAGATTTGTGGAAGGTCGGATATTTCGAGTAAATGAGATGCTAGCGCATGATAAAACTGTGGGTCTTTGTGATTAGGTAACAACAAAAGAAGAGATGACCTTAACTGACCGCGCTCCTTGCTGGACAGCTTTTTTACCGGGGCCTAGATATTCTTGGGCATTTTTATTCTTAATTGCGCTGCTCGCGCTGCTTACTATCGCGCTGCCGCTTTTGTCACCTAATTGCTTGGCGCTTGTTACTGCAGCTGCTAGGGACATCTGTAGGCTCACCTGCACTATAATTGTGTCCTCACTCGCATGTTGCGGGATTTTAGGATTGAGATCGGGGTGGCCGTCCGCCATCTTGGGTGAGTGCAGAAGCTTGGGACACTCTTAGGCGCCATTTTGCTCGGGTGTGGAGGCTCTAGCAGCCGGAAGCCCGCGCATTGGAGAGCTTATTAAAGCTTCGCTGTAAAAACCTTCCCTCAGACCTTAGCTGACCGCGCTCTTTGCTGGACAGCTTTTTTACCGGTGCCTAGATATTCTTGGGCATTTTTATTCTTAATTGCGCTGCTCGCGCTGCTTACTATCGCGCTGCCGCTTTTGTCACCTAATTGCTTGGCGCGGGTTACTGCAGCTGCTAGGGACATCTGTAGGCTCGCCTGCACTATATTTGTGTCCTCACTCGCATTTTGCGGGATTTTAGGATTGAGATCGGGGTGCTCCGTCCGCCATCTTGGGTGAGTGCAGAAGCTTGGGACACTCTTAGGCGCCATTTTGCTCGGGTGTGGAGGCTCTAGCAGCCGGAAGCCCGCGCGGCGTAATACTATATAGAGGCATGGAGGAACAGGCGCACAGCGAGTGCCTGCAGCGGACGCGCCGTAGACGCGCCGGAGGTGCGCCAGAGGTAAGCCCGTTTGCGCCCGTTCGCGCATCGGGCGCGCCTAGGGCTGCCCCCTCTGGTCCCTCACATACGCCTCGCCTGGTCTACTCCCGGGCTGCCCTTTTGGAACTCAGACCGACTCGGTCGTCGCAGCCTCAGAAGATTTCTGGTTCCTCTCCATCTCAATCTCTGTCTTGTGGGTTGCTTAACGTGCGGTCGCTCTGCAAGCACCATACAGAGATTGCATTCCTGATCGAATCTTCAGGGTTGGACGTGTTGTTTCTCACTGAAACGTGGCCTAGGGAGGACTGTCTAGTTGAGCTGGGACTTGCCTGTCCCCCAGGCTTTAAAATCATCCACACCCCTCGGTTGAAGAACAGAGGTGGTGGAATTGGTATCATCTACAGAGAAAAGCTGGGTATCTTTCAGCTTAAAATTGGGGAGGTGTTGGGTTTTGAGTTGATGGGGTTTGCCATTAGAGGTCTGTAGGGAACACTGCTCTCAGGCGTGCTCTGCTATCGTCCACCGGGATCAGCACCCTCTTTATCAGACTTTCTTGACCTAATATATGATTTATCCAACACCCACTCTAAGCTGCTGGTCCTGGGGGACTTCAACTTATGGCAGGGGGGTCCACGGGACGGGGCGTTTACGACACTTTGCCAGGCCTTTGGTGACATCCAGCTGCAACAACTGGTCTGCTCAGCGACTCATAAGGGAGGTCATATCCTGGACTTGATTTTTGCGGATGCTCAATCTGCAGTGGTCACCGACATCCTGTGCCAATGCTGGACGGACCACGCACTTGTGGCCTTTTCCCTTCGTATAGGTGACTACTCCTCTGAGAATGCTGGGGTAGGAGTGGCGAAACTGGGCAGACCCTGGTCTCGATTACTCAGTCGCTCTCCTCTGCCTTCCCTACTACCAGACAATTTTCGTCTGAGCGATTCAGTGGAGGAAAGCTACTCGACTCTCTGCCAGTCGATTACTAACACGCTGGACAAGGTGGCCCCATTTCGTAAGTCCCGTGGGAGAGTGAATCGGGCTTCCCCCTGGTACACGGAAGAGCTTCGACAGCTGAAGCTGAGCTGTAGACGTGCAGAGAGGGCTTGGAGGAAGCAATACTCACCATCAGCAAAGGCCTCGTTTAGGCTCACATTGCAGGGCTATAAAGCACAGATTAAGCTCGCTAAGGCGGCCTTCTTGGAATCCACCTTGAATCAGGCGCCTAACAAATCGCAAGCACTGTTTAAAATCGTCAGGGACATGTCCCACCCTATATGTGCGGCTAACACGATCCCTGCATCGCAGGCCCTGTGCGACTCCTTGGCGGGGGCTTTTGAAGAGAAAACTGCTAAGATCATAGTGGGCTTAAAACATCTCTTGCCCATTACTCTCGGTCTGGGAGTTCCGGTTAGCCCGCTCAGTCGACCCCGGCCAGTTGGCTCTTGTCCTGGCTCGGGAGTTCCAAATGGGTTATCCAGTCGACCCCAGCCGACCGATTCGTGCCTTCCAACTGCAGCTCCTGTCCTGGGAACTCCGGTTGACCTGTCCAGTCGACCCCAGACAGATGCCTTTGGCCTTGGTCTGGGAGCTCCGGACGGCTCACCCAGTCGACCCCAGTTGAGTACTCTAGCTTTTAGTTTGGGAGATCCGGTGTCTCCTTCCAGTCGACCCCAACTAAAATCCTTTCCTCGTCCCTCTTTTGAGGAATTCTGCATTTTGGCCAACACGGTATCCTCTGGCTCTCCGCGTGATCCACTGCCTCCCAAATTTTGGAAGGCTTTTCAGGCGGAACTCTTTCAACCGTTGCACTCCATCTGCCTCCAGTCTCTGGAGTTGGCATCCGTCCCCGAGTGTTGGAAGTTAGCAGTAGTGTCACCTCTGCTTAAGAAGCCAACGCTGGACTCGACTTGTCTGTCCAACTATCGGACAATTTCCTTGCTCCCCTTTCCTATTAAAATCATGGAAAAATGGGTGACCCGTTCGCTCTCAGGTTTCCTGGAAAACATCGGTTGGTTCGATGAGGCACAGTTTGGCTTCCGCCCCGGGCAGGGGACGGAGTCTGCGCTAGTAACCGTATTGAACAACCTTCACTCGCGTGTCGACAGTGGTCGGGCAGCCTTCTTAGTGCTGCTCGACATGTCGGCCGCGTTCGATACGGTGTGCCATCGAACCCTCATCAGGAGACTTGAAGAGTGTGGGGTCACAGAGGATGCAAGAGATTGGCTCATATCCTACCTTGACAGTCGGCAACAACTGGTCTCGCTTCCTCCATTTTGCTCTGAGCCAAGGAAAGTAGGGCAGGGGGTGCCACAGGGCTCGGCCATCAGCCCAATACTTTTCAATCTGTACCTCCGCCCCTTGGTCCAGCTCATAAAATCTTTTGGTGTCTCGGCTTTTAACTATGCCGATGATACCCAGCTGGTCTTTTCCTTGGAGGGCGATAATGCGGTCTCGCTGGAGACATTCCATCGCTGCATGGCAGCCACAGCGGACTGGCTACGGGCCAACTCCCTACAATTTAACAGTGCTAAGACTGAGGTTCTTTATTGTTCTGCAGATCGGATCTCGCGGACATTGCCAGAGAACTTTTGGCCGGCCTCCTTCCCCGAGCCAGTCTCGGCTGCGTCATCTGCTCGCAACTTGGGGGTGATCTTCGGCCCAAATCTACAGCTTGACATGCACGTCAATAAAACTACGTCTACGTGCATGATGCTGTTACGCATGTTGCGTAAAGTTCTGCCCCTTCTCCCCGCCCATGCCAGGCCGGAAGTAGTACGCGGTACTATACTAAGTCGCTTAGATTATTGTAACGCGCTACTTCTGGAGGCCCCAAAAAACCTGGTGGGGAAGTTACAACGAGTGCAGAACATGGCCGCCAAGTTGGCCCTCTCACGGCCTAGGTCTAGTTCTTCTACCTTGGCTCTGAGAGAGTTACACTGGCTCCCGGTACACCTGAGAGTGCTGTACAAAGCCGCTTGTTTAGTGTTCAAAGCTGTACACCATCAGGGCCCGATACCTTTGCAGAATATGTTCTCCTGGTACTCTGCCCCGCGACTTCTCCGAATCTCTTCTGCGCAGCTGTTGGCAGTCCCGAGGTTTCAGAGAGTCAGGATGGGTGGCCGCTCATTCTGTGTGGCAGCGGCTAAGCTCTGGAACTCCCTGCCTCTCTCCTTGAGAAGCCACAATAACTATCTTCCGTTCCGGAAAGCCCTTAAAACGCACTTATTTCCAAAAAATGCTGTGTAAGTGAATAGTGCTGTCGCTCAAGTTCAAAGCGCCAGGATGCCCTCTGGGTGACAGGTATGCACTCTATAAATATACTAAATAAATAAATAAATAAATGTCCCGTCAAATAGATGTGTGTGCTTTGTGATTAGGCCCATAGATATTCACCAGCGTCGCATGAACCCCATAATTACAGCATCTGGTGACAACAACCCTACCATTGGGATCAATCTCCGTATCCTTCAATGTAAAGCCTGATTTAGGGTTCACCCATGTAAGGACGCCCCTGGCATAGGAGGTGAAGCCTGTGGCACGGAATTGCCCTTGTAGTCGTCTCAGGGATACCATCTGATTGTGAGGGGCTAAATGGGTCTCCTGACCCTGCAGCAGCTCCGCAGGGTCTGCAGAGCGAGTGAGCGAGGTGAGCGGGCGAACGGAGCAGAACAGAGAGGCGAGAGGCGGAAGGATGAAGAGACCGAACGAGGCTGTCGAGCGGGCTCAATCAAGGAAACCTACAGTACTTGCCGCCCTCCCCTCCCTGCGGCTCGGCTCTGCCTTGCTCTGCCCCACGCCGCCAAGTCCTCGCCACCAAGACACCACCTAACCCCACTAAACTCTGCAGAACCAGAACCAAAACCACAACCACCTTAGCCACCTTGCCTAAAGAGGGAAGGACTTTGCTGAAAAGTCTGCTCCAGAGGGTGCTGACAGTCCTTGCAGTGATTATTGGTGTTAAGTGCGGCTGCCCTTTAGTGGGTGGGTGGGCAGCCGCAGCAGGTGTGCCCTTGGAGTCTTGGAGTCTTGCAGAGGCAGCCTGCGACATAGCCTTGTGAGCCCCGTCCAAGCCCTCAATCCTGTTCTAGCCCCCCACCACCTTATTATAAACACTATTATAATCATTTCTTTTCATTATTTGCTAAGCTTTGCCCAGCTGCATTACCATACTGCCACTGATCCACTTCAGTTCTATCTTTGTTGTCCTACTGCCCACAGCTTATGATTGCCAGCACTAATTCTTCTGGAGCTGCTCGAGCTTATGTGTCTGCAAGGGGTACTGTACGCTGGAGCGTGGGAGCTCGGTGCTCGGTGTTGCATGAGCGGCGGATCGGAGCTGTACCCCTCTGGTACTGCTGGCAGGCTGGCTAAGGGTTCCTCTGCATAAGGACTAATACATGACCACAAATGAATTGTGCTCTGGTAGATTGTTATACACAAGGTCGTGCAAAAAAACCTAAGTTAATCCCTTAAGGAACCATTCCTTCCTTTTTCCAAAAAAAGAAACAAGCTTAAATTCAGCAGGGATGTTGAAGTCTACTCAAGAATCCCTCGGAGAGGCTAAAGTAGTACCTGGAAAAACATTCCCAGCGATATCTATAAAACTGTCTTCCAAAACTGGAGGAACTTGGCCCAGGGATACCCAACATTCAGAATCTAGGGTGGCTGACACTTTGCTGGCAAATTTAACCATCCACAACCGTGCTAACGGAATGTCCCAACTCGAAGGGGTATCTCATCTAGTGCCAAAAGTTGGTGAACCCATAATGGAAGATTTTACGCTCCCTGACCTCCCTGACCACAACATTAATATAAATCAGTTTTCTAAGATATCTCATACACATAATCTAGAGTCGTCCAGGATTCATATTCCTGCTTCTTTATTTTCCTGCAATTCTCATGATCTCTCTCAGGATCGTCCCGTTAAAATGCAGCTGTTTAGTAGTACACCCAGCGGAACAAGCATAATAGACTCATGGGGCTCGTCTACTCCTGATCTTTCCCTGAAATTTCATCCCTTAATTAATAATTCAGAGTCAAAAATGCTGATGTCGGAATCATTACTTTGCCTGGAAAGAGAGCTGTCTTCAATCTTAGTCAAACAAGCTCTCTTCCCCACGCTAAAGGGCGGGACAATTGGCGTTCAGGCTGGTAAGCCTTTCTCTAGTTGGAAAAACAAAATCAAATTGAAAGGAAATTAAGATATATTCGACAAATGACACTCTTCCGCTCTACAGCGGCTTTTCGATCCTGAGATTTTAGTTTTAGCTTCAGCTGCTGTTTCTACATTCCGCATGCAAGCTAAGAAGGAAAATCCAAGTACAAGTCAAAATGTTTTCCCTATTTTCTAAAATCAGTTGTAAAATCTCCTGAGCATCCTATAGTGGAGTAAAAGTTTGTTGCTTACCCATTAAGGAAAAAGACACCAAGAATAAAAGTAACAACCTTTGTAAGAAAAAGAAGAAAAACAGGGAAAAACGTTGAAGGATAAATAAAACAAGCATTTGCAATGCAATAAGTCTCGCATATTAAAGTTTGAGCTAGTGGTGTTGCATTATTTAGCAATGCCAATAGCTCAAACTTTAATAATGCGAGACCTATTGCATTGCAAATACTTGTTTATATATATATATAAATCTAGTTTAGAATAGCTACCAGCCTTTTTATATGTACAGCATACACTCATTTCCCTACGAATAAAGTTGGTTAAGGGAACTGGATGCTGTGTTTTATGCACTTATTTCTGTTGTGTGTTTGTCACTAGCAGATGTTCTCTGCTTTCCACTGTTTGTTACACGTTTTTTGTTGTTTGTTTTGGACACTTTCCTTCTTCTTTCTTTGAGAATCAAGTGACTACCGATGATGAGACAGGGGCTTGTCTGGAAATTACATACCAGTTACCCCGTTGGTGGTGTTTCCGTGAGGTGCCACTTGTTTCTCGCACATTTTTTAGGTCTTGCGACCTATCAATGCGCGCATGCGCATTGAGCGGAACGAGAATTCAAGTGCTCAAAATGCTCGTCAAACCAAGGGCTTTTTGGTGCGGTTTTCTTTGAGTTCACGTGAATCACGTGACCAAACAAGCACACGCATCAGCCTCCCTCCCTCCCTCCTAATTGCATTTTTTCACGGCCGCACAGCACATCAAAGGGCTTCTCCCAGCGTGTGCTGTGCGGCTTCTCCTCCCCTAATTATTCATGGCTGGCCGGTGGCCGGCCGTACTTTCAGTTTCCCTGACGTTCTTGTTTTAATTGATTTAATGCATTTGCCTTCAAACTATAAACTGTTCCAGAGCTCGGACTGATGTGTGTAAACGGATGTTCACAACATAGTGACGTTTCCACTAATTATTGAATCAATACGTTCTTGCCTATTTGGTAAACTCTGCTTTATTCCTGTGCTACTATATGTATGTATGCTCAATGCTCATACAAAATGCATTTCCGTCTTGGAAGCTCAGCCGTCGGGGGTGTGTGCTCAGCAATGTGTTGTCTTGCTCTCCAGCCCCCTCAGCCTGCAGTCGCGGGCAGCGCTTATCAGTGCCGCGCGCAGTCTCAGACCCGGGCCTGACATCGTCAGTCTCTATGCAGGAGGGTCTCTGCGGGCGCTCTGCCCCTATTGCGTTTGTAAGAGCTTCAGGTCGCCTGTGTCGGAGTAAACCTGTAAGACGCGGGAATGCGGAATATCGTGTACTGACAGGGCACAGAGGTGAGCCCCGCCGCTCACTCTCAATCAACAACTTCACGAGCGGGCAGACTCAATAATGAGGTTATCGCAGGGATATTTTTGATGATGGAGCAGTTTCTAAGATCTGCAAAAAGCCAAACATCTGTTTTCTTCAAGTAGCTATACATTATTCATGCTGCGGAAATGCTTAGCCCCCTTCCTCCAGGAAGAAGGAGGCTTACTGATTGCTAAGGCAGGGAGCTGCGCCAGGGACACACCGCTCTGACCTTGCAAACCTCACTGCCTGCATGCCGGGGCTGTCATGTTTATGTTTTTCCCCCTTGCAACAGAAACATTGCCCTGTATCTCAAACATCACTAGAAAAGTCGATTTCCTACTCGTTGATGCATTTTAGAAGCACTGTTTCTGTAATGTACTTTGTCATGCATAGAAACACGTCAGCAGTGTTCTACTGACTAGCGAAAAATAGACATTTTAGTTGCCCTCTCTTCTCATCAAACTAATGAGCGCGCCTGATGCAATGGACATCCCCAGTGACGTCATGACTTCGAATATTGCTCCAGTGCCTATGCAGCAAATAGTTCTTGCATGCATTTAAACTATCTACATAGCGTGTCAGGCTCCACTGAGAAAGCAACTTCAAGGCACATTGTGCACCGCCTCACCAGTCGCTCCAAAACGGAAATCATCGCTCATACAAAGGACTACTAAAATCTCCCTTTTGCCTTATTTGTTTTTACTAACGCAAACTGCTATTGTAACATAAATATCAGTCAAGCACCGGGGGTAACTAGTCCGCGGTGGTATGCCCTGAGACGTCAACTAGGTTTGTGCCTTCGCCCACACAGCCTTACATGCAGCATTGCAAGTTTTTAAAAAGGCAAACTACATGTTATGGTGTATATAGGCCAAGTGCCAAGGGTAAAGTGCCCGCTGTAGTATGCCCTGAGACGTAAACTAAGTGTGCACCTACGTCCGCACAGCTTTTACATGCAGCATTGCAAGTTTTTACGAAAGCAAACTGCTATTGTAACATAAATATCAGCCAAGCACCGGGGGTAACTAGTCCGCGGTGGTATTCCCTGAGACGTAAACTAGGTGTGCGCCTACGCCTGTACAGCCTTACATGCAGCATTGCAAGTTCTTACGAATGCAAACTGCCATGTTATGGTGTATTTCAGCTAAGCATCGGGGGTATCGGGTCCGCGGTAGTATGCCCTAAGACGTAAACTAAGTGTGCGCCTATGTCCGCACAGCCTTACATGCAGCATTGCAAGTTTTTACGAACGCAAACTGCTATTGTAACATAAATATCAGCCAAGCACCGGGGGTAACTAGTCCGAGGTAGTATACCCTGAGACGTAAACTAGGTATGCGCCTACGCCCGCACAGCCTTATAAGCAGCATTGCAAGTGTTTACAAACGCAAACTGCCATATTATGGTGTATATCATTTAAGTACCGGGGGTAACGGGCCAACCGCAGTAGTATGCCCTAAGACATAAACTAAGTGTGCGCCTACGCCCGCACAGCCTTAAAAGCAGCATTGCAAGTTTTTACGAAAGCAAACTGCCATTCTATTATAAAAATCAGCCAAGCACCGGGGATAAAGGGCCCGCCATGGTATGCCCTGAGACGTCAACTAGGTTTGCGCCTACGCCCACACAGCCTTACAGGCAGCATTGCAAGTTTTTATGAACGGAAACTGCCATGTTATGGTGTATATCAGCTAAGCATCGGGAGTAACGGGTCCGCTGTAGTATGCCCTGAGACGTAAACTAAGTGTGCGCCTATGCCCGCACAGCCTTACATGCAGCATTGCAAGTTTTTACGAACGCAAACTGCCATGTTATGGTGTATATCAGCTAAGCATCGGGAGTAACGGGTCCGCAGTAGTATGCCCTAAGACGTAAACTAGGTGTGCGCCTACGTCCGCACAGCCTTACATGCAGCATTGCAAGTTTTTACGAACGCAAACTGCTATTGTAACTTAAATATCAGCTGAGCACCGGCGGTAACTAGTCCGCAGTGGTATGTCCTGAGACGTAAACTAGGTGTGCGCCTACGCCTGCGCAGCCTTACATGCAGCATTGCAAGTTTTTATGAAAGCAAACTGCCATGTTATGGTGTATATCAGCTAAGCATCGGGGGTAACGGGTCCGGGTTAGTATGCCCTAAGACGTAAACTAAGTGTGCGCCTAGAGGTAAAAGTATTGGCATTGTAAATCACAAAACATAAATATAAAATGTCATTTACAAAACCAATAGCTCCAACTTTCCTACTGCGAGGCCTATTGGCAACGCCAGTGCTTGTTCTAAGTAGAATTTGGTCCAACACTGAGGGTGTGGATCCCTGCTATTGACCTAGATGGGTCAGACAACTTGTACTTGTTGTTCTGTGTATCTGTCAAGGAAGATGGGCCTTTTTTAACGTGAACTTGGGCGCAGTGCAGTGAATTGTCCCCTCATAAATTGCAGGGGATCGGAATAGGTATCAGTACACGTAGAATGTTCTATTTCTTTAGTAACTGACACAAGTTGACGTCCGTCGGACAGGGTCTTTTGTTGTCGGTATATGTTTGAGTGGAGGTCGACCCAGTCCTATTTTCCCTCTGAGCTCCGATTGAGAGTTTGATTATACTCAACTAGAATCCTAATGGTCTTCTTTCTGCATGTCTGAAATCATGCCTTGCAGCCAGAAATATGATTCTTTCTTCAATGCTTCTTTATTTAACTGGCAGACCTGCCAATCACGACACCCAGATTGTTAACCTGAACATTTCACCAGAGAAGCAAGCACAGCTTTTCCTTCTTGCGTACAAGCAGATCAACTCCTAAACTTCATTGCACCCAAACACGGACCACCTATGGAGGACTTCAAATGTTTACCAATTTTGGGCTGGCATTCCAAGGACATGAATTTAGCCTGAATTCACAATGCAGCAAAGACTAATCAAAAGTAAAGTTCAAAGTAAGGTTGTATAACATCAGGGCACTGGGCGAGAATACCATCTCTCTTGGTGCACCTAATACAGTTCTTAAATAGGTATCCAGCGTCTAACACAAGAAACCTTGGTCTTCAGCCATCAGAGCTTGAAGTATTTCTAACTTTCAAAACACCACTAAATGCATCTTGGAAGTAATAATAGGCAGATTGCTTTCACTGCAGTAGAGCTCCAGGGCCATCAACTGTCTGTGGAGTCCAGCTGCTGTTGTGTCTAGAACCGCCACATCATCTGCATATTTTAAGACATTAACTAATCCGGAGGCTACTTTCAGACGGAATACTTTTGCAACAGAAGCATTCTTTGAGGACAGCAAAACCATGCCCAGATCTGTCTTGTACTCCCTCCTTCAGAGTCCAATGGCACTTTTGCACCCAAGTCCTACGGCGAAGACAGAGACGGAAGTCCAGCAATCTCAATGCTTACTCACAGGACTTAAAGATTGTTTTGAACGAGCAGGTCCGCTCGTTCAAAACAATCTTTGAAGTCAATAAAGCACCGGAAAAGCTGTCTTGATGTAATTTACTGATTTGCTAATGTATGCATTTATGTATATGAATGTCTCTATGCACGTGGCATGTATGTAGTACAAACTTAGCTAAAATGCAGGCGAGCCCTGTACAGGGTCAATGAGTGACTGGAAAGTAAGCTGAGTGAAGATGGACTGATACCTCTTCATGATATAGCGTTCTTTAAAGGAGAAGTGTCTTCAGTTCTTTCCTAACCTTAAGCAGAGTTGTGCAGTCCTGATGGATACACGGAGGTTGCTGCAGTTTTAGTTGCAAGTACCATACAGCGAAGAATCGTTGCATTGTGCATAGGTAGGTCAGAACCCACCTTATACTATAAGTAAGACGTTATTTTCAGAAATCCATCTTAAGCATTCTACTCAACCAGGACTAATAGTGGAAATATTTTAGGGGTGGAATCTAAGAGCGAAATCGGCATGTATGATGTTCAGTATCTCTTACATTAGGCTAATTAATCAGCCATACCACAATGCCAAAACAATCTTATTTAGCAAAGGCTATGTAAATCCAGATTTAAGATGTTCTACCAGTCACGGTCTAGTCAAGAAATCACATTGCTTAAGTCTAGTCGGGCAACAGTACTGGTTATTTCTTTTTTTTTCCATTTCAAAACTATTTTATAGGGTTTTCCAAAAGATGAAAAACGCACATAGTATGTACAATTCTGACATCCTGAGCAACATATCTTAACATTCTTCAGCTAACATAGGTTTATAATATAGACATTAAGTTAGTCATGTTCAAAGTACTGTTGGTTACAGCAATAAAGAAGGAGGAGGGGCTGAGGGGAAAAGGGAGGATAACCACACACTGAGTGACTTATGAAAGGAAAGGGGTATGAGCCAGACTAGTGTCGAGCAAAGAATTTATTGTACTGTTCCCTCATGTAGGAATTCGTTTAGAGAGAAGGTGGGGTGGTAATTAAAATTTATCTAAAGGAAAGAGGAATAGAGATTTAGAATAGTTCTATATCAGTGGATTAGCGAGGTTGACGATTATGGTGGCTTCACATTTTAGATATGTAAATCCAATTTATTCCCTAGTTTATGCAGAGATTGGCGATTACATTTACTGTTAAGCAATAAATTGTCTGAACTTCTAGCAAAGCAATCCCACACCCACCAACTCTGGTTGGATAGATCTGAAATTATTTCAATTCACATAGTATATTCTTCATCCCTATTGTTAATAGTAGGTCTAGGCTTGGATCTATAGAGTTTAGTTCCGGAATGGGTAGGAGTACAGGCACTGCCTAATAGTTAAGGGGGATCTCAAAATCAAAAATGTCCTCTATTATGTTTTGATTTCGTCTCAGAGTGTTCTCAGCATCTTACAATAGTCAAGACAGCCTGTCGCTTTGTGGCAGTTCCAACATTGGTTGAAGTCAATAACGCCCGTCCTAAAGAGTTTTTCAGGTGTACAGTAGGTTTTATGCAATGTCCAGAATTTGCATCAGGAAAGAATGGGGGATATTTTGTTACTTAAGGAGAATTTCCAAATATTTTCCCCCGAGCCATTAGATACGTTTGTGGGGCAGGTTGCTGATCTGGTTATTTTCTTAATGTCTGCCACAGTTATAGCAGTGACCAGTTGAACATTATGTGTGTTAGAAGGGTATTAGATGTATTTGAAATATTTTAAACAAACATTCTTTTGCAATAAGATAATATAGCTATAATATAGTTGCAAAATAAATGTTGCCATACAGAATATGAATGGAATGCTCCGAGCTCAACACTTGCTGGTCTCTATACTGTGCCTACCTTAGACTTGGGAAATTGGTTTTGCTGCGTTTACCCTCAAGCTACTACGAAAAACAAGTCATGGACTAGGAGTAGGAAACGCGACGGAATCCGGCGCATGACTTCTATGTGCAGTGTTTGCTAACAGAGCACGGCAGAAGCGGGGCAAGCGAAAACTCAATATCCTGTTCAAAAACAAGTTTTCGTGTATGCCGTGATCTGCAACCACGGGAGACAGTGGTTTGCGTCTCCAGCCCCCGCGCGGCCGTAGTTAGCAAGAGATTGCTGCAGGAAGAAGAGAAAACCGCCCTCAGCTACCCAGCACAGCAGAAGCAAAGCCTCTGTGCCTCCTGCTACACCAGCGTCACCTTAGTCACAGACCAGGAGCAGAGACGTGCCCTGCAGTCAATGAAGGCACCCGCCACCTGGGGAGGCGACCCCCAGCTGAGACCGTACCTGCTGGCCTAGTCATATAAATAAATAAGCACTCACCCGGAAGACCCTGCTGCAGTTGCCCTAGTCTGCCCCCGCATCAGCGTCCATAAGCCGGTGTGGCCGACGGGCTGCTTACCCGCCTCCGTCGGCACTGGAGAGGGAAAGCGAAGGTGCGGCTTGTCAGCGAAGTGCAAGAGGACGGGAGCTGCGTTACCACATGTCCAGGGAAAGCGGAGGTGCGGCTTGCCAGCGAGGTGCAAGAGGATGGTAGCCTCGTTACCATGTGTCCTTACCGCCATAGGAGAAACCAGTCAGCCAGCACTGCATGCCCCCCTATAAAACAAGCCCGCGAGTGGTGCGCGCACGCGAGCCACTGCAAGCCATGGCCTATTGGTGTCTATTACGTGCACCAAACGTGTAATAGACACCAATAGGCCATGGACGGAGCAATGCTCCCTCCTCTGGCCTATAGCGTGCCGTCTTTTATAAAAAGACGCACGCTAAGGCCAATCGCAAACATAAAAGGAATCGGAAACGCACGAGTGTGTGCGATTCCTAGGGCAGCTTTTCACCAATAAATGTCTCGCTCTGCAAAAGACCTTAAAAAGAGAACAAGCATTGGAAATGCAATAGGTCTCGCATTAGGAAAGTTTGAGCAATTGGTATTGTAAAGGACACTTTTTTTATTTATGTGTTGGTTTTGAAAATAGCAAAAGTAATAGCTTTGTCAGTTACAATGTCAATAGTTTTAACTTTCGCAAATGTGACACCTATAGCATTTGTAATGCAATGTGTGTTGTCTTTACTTGACTTAGATGTATTGATATTGCAAATAACAATGGCTTTTAATTTTGTAAATAATTAATACTTAAATAAAATTTATTGTAATTTATAATGGCAATAGCTTAAACGTTTGTAAATTAATTTTGTGAAGATTATGTTCGGTGTATTTTATTGTGACGAAAATCCAAGAACATTGCATTTGCATCTGGTGGTGGATGTGGTGGTGGTGGGTGTGGTGGATGTGGTGGTGGATGTGGTGGTGGATGCGGTGGTGGTGCATGTGGTGGTGGTGGATGTGGATGTCATGGTGGATGTGGAGGTGATGGTGGATGTGGTGGATGTGGTGGTGGATGCGGTGGTGGTGGTGGATGCGGTGGATGTGGTGGTGGATGTGGTGGTGGTGGATGCGGTGGAGCATGTGGTGGATGTGGTGGTGGATGTCATGGTGGATGTGGGTGGGGGAAGGGAGAGGTTAAGGAAGACAACATTAGATTGGCATTGTGGCGACGAAAACATCTATGCCATGCCACACTTAGTGTCATGCGTGAGGACTCAACAATGTCTAGGGAAGAGTGTTAGACTGAGTGCTCAATTGGGCAAGTCTGTGATACGCGGATTGCAAGGCCAGTAGTTAACCAGCCGATGCGAGTGGTGAAGAGATGATGTTGGTTTAAAAACTGTTTACAACTGTAGAATGAGGAGTGAAGGTAACTTGCCGCTGCGAGTGGTGAAAGGATAGTGATCTAATGTTCGCTTTATAACGCCGAGAAATTGTTACAAATGTGCAAGAGCTGGTGTCAAGGAGAGTTCGGGCAGTGCTGTGGTAGACAACCATGCGTAAAGGATTCTGGATGGAGCACAAACCTCGGGCAGTGGGCGGACCGCAAAACAATGGAAGCGTGTCACTGAACCGGTCTTCACAGAGACCTGAAGACCGGTACGCAATTACTTGGAGGTATCAGGCGAAAGTGGCGGGAATTACAAACAGCACTCGTCAATCAGTGCTGCGCCACATTCAAAGTGAGGACTAGTGCAGGCACTAAGAAGGGGGTAAAAATTCAAGGTTAGGCATTTACCTTGTGGAAGTTAAGTGAATAAAATGAACGCAGAAGAATTGCGAGTGTGCGCTCAATTTAAAGCTTCAAGATAAGGAGTTACTGTTCTCAATGGAGCGGTGTAACAATGCCATTCTGAACTGTATGCTTCATGTTGCTAGCCGGTCACACGCAGTGTGCTGATACACTGCAAAAACAAGCAAGGCATATAAGGAAGGGTCAATTACTGGTTAAAACCTCACGGAATTCTCGGGGGCCAACAACAACGAACGCTTACCAGATAAGCCGCAGTATGCCTCAAGCGATCAACCCGACTGACGGGGTGTGTGTGTGCCGTCCGTGCCTATACACGATCGTGATTGTGCACTATACCGCAAACTAGGCGTCAAGGGGCGCCATCTTGGGTGAGAAAAAGTGAGATAGAACAAGGTTGTGCTGGGAGAGAGAGAGTGGGGAGGAGAGTAGGAGGAGGAGGGGGGAGGAGAGTAGGAGGAGGGGGGGAGGAGAGTGGGGGAGGCACGGCCTAGCGGCTGTGCAACCAAGAAGTGAGGGGGCGGAGCTGGGGGATGCTGTGAGAGAGAGAGTGGGGAGGAGAGTAGGAGGAGGAGGGGGGAGGAGAGTAGGAGGAGGAGGGGGGCCAAAAGAGACAAGACGGAGGGAAGGCACAGAAGGGGAGGGGGGTGGAGAAATGCGACACAGCAGGCAGGGGAGGGGGCGGAGCGGGGGTGTGGGAGGAGTGCGCCTGAGGGAAAATACATGCAAGGCAGGCGGCTGGGGGCATGTGCACGCGCTTTTAAGCTCAATGCGCATGCGCATTGAGCTTGAATTTCACGGGCACTGCAAGGAATCGCCACGATTCCTTGCAAGTTGGTTAAAGACTGTTTAAGCCCCCATAGTCTCGCAAGCTCGATGCGCATGCGCATCGACAGGCGAGACCTAAAAATGGGTACGCTTCGACCCTAACCTAATCCACTATATATCACCAGTTCCAGACTCTAATGTTTTGAAGAAGGAAGAAGGTCAAGCAGTATTTATTCTATCTGGACCTTGTTCTCCTTTTTTGAACCCAAGTGCTCCAACTCAATCCTGCCAAGATGCATTTGTATTAGATATAAGCGTTCCCCCGACTGTGCAGAATAACTTGAACCCTAATGCTTCATTATTTGCTTCTACCTTAGGCAATAATGTTATTTATAATGCTACTGAAAATATTGCTGAGGTAACCTGCCAAGTCAATCACTCCGTTTTTGCCCCATACACCTTGGATTTCTCGTTTATTTTTAACCATGAACCATTTATGAATAGGCCCTTCCTGTTGAGATGCTTTGCTGAAATTCCTGGCCTTCAAACGATCCAAAGTAATGACCTAGCTCCAGTTCAGGTTTAAAAATATAATAACCTCAGGGGAGAAAGAGTAACATTTGCATCCAAAGCTATCTCCATCTGATAATATCACACACTGATCAATTACTTTGCTGTGGTATTGACGTTCTTATACCTGAAGAGGAGCTAGCCTTGAAAAAAGAGGTCCAAAATTAGCAATCTAACACTTATCCAGAATTCATCACAAGGAGCATACCCTTTTCGAAGAGAGAGTATATTACAGGTTTCCCTTGGTAAAGAAGGTAGGAGGGTCTCTCTTCTCACAGAGAAAAAGACCCAGTACGTACTTTCTGCAGATGAGGAAGGTAAGAAAGGAGTTGGGTAGCAGGAACTCTTAATACAAATAGATCCTTAGGTTTGAAATGGTGGAATTCTTCCCAGCGGGAATATGAATGTGATATCTTTGAACGCGCCGCCTTAAGCGCTAATAAAAACAAACTCTTATTTTAAAAGAACAGAGTGCTGATATAATATGTCTACAAGAGACTTGGATCACAAAGAACTGGTCCACTAAAGATTATATTGTGCTGAGCCGGCTTGCGCTCCCTGTGAATAGAGGACATGCTAAAGAAGGTATTGCTATTATAAGTCTTAGCTGGGTATATAAAGAATTCTTTCATGCCTCCAACTTAATTCAGGCGATTAAGCTAGATCTCAAGCATGATCATTCAAATTCTTTGTTGATGTTAAATGCATATTTACCTCCCGATGCATCCTACTCTTACCTACTAAAAGATCTATTTGTTTTTATCTCCTCTACCTTGGAAAGTGAAGATTGCAGGTTCCTAATGTTAGTTGGAGATTTGAATTCTAAAGTCTCTTCTCATAGTATAAGGGTATTTTCTAACATCACGAAAAACGAAGTCCTAAACATTCCCACTGCCCAATTTCCGAATAAAAGCAGGACAGACAAAAGAGGAGCTACACTACTCGAAGGTCTGAGAAGATTAGACCTTATAATTGTTAATGGGAGGTTAGAAAATGATATTCCAGTAAATTACACTCATAAGGCACCATCTTGGAGATCTATTATAGATAATCGGATTGTTGCTGCAGATTTGTTCTATAAACTTATAAGTATGGAAGTTTTGCTAAATGATGTTAGCGACCATATGTTTATCTGCTCCAAATTTGAACTTACTTGTGTTAAGGTAGGTCCCTGAAGCTTTAAAGGCAGCACAGTAGGTTTCAACGCAACAAATGGTAGAATTCATTGGAATACTCAAGCGACGCTAAATTAAAAGCGAACTTGACAGCTCTGATAAGAGATCAACAGCACTTAGCAATGGCCGACAGTGACTCTCCTCAATCTGATTTACTCAAAGCCTTTTCCCATAACGTAGGCTCTTTGGCTACATCATGTAAATCATCGCATGTCGCAGTTAAACGGAGATCACATTTTAATCCAATGCTTACCATAAATAGGGAAATGAATAAATTAGTGAGGGACCAGTTCCTGAATTTTTCTCTTGAACGAAGTAATCTAATAAACTTACTAAAGAGGAAAAGACAGAGGAAAAAATGTTCCTTAAAACAAATAAAGGAAGATGGCGTATGGGTGCAGTTAAAAGAGGCTGCTTCAAAAAATAACTCTAAATGGTACTTGGAAATAATCGCTGCCTGCTGTGACACAAGAGTGAAATCTCTCCCCATCTCTATTATAGAAGCGGAATGGAAACTCTATCTGGTAGAACTCTACTCTGCGAATTTTAATTCTACCAGCTCTGTTCCAGTTGCACCCGACTCGTTCGAAGCCCTGTATTCAACTATGTACACTCAATAAGTGACATGGTAGGATCTATCAAAATAATGAGATCTTCAGGAGCAATGGGTCCTGATGAAATCCCCATGACGGTAATTAAAAAGGAGATACTTTTGTGGGCCACCTACTTAGCTCCACTGTTTGATTTTTGCTACTCTCAGGGGAAGACACCATCATCTTGGCCTGGAAGTATATTAATCCCTTTGCACAAAAAGGGTCCTAGAAATCATCCGAGTATAGCTTTATTAGATGCGGCAGGGAAAATATTTGCACGTAGTATTCTTGATCACCTCACCGAATGGGTGATGGAGAAGAAGGTCCCCCCTATAGAACATGCAGGTTTTAGGAATAATCATTCCACCCTGCATAACATCTCCATGTTGAAACTAATTGAGGAGAAATACACGATTTCTCGTAGGTCAAACCTATACATGGCCTTTATAGATTTTTCAATGGCCTTTGATAAGGTAGACCGACCATTACTATGGAGAAAATTGCATTAAATGGGTCTGCCTTCTCCCCTACCATCCTTAATTATTGCATTACATTCTCAAACTTGGTGCCAGTTATTAATGGGAGAAAACCAAGGTTTGTCATTATTAATTCCCATACAAAATGGCCTGAAACAAGGTTGCTTATTAGCACTGCTGCTATTTTCTTTATATATATAGCAGATTTACCTGATTGTTTTTCTGTCAGAGCGAGATGCACCAAAGATAGGCAGCCGTTCTTTTGCATGTCTCCTATATGCAGATGATATAGTAGTGTTAGACCTAACCCCTATTGGTCTAAATAGAAAGCTGATACAACTACAGAATTACACAGCGGCTCATTTCTTGAAGATAAACGTATCGAAAAGCAACATTTTAATCATGAAATGTAACAGAAGTAGAAAATCAAGTAATTTTAAGGCGAAAATTGGTCATGAAAAGCTGGAGGTGGTAGATCCATATCTTTATTTAGGGAAACTAATAGCGGGCAGTACAAAGAATAAACTTCATATCGAACATAGTTCCTGTAAAGCTACACCACACGCTAATGGATTGCATATTTTCTATAGTGCAATGGGCAGAATGCATTTTTCACATTTTCTGACGGTTTTTAAAGCAAAAAGCCTGCTGACTCTGCTTTGTGCCATCGAATCAATCCTTGTAAAGGACTGGAGTTTTTTAGGTAGGATTGAAGGCCAGATTTTACGTAAAGTATGCAATTTTAACACGTTAGTCCCATCAGCTGCTATTTGATTGGAATTTGGCCTGATTAGTTCCTATAATATATAAGGTCTATCCAGATTCTTATGATGGGGATATCAGTTAAAAAAATAGCGAGCCCTATTCATTAAGAAGTTTTTTATGTCAAGAAATCTTTGGCGGTATTGTAGGGAAATACTCCCTCTATTGTGATTTCTCTTTGGCACTAAAACTTTTCTGTGTACAAGAAGAATCAGTAATTACCCTCCCGCCACTAGAATTTAAATCCCTTTTAAAAACCTTAATTGGTAAGATCAGCTATTGTAGAGATATTAAACTTTGTGATTCTAAAGCTAGGTTAAAGATTATAGCCAGGACAAATTCACTGAGAATTCCTCAGAAATATTTATTCTGGAATCTAAAACATGGAATTCGACGATGGCTCATCCTACCTTGCATGAATCTCTTACCTCTAAACGATTTAACAGTAAACTGGTCCCAGAACATGGAAAATGGAAAAAAATGTAATTTCTGTGAGCTGAGCATTCAGAACCTGGATCATGTCCAGCATTGGTTTTGAATTGTCGTCGCTGGCTTTGGCCAATGTTTTTACAAAATTGTGTTAAAGATGTAGCTTTTTTTTTTTCCTTTTCAAAAACCTTTATTGAGAAAAATCAAGGCAGACACAGTATATCATGCAACAGCGCGGTGCAATATACAAAACACAAAGCAGGTCAAGCGCTACATTAGATAGAGGTGTCAACTGTCAGCACAGTAAATAAACATGGAGAGAATGTCACAGCTCCATCACATCAAGGTCCCTCCCTCATGGGGAAACACAGATTGAGCATTGTCGGTAATGAAGGGCTAAGGAGAAAGGGGCGGAACGCCAACTGCAGAGGGGAGAGAAAGTCACTGACCAGTACCGGCGGCCGCTGCGGACCCAGCACCGGTGGCCGCCGCGGAGCGCGGGAGAGGCAGCGCCACTAGGGTGAGAACGGGAAATGAGGTAGGCAATCAAAGGGCCCCAGATGTCAACAGGTCAGGACCTAGCAGGCATTAAATCTCAGAACTCCAACAGGAGAGTCTGGCACAGAGAGGCGTCCTCCAGCCAACTCTTGACTGTGGGAACTGGCCTACGACCCCAACACATGGCCACCCTATGCCTAGCAAGGACCAGCAGCATCGCGATCAGGCGGCGGGAGGCGTCAGGACAGAACTTGACAAAACCGAGAAGGCACAAAGGTGGATCGGGCGCACTATCGCACCAGTAATGTCAGAAATGGCAGAACACACTGCCCTCCAGAACTTTGAAACCCTAGGGCAAAGCCAAGCAAGATGTGCAAAATCTGCCGCAGGAGCAGCACAACGCACACAATTGTCTCCGGGAGTGAGCCCAAGCCTACGGGTACGGTAACGCCTATGCAAGTACTTGAAATGGATAAAACTAAGCCGGTAGTTTGGTGACAACTTCTTCATCTGATTACACCAATAGAGCCAGTCAGCTGCCAAGATCAGCACTCCATGCCTACTGAGCACTATCAGAGGAGATGGGGGCGGACACTAGAGTGAGGGCATATAGTTTGGTGACTAATTTGTGTGGGGACGAGGAGGTATAGATGAGATCCAGAGCCGGCATGTTGGCTGGGGGTTGAGGGAAAGTGGGATGTAGCCTCCGGCACGTGGCATGCAGCTGGTAGAATAGGAGCGTGTCCTGAGGCCCCGATGCGTCAGGGAGCGTAAAGAAGGTATTCTCCGGATAGAGGTCCGCCACCGTCGTCAGGCCCGAGCGCGACGCACACCTGGACATGCTGGAGGCCTGAAGTGAAGGAAAATCCGGGTGGTTAACAATGGGCACGGAGTTAGCGGAGAGCAAGTGGATGCCAGACAGCCGACACAGGCCTGACCAGGCCCATCTAAGCGTCTCGACCGTGTCAACCTCGGCCCGAGGGCGCACCACGGGCGCAAACAAAGCTGTGGACAGAGGCCACGGAGAAGCTACATCCGTCTCAACGGCCACGTGAGGCTGATAATGGGAGGGGTGGATCCAAAAATGCAGGAAACTGGCCTGGGCGTACAAGGCATAAAGCTTAAAGTCAGGTGTGCCCATTCCACCGGCAGACATGGGTAGAGTAAGGCTATCGTAAGCTACTCTTGGTTGTTTACCCGCCCAGACCAGTGAGATAATTAGGGAGCGTAATTTGCAGAACAAATGAGAGGTGAGGGGGATGGGAATATTTAAAAATAAGTAGAGGAATGTTGGAAAGACAACCATTTTGGCGATTGCGATGCCGGCCCGACAAAGAGAGCGGGAGCCGGCTCCACGATGGAATCCTGGTTTCCTGCCAGTCTACCGCACAACCAAAGTTCGATCTCCACAGTTCATCCAGATCCCTACTAAACCAGATGCCCAGATAGCATGTGGGGGCAGAAGCCCACACAAATGGAAAGTCAGGTGAGAATGGCATAGTGGCGTCAGTCAATGGGAAAAGAACCGACTTACTCTAGTTCACCTGGATGCCCAATAGCCCACCAAACCAAATGATCTCGCGGACAAGAGGGCTAAGGTTCTCTTGGGGATGACGGACATAGAGCGTAATTTCATCCGCATACATTGAGATGAGCAAGGAGCGGGACAAAAAACCAATACCCCTGTGGGTATGGTGCTGACGCAACCTGGCGGCCAAGGGCTCCATCGCTATAGCAAAAAGCATGGGTAGCGGACACCCTTGACTAATGCCATGAGCAATGGTAATAGGGTCTGAGACTTGGCCGTTGATGCGGAGGCGTGCCGAGGGGTTGGTATAGAGGAGTCTGATGTTGCACAGGAAGTGGTCACTGAAGCCCATACGCAGCAAGATGTAGAATAAGAAAGGCCACTCCAGCGTATCAAACGCATTTGTGGCGTTGAGCAGGGCAGCCACGGCCGGTAGGTCAGGATTAATTTGATGCAATACCGAGAAAATCGTGCGGAGGTTGTGGGAGGTCGCCCTTCCGGGGATAAAACCTGATTGATCAGGAAGGGCAATGGTCGGTATAAGTAAGAGAAGGCGGGAGGCGATCAGTTTGGCAAAGATTTTGTTGTCTATATTTATTAGCGACAGGAAGCGGTAGGAATCGCGACGGTCGGGAGGCTTATCGGGTTTAAGAAGCAGGGTTATCAGCGCCTCACGCAAGGAAGGCAGGAAGGAGCCAGTGTCG